>NW_027518679.1:16372500-17572500 GCF_043159265.1 Tasmannia lanceolata | reverse complement strand
TTTTGTTCACTTGATCTGGCCACCTTAAATCATCTATATGATATATGGCTAATTGAACACATCTAAAAAAATCTTACGTATAAAAACCTTTGTGCAAATGGAAGTTTTGTATTCATTTCTTATCTGTTATCACATCAGCTATGAACCCACCATTAATCTGGATTAAAGCTCTACATGTTAATTCTAGATTTTTTTTAAGACGTCACCATTAAGTGCATATTTTCTTGCATTTTCTTTGATTGATTCGGATATTCACCATTTTTTGCCAAAAATCTTAGAAATTCTTCTCACTATATTCTTTTTGCTGAAGGTTCCTAACGGATTTCAGAAAAAGATTTTCAAAAGTTCCTGAGGTCGCCTCCTCGAATTTTCAAATAAGAAAATAAAGGCCGACAGTTAACTTTGGAAGGAAACTCTCAAGATTTGATATCTGAAAATTTTTATGTTGGGTGCAGCACTAACTCCATGAGAATGTCAGAGATTAGTGGATTTCAATTTTCCATAAATCTCATGACGTACAATTTCAGCACCTAGACCTTCAGTTCCACCTTCCAGGTGTAAATTTTGAAAAGTACCTTACTGACAATAACAGGATCCCATGAAATGTTAGGGCTAAAAATTCAGAGCATAGACAGGGAAACAAACCTGAAACTGAGGAAGTTTATGAGAAAAGCTCAGTTCAGAATACTGTAGATATAGTGAAAAAACTAGGTTCTTGTACTAAAACCATTTCCTTGATCTCAAAGTGTTCAAAGTCCCTTCTGGTTTTTATTTTTTCTAAAGAAATGTTTGCAATCCATATTCTTCAATTTTATAAAGTGGGTTTCTTCATGTCAAGCCATTTCATTTACTTCAAAGATATGGTGAGATTGTAAACGAAATCACTTCAACTTTACAGATTTTCTGACTTTTTTTTTTAACAATGTGGTTCTTGATTTACTTCTAAGGAAATTATATTATCTCATACCATCCCAATGGAAATGCTTTAATAAATTGCCATTCATTGTAATTTGTAAATATGTGACATTTACGTTCTTCATAGATGAATATGCTGACCTTACAGGAGAAGGGAATATTTGATGCTATCTTTCTAGGCGATATTGACTTTGAAACTGGACCTTGGTCAGCTATATCGTATAGTGCAAAGACTTGGTTGCTTATTAGTATCTCTATTTAAATGTTTGTGTTCACATCCATAATTGTATCCAGGTAACATAACATCTCATTGCCTTGTCTTTTGGGTATACTGTGTGTTTAGATAACATTGTATTTTCTAGGTTCTTATGCTTTTGTTAATTTTTTTTTAAAAAAGGTTCTTATGCTTTTGAAATTTGATAAAGAAAATATATCCTGAATCCCACTACAGACAAGGACCAACATTAAGGCAATCCCAAATGTGAACATGGAAAGCGTCAATACATCCATAACATCTTAGTCCTACAAGCATGATAATATGTTATAAGTAGAAGTCACGCCAAGCACATTGAAGTTGTTTTTGAGTGCACAATTTTATGACTTCATCCATCATATGTCCTCATTTAACTCGCATAAATTAGATATCGAGTTTCAGATTGGTAAATTTTATTATGAATTAAAGTACTAAACAAAAAATTTATTCATTGTAAGTTGGTTTTTGAACAATCAAAATGTGTACTTTATATGATCCCTTATATTTTAGAAGGGATTTGCTAGGGACCATCGCAGAAGGCATTTCACAGTCCGACTATCGTGTGAGAGAACAGCCACATAGGCTCACTTTTCAACAGATTTTGTCTTATTCATATAATTCTGCTGAGGTGGCTTCACTCTCATGCAACAGCTGGCCTGCAAAATGGCTTCTGTGATGGTCCCTAGCAAATCCCATTTTATAATATGTTTCTTTGAAAAGTTGGATGCAGTTGTTGAATGCACCAATTAACTTAAGATCCTAACAGAATTGGTTGAAGTGTCCATATCAAAACTTATGTCATGGGTCTCCTATAACGAGGTCTTACCTTCACAACTTCAATTTCAAGCTCACCTATGAGTAGAACAGTTGGAAATTCATATAGTAACTCTTTAAAAGTTCTTTTTTCTTTTTATGCAAGCCTTGTTTGCCCGAGAATGTCTTGGTAATTCTATAGTCCTACTCCATACTCTGTTATTGCACACTGTTTCAATTTCTTTATGAAGGTAACTAACCTTCTACTCCGGGCATTAAGCATTCATTTCTTTGTGAAGGCAACTAATCTTCTACTTGGGGCATTAAAAATTCAACAAAAAAGGGAGGTGATGCTTGTATAATTGGTACATTCTTGTGATGAACTATAATTTTCTTGGTGGGAAGATTATAGCCATGCGGCAGTCCATGTGAACTTCATGAGGTTGAAATGAAGGGTGGTGCATTTTAGACCAAAGTTGACGAGCACTTATACCAGCTGCTGCTTGTACCAGTTGATGAGTGCTCTTCGTATATTTCTCATTTTCTTCCATTCGAACCATTTAATTTCGGCTGAAATTCTGTAAAGGAATAAAATTAGGGAAAATTACATTTACACCCCCTCTAGTTTCTGACATATCCACTTCTACCCCTATAGTTTAAAACGTGACAACTACATCCCCTGTAGTTTCAATTTGTATAAGGTAGCCCCCCCTCAGTTGACGGTTCGTCCACAGATTGAAGGGTTAGGATGATCCGATGGAGCTGATTTTTTGGGCACACCCTATCTATGTCAGGGCCCATCAAATGAATGCTCTGGATCATCCAAACAATGTGGGCCCATTCCCGAATCCAAACACTACCAAAAACACTGTGGGCCCACATTGTTTGGATGATCCAAAGCATTCATTTGATGGGCCCTGACATAGATAGGGTGTGCCTAAAAAATCAGCTCCATCGGATCATCCTAACCCTTCAATATATGGACGAACCCTCAACTGAGGGGGTCTACCTTACACAAATTGTGACCACATGGGGTGTAGTTGTCACGTTTTAAACTATAGGGGTAGAAATGGATGTGTCACAAACTAGAGGGGGTGTTAATGTAATTTTCCCTAAAAATTAATATTTTATGAAATATTTCGCCGAAATACCAGAAATTGAAATTTCGACCGAAATTTGGTAAATTTCCGCAATTTCAGTTTCGGAATGTTTCAATTTCGGTCCTCACCGAAATTTCAGTCTGAAATTTAAAACCTTGGTTGTAACATAGACATGAATGATGTACTGAGATTTTTGGTTGCAGCTGTTTGACGTTACATGTGACTTAACTGGAATCATCACTTGTTCTACTTCCTTCACACCTTTCTCTTTATTGTTTACTTGAACTTGCTTCAATCCTGCTTATTATATTTTGCAACCTGCAAGTATACAATTGGGAGCAATTCTTGTTTTACCCACTTTTTATGAGATGCGATCTGATTTAAGAACTACCAAGGTATTAGAAAATGATCATTGTGATTTAGAAAGTGGAGTCAATACCAAGTCATAGCTATTGGACCTATGTGAGAACAGAGTACATATCACAAAAAGGTTTTTGAAGTCTTGGCTTCTCTATTTTAGTGAACTTGATTTTGAATATCATTCCAATGAAAACAACAATGATTTGTTATGTGATTTGAGGTATTGCTTGTTGATTATATTTATAGGTTTATTGCATGTTAGAGACTTGTATTACTAAGAATCATCAGCTATGTGCACTTTCATAAAACCTGCCTAATGCTTGTTAAGGAGTTTGAGAGCCCTTTTCACATTTATGATGGTTTCACCTTTAGAATTTAGATCTGAAAAGTCTGTTTGTTTCATCTTTTCATATATTGTTTTCTTGAAATTGCTTCAGTTCATTCATCTTCTCAGTTTTATGTTAATCAAGTCTTTGCATAAAAAACTGGCTAAAACATGTTTGTTCATATGCAGGTTTTGAGAGCTGTTTCATTTGAAGTTTGACAAACTATTTATTCACAGTTAATGAAGATGTGTCAGAGAGGGTAAATAATATTCTAAAGCTAGAGAGAGAGAGAGGAAGAGAGAGAGAGAGAGAGAGAGAGAGAGGAATGGTGTCTTTTTTTACTATTTAATAGAAGAATGTTGTCTACATGTTGTGTGTTTGAAACACCCTTAAGCTCATGGATTAAGGCCCTTTCTCTCTTCTTTTTTTATGGTCATTTTTCTATCGGTCTTTTTCCTCTTTTTGTTATCCGAACATTGTTCTATAAGCATTTCTTGGATGAAACCTCATTAAAAAATTCTGATAAAAAGATTAATATGCAAGTTGAATTAATTTACATAGGGATTTGCTTGGGGCCATTGCAGAAGGCATTTTGCAGGCTTGCTGTTGCATGAGAAGCAACCTTAGATGAATTAAATGAATACTACAAAATATTAGGCAATGTGGCTGCTCTCATGCAACAGCTGATCTACGAAATGCCTTCTGCGGTGGTCCCTAGCAAATATCCCATTTACATATGGTAGCTTTTGTTTGGTTCAATGATGTGTTGGATAGAACTGTACTGATCTCATGGGTGTATGGGATGAGCTATGTATAGCTTGCTGTCATGTAGTCACGTTGTAGTGTTTTTGTTCTTTTAAATTAATATAATATGAGTTATGGCTACATTCCATACTTTATTCCTCAAGGCTTTAAATTTCAGTTTCGGAATGCGTTTCGGTCCTCACCAAAACTGAAATTTGAAAATTTCGGATTTCAATTTCGAAATTTCGGACGAAATCAAATAAAGTAATATTATATCCCGTACAAAATTTCGGTCCGAAATTTTGGGGTAAACGAAGTTTCAATCGAAATTTTGGTCGAAATGTTACAACATTTCGAGAGTTGACCCAATTTCGGTCTCCACCGAAACCCAAAATTTCAGATTTTAGTCGATATTTAAAACCTTGATTCCTCTATGGTGAGCCATGACTTTGGGAACTGCAACCTATTTTGACAAAACAGCTTTGTATCACTATATTATGACAAGATGGGGCGGATTGGATTTGTGACTATGTTTTGCCTGTATGAAGCTCTCATAGCCTTTGCCTACAGTAAAATGGAAGACCGATATGCTTAATAGTGAGAACAAAACCTTTATTAGTAAAACAGAGAGAAAACATTAAAGGGGCTGAGCTAACCCTCACAAAGCAAAATAAATGTTGCAGGATCTGAGAAAAGACTGAGCACATTCTAAATGCCACATATGACTGCTGTGGACACAATCAGCCACCTGATCAAGAACTCAATTCCCTAAACAAGAAAACTAATTAATTGATGCCAAAACATTTAGGCCCTGTCTGTTTGGGATTTTGAGTATAGATTGTGATGGAATATCCAGTATTAGATTATTAGATGACAGAAAAGTTTAGTTTTTTCCCTTCCTTCATTAACTTCCAAGTATTCAATTGGTAAAAGATCATCCACGGTGTAATAGTTACTCTTACAATTATTCCAATTTAGCTACGTGAGTATACAAATTGAGAATATAGTAGTTGTCATTTTAATTCATTGATGTTCTCAAAACCAGTTTTTCGCAGCTATACTGAACTATGTTGTAAAGTATCTTAGTCGCACGTGCATTTGCATGTGCTTTTTTACTAGTATAAAAAAATGGATCATCTGATTGGATTTCTAGGCCATAGCCCATATAACTGTCATATTATATCCCATTCTAGTTCTAATGAAGTGTATAGGGGTAAGGATTCAAATGAAGTTACAAAGCTATATTTACATAAGTGTTTTTTTGCTTGCTAAAACATCCACATTCCATCATGCAGAAAAACATGGTAGCACTCACGTTAGGATGAAGCTTGGGAAGTTTCAGCACCGGAATGAACCCTGCAGATGTTACTCCACCTTGGTTCAAAGAAAAATTCGATAGCTCATCAAACTTCATGACCTGTGACATTTGTGCAGCTACTAAGTGCGCATAATATACTAGTGCAACTGCAGGAAATCACGTATAAGTTTTGCATGGGTTCATAAAAATAGTCATAGTAATGAAGGAAAGTTAAAAGGATGTGGGTCTAAAATTTCAAACCCCTTATTTCTCTCTGACAACCGAAGTTTCATTATGAAGTCCAGCATTTACAATACTAAAAACTGTTGGGTTTTTCACCGAAGAAAACCCACTTAAATTACGAAGCAAATAAATATGTGAATTTAAAGAACAAAAAAATCAAGAGAGCAATCACACAAGAGAACACAAAGATTACGTGGAAAACCCTCCAACGAAGAGGGAAAAACCAAGGGGTGAATCCGACGAAATATTTACTAATCAAATAAGTAATACAACGTCTCTTTCTCTCAAGTTTTCACCCGAAACTTGAGCCAATACAAGAAATAAGAGAGATAAAGGGTTACTTCGTTGAGAACAACAAAACTCACTCTCTCACCAAAAATTACCCACTTCGATCTTCAAGTCGAAGAAACCCAAATCCTCGCGAAGTCTCCGTACAACGAGATGATTTAACAGTGCGTTGAAAATCTCTAAGAAAAACGCTCCAAATTCTAGGTTTTGATTCCACACAAAACCCCCAAGAGAGCTACCAAGAAAAAAGCTTAGCTTTTCTTCTTCTTCTTCTCCTTCCTCTCTACTCTTTCTTTTTTTTTTTCTTTTTCTTTCTTTCCTTGGTTTTTTAAGCGGATTCACGCTTTTGCGTTTTCCCTTCACGCACACCACACACACCATCTCACGGCTTGCTTTTCCTAATCGGAAACAAGCCCACGTGCTTCCTTTTTTCAATAGGAGACTTATGTTTCCTATTTTAATAGGTTTTGTGGTGTGGGGCCACAACATGGGGCTGGACCCACCAACAATCTCCCCCTCCAGGCCCATGAAGAGGAGACATGAACCTTGACTCTCACTTGGAGTCCAAATGAGCTATATCTACGCATAGCTCAAACTTTCCTTTGGAAACAACCTTCATATCAGATAGATTCCTATCGCTATGAATCTTATTCAACTGCGCTAACTGTGTCTCGATCACATCACGGATCCATTGGTTCTTGAAAATCCATTCCACTACTGCCAGATATTCTTTGCTTTTATGAGATTGTGTCTCCTGAAACCTTTTTGGCTCCCCCTCACTAAAAGCAATACATAATCTGAGGTATAGGATATCTCGTTGATGGCCGATGCTCTCTAGTAGATCTTGTAACCTGAGATTTCACTATCTCTGTCTGTGGGGACTGCTCCCCCTACTCATGATCTATCACAGTATCATGACCACCTGCATCTGATCCATGATCACTACCATCTTCTTGCACTTCTCCCCCATGTGTAACATGCTCAAATGGAGAACAAATAGATGTAAGATCAATAATACCACCAACCACACTCATACATTTTTCAACTCTCTCAAAATCTGCAAAAGTCTGGTCTTCATTGTACACAACATCTTTGCTTCTAACTATCTTCTTCTTTTCAAGATCCCATAGTATGTAGCCAAATTCTTCATTTGCATAGCCAACAAATATGCACGGAGTAGCTTTATCATCAAGCTTCAACCTTTGCTCTTTGGGCACATAAGCAAAAGCTTTACACCCAAACACCCTCAAATGAGAGTAGGAAACATCTTTTCATGTCCATACACTTTCTAGAATATCAAAATCCAATGCAGCCGAGGGAGACATGTTAGTTAGGGAGCAAGCAATGCGAACTGCTTCACCCCAAAATGACTTTGGCAACTTAGCCATCTTCACCATGCATCTGACTGTCTCACTAATAGTGCGGTTCATTTTCTTTGCCACCCATTATGCTGTGGAGTAGCAGGAATTGTCTTTTCATGTCTTATAACATGTTTAGAACAATAACGTTCAAACTCTGTTGATCTATACTCTCCCCCGTTACCAGTACAGAGGCACTTTAAAGGTTTTCCTGTCTCTCTTTCTACCAGGACATGAAATCTCTGAAAATATTGGAACACCTGGTCTTTTGTTTTCAAAAAATAAACCCATACTTTCCTTGATGCGTAATCAATAAAAGTGACAAAAAACCGATTGCCACCAAGGGATTCCACCTCAAAGGGACCACACACATCATAATAAACCATGTATGAATTATCAAATTTTCTTTCTGATGACATAACAAAAGAGACCATATGTTTCTCAAATAAACAATCATCACAAGGGTCAAGATGCGTACCTTTGGCAAATGGAATAAGTGCCTTCTTTGCCAAAATCTACAACTCACTCTCACTCATGTGAGCAAGCCGCTTATGCCACAAGCTAAGAGAACTGTCTTCAGTAACATTTGCCATATCCCTGCACACATTTGCATAAGTCTTATATAGTGTGCAACAAATCTTCCCCTTTGCAACGAGGAGTAGCCCTTTGGTAAGTTTCCAAATTCCTTTACCAAAGTAGCTTTCATAACCTTGCCTATCCATGGCTATCCCAGAAATAAGATTTACGCTCAAATCAGGAACATGTCGCACGTCTCTCAAAGTCAAAGTGCACCCAACATTGGTTTCTATGCACACATCACCAATACCAACAATCTTTGAGAGACTAGTGTTGCCCATCTTCACCATACCAAAGTCCTCTGCTTTATATGAAGTGAAGAACTCCCTGTTGGGAGTAGCATGTTAAGAAGAACCTGTATCAACAACCCACTCTATACCCTGATCTGTAACATATAAACACTCTTCTTCTCCAAAAGAGAGTGTTATCACATCTTCATCAGACACGGTAGCCATAGTGTCTTTATCATCATCCTTTTTCTGATTTTTACATTCTCTTTGTTCTCTTTTGTAAACCCAACAACTCTTCCTTATATGGCCTTCTTTGCCACAGTGGAAGCATTTTTTTCTTCTCTCTTGAATTCGACATTTTTCTGGATTTGTTAAAAAAATTTGGCCCTCTGCTCTTACTTCTACCCCTGTTCTCTTTGACGAGCTTGTGCATGGTCTGTACCCGTTGATTTCCTTCTAGTCTCTTCATTAAGCAAGCTACTTGTAACTTTGCTCATACTAAGTGAAACCATCAAAATTTCCCAACAGTCAGGTAACGAGCTCAAAAGTAACAATGGCCGCAACTCATCATCTAGCACAATCTTCAATGAAGATAATTGGTTCACTATGCTTTGAACTTCATTCAAATTCTCTGCAATTGAACCACCTTCTTTGAACTTTAGGTTCACAAGCTTTATAATAAGAAAGCTTTGTTACCAACAACCTTCTTCTCATAAAGACTCTCTAACTTTTTCCAAAGAAAATGTGCAGATGTTTCATTAGACACATCGTGGAATACATTGTCATCCAACCATTGTCTAATGTGTCCGATAGCCTTTTGATTCAATTTTTGCCAATCTCTATCAGACATGCCAGTCGGCTTGGCCTTATCACCTTCAATGGGTTCATACAAATCCTTACAATAAAGAATATCCTCCATCTTTGATTTCCAAATCATCCAATTTGATTTTGTAAGCTTGATCATGGTTCCCATAGAACTCTCCATCTCAATCCATACAAACAACTATGCTTCCAAACAACCTCAGCTCTGATACCACTTGTTGGATTTTTTGCCAAAGAAAACCCACTTAAATTACGAAGCAAATAAATATGTGAATTTAAAGAACCAAAAAATAAATAGACCAATCACACATCAGAACACAAAGATTTACGTGGAAAACCCTCCAACGAAGAGGGAAAAACCACGGGGCGAATCCGACGAAATATTTACTAGTCAAATAAGTAATACAACGTCTCTTTCTCTCAAGTTTTCACCCCAAACTTGAGCCAATACAAGAAATAAGAGAGATAAAGGGTTACTTCGTTGCGAACAACAAAACCCACTTTCTCACCAAAAATTACCCACTTCGATCTTCAAGTCGAAGAAACCCAAATCCTCGCGAAATCTCCGTGCAACGAGAGGATTCAACAGCGCGGTGAAAATATCCAAGAAGAACGCTCCAAATTCTAGGTTTTGATTCCACACAAAACCCCCAAGAGATCTACCAAGAAAAAACCCTTGCTTTTCTTCTTCTTCTTCTCCTTCCTCTCTACTCTTTCTTTTTTTCTTTTTCTTTCTTTTCTCAAATTTTTAAGAGGATTCACGCTTTTACGTTTTCCCTTCACGCACACCACACACACCATCTCACGGCTTGCTTTTCCTAATCGGAAACAAGCCCACGTGCTCCCTTTTTTCAATAGGAGACTTATGTTTCCTATTTTAATAGGTTTTGTGGTGTGGGTGTGGGGACAACAACATGGGGCTGGACCCACCAACAAAAACAAGAGAAAACATGAAAGACAGACAAGATACTCTTAATGTTTAAAGTCCAGTAGCTCAACTTTTTTTTGCTGAAGGTGAATACATTTAAAAACCTGACTTTGAATCTTCGTTTTTAAAAAATAAAAAATAGTAATACTTGTTGATGACGCCCAAAATCTGACTCCACAAACTAGCCTAGTAGAACCTGTAATCCTGCGCTCACAGAAAAAGCATCAACAGGCCCAGAGTTGTGGCTCCGGACGGCCACTTCGACACTCAAGTCATAGATAGGCAATCACAGACAATGGACGATAGATAGGGGGAGGGCCAAGACAAGTTACCAGACCAAAGGAGGAGGAGGAGAATTGGTTTTCGAATTATCTCTGCTTGAGCGTGTAGACCCCTATTTATAGGGGTGGAGGTCCACGATCTTGAAGGTATTCGTTTATCCTTTGATTTAGCCTACATGGGGCATGATGGACGGGGGATAAGATCGCGGAGATCTTATCTGCTGTGATTCTGGGCGGAGATCTTGGGTGATAGCCTTGGCGGGGGGTTTGAATTTAAATAGGGCGATATATTTGCAATCCGGACGGAGATCTCGGGCGATGGCCTCGGCGGGACGTTTCGAATTTAAACAGAGTGCCTTTTGTATAACGGTGGTCCGGATTGATCGCCTAATGGCGAGATTCTCGCGATTGGGCCTGATTCCCTGGAGGCCCGATATTGAGTAAAAGAGAAATGCCACGGGGATCGGGGCAACGTTCGTTAGTGAGTGTTGCTTGCGGTGACTGGGCAAGTTGGTGTTTAATGATGTTGTGGGTGGGGGATAGAGATAGGAAAGGTGAGGTTTGATGTTCGGGAGTTCAAATCCGAACAAGTGTTGGTCAGATTTGGTTTAAGCAATGTGGTAGTAGACTCGGAAGACGAGGTTCGGGATGATGGAGGGAAATAAGAGGAAGAGGAAGATGAATCGTGCATTGGCGAGAGTCGATCTGGTGACTCCCCTTTTTGACCTTTTTTCCCATGCTTCCAACTTTCTTATTTGATTTTCCATTATAGCATTGTGACTTGTTCCCTGTCTTATTGCAGAGATGGCAGTGCAAGGTTCGGGCGCTAATATTTTTGTCTCGGCGATGGAGGAGGCCCGGAGGTTAAATGCAGAAGAAATAGCCCGTCAGAAGGAGGAGAAGGCCTTGAAGCGCAAAGCGGACAAAGTTGGGAGAGGGGGGGTTCCGACCGTCAAACCCAAAGAGGTTGTGCCTGTTTCCCAACCTTTGGAGAAAGCTGTGCATGGTAAGCGATTGACAGATTTGCCGGAGAAGAGTCCCAGCAAAAAGGGCAAGTCTTTGGAGGGCCAGGGTTCTAAGGGGAAGGACCCTATTGATGCCGCGAAGTTTATTCCCATAGAGGGTTGTGAGGGGACTCGGGCCCTTTTTCAGCTGGTAACCCTCAAAAGGGAGCAGGCATTTCAGTAAGGACCCTTTTTCAATCCTGACTGGAAAGTCGGCTCCGAAGATTCGGCCCTCCACAATCCGAGGGTAGCGGTGGAGATGGCGATGGCGAGCATCTTGCCGAAGGATCTAGCAGAAATGGAAAAATGCTCACACTATGCCCTAGGCCGGGACGTGGTCTCCATATCTAAGAAGGTATGTACTTCCTCTTTGGTTTTTTGAATGTCTTCCAGGGATTGCAAACTCTTATCTTTCAGACATTTGCTCCTATTCTTGGGGGCACATGGATAGATATCATTCTCTCTATACTCAGGCGTCTAAAGATGCGAAGAACCTTGTGGAGATGCAGGCGAAGGATAGGAAAGTTTTTGAAGATACTTTGGAGCATCTTAAAAATCTTCATTCTACCACCCAAACCGAACTTTAGAAGGCCAGGGATGAGCTTAGCCAGGAAAGGGAGATTCGTGCTAATCTTGAGAAGAAGCTGAACAAGGTCGTGCAGCGGGAAGAAGTGGTCCGGTCCAAGGCGGTTGCGGGTTTTCGGAAGTTCCAGGAGTACCAGATGGACATGGCCCTTCACGTCCTGGAATTTGAAGCAAAGGGATTCGCTGATTGTCGGGCTCAGGTCAAGGCCATTGACTCTGAATTTCCTATTGGAAAACTGGAGGGGCCACCTGGAACCGAACTTTCCGAGGGAGAGGATTCAGAAGCGACCTAACTAGATGATGTGGAACCCAAGGTCGCATCTCCCAAGGAGCATTCCTCCATGCCGCCTGCTGCCGAGCCTCCTGTGGAAGAGAATTTGGAGAAGAATACTTGAGGACCGTGCCCTTTTTGATTTCTTGTCTTGTTGTGGTTTCTTATGAACTCATTTTGTTATAAACCTTATTACAATGGTGTGGATGGGGTGGTTTGGGCTTTGGGGCGAACCCTATTTATAATAGCATGGAAGGAATGTGTAGACACCCCATTTTGACCGAACCCTTATGCACTTGATTTGATTAAAAACCTTCCAAATTAATGATTTAGTGTCCCGAATTTCTTCCTATAATAGGTTAGGGTCCCATGTAGGTCTCCACAAAATTTTGTCGAAATCCGTGGACGTTTGCCTAGTGAGACGAGTGTGGGTTGTAGTATAGTATATATATCGTGGAGGAATAAGGGGAGTGGTTTATCCAGTTTAGGGTAGTCCAGTTAGGGGATATTGCAGCAAAGGGTTATCCCAGAGTAATTTAAAGGGGCACGAATTTTTCATAGTTTTCCATTAGACATTTTCTTGTGGACCACTTCATTTAGCCGAGCTAAGTTGAATATTTGCACGAGGGGGTGTCTTGTTAACTTGTGGGGCCTAAAAACTAAGTCCAACTCCTATAAATAGGAGGTAGCTCGGAAGAGAAGCTAAAAAGAGCTCTCATTTTTCGATTCAAAATTTTAGAAAGGGTTTTTCATTTTGGGCAAGAAAGAGAGGAATCCCTAATTTCTCAAAACCATAGCTACATCATCTTCCTCAATCAATCTCTTCTCATCGAAACCCTAGATCGGGATCTATAAACCTAAGAGCCAGTGGTAAAAACCTTAGATCTGCAAAAGAGTGTATGGGATTTTGAGTTTTTGAGAGAGAAAGTGATATAGAGATCTAAGCAAAGAGTGCATTCGGTTCCTTTTTTTCGTCAATTTTGCCGGAGATATGACTATTTTCACATGTTCTTCGTCAAGCATCATCAAGATCAGAGTTCTTCATCATCTTTCAAGAAGAGGAAAGAACTGAAAATCAGGTTTTGAGAGAAGAAGACATAATCTAAGAGTTTGAATGGACAAAGGAAAGTGAAATTACTCTTTACACTAGTAAAGCTGGTAAATTTGCACCTTGAAACGGTTCAGGAAGAGGAGATCGAAGTATCCACACGTCTTTTGGAGTATTCTCTCGTCAATTTTCATTCTCAGCTAAGAAAAGAGGTATTTAATCTGATCTTTTCTTTAAAGTGTATTAGAGTATATGATCTACCAGTTTTTTTTTTTTTTTTTTTATATACATAAGATAAAAAAAATTCTACACGATTTGTATTATTTGATGTCTGTTGGATAAAGTATTGTGATTTTTTTGTGATAATCTGTACTAATTTCTGTAGATCGAGTTAGTTTTAAGCTGCTAATGAGCTATCATAACTTTAATTAAGATTTTAAGCATAATGATACAAATTTTAAAATGAGAAAGGATCCTTGGAATTCATCTCTACAGGTATGATTCTTATGAGAAATAAATATTCCATTGGTTGTTGATCTTAGAATCAGAAAATAAAATATGATGAGATTTGTTGCAACTGAGTTTTTCTGTTTCTTCTAAGTATATTCACTTAGCAGGGGCGTAAATGCAAAATTTGGGGCTTGAATTTTGTGTTTTTCCTTGTCTGTGATCTTGCGATAAGATCATCTTCATTTTTGGCTTTTAGTATTTATGGTCGTGAATATGAAATATATGATGGTAATACATGAGAATTGGGTTTTCTGGTTTGTGACGGCTCTTCGTCCATTCTGTATATGAATTCAGGTGTTTTAGTACATTCATTTGGTCTATGGAATTCTGAAAAACAACACCTGAAGCATGTTTAGTTGACTTTATCATTGTCATTAATATTGTGGATATTTGCTCATTGATTAAATTTCCTCACTGATTCTCATAGTAAATGCACTGGTTCAGCTCTTAACTGGTTTGACTTCTCACTGATTCTCATAGTATATGCACTGGTTCAGCTCTTAACTGGTTTGATTTCTCATTGATTTTCGTAGCATACGCACCTGTTTCAATGTTGTTTACATCACAAATAAAATAAAATAATAATAATATATATTTGACAAAAAATCTATATGCAGTATTTCTATTTTGAATATGGCTGCTTCAAAGAAAGTGTGTATATGAAATATACTACTTATGAAATGCTTTATTTAAGATTCAAAGTTATAGATGGGAGTTGATTTTACGTTTTCTAGCTGGAAGAGATAGAGAATAAGTTAGGTGTTTAGGTGCAATGCTTTTGGTGCCTCTAAACTGGGCAATATATTATTGAGATGTGTGTGTTCCTATGACAAAAAAAAAAGGGCAGCAATAGAATTTTATATGTGCATATTTCGGTGCCCTGAAGTAGGGTAGCAACGTAGTGTTCTCCTTGAGCCCAAACTGGGCAGTAACATAGTGTGTGTCTGTGAGTATGTATATCCATATATGTGTGTGTCTTTGTAAGTATGTGTGAGTATATGTGTGTATATGTGTGTTTGTGTGTATGTGAATGAATGTGTGTATGTATGAGTGTATATGTGTGTATGTGCTTATGTGAGTGAGTGTGTGAGTGTGTATTGTGTGTGAGTGTGTGAATGTATATCTATATATGTGTATGTGAGTGTGTGTATATATATCTATATATGTGTATGTGAGTAGGTGTGTATCTTTGTCTGTATGTGTATGCCATAGTGAGGTGGTGGTTGTTACTTGCATGTATCCAAACTAGTCAACCATCATTAGGTCCATAAGAGGAAGAAAATAACAAAGACATTTTAGCTACAGGTTTTAAAAGTTGCTCATTTCCCCATTTTATTTGACCCTATTTTCATTCAATGGTCCTCTTTATAGTCTCACAAATAACTTATGTTCTTCTTTGATTAAATGCTTTTATATGCTATTGTTGTGTGGCTCTTTATCTCAATGCATGTTTTTGTTGTTTAAGATGATTACCTTCATTTTATATGTGAAATTCTACATTCTTGAAATCACATTTTTTTTTAATTATTAATCAAATGTTTAGATGAGCTTCATATTAACACATTATGTCCTTTCACTTCAGGTTACATTTTAGGATCAGTTGTTTCGCACTGTTGCCTTAAAAGAGTGCAAATGAAATGGAGTTGATAAGGTTGGTTGGGATCACTTGGTCATCTTTGATTTTTTTTTAAACATAGTTGACTTTTTGTATGATAGCGAATGTCTAAGATAGAAAGTACTTTGGGAATTTAGCTGTGTGTGGCTATATGTGTCAAATATGAGGTTATATGATTAGTTTTCCCTTTTTGGAAAATCACTTACTCATTGTTTTGAAAAGCCTGAGAATTTCTAGCCATGTAACATAATTTTCTTGGAGATAGAACTTAAGTAATTGGGTCGTAACAGCCTTAATTCACAGGATGTATATGCACAGGAGTATGCTAAAGTTATAGAATAGAGCATTATATTTGTTTTCAGTACGTTGTAACATAGGCATTTGGGCTAAAACATGAAGGTTACTGATCTTATCACTTTGTAGCTATGATTTGTGTTGATTTAAAAATACATAGTTGCTGCCCTACACTTTTCTACACTTGGTAACTATGATTTGTGTTGATTTAAAAGTACATAGTTGCTGCCCTACACCTTTCTACACTTGGTAACCATGATTTGTGTTGATTTAAAAGTACATAGTTGCTGCCCTACAGTTTTCTACACTTTGTAGTTATGGCTTGTATTGGTTCAAGAGTACATTGCTGCTGTTCAACAGTTTTCCTTACTTTACAGATCTGACTAGTATTGATGTAAAAGCCTATAACTATTGTCCTATAGATTTCTATAATCTACATTTCAATTTGTACTTGATTCCTTAAACCTTTTTAATGCTCATTCATGCCAATCTAGGGGTTGTTGTTGATTAATTCCAAAGGGTTTAATTTGATATGCACAGGGTTTATGTCTCTATCAGATTTTATACATTCAAACCTCATAGCTGTTAGTTTTGGTTATTGTCTGCATAAAATGAGGCTGATAGTGTTCAGTAGCCGCCCCTCATTTTGTCACAACCAGGTTTGTTTAGCATATAACCTGAAATCAGTAGTGTATAATATGAACTAGTAACTTATAATCTGAACTGGTTAGCATATAACTTGATTTAGTAAAGATGTAGTTTTAAACTAGTTAGTACAAAACTTGATTCGGTTAGCAGGTAATCTGAAATCAGTTAGTGCACAAGCTGAAACAAAAAGCATAGAATCACTTTGTAAATATGCTATGATGACAGTAGAGGTCAATGGATAGGAGCCTTCACATATTTGGTATGCTAGGTAATGCCTTGTCTCTTCTTTTATTTGATATTTGATGTTTGCGTTACCATGTTCATTAGAATTGCATATAGTTGATTTACCCGCCTTGACTGATTCTTTAGGATAGTTTCCTTTTAAAGTTGTAATAGCTTTTGATTTTTAATTCTCATTTGCCCTTATCAAAATGATTGTTGTCGATGTTGGCATTAATACCATGGGTTAAATTAACATATTCACATTGTTTTCATTACCTTATAATAAACTCTTTGCTTTGAATTATAGCCATGACTCCTTTTTCTTCCTGAAATGGTAAAAAGGTTTTAGATTTTAGTTTCCTTGTGGTGTATCCCCTGTTTGATAAGAAATTAAAGGATTTCTTTTAAATTGGATTTTTGTAAGTTAATTTCTTTACTCTATGTCGTTTGTAAAAGGATCTTCCAATTTAGAAATTCGCATTATTCCCATTGTGGATCAAGCAGGACATGTATTGCATAGTAAGCTAAAGTTTATAGTGAGGTTTATCATCTTGTGTGGCTTTGAGTTAGTAGGACCCATTTCATCAAGTGGTTTATATTGTGCCTGCTTATTAAGTGATTTCCATTGTGGCTTTCTTCGTGTCAAGTGATTGCAAGTCCATCAAGTGACTTTTATTAGAAATTTTAAGATCTATTTATCAAAGAATTTTTGATATATCATTTGTCTAAGGTAAAAAAAAAAGACTCACGGTGTTTGGGCAGTGAAAGAGTCATTTAGAGCCTCCACTAAGAGACACACTCTATCTCATTAAGGCTATTCTACTTTGGAGACAAGCCTTGCCGTTTAGAGCCTATCCCTTAGGGAGTTTACTTTGGTGACATTAGAAAGCTACTCATAGGAGGCATGCCTGGCCTCATTTATAGAACCCTCTCTAAGTTGTACCCCAACTTATACCCCCTACTAGTTGGAGATTAACTTGGTCTGTTAGTGTGGACCCCGATCCGAGAGAGGCGGGGAACGAGCCCCCGAAAGTCTCTAGATCATCCACGTGAAAGAGAGCTCTACCAAGGAACTCTCAAAAGAGTACCTCTCACAGCATGAGTGGCGTTGTAAAATGAGACACCTCTCGATTCGGGGACTAGCCCGGATTCGAGATGTACCTTAAACAAAGAAGAGTCGCCATCCAAGGAAGTCCGCCCAGGATCCCATACTATGCTCTGTTGTAATGGATAACCAGAGATACAGAAGGTTCGTGCCTAGTTACGAATTTGGAAGGTCCGAAGAGCACCTCATCTGCCCAAGTGCAAGCACCTGGTCTCTTATGCCATTTATTTATTGATTTTGAAGAGTTTTGAGCGAAAATCATATAAAATAGGAACAAATATCCTCGAGTGGACGTCTACCTAAACATGCATGACCCGTGGATAAAATGATAAGCATGCACAAAATAAATGGAAGAAGTGTCACCTAACACAGCTTGGTTATGAGTGACATGCCTAACTGGTGTCTAAGTTCTGGTGGAAAAACACATGCATGCTACAGCTAAAGGTATAAGGTCTGTACAGGAAAGTAAGAAAACACAACAAAACATATTACACACCTCGACATCACATACGACTCGACACGACAAACCCTAGACTCTAATGTGATGCTTGACTCGGACCAAGATGGCCATCCATCCCGGTTGCTCTACGTATCCCGGCCTCAGGAAGAATCAAAGTCGACGTAGTTCGGTGACCTATTCTAAACTACGATGCCTAACCATCTAAGACCGCTATCATAGACTGGATCAACTAGACCCGACTAGTTTTTAAAGCTTTTTGCACGATGGCTTAAGTTCAAGTGAATTGTAACTTTTTAGGAGTCCCTACATGCCCTAACTAATGCAAATTTGTTAGCCTTAAGCTAATGCAGGAGGTTCCTACATCCTATGTGTAACTAGGCTGTATGTCCTAAGGAAAGCAATGAGCTAACTAAGTGAATCCTAATCTAGCCATCGGCTCGACTAAGTGTCTAACCGACCACGACTTGAGGCCTCCTGACTCTAGGGACACTCACACACAAAACATGCAAAGCATCAACATAACCAGGACCGACTCCTAACTCTAAGACACCCAAAATATCTAGGACAGACTCCTAACTCTAGGGGAAGATCTTTTTGAAAACTAGTGTAAAAACATTTGTTTGAAGAATTTTTATATTTTTGGAAGGTTTTGAAATGTTTATTTTTTAAGGTTAGAATGATTTATTTACAAAGTTTGGCTGCACCTGGGATAAAGATTCTAAGCTGCACTACGTACCTCGTGGAAGAGGATCAAGCCAATGTAGTTCAGAAACGTAACTTCCCTAACTACTACTCTAATGACTCAAGAATTTCAGATGCTTTGCAGTTTCAAATGTTTTTGATGTTTTGAAGTTTTGGATTTCTGTTGTTTTTAAATTTTCAAGGTTTCCAAGTATTTTTGAGTTTTGAATTTCTGAAATTTTTACAGGATTCTCCCTTCTAGCCAAAGAGGAAACAAGGAGACAATCAGAAGGAGAAGAACACTCCTATGATCCATAGCCTGAAGAAGTGTCAGATGAAAAGTTCCCTCTCGATGCTGGGCTGGGAAAGGATCTCGGTGTAGACATTTCCTGGTTCGACTATTCCGGATGACGCCATTTTAGAGAGTGCGTCGGCATGGGCATTCATGGTTCGGGGGATCTGTACTATTTGGAATTCTTCGAAGGCGGAGATCTCTTTTCGCACCTTTTCTAGGTACTTGAGCATTGTTTCTTCTTTAGCCTTAGTGAAACCATTGACTTGGCTTACAACCAGTTGCGAGTCACTATGGGCTCTGATTCGGTTGGCGCGTAATTCGGTGGCAAGTGCTATTCCGGCGATTAGGGCTTCATATTCTGCCTCGTTGTTAGAGGCTTTGAAATCTAACTTCAGGGCATATTCTGCGAGGAAATTATCTGGTCCTGCTATGACCAAGCCAGCACCACTCCCCCCAGCATTGGAGGAACCATCGACATACAACATCCAAAGTGGGTCGTGGGTTGGTAGGTCTAGAGCTGGTTCCTTGTTCGGATTGATTGGTCCTTCAGGCTCGTCCATCGATATCGTGCGTTTAGCTACGAAGTCTGGGAGCACTTGAGATTTAATTGCAGGTCGGGGCTTTATCTGAATGTCAAACTCGCCCAACTCAACTGCCCAGTTGATCAGTCGTCCTGAGGTATCGGGTTTCTGCAGAATTTTTCGGGGGGGTTGGTCGGTGAGGACCGTGATGGGGTGAGCCTGGAAATACGAGCGGAGTTTTCTCGCAGAAGTGACAACTGCGAAGGCGAACTTCTCAATTTCTTAATACCAAGTCTCGGCGTCATGGAGTACATGGCTGTCATAATAAACGGGTTGTTCTATCTTTCCTTCTCGCCATAGGAGTAGCGGCAGATCCAACAGCTAGGTACAGGTACAGATCTTCACCCAGTACCAGCTTGGAGAGTAACAGAGGGGTTTGAAGATACACCTTCAGTTGGTCGAAGGCCGTTTGACATTCATCTGTCCATTGAAAGTCTTTAACATTTCTCAGGGTCTTGAAGAAAGGTAAGCACCGCTCAATAGATTTTGACATAAATCGGTTGAGGGCCGCGATTCGTCCTGTAAGCCTCTAAACTTCCCGAACTTCCTTTGGCGGAGTCATTTCGAGGAGCGCTTTTATCTTCTCGGGGTTGGCTTCAATTCCTCGTTGGCTGACCGTGAAGCCTAGGAATTTACTGGACGTTACCCCAAAAGCGCACTTAGCAGGGTTTAACTTCATTCAGTTGCGACGGAGAATAGCGAAGGCTTCTTTAAGGTCGGCTATGTGGTTCCGAGCTTCAAGGCTCTTGACGAGCATGTCGTCGATCTATACTTCCATGTTTCTTCCGATTTGTTCGACGAAAATCTTGTTGACGAAACACTGGTATGTGGCGCCAGCGTTCTTGAGGCCAAAGGGCATGACCTCGTAACAGAACAATCCTTGATCGGTGACGAATGAGGTTTCTGGAATGTTGGGTCCATACATCTGGATCTAGTTGTAGCCAGAGAACATGTCTATACAGATCCGCCATTTTTCGTTAGACTTCTTGACCATCACCACATTCGCGAGCCACTCTGGGTAACAAATCTCCCTTATCAACTTGGCTTCAAGGAGCTTGTCCACTTCTTCCTTGATATGCTTTTGTCTCTCGGCGGTGAAGTTACGTTTTTTCTGCTTAACTGGTTTGGAGCTTGGGTCCACGTTCAGCTTGTGAACTGCTACATCACAGGGGATTCCCTGCATGTCGAAGGCGGAGCAAGCGAAGATATCCGAGTTAGTATTTAGGAAATCGATAACGTCGGTTTTGAACTTACCCGAAAAGAGAGAACCTATCTGGACAGTCTGTTCGTCAGTCCCGGGAAAAAGAGGGACTTTTCTGAGCTCCTCGACCGGCTCTCCCCACTTTACCTCAACTTGCGGGTCGGGACCTCCAATGGAAAATGCTTCCTTGGCGGCTTTCTTCTTTTTCAGCAGAGTAGCGTAGCATTCACGGGCTTTCTCTTGGTCGCCTTTGACTTCCTCAATGTCGTGTCTCGTGGAGAACTTTAACTTTAAGTGGGCAGTGGAAACCACTGCCCCCAGTTCGTTCAATGCTGGTCTTCCGATGATCCCATTAGAAGCAGAAGGAAAGCGAACTATCACGAAGGTTTCCATGATGGTTCGCTGGGCGGGGTGAGTTCTGAACGTCACGGGGAATTTGATTTTCCCTCGCACCTTGATCTCACTTCCAGAAAATCCAAAGATGGACCTATCAACCTGCTCCAGTCTATCTTTGTTGATGTGCATCTCGGTAAAGGCATCTTGGTGGAGAACGTTGACAGAACTTCCAGTATCCACTAGGATTCGGCTCACGTTGAAGTTGGCGATGGTGAGTTTGATGACTATGGCATCCCCATTCTGTCGATCTATCTTCTTGTAGTCTGCCTCGTAAAGACAATGGGCTCATTGTTGCTCGGGTCCGACCTTGGTTTCTTCGAGGGGGTTTCCACAGAGTTGATCTGTCCTGCATAAAGGGCGCACCCTTCTTCGGTTGGTCCTCCAGAGGTAGGACTGCCATATATCGTGTCAATGTTTCCAGCTATCCTGGGTGCTTCTTCCTGGTCTGATGCTCTTTGGTGGTTGCTTTTCGCTTGGTGGCCAGGCGAGCATCGGCGTTCATCTGTCGGCCGATGAATTTCCGACCTGGCTCGTTGCTGGTTTCTCGGAGGTTTCTGAAGATAACAATCAATCCGACCAGGTCCAGCAAGCCTTTCAATTTCGTTCTTGAGGCGGTAGCAATTGTCGGTGGTGTGCCCATGATCTTGGTGGAAATGACAGTATTTACCGGAACTTTTCTTTTTCCCCATATTACTCATCCTTTCGGGCCATTGTATGGGCTCTCTATCACGAATCTCGTATAGGATGTTGGACACGGTGGTGTTTAACGGAGTGTACTTGGCTCTTTCAAATTGGGGATTTGGGGCGCGACGACTCTGCCGGTCGTTGTGTCATGCCTGTTTGTGACTCGGTCCTGCTCTAGAGTCATCTTTCCATTTTTCGCTTCCTCGACGTTTTCCAGTTCTCTCTCCATGGCGAATGATTCTTCATTATTGATATATCGATCTGTGGTGGCCATGAGTTCTTGGAGGTCTCAAGGAGGGTTAACATTCAGGGCTACTTTCATGTCCCGATCCCGAATGGCGTGGCGAAGTGCTGCGCGGACCATATCGAAGTTTGGTTCGTTGATCTGGTGAAGTTCAGTGTGGAATCGGCAGATGAACTTCTGGAGCGTTTCGTCCTTTCCCCGTCGTAGAGTCAAGAGAGTGTCGGCTGGTTTCCTTCGAGGCCGACTGTTCACGAAGTAGGCGACAAACTCTTTTCCTAGTTCGTGGAACGACTCAATGGAGTTGGACCTCAATCTGTTGTACCAGTTGCTTGCGTCTTTCTTTAGGTAGGCGGAGAAGGCCTTACACATCGTGGCATCAGAAGCGTTCCTAATCATCATCGCATGGTGGTAAGCTTGGAGGAACTCTAGAGGGTCGGATGACCCGTCATAGAGGTCCAATCGGGGCATGTCAGAATTCGTAGCAACGACAGCATCAGCGATTCTTGGGACGAACGGGGAAGCAATTTCGCTATCCCATTCCGTCAGGAGGTCCGGGTCACAGGCGCCTTCATTTGTTGTTGGAGTTCTCTTATCTGGCGTTGGAGATTGGCCATGATAGTGGGGTTTTCTTGTGTTCGGTCGTTTCTCGGTGGAGGTATCTGATCGTCAATCTGATGAGTCAAATTTGCTAACGTTGGCTCCGCCATTGGGTCATTGCGTCTCCAATGGCGATTACCATGACGATGGTCGGGTGGTGGGCTGGCGATCGACGTGGACCCTTGTTGATGCTGGCGGGGTCTCCGACTCCGAGGGTTTCGTCCTCCTATGGACTCTTGTTCTTCAGAAATCTCGACGGGGGGGATTTCTTCAGCGGGCGGAATCACAGGTGGAGGTGGTGCTGCTGGTTGTGGAGGGAGTCTTTGGAGTACTTGTTGAAGGGCGCTTGACACATCCCCAAGTTGTTGCCTGAACTGGTTGAGGGCGTTCATAGTGACCGGAGCATCGCCAGAGATAACCATTTCTCCTATCTCCACGTGTTGTTCTTGGCCTCGTTGGCTCGCTTGGCTTCTCGTAACCATTCCACCGTTAAGTTGAGAGGGAGCTTTCGATTTTGGCATCGATGGGTCCCACGGATGGCGCCAATCTGATGACGCCCAAAATCTGACTACACGAGCTAGCATAGTAGAACCTGTAATCCTACGCTCACAGAAAAAGCTTTAGCGGGCTCGAAGTTGTGGCTCCAGACGACCACTTCAACACTCAAGTCAGAGATAGGCAATCACAGACAATGGATTGCCTATCTCTGCTTGAGTGTGTAGACCCCTATTTATAGGGGTGGAGGTCCACGATCTTGAAGATATTCGTTTATCCTTTTATTTAGCCTAGATTTAGCCTACGTGGGGCATGATGGACGGGGGATAAGATCGCGGAGATCTGATTTCCTGTGATTCCGGGCGGAGATCTTGGGTTTTGAATTTATATAGAGCGCTATATTTGCAATCCGGTAGGAGATCTCAGGTGATCCTCGGCGGGACGTTTCGAATTTAAATATAGTGCCTTTCGTATAACGGTGGTCCGGATTGATCACCTAATGGCGAGATTCTCGCGATTGGGCCTGATTCCGTGGAGGCCAAATATCAAGTAAAAGAGAAATGGCGCGGGGATCGTGGCAACATTCGTTAACGAGTGTTGCTTGCGGTGGTAGAATTGGTCTAGCTGAGTATTGGAAAATAGCTTTGAGGGTCGGTACCGTGTATACCGATTTTACCTCTAACACTTCTTAACATCAACAATTTAGAAATTTGCATTACCTAGTGAAACAGCAGTTGGTGCTCCTTTGATACTTGGACAATGCAAAGGGATTCCAAATTGTTATTTCAGTCCTCACTGTTGCTAGGCATGAGGTAAATCAATCATCTTAAAGGTAAATCAATTGTTGTAAACTACTTACACATAGGACAGAGAATGAACAAGCTGTTGTGTAAAATAAATGCCTTTACATAGCATATATTTATGTGGTATCATAGTATATATTCAATGAATCCAAGTCCAAAAAATAAAAACTTGGTGGACTTTCCAAACTTTACTCTGTACCCTACTGTTGTGAAGAAAAGTTAGCAAACTCAATACATGGAAGATATTATTTTTAACACAAACAAAATTTCTGCTCTAAGAGAACTTACAATCATTCCTGCCTGTACACACATGTAGAAATCATTGTTTCATGGATGGCAAACTTTGTTGTCGACCATCGCACCTGCACACGAGAAAATATAAAATAGACGCTAGTTATTTAAAAAATATTCAACCTGAAAGAGTTCACTTGCTCATTATTTTGAATTGAGATTGTTACGATTGTATTTGGAAAATCTAAGTGGGTTCCGTTTTTCATTGAGGAATTTATGAAGAGGCTGACTATTTGGAACATTATTTGGAGATCCATCCATAAAGAATCTTGTGTGTGTTGGAATAGCAATTCAAACGGTGAATAACTTGTGGGCCCCACCCGAGCTAGTGTTTATCTCTTAAGTCTTCTATTTGTGTTAAGATTGAATATTGGGCAAGTTTTAGAGTTAGAGTTGTGAAAGGAGTTGTTGACTTTATCCTTATCCTGTCTTTTTGTTATTTTATCTCATAGCAATTCCGTCCTATCAAGTAGGTACAAAGCTTACCTATTGAAGTCATGATTAGTAAGGAATCCGATGGTGAAGAAAACGTATGGTTTTTGGGGATGTTGAATGTGTGCAGTAGCAAAGTCTATTTAAAGGGCTGGTTGTTATTATTTTGTGCGTGGAATGAATGAAATAAAAACAGTGACGTTTTCTTTCTATAGAAAAAAAAAACCTCTTCTATTATTCTTGAGTATTATATTTTATTTTCTTGAATTCTACATAGTGGTATCAGAGCTGCAGGTCTTGGGATTTCACAATAAGTAGAGAGCAAAAAAGCCAGGGCGAATGATTTCTAAATCAAGTAGAGAGCAGAAAAGCCGAGCGAATTCAAATAAATACCGGCAATGGTTCGGTGAGTTCGCAATATGGCAGGTAATACCAATTCTTCAAAATTTTAGCAAAGTGTTCATTTATTTAAATGTGATAATTTTCAATTTTGGTCAATTAAGATGAAGACTTTATTTATGTCTTATGTATTATGGGAATTGATGGAGAATGGATATGAAAATTTTACAGAACATGAAAGATTGACGGTGGCACAGAAGAATGAATTGAAGGAAAGCAAAAAAGAAGAAGATGAAAGAGCACTTTTCCTCATCCAACAAGCCATCGATGAACCGATATTTTCAAGGATTATGGCTGCAACTACATCAAAGGAAGCATGGGATTTGCTTCAAGAAGAATATCAAGGTACTTCGAAGGTAATTTCTGTTAAGTTATGATGACGCCCAAAATCTGACTGCACGAACTAGCTTCGCAGAACTTGTAATCCTGCGCTTACAGAAAAAGCGTCAGCGGGCCCGGAGTAGTAGCTCCGGACGGCCACTTCGACACTCAAGTCAAAGATGGGCAATCACAGACAATGGACGGGGAATGGGAGAGGGTTCAGTCAAGTTACCAGACCAAAGGATGAGAGGGAGAATGGAATCCCTTTGCTTAAGTGTGTAGACCCCTTTTTATAGGGGAGGAGATTCATGATCTTGGAGATATCAATTAGGCCTTTAATTTAGCCCACGTGAGGTGCGACAGATGGAGAATGAAATCAGGGAGATATGATTTCCTGCGATTTCGGGCGGAGATCGTGGATGGTGATTTAGTCGGGATGTTTTGAATTCAAAAGCCGTGCCTTACGTATAACGGCCGTCCGAATTAGTCGTTTGGGGGCGAGATCCCCACGATTGTGTTTGATTTCTCTGGTAGCTCGGTACCAGTCAAGGGAGAAGTATCAAGGAGGTCGGAGGTCCAATCAATGTTCGTTACTGAGTGTTGATGCGGGAGTTGTATTGATCCAGTTGAGTGGTGGAGAAGGGGTTTGAGGGTCAGTACCGTGAATGCCGATTTTTACCCCCAACAAGTTACAAACCCTTCGTCGTGATTTTGAGAATTTGATTATGAAAAATTCTAAATCAATTCAAGTTTTTTTCTCAAGAGTTAGTTCTATTGTAAATCAAATAAGAACTTGTGGAAAAAATTAGATGATCAAAAAATTGTTGAAAAAGTGTTAAGGAGTCTTCTAAATAAATTTGATCATGTAGTTGCTGCCATAGATGAGTCTAAGGATTTATCTAAGTATTCTATGAATGAATTACTGGGTTCTTTGCAAGCACATGAGCAGAGATTGAATAGGGCTACAGAAAATCCACTAGAGCAAGCATTTCAATCAAAAGTGAATTTGAAGAAAATATCAGATGATTCAAATAAAGGTTTCGGAGGAGGAAGAGGCCGTGGACGTGGTGGATTCCGCGGTAGAGGAAGGGGTATAGGCCAATTCAGTGGTTATCAAAGAAATCAAAGTGGAGGTAACTATGAATCTACTTCATTATTTTGTTCCTTTTTCAAAAAATCATCTCATACTGGTAAGGATTGTTGGTGTAAGCCCAATGCTTTCCATGGGTTCAATCATTCAGCTTTTTCTTCTTGTTTTGATTCTAGCAAATCCAAATTGATTAGTCTTTATGGACTAATGTGTTGTCTCTGAGTGTTGTACCTTAGACATGAACTTGACATGTCATATCGCCATTACACAACTCAACACAACACATGGCTTGTGGATCAACATGCACAATGGACCAAAGAGCTTGTACACACATGGAAGAGATCATCTTTGGAAGATGTCTAAGCATAGAGCTCAAGTTGAGAATCCCACAAGCATGCCTAGCATATGTGGCCTTCTCATGCCTCAAAAGTGAAGATTCATTCAAGAAGAGAAGTCACATGTATCAAAGCATTTTCAAGTGTTCACTTACAAGCCAAAATCCTAAGGAAGACCTTTGAAGCCAATACGATCAATGTGCTAAGTAGTTTAACGTTATAGATTGTATTGGAGATCTTTTTCAAGTGGTTTTGCATCTTAAAGTATTTTTCAAAACCAACCTTAAAACCTATTTGTATTTCTTGTAAAATTATTTTTAAAGGTCCTAAATGTTATTAAACCAAAAGTCCATAGCCCAAGAACGAAAGTATAAGTGCTAACCAAAGTTTACAAATGAAAATGAATGACATTAGCACTTGAATGATGAAAACAACAGCTTAAACCTGATTTAATGGGTCCAAAACATTTTCAAATATTTATGAAAATATTTTTAACAAATAGCTCTCATTTTTCTCATATCCGTAGTGTATAAGAACTTTAAAATCCGACAAGAAACGAGTGAGATATGTCGCGGCCAGAAACTGTTCTTGTAGTCGCGGTCGACCAGCCCGGTAGACCGCCGCACCCCCGGTCGACCGGGGCAGTCAATTTTTGGTTTTTTAAAATTTCAGATGACCCTCGAGGTCGACCGCCCTACCTCGGTTGACGGCTGGTCGACCGCCGCACCCCCGGTCGACCGGGGCAGTCAATTTTCGGTTTTTTAAAATTTCAGATGACCCTCGAGGTCGACCGCCCTACCTCGGTTGACCGCCACGGCGCGAGAAACTAGCCGTTGGGGCATAACGGCTACTTGCTTTTTTTGACCCATTTTTTGTCTTTTCTTGTCCAAACCACCCCAAACGGTCATGAATCATTGTGGGCTATAAATATGTTGTTCTATAATGGATTAAAAGGACTATTGAAAACCTTACTTGAGCTTTAAACCTTCAAATCCATTAATTTCTTCAAAGAGCTTTGAACTTGCTTATTTTATTTTGAAGAAGATCTCCATAGGGCATTCATTTGTGTTATCTTTGGAGAGTTTTGAGAGCTATTATCTTTGTATCAAGCCTATCAAGAGGCTAAAAAGAGTTTTTCTTTATTTGTTGTTCTTTGTATTGAGGGTCTCCGATTCAGTCCAATAAGGAAGGTGAATCTAGGAGTTGTGAGAGGGGTTTCCGCTTCGGTCTTAAGGAGAAGCTTGATTATAAGAGGGTCTTTGATTCGGCCCAATTAAGAAAGGTGAATCCGGAACTAGAGGGTTTGTCCCCTTGGAGGTGAAGAAGGTGTGTGTAAAGCTTTCAACATTAGTGGATAAATCCCAAGGAAAGACCAAGTACTTGAGTAGTGGAGTAGGTCCGTTAGTGACTGAACCACTATAAATCTTTGTGTGGTCTCCTTCCTCTTCTCTTACCTCTTTGTGGTGATTGGTAAATTCTAACATTTCTTGTGTTTATGTTTTTATTGAACAAGGGTCAGAAAATATAAATGATAAGAAATATCTAAACCCTAATTGTATTATCTTGATTACTTGAACTAGGGTCTGATATAAATAGCTTAAAATTGGCAAATTGATTTTAACCTTCACACCTAATTAAGCCAAAATTTCTAATTGACCAATTCACCCCCCCTCTTGGGTTGCCACACTTGCATTTCAGTTGGTATAAGGATAGTGAAAATCAAAATAGAAATTTACCACAATATTTTTATTGCAAAAGGTATGGTCATATTGAAAAAAATTATCATCAAAAGGCTAGGGAATAAGCAAATTATCATGAAGAAAGAAATGATGACAAAAGTGAGAAAAAATATAACTTGTTTTTATTATGTCTTACTGCTAATGTTGAATTGAATGATGAAATATTGTATTTAGATAGTGGATGTAGTAACCACATGACCGGGAAAAAGGATTATTTTCTCTAAATAGATGAAACTGTCAAACAACGAGTAAGGATGGGTGATAACAATCATGTTGATGACCATAGAATTGGTCCCATCGTGGTTTCTACAATGGTTAGCAGGAAATAAATTCATAATGTTATGTATATTCCTGGGTTGGCTCAAAATTTGCTAAGTTTGGGCCAGTTGACAAAAAAGGGGTACCGTGCTATCTTTTATGAAGGATAATGTAAACTATATGATAAGAAGACTGTGAAATTAGTGTTTTTTATTAAGAAGACAGAAAATAAGATGTTTCCACTAGTGTTTTCAAAACCAGTATTCAATGTATGTTATGTCATAGAAGATATGGGCATTTGAATTTTGGTGGATTGTCTTTATTGTAAAAATTGATTCCTTCTTTCAAATATGATGGAAAAATGTACGTGAAGCTTGCGTTTTGGAAAAACATCACCATGAGTAATTTTCAAGTGGTAAGTCTTGGAGGGCATATAAACATTTATGCTTATACATGCCGATATATGTGGCCCTATGCAAACCTTATTCTTGAGCGGAAATAAATATTTCATCTTATTTGTTGATGATTACACAGGATGATATGGGTTTATTATCTGTAACAAAACGATGAGGCTTTCTATATCTTCAAACAGTTCAAGACACTTATTGAAAACCAAAGTGATCATTCTATTATTACTCTTTGTACTGGCCGCGGTGGTGAATTTATTTTCAGGATTTCAGCAAAGATAGCGGAGTCATTTGGACAACTGATGGTGGGCCCCAAGGCCAATAATCGTTTGGGGCTCACCATCGGTTGTCACAATCTGAAATGAACAGGGCCTTAGTCTAGATAGAATATTCTAAAATTTTCAAAAATGCTAATTGTCGATAATGTACCAACTCAAAACCCCATGGGTTGCATGTGCCGTGGGTACGGCCAGCCCAAAAAAAAAGAGGACCCACACGTGAGGGGTGTTGAGGTATAAATGACTAAATAACACATCTCTGATAGATTAAGCTTTTGGAGCAAATGGTTGTTTCACAGGACCTAAAATAACACTTCGAAATATAATTTGATTTGCTATGGATCGCACTGAAAGTAAGAACGAAAGAACAATTTGAACATAGGATCCGACTATAAAGGATTCAAGACAGATCATGACCGAAACATAAGTAGATCCTATCAGACTTGGACCTTGTGGCTTCATTAGCTTTTACTATTCCCTTATCTCATAACATTCCATCACCAAAACGATTAATTAACATCATCAAAGCAAGAGACAGATTTTATAAGATTCATGGGCATTTATTTCAACTTAAGAACTCTGCCCTTGAATTAATAATATTGGGGCCACCTATTTGGTAAGCGATGTATGTGCTTCCCATGGCTACCCCCATCTCGTGAATTTAGGACTCTTTCTACACTACAAAGGGGTGGCCCGGGAATAAAAGGGATAAATATATCTTAAACTTAGATGGCCATTTTGTTGTCCCCAATTCTAAATATGTTGTGCCCCAAAAATCATTTCTATGGCGAGGACAAATAATTGAACAATTAGATCATTTAAGTAAGTGAGATGACCTCAAGAGTAATAGAGATTAAGGGAGAAAGAGATGATTTTTTTCATTCATGCTCTAATAGAAGATTACAAGTTATTTTTAATCAAAGTGGTAACAACTAAAAAAACTACTAGATATCTTGGGTAGGATAAATCCTAAAAATACTACCAATATCTCCTACTCCTACTAAATATATAGAGAAATTATATGGTGGCCGACCGTGAAGTCCTGTCAAGGTGGCACGTCAGAGGTACCACCCTTGATATTTGATCCAACAACAGCCTCCTAAAATGTGGTCTGCTGTTGGATCAAATATCAAGGTTGGTACTGCTTTGACGGTACTTCACGGTCGGGCACCATATAAAAACTCGAATATATAATACTATATCTACCAAAAATACTACCAATATCTCCTACTAAATATACAAGGATCTGCTAGGGCCATCACAGAAGGAATTTCTGCTGACCAGCTATTGCATGAGAGAGCAGCCACATATGCTTACTTTACAACAGATTTTGCCTTGTTCATTTAATTTGGCTGCTCTCTCATGCAACAGCAGGTCCGTGAATGGTCCCTAGCAAATCCCAAATATAGAATATGATAACTAATATTTGAGCAGTGATAAATCGACCCCCATATATCTTAAATCTACCCCACATAAGGCAGTGCTTAAAGAGAGAGATAGAGAGAGAGAGATACGGGGAGAGAGAGAGAGAGTGATATAGAGAGGAGAGAGAGATATGAAGGGGTAGATTAATCACTGCCCTAAAATTACTACAAATGTCTCTTACTCAGTATAGAATAGACTAACTACTAAAAATACCACCAACTGCCTTGTTCCCTTCAAAAGACCCATTCTACCTTTCAATCCCACCCCGTGGAGCTTGAGGAATGAAAGGAGAGGGAGGAGCCCCTTGAAATAAAGGGAATGGGTGATATAGGAAAATTCTCCTTCCTTCTTACTAACTGCTATACTGATATCTGAGAAGAAGAAAGAGTTTTCCTACCACCCCATTCCCTTGACTTCAAAGAGATCTTTCACCCTCTCCATACACCTCATGTACTCTATTTCTTCTTCCCCTGTCCTTTCTTAGCTCTCTTTTTATAGGCAGTTTGTGGCTTTACAAGGAAAGTACAGTGACAAAATCATAGCGCGGCAGATGTGGTTGCAGCCAATGATACGTTGATACGTGGTTTCGTATCACACCAGAGAAAAGTGAGGTGGAATGCTATTCCCGCACGTGATTTGTTTTGATTTTCCATGGATTTTGTTTCCTAAATGGGGACTACAAAAGCTTTCGCTAATTGCAAGGACGTCTGTTACTTTTCATGGTTCAAGGGATGGACATGGGTGAGCTTGTTATCACATAGTGGGCTTATCTTTAATTGATCCAAACTGTCCATTTGGTGGGCCCTATTGTTAATGTTAGATCTCCAGTGGCCTACTCATCAAGACCATTGATCTTGCAATCCTAACCTAATAGGGATTTGCTAGGCAATTTCAGCCGAAATTGCCTAGCAAATCCTAACCCAATAATAGATTTTTTTCTCGTTAGTTCGGAAACCATTCTCATTCTTTCCCAGAGAATAGGATGGAAACGGATACATGAGAATCTAGGGAGGCGACTCCATGTCGCTCCCTAGAATGTCATTAATTAAGGGCTAAAAATAGGACAAGATAGAAACGGGTTTGGCGGGCCGAGTTTGTCGAACGAGATTTCTTCTTTTTTATTGCGCATCTCATTTTCCGAGCCTAAAAAACTAGGAAAAACCACTTTAATAATGGTGGCCGAACATGCCATAAATGTAAAATCGTTGCTTCATTTCATTTTGAATAAGGGTGTCAATTTTGGCTCGGGCTCGGAAGCTCGCTCGAGCTCGGCTCGTTAGGCCAGGCTCGGCTCGGCTCGGCTCGTCTCGTTAAGGCTCATTAAGAATTTAATATATTTAAATATATTTATTATATTAATATATACACTAAAAGAGTTGTCCAGAGAGTGAAAGGCGGAGGCAAAATATGTCACTTCTTTTTTGGAACCCCATTTATTACTTGGACCACCCCTCGTAGTGTAAAAAGAGTAGTCAAATTACACTAGATAGGGCTGTCCAGAGAAGATGACGGGTGTGAACTTAATATAACCCGAGCTCGATAAGGCTAGCGAGCCTGGCCGAGCCTGACAGAGCCGAGCCGAGCTCGAGCCTGGTTCGAGCCCAAGCCGAGCCTGAGCCGAGCTTTTGAGCTTGACGAGCCGAGCCGAGCCGAGCCTGGCCAAGCTCGGCTCGGCTCGTTTACACCCCTAATTTTGACCCTGTATTAAACAAAGGGAAGCGATATATTTGCCCCTTTTTAAAACTTGTTACTACCGCCTCTAGTGTATTTACGACAGCTCTCATACACTAGATGGGGCCGTCCCAAGTAAAAAAAGGGCTACCTAATATATCATTTCCCTAAACAACACCCAAAATAGATGCATGCTACCGTGTTATGATAATGGGACTAAATCACCTTGTACTTTATTATTTAACTTAGAGCTTGTTGGCGTTAAAATCTGATCGCATCACGTGGACAAGATTCGGTCGGCAGCATGTGTAGTGCAAGGCCAGATCTGTAGCAAGGACGAAGGCATGGCACCACTGCCCACTTCGAGTAATCCGGCCGTCTCTGTGTCCAAGTCCGGCTCCGACTGACATCCGCTCCTCTCTCTCGAGTAGCACAGTGTCTTCCACAAGAAGAAAGCTCTCCTCCATCATAAATTGATATTGCCAAGATCTGCCCCAGATCTTTGTTTCGCCGTACTCGGTTTCAGCCAGCCGCCAATGTGTCACCACCCCCTCCATTCTAGATCTCTTATCCCGACAAATCATCTTCTAGGATCGTACACGCATGCACCGCCACGCCAACATTTCTAGCGATATACATGGTCCACATCACCGTAACATCTCACTCAGGACATCGGAACTCCTGCCTATATGGAGGGGGGAACCCCTCCATTCATAAACATTGCATGAAAAAAGAGGAAAACAAAGGAGAACTTCATATCACACAAAAAACGCTTGGTATTCCAAGGTGAAGGTAAGAAACCCCACCAGGTGCGCCACCATCCACTCCATTCCGGTTCTCCTTAAACTCTTGGTGCACCCCTTAGAAAAAGGATAGCCGATCTAGACAGCTCACACTCGTTTACAAATTTGAGTAGCATTCGAGCTTTTTGGGAATTGTAATAGCATTTGACAACTTATTAAATTAGTTCGTACTCCTGTTGGGCTCATCTCTAAGGTAATTAGATGAGAACCAAAGTAAGAACTCAACTGCACCTTGCTAATATTTATCTGATTCGAGGGGTAGGGTCCTCGTTAAATCAAATGTAACCTATTGTGTTTCTTACCTATGGAATTGAAATCCCAAAGGGCAACAACCAAGCGGGGGCTGAATTGGTATTTTAAAATTTTTCTATTTGAAAAGCTAGGGCAAGTGAGATTAGCCTAATTAGTTATAACCCTTGTTCAAGTTATATTCAAAATAAAAGAGAAAGAGATTACCAATACCACAAGAGATAGGAGAAAGAGTAAGGAGATCACACAATGATTTATAGTGGTTCGGTCACAACTTGACCTACTCCACTACCCAAGTACTTCGCCTTTCCTTGGGATTTTCTCCACTAATGTTGAAAGCTTTACACACGCCTTCTCCACCTCCGAGGGGACAAACCCTCTAGCTTCGGATTCACCTTTCTTAATGGGCCGAATCGAAGACCCTTTTACAATCAAGCTTCTCTTTAAGGCCGAAGCGGAAACCCCTCTCACAACTCCTAGATTCACCTTTCTTATCGGGCCGATTCGGAGACCCTCAATACAAAGAAGAACAAATAAAGAAAAACTCTCTTTAGCCTCTTGATAGGCTTGATATAAAGATAATAGCTCACAAAACTCTCCAAAAGATTAAGCAAATAAAAGCCCTATGGAGATCTTCTTCAAGTATGGAAAATGCAAGTTCAAAGCTCTTGAAGAAAACTAATGAATTTGAAAGTTTAATCTCAAATGAGGTTTTCAATAAGTCCAAAAGTCTCTTAATCCATGATAGAACAACATATTTATAGCCCACAATGATTCATGACCGTTTGGGGGTAGTTTGGGCAAGAAAAGACAAAAAACGGGTAAAAAAAGCAACTAGCCGTTATGCCCCAACGGCTAGTTTCTCGCGCCGTGGCGGTCGACCGGGGTAGGGCGGTCGACCTTGAGATAGCTCCTGGAATTTAAAAAAACAGAATTTTAAGTGTCCCGGTCTACCGGGCTTCCGCGGTCGACCGCGGCTGCAAAAAACAGTTTTTTGCTGCGATCTTGTAAAATTCGTATCTCACTCGTTTCTCGTCGGATTTTAAAGTTGTTGTACTCTACGGACATGAGAAAAATGAGAGCTATCCATTAAAAATATTTTCAAAAATATTTGAAAATGTTTTGGACCTATTAACTCAGGTTTAAGTTGTTATTTTCATAGTTCAAGTGCTAATGCCATTCCTTTTCATTTGTAAACTTTGGTTAGCACTTGGGCTTTTGTTCTTGGGCTATGGACTTTTATTTTAATAATATTTAGGATATTTGAAAATGATTTTACATTAAATAAAAATAGATTTCAATGTTGGTTTTGAAAGAGGATTGAAAACCACTTTAAAGTGCAAAACCACTTGAAAAAGATCTCCAATACAATCTATAAAGTTAAACTATTTAGCACCTTGATCGTATTGGCTTCAAAGGTCTTTCTTGGGCTTTTGGCTTGTAAGTGAACACTTGAGAATGATTTGGTAAATGTGACTTCTCTTCTTGAATGAATCTTCACTTTTGAGGCATGAGAAGGTCACCAACAATTTGTTCAACTTCAAGCTCCTCTTGGCATATGCTAGGCATGCTTGTGGGATCCTCAACTTGAGCTCTCTGCTTGGACATCTTCCAAATATGGTTCCTCCAATGTGTGCAAGCTCTTTGGTCCATTGTGCATGTTGATCCGCAAGCCATGTGTTGTGTTGAGTTGTGTAATGGCGATATGACATGTCAAGTTCCTGTCTAAGGCACAACACTCAAAGACAACACATTAGTGCATAAAGACTAATCAATTTGAGTTTGCTAGTATCAAAACAAGAAGGAAAATATGAATGATTAAACCCATGGGAGCTATTGGGCTTACATTCTCCCCCTTTTTCATGATGGCAAACAAAAATTAATTAGGAAACAGGAGATATCAAAATGATAGATAAATAGACATCAATTGATATAACAAGAGAGCATAGGTCCCCCTCACTATATGCACAAGTGTAATATATAAATGTAAAGCAAGTGATGCATATAAGTTATGGACTACCTAATCAATTCTAAAAATTCTCCCCCTTTTGGCAGCAGCAAAAAGGTAGGTTTCAATAGTGAAAGCTCAAACTAATATGAAAGATGTGCAATAAGCACTCTCCCTATCTACTTATCATGAATATGATGTGCTCAAAGTGAATAATGCATGATAAGAACAAAGAGTCATAGGTAAGTAAGATATCCACCCCCCTTTTTTTTTTGAGGTATGCAAGTATAGACAGCTTAAGCACAACTAAAGGGTGTTGAGTAATATAACCATTCTAAACACAACCCTATGAAGTATATGAACACAATAGATTTGACAATTAAGGACTCTCCCTAAATTTTGCTGTGCATGAACATAGATCAATCAAGGCATGGCATAACAAGTGAAGTGATTGGGAAGATATGACATTTGAAGGTTCTATTAAGAAACTATCATGATTATAAGATAATCAACTTGAATACACATGATAGGGATATGGACAAGCAAAAAACATAGAGATATGATTGGAATTTGCAAGATAGTTCTATGTTTGGTCCTATGTAGAGCTATGCAGGATGTGCATAAGAAAATTGTAACAACAAAGTAACCTTGTAGCCCATGAAATATGAATGATGTAACATTTTAAGCTCTCCTAATGCTTATCATAAAAGATTTAGCAAGAAGCATTAAGTACAGTGCATGACAAGCAGTTTTTTTTTTTTTTTTTTTTGAATTCAATCTAAAAGATTTACATTTTAGCACATCAAATGGGGCAATGGACATTGTGAGCACATCATTATGGTCCATATAAAGATAAGAATAAGACAATTTAGCTCTCCCCCTTAGTATTTGTCATTGGCCTTAGATGAAACGTATAAGGCAAGGCATGAAAATTCAAAATTGCTAAAGATATGACAATGCGGACATAGCCAAAGAAACTTATCATGAAGATTGGATACAAATGACTTATAATGCACATGATAAGTAAGAATTCATAGGAAATAAGATGATCAATTTGAGCACAATCCTATGAAGAAGAGTTCTAGAGAGTTTTCAAACTCTAGAACAAGGTACTTATCATTGGAAGTGATGATACCATATGAGTTCATCCACGATAAGTCTAAAGCCTAAAAGGATATGACATTGATGCTTAGGCTAAGGTTCTTGTTATAACTGAAAGATGATCTCAGAATGAAAACATAAGACAAGACCCAACTACACCACAAATGGAGCAATAAGGCTCCAAATGAGTGCTCTTATTATATGAAATGTAATAACCATATCAACTCACATATGATAAGATGGAAGAAGGACAGATATGACATGTAAAGCTCCCCTTTTGTTAAAGACTTATATAGTGTATGAATCTAAAGGGCTGTCCAAACTGAGTCACCAAGGGATTTGAAAGTGAGTGATTGAAAAATAACCCTTGGGCTACTAATGCATGCTTGCTAGGGGTAATCAGGTGATACCAAATGAGATGACAACCTAGCAGACCATGCTCCCCCTAACTATGTGCATATATGGTATATATATATATATATATATATATATATATATATACAAATAACACATCAAAGCACATATGGCTAATCATGGTTAAGATGTTGGCTGGAAGTAAAAAAGATTAGGTGTTTTAATTAAAAGGTGAGGGTACACTCTCCAACTTACTAAGTAAGAGGACTAAGAGTACCAATTGAGTAGCTTTTAACTTTAGGGTTTAACATCTTACTATGTAGCTAATACCACACAAGGGGATATATATATATATATATATAGTGCTATAAATAAGCCAATATAAGCATACCAGGGATATCAAATGATGACAAGTGATTAAAAGTCTATCATAGGATAAGCAACTCTATTCTATTGTGAAGAAAACTAGTTCTTTGAAATTTCCTATAAAGGCAAACTAGTTTTCAACTATTTAGCGAATGTACATTTTTATTTTTATTTTCATGTTCCCTATTAGCTTATAAGATATGTTTTGATGGATTAAATTTAAGTAAGTAATTAAGTGTGATTATCAAAACACATTTCGTTTTTATTTTTCCTTTCAAAGCCAATTATGCACATAATTCAATTTTAAGCATACTTTTGGCTTTTTAGGCATAATCTCCTGATTTTATGATTTTCACAATTTGAAATGAACTCATGAGATATAAATTTGAGTGACTTACGATTTCTCATATTATTGAATCACTCAAACTTTATAGATCACATATAATAGGCAAAACATTTATCAATTCTAATCATATGCCTTTCATTGAGTGGATTTTAATGATCATAATATTTTAATGATTCCACTTTAGTTTTGAAGTTCACATAACTAAAATGTTTTAAGTTTAGTCACTTTTGTGAACTTACCAAAGTCATGTGGATAAAATAGATGATCAAACATCAAATACACTCCATAATGACAATGTGATTTAATGTGCACAGTTATGGGATTTTAACTAGATTTTTATTTTTCTAGTGCACATAGGTTTGATTTGAAGGGTTTAAGATAATCAAAATTTCTTAAAACTTCCTTCAATCAAATTTCACTTGTTTGTTTTTGTGAGGTTCAACTTAGAGTTCATTTCAACAAGTGATTTTCTCATATGGATTGCATGTCAAAGATAAATGACAAGTCAAGGTTATGGACATGTTACATATGACTTAGTTTAATTAGGATGAATCATGATTCCTTCATTGAACTAAGTTGCACTTGCAACTTCCTTTATCAAGAATGAGACACGTTCTTAACGGCCAAGGATTTTCATGAATAATCATGGAAGAGAGATTCTTTGGGCAAATGCAATCCCTTTCACTTATGAACTCCTTAAGATTTTAACAAAATGTATGGAGATTCATTAAGTTTTATGTTTAGACCCATTTTGTTCATTTCACCATACATTTGACCTAAGTTTCATTATATCTAAATTTAGAAATTTTTCTTAAATCACCTAAGCTAATCTTATGGGCCACTTAAGGTACTAAGTGCATAAAAGAGTTTCAATTGAGGTACCAAAGAACACTTAGACCAAACTATATGATCATACCAAAACAAGAGTGTGTAATCAATTGTGCATAATAACATGAGCTTTTATATATCAAGATAATATATCATGTTATCAATGGTATGAACACACAATTATAGATACTTATAGATAAAGCAAGACAAGTACATATGTATCTGTAATACACTTTCAATATGATGTGATCTTTAAGCACCAACTAACTAGATACAAAATTTTATATCAAAATAGAGAACAAGGTATCTAGAGATCAAAATTTTGAAATGATCTACACAATGAAGCACAATATAAACTACATGCCAATGTGGGACATCTAGGAAATCTTTTTCAATAAATATAACAATTGAGAAAAAAACAACTAGATGCAAAAAGAATCAATCTAACTTAGGAATATAGCATCTAGCATGCTCACACAAGATATAACTTTTAAGCACAATATGGATACAAGAGAATAATCAAGAATGTGCACATGTATCTCATATCTTAATATTCAAATGATTTTACAATTTAAGCATATACCCCTAAATCTACTAAGCATATAAAATACCTCAAGTAGGGGGTTTTGGAACCCAAACCATCTTGGGCCCAACCAAGTTTGTGTGATGTAATAAATCTTTTCTAACCAACACAAACTTAAAGTTCTTTACAAATCTAAACTTACATCTAGATTTGTAATGTCCATTTCCACCACAATAATCACAAGATACAAATGAATAGGTAGATGAACATGATGAACCACAAGAGTGCTCACATGAATGTTGTCATTTTTCTTCTAGTAGCTTGTGGTTATTTTGGGAGAGTTTTTCATTTTTAATTTTCATCTCATTAATTTCTTCTCGTAGAACATTTAGCTCATGAGATGAGTTTAGTTTTAGTTCTTCTTTTTTTAATTTCAATTCCTCTATTTCCTTCTCCAATTTCTTATTGTTTTCAATTAATTCTTTTTCTTCATCTAATAAATCTTGATAATATTTTTTCGATTCTAAGAATTCATTAGAGATAGAGGCCAAGGGAGCGTTTGAGTTTTTCATTTTTATAAACTTCAAGATTAAGATTATTTTTCAATTTTTCACATAATTCTAGAAGTTCATTAATATTTTGAGATTCAAACACGTTTTCACCTTTATCTTCAAAAGCCATAAGACATGTAGTTTTAAAATTATTTTCAAGTAAGTCACAAATTTCTTTTGCATTCTTACAAGATGATATTTTATCAAATAAATTGGAAGGTAAAGCACAACATAATGCATTCATGGCTTTAGAGTTTAGAGCAAAATATTTTTTGTCATGTTCATTAATAATTTTAGATTTGCATAAGGTGAATCCATTTTCAATAAGGTTTATCAAGTCATTATCTAGACCCTTTAGATAAGATCTCATTTGGATCGACCAAGATCCAAAGTTGGTTCCATCAAAGCTAGGGAGTCTAGATGCCATTAGGTTGCCAAAATAGATATTTTCTCTTGTAGATTTCAAATTAAAACCTTTTTAAGAGTCTAAGCTTTGATACCATATGAAATCACAAAGGGCAACAACCAAGAGGTTGGTGAATTGGTATTTTCAAAATTTTTTATTTGAAAAGCTATGGCAAGTGAGATTAGCCTAATTATTTCTAACCCTTGTTCAAGTTATATTCAAAATAAAAGAGAAAGAGATTACCAATACCACAAGAGAGAGGAGAAAGAGTAAGGAGACCACATAATGATTTATAGTGGTTCGGTCATAACTTGACCTACTCCACTACCCAAGTACTTCGCCTTTCCTTGGGATTTTCTCCACTAATATTGAAAGCTTTACACACGCCTTCTCCACCTCCGAGAGGACAAACCCTCTAGCTCCGGAATCACCTTTCCTAATGGGCCGAATCGAAGACCCTCTTACAATCAAGCTTCTCCTTAAGGCCAAAGCGGAAACCCCTCTCACAACTCCTAGATTCACCTTTCTTATCGGACCGAATCGGAGACCCTGAATACAAAGAAGAACAAATAAAGAAAAACTCTCTTTAGCCTCTTGATAGGCTTGATACAAAGATTAGCTCACAAAACTCTCCAAAAGATTAAGCAAATAAAAGTCCTATGGAAATCTACTTCAAGTATGAAAAATACAAGTTCAAAGCTCTTGAAGAAAACTAATGGATTTGAAAGTTTAATCTCAAATGAGGTTTTCAATAAGTCCAAAAGTCTCTTAATCCATGATAGAACAACATATTTATAGCCCACAATAACTCATGACCGTTTGGGGGTAGTTTGGGCAAGAAAAGATAAAAAACGGGTTAAAAAAGCAACTAGCCATTATGCCCCAACGGCTAGTTTCTCGCGCCGTGGCGGTCGACCTCGGGATAGCTGCTGGAATTTTAAAAAATGGAATTTTAAATGTCCCGGTCGACCTCGGCTGCAAAAAATAGTTTTTTGCCGCGATCTTGTAAAATTCATATCTCACTCGTTTCTCGTCGGATTTTAAAGTTGTTGTACTCTACGGACATGAGAAAAATGAGAGCTATCCATTAAAAATATTTTTAAAAATATTTGAAAATGTTTTGGACCTATTAACTCAGGTTTAAGTTGTTATTTTCATAATTCAAGTGCTAATGCCATTCCTTTTCATTTGTAAACTTTGGTTAGCACTTGGGCTTTCGTTCTTGGGCTATGGACTTTTATTTTAATAATATTTAGGATATTTGAAAATAATTTTACATTAAATAAAAATAGATTTCAATGTTGGTTTTGAAAGAGGATTGAAAACCACTTTAAAGTGCAAAACCACTTGAAAAAGATCTCCAATACAATCTATAAAGTTAAATTATTTAGCACCTTGATCATATTGGCTTCAAAGGTCTTTCTTGGGCTTTTGGCTTGTAAGTAAACACTTGAGAATGATTTGGTACATGTGACTTCTCTTCTTGAATGAATCTTTACTTTTGAGGCATGAGAAGGTCACCAACACTTTGTTCAACTTCAAGCTCCTCTTGGCATATGCTAGGCATGCTTGTGGGATCCTCAACTTGAGCTCTCTGCTTGGACATCTTCCAAAAATGGTTCCTCCAATGTGTTCAAGCTCTTTGGTCCATTGTGCATGTTGATCCGCAAGCCATGTGTTGTGTTGAGTTGTGTAATGGCGATATGACATGTCAAGTTCCTGTCTAAGGCACAACACTCAAAGACAACACATTAGTCCATAAAGACTAATCAATTTGGCTTTGCTAGCATCAAAACAAGAAGGAAAAAGTGAATGATTGAACCCATGGGAACCATTGGGCTTACAGGAATGCTAGACTCAACGCTCTTTAAAAAAAAAAGAATAAAAGGTCAAACGGCGCCCCCCCCCCCTTTGTCAAATTCCATTTAAGATTGCACAGAAAGTAGATCTTAACAGTCTTTAATGGAATTTGACAGATAGGGGCGCCCCTTGCCCCTTTTTCTTTACAAGGGCACCTGTGAATCCATCATTCCTCTTCTTACATATGTGCTATGGTATGGTAATTCATTGTTTATCAATTTATTCATTGTCACGTACTGGGGACCCCCAATCCCGAGAAGGCGGCGAAGAACGAGTCCCCCGTCGGTCCTTTGGATCTCTACATAAAGGAGAGCTCTACTAAAGAACTCTCAAAACGGTGCCACTCTCATACCATAGCACGAGTGGCGATATAAATGAATGAGATACCTCTTGATCCGGAGCCAGGGCTCGAAATCAAGACGTACCTAAAATAACTCAGAGTTGCCATCCTTAGATAGGCCATGGAACCTAAAAATAAATCCTCTATGCAATGGATAACTAGTAATATATATGGGTCCGTGCCTGATTACGAATGAGAAAACTCCAAAAAGCACCCCGTTCGTCCGAGTGCAAAGACTTGGTCTCTTATGCCATTTATTATTAACTTTGAAGAGTTTTACGCGAAAATAATGTAAAATGAGATCAAATATCCCCGTGAAAAACGTCTACATAAACATGCATGACCCGAGAATAATAAACACATACAAAATAAATAGAAGAAGTGTCACCTAAGCATAGCTAAGTTATGAGTGTCATGCCTTATGGGTGTTTAAATTCTGGTGGGTAAAAACATGCATGCTACAGCTAAAGGTATAAGGTAAATAAAGGAACAAGTATAATAATATATGATAAGCGAGAAAAACAGTAAAGCAACTAACAACTATGCATGTGATCAATATAACATGAACAAGTGCTACAGCTAAACATGTGAACAAACAATAAACTAGATAAGATAGGCATGCCAATGCTACAACTAAGCATGTGAATAATCAAATAGGAAAATAATCTCAATCTGAAAAGAAAACACTCAAGAAACCACGGTAACATTAAATACAAACTCTTAAATAGTAACAACAAACCCTAAGACTCTAAATGTTGTCGCTCGATTCTTCGGATGGTCTGATGTTCATCCGAAGCCGCCTACGTATCCCCGCCTCCATGAGAATCAAGGCAATGTAGTTCTGAAACAAACTTTCTTAGTACCCTCCTAAAACTTTTAAACTTTTCCAGCTTTCAATATTTTTTAGTTTCAAGCTTTCAAATATTTTTTGATGTTTTACAATGTATTTTCAAATGTTTTCACCCTTATGGTCAAAGGCCAAAGGGAACACACAATGCAACACCCTTGGGTAAAAGCCTAGGATAAAGGGAAAACCCCAAACAAAACAAACTCGCTAAAAATGTAATGATCCCAAAACAAATAAGCTAGTGTCCCACTATGAAAGCTAAGATCCCAAATAGGCAAGTTCTAATAAGACTAAGCTAGTCTTTAAAAGGGAAAGAAATATCTATGACAAAGGATAAATTCCTAAACAAGTGACACTAAAGAGGGGGTGCAAAGAAGCTAAAGCATATCTCACAACTCCATAAAAGAAGGGGCAAATAACTCAAAGGCTCGCTAATAACGCTACCAAAATGAGGGTGAATAAGTCAAAGTATGACTCTCACAGAAGAAAAAATAAACAAGAGAAATAAGACAAAGCCTGTCTCCAATGGGGGAATCATTTAACTCTAATGAGACAAGGCATGTCTCCTATGGAGCTCTAAGTATCCTTATCATTGGTCTTGCAATGAATAAGTAGGGCTAAGGCAACTAACAGACCAAGTTGGTCTCCAACTAGTAGGGGGTACAAGTTGGGGCACAACTTAGAAATGATTCCATGAATGAGGCAAGGTATGCCCCCTATGGGCTAACTCTATGCCAAGGTCATGGTTTACTCCCTAAGGGATAGGCTCTAAACAACAAGGCTTGTCTCCAAATGAGAACTGCCTTAATGAGACATTGTGTCTCCTAAAATGGAGGGCTCTAGATGACTCTTTCATTGCCCTTGCAATGAAAAGAGAACTAATGGACTAAGGGTACCTAGAAACTAAGAAGGTCTCTGCATAAAGAAGAATAGAAAGATGGTACTAATATAACTAGGTAAGTCCCTCTAAGAAGGAAAGCATGACATTGAAACATCTCTACAAGAAAGAACTCAAGTAGAAGCAATAAGGGGACATGACTAAGGAGGGGTATAACTAAAAGCAAATGAGAGATAATGCATCTCTCCAAGAGAGGCCACAAGAGGAAATGAGACATAGCTTGTCTCCTAAAAGATGCAAACATGAAAAGGAATATGAGACATCACTTGTCTCATGGAGAGAAACTCATTGAATTTTAGAAAACCAAATCATACATCAAGAGGTAATCTCATGGAACCTAGGAGTCTAAGTATAGAGCAAGATATGACATCTAGTAGCTTCAAGAAGAGACATAACATCATAGCATCAGTTTTCCAACATTCTTTTAAATTTTCAGCATAATGCATTCATTTTTAAACTATAACATGTGAACAACATTATGAACCAAAGTATGAAAATCACATCATATGAAGCAAAATATGGAAATTACATAACACATGATTAACAGCATGGATCAAGGTTCCTAACATCTAAACATCCAGCAATATTGATCATAATCTAGTTTAAGAATACAGAACACCTAGATCAAATAAAAAAAGCACAATTATGCAAAATTCACAAAAACTGAGATTTTCTACTGATAAATGTACCATCCAAACATCCAAATCAGCAAAATCACTAAACATAAATCTTTTGGATCATGAATAGAAGAACACTTTCTTAGTTCATCACTCCGGCCAATACTCGCTGGAGATGGCTGAAAAATTAACATTTCCGATCTGATTCCAAGAAAACAGAGTTTCTGGAAACTGAAACTCTATATTGCTAATTTCATCATTTAATCATCAAAACTAGTAAAAACTCAAAAAATAAAACTTCTTAAAAATGAATAGAATAACACTTTCTTAGTTCATCACTCAGGCCAATTCTCGCTGGAGATGGGCTGCAAATTGACATTTTCGATCTGATTCCAAAAAACAGAGTTTCAGGAAACCGAAACTTGTTTTCACTATAGCTCTTCACACACTTCAAATCGGAAATAAAATTGTTCTAAACATCATGCTTAATAACTTTCATGTTCAAAGCTTTTACTAATTCCTATTGGATCAGAACAGAAATCACGAAAATCCTCATTTAAACTCATTTTTTGAGCTGAAATCTTAAAATCAATGTAACTTGCTCAATTCTTTACCAATTTTAACGGATTTTATATTGAAATATATCTAATCAAGATGATCTACAACTCCTATGTTAAAAGCTTTTGCTGATTCACACCAGAAAAGCTCAAAAAAACTTAATTTCTACAATCAATAGCATATATGAGCAGTTTTACATGATCAACAACATATAGCAGTCTAAAACAATGTAGCAACCAACCTATTTTAGCAACTTATAATGGAGATGGTGGCAGATGATGATAGGGGGTGGAAATGGTGGCTCTCTTCTTCCTCTCTCGAGCCTTCTGCAAATCTACTCTCCCTTTCCCTGCTACTTCTCTCTATTAAGGCTTTGTCGGAGGAGTGAATGTGGTGGCTGAAAGTTTAGATGGTGAGGAAAATGAAGAGGGTTTGGGTTGAAATTGAATGGGCTGTTGTAGATGGAGATGGAAATAATGATACAAATGGAGGGGAAGATGAATAAGGTAAGTGGGTTGGTCGGATTCTGGCAAGATTGCCGGAATTAATGAAAATGAACTTAGTGGTTGGAGAAGAGGAGATGAGGTAGGATTTGATGATGAGGTGGCTGTGAAGTGGAGGTTGAAGAGGAAGATGATAGGATTATGGTGGATGGTGGAAACGATGGTGAGTGGAAGAAGGAGATGATGGTGGTTGTAATGGATGGCCAATGGAGATAGGGGTTCTGTTAATGGAGGTGGGATTAAGATGGGGACGGTGATGGTGGCTTGGGGAAGAAAATGGAGGTGAAGATGGTCGTCACCGGTGAGATTGCCGGAGAAGAGACCCACGATCCCTTCAATATGCGCTCTCTCTCTATCTCTTTCTATGCTCTCTGTGTGGCTGCCAAACTGTGACTCCCTGTTGGAAGAGGAAAAATGAAGAAGACCCCCTCTCTTTTGAGCCATAATTCAATCCTTAGGAGGAAAATGCAATGATATTTTTGCCCCTTTTGTTTACTTGGACAGCCCCCTTTAAAATGTATTCCTTTCATTATTTTACCATTACGGGGGGTCTCGGGTAATAATAGGGGTAGACATATCATATGCAAATTTCTTTCTTTGATTTTTCTAAAACAGTGCCCCCTCATAGCACAACCCATTTCAAGGTAGAGTGCCCAAAGTAAATGCACAGGGGGAAAATTTGTAAAAAATATCTTCTCTTCTTTTGATCCCAACCCTTCAAATCATCTTTATGAATAAAGGGTTGGGATTAAAAGCTTTTAAACTACCTAGGAAGCTTCGTAGGATTCTCCCCAACTAATCCTAGCCCTAAACTCTTATTAACCTAGATTAGGCCTAATTATGACTTGAAAAGGAAGAAAAGAATCTTTCCTTTTTACAAAACTACCCTGCTCCCAGATAATGCACCCCCCACTTATGCTACACATTAATCTACATACCCGCATATCTCCTGGACAACCCACTACAGTAAACTTGAGCTGGCTTTCCAGGTTCAAGCGCACCCCCTTTCTGGCTAAATCGCCACCCTTCTGCCATTACACTACAAATTTTGCCCGATTTACCTGGCAATTCTATTAAGATTTTTCTAAAATTTTGAAGGGGACCTACTAGGGATCTAAACTATCTTGAGACACAATTTGGGACTCTAAGACACTGGTTTACTAGGGTTTTTAATCAAAACAAGGTATAAAGGTATTCAGTCAAAATGGCAGAGCGTGCTTGACACGAGAGCGTCAAAGCTGATAGACAACACATTTTGAGCAACTCGAAAGAAAAGCAAAGCAAATTTTTAGATTTTTTTAATAGTATTCACAAGGCACACAGGCAAAAAGACTGTAAAAGAAATAGCCTCTCACTGACTCCTAACATAGCAACTATGATATCTCAAAGAGATAGCATCTCTCTAACGCCCATGACTCAACTATCTAACTCTAATTAATGCAAGGAAACACAAACACAAACACACTCTTTTATTTCTAAATCAAGATTTTTTAATAGCAAACACAATTCAATCACTCAAAGAGTACAAATCATATCGTTCACACAAGTTCAAACCAATCATTCAAATAGATACCAATCAACTAATCAAAAAGTCTCCAATCAATCACTCAAAGAGTCTCAAATCAATCACTCAAAGAATCTGTAAAACTCAAAGAGTTTCAAATCAATTACTCAAAGAGTCTGTAACACTCAAAGAGTTTCAAATCAATCACTCGAAGAGTCTGTAACACTCAAAGAGTCTCAAATCAATCACTCAAAGAGTCTGTAACACTCAAAGAGTCTCAAACCAATCACTCAAAGTGCCTGCAACACTCCAAGAGTCTCAAATCAATCACTCAAAGAGTCTCAAAAAATAATCACTCAAAAAAGCTCTTCTTTTTCTTTGTTTAGCCAGAATTTATTCTGTTCATAATTGCGGTACTCTAATATTTGATGCAAAATTTAAATTTCTAATACCAAGATGGAACAAAGTTCCACCGGGCAATAGCTATACAGACCATTGCTGCAAATTCATCCGGATAACTCTAACTCCTCTCTTTCAAGGTAGCGAGTCACCCCAGATTCATATAGCACTGCTAAATTGTCCCATATAAATCCAGATTTGTATGCCCGTCATGCAACACAGATCCATACAAACCTCTTCGCAGATATGCCTAACTCCTAACCCATTAGGTAGCGACACTTTGTGGAAGATTCATATTGCACTGCTAAATTGTCCTATATAGATCCAGATTTGTATGCCCGTCATGCAACACAGATTCATACAAACCTCTTCGCAGATATGCCTGACTCCTAATCCGTTAGGTAGCGACACATTGAGGAAGATTCATATGGCACTACTAAATTGTCCCATATAAATCAAGATTTGTATGCCCGTCATGCAACACGGATCCATACAAACCTCTTCGTAGATATGCCTGACTCCTAACCCGTTAGGTAGCGACACATTACGGAAGATTCATATGGCACAGCTAAATTGTCCCATATAAATTCAGATTTGTATGCCCGTCATGCAACACGGATCCATACAAACCTCTTCGCAGATATGCTTGACTCCTAACCCGGTAGGTAGTGACACATTGCGGAAGATTCATATGGCACCTAAATTGTTCCATATAAATCCAGATTTGTATGCCCGTCATGCAAAACGGATCCATACAAACCTCCTCGCAGATATGCCTGACTCCTAACCCGTTAGGTAGTAACACATTACGGATCATCCTCTCAACTTGGTACTTTAGGGCATTGCAACATTTAAGCTAACCTAACATGTAACACTTGTAGACACCCCATTTTGACTGTGCCCTAAACCTTCCATATTTTAGCAAAGCTCCATAAAATCGTTGAATAAGAACCTCAGATTCCACCCTAGGGTAGCCTAGGGTCCCAGCTAGCTCCATGCATAATTTCGTCAAGATCCGAGCACGTTTGCCTAGCGAACGAGCCAAGACGATGTCCGTAGTGTAAACCAGAAAGGGGGTGAATGTATCCTGAGAGGGGGCAAATTTTTCCTGGAGAGGGCCGAACCTGGGCCGAAAAAAGACATGGATTCCGCGCGTGTTTATTAAACCACGCGCCCATCAATAATGGTGGTGCCAATATCAGTACCTCATTTTCCCTATAAATAGGAGTTTAAGCCTCATTTGTCATTTAATCAAGGGTTTTCCTTGCAATTAGAGAGAGAGAGGAGAGAAAATCCCCAAATCTTTAAACCCTAATCCCTTCCTCATCATCTTCTCCGGCCATTCTTACCGGAGCACCGGCGAAACTTCGGCCGGCACATTTTCTTCTCTGTTTCAGTCATAGATTTCCTCTTGCTTCCTTCTTTAGAAACCCTAGATCGGAGCTTTCTACAAACCCTTAGATTCATTCTATAAAATCCTAGATCTGAAAAGAGGGAAAACACTAGAAAATTGCAGAGGATAGAAAGGGAGATCAAGCTTCATTTTCATCCTCTCCATCCATGGCCCTCATCTCAATTGATTCCGTCCATTTTTGTCATGATGTATACTTTGCCTTTGCAAATCTGACCTCTAAAACCCTAGATCTGCAATTTTTGGTCCTGATTTAGCAAGAATCACAAGCTATGATTCCATCTTTGGAGCAAGAGATCCGAGGAGAAGAAGAAGCTATGACTATCATCTCAATTTGATTATGACTACGCTTAGCTCTTGCTCCCTGCAATCAGCTATGTGCACTGTCCTAAATGGCATTACTCTCTTTGGTACTCCATTCAACTCTTGTTGCTAGAAGACTTAGCCGCTATTTTGGATTTTAAATGGAGGCAAAATTGAAAAGGACCAAAGACATCAGAGGAGTTGTTACTGGAATCTGAAGAGAAGAAGGAGAACAGAGTTGTGATGGTTTTAGTTTTATTTTCACGCAATTTGAGCAATCCCAGCCAATCAATTTAAGGAGTTCCAAAGGTTCTTTCCTTCAATGGTCCAGATTTGACCATTTAGCATCTTATCTGACCTTTCATCCTAAGCTAAGGATATGAGTATTTTGGATGGTCTTCTACATCAATAATCTCGTGAGGGCAGGTTTTATACTCTTGAGGTTTCTTCCTGACGAATCTCCATTATCGGCATCTCCAGGTAACATTTACATTAAAATAATGATATACATAATTATGGATATGTAGATCTTCAGAAAAATAGATGTTTTCTGTTTACAAAGTTAGTATGTTTATCTTTTGATGCCAGTAATTCTTTATTTAACATGTTTAATTGTGTTGAATCTAGAGTCATTCTTACTATTAAAAAAATCCGTTCATGAATCATTCCTTGCTATTTTTTGTTTTGGAGGTATATGGATTGAGATTTTCATAAACTCTGACATTTTGTTTTCAATTGGTACGAGTGACAACTGAGTTTGGGCGGCCAAAGGTGTATGTGAACTGGTGCTTATCTGAAATTATTTGTTAACTGTTATGGATGGTTTATGTTGAACATGGGGGCCTTAATGCTTAGATATTGTAGCTTGTTTAGTATTGAAAATATATGGAAGAGAGTAATTTGTTAGACATTAATATATCGTTTGGGTATTATTCTTTACTAGATTTGTGAGAATTTTCCAGGGAATTATAATTGCATTTGATAGTCCTTTGAATACTATAATACAAAATATATTGATGTAAGTTTCAAAACATGGAAGTGCTATTAAATTTTTCCTAATCAATCTAACCATCTTATGATAGTTGTACGACCCCAGCTTATCTCTTCCTTTTATTTTGGCTATTAAAAAGCCTTTTGGAATCTATAACAACATTTCAACAGTCCTTGGAATATTAAAAGACAAAATCCGTTTGTGCAATTTTGTTAACATGGATGTGTTGACCCCATCCCTAGGACATTCTTAGATTACTTTTTACATAGCAATCTTCAGTTCATGATTCCAAAAGTAAATTTGAACACTTTAATGCTTTCTATTTGATTTCAGTGTCTTTACGTCCAAAAGTGTATATTAAGTTTTGAGCTATATTGGTTTTTTTCCTTGAACCTGTTGTGTACGAAAAGTTTAGGTGTGGAATTGCGGTTCTGATTTTTTGTCCTTATAGGTCCAATGTTCATTTTAGAGTCTTCATAAGGGCGATGAAGGTGTTAGCCCAAGCCCATCCTTTAGGGAGACTTAGTTAGTCTCAATAACATTTCCCCTCTCTTTAGAGACTTTTTTTTAGTCCTTTAAGTATCAACCCTTGCCCTTATCATTGCTAGGGCGATGAAGGCGTTAGCCCAAGCCCATCATTAGGGTACTTGCTCATGTCGAAGTAGCACTCCCCTCTTCTATTCAAAAGACTTGCCTAGTCTTTTAAATGTGTATTTCCTAGACATTAGATCCCCTCTGTCATTGCAAGGGCAATGAAAGAGTCATCTAGAGCCCACCATCTAGAAAGACAAGCTATGTCTCAACAGAAAGATCAAACCATTTTAGGAGACAAGCTATATCTCATGTAGAAATGCCACACCCTTTAGAGAGACATGCTTTGTCTCATAGAAAGCTTACCTTTTAGGGAGACAAGCTATGTCTCAGCGGAAAAGTTGAACATTTTGGAGACAGGTGTAGACACCCCATTTTGACCGTACCCTAAACCTCTCATGATTGTGCGAAACCTCATCAATTCAGCTAGTTAGGATCCCAAACTTCATTCTAAGCTAGATTAGAGTCTCACCGAGGTCCTCTCAAAATTTCGTCGAAATCCGAATTGATTTGCCTTGCGAACGAGCCTTGAGAGTATCGTAGTATGAGTGTATAGGGGGTTGAATTAATCAAGATAGGGGGTGTCCATGGCGGAAAAGGAGATAAAATATCATTTTCGTATAGCCGAGGGGTGAATTAGCTCGTCTGAGACAGAGCCAATTCGTGCGCCTATCAAAGTGTTTGTGCGCTTATTAATTGTGTGTGCTTATCAATTTGGATGGTGCTGATATCAACAGCAGTATGTTTATATATAAGAAAAATCAGCAAGAGAGAGAGGGGAGGATTCATTTTATTTTTTTTCGTAGAAATTCTCAGAGAGAAAGGCAAATCCCAAAATCTCCCAAACCCTAGTTTTCTTTATTTTCTTCTTCCCCGATCCATTTTCTCCGGCCGATCTCCGGCATAGCTCCGGCTGAGTAGTTCTCTTTGATCTCTAGCAAACTCCGGCCGGCATACTTCTTCCATTTTCTTCCTTATTTTCCTCTGTAACTATTGATTTCCAGTTCTTTCTCTTCATAAAACCTTAGAAATCTTAGATCAAAAGCACAAAACCCTAAGATCCTTGCTTGTTTTCAGATCTAGAGTTCCTCGTATTCTTGAAAGAGCAAAATCCCCAAATCCTCATAGTTGAAACTCTAAGGTCTCTTCCTGCTCCGATCGTTTTCCGGTCAAAATCCGGTGACCTTCCGGCCAAACCTTGCTCTTTCTTTTCTTGTTAGTTACTAGTGTTCTAGTTTCTTCTTTCATCCATGGAAATTTCGTATTGTTTCTTCAAAACCCTAGATTTCTCTTCTGAGCTTTGAAACTTTGATTTAAGCTAGGAACCCTAGCTTGAACTCTTAAACTTTTGGATTCCAAAATCAGCTCTTGAAGATCTTAGATCTATCCTACATTTCGGTAATCTTTGCTCGAATTTTTGTAATCTGTACAAGATTTTGAAGCAAAAGAAGAAGGAAAGGATCTATAGCAGAAAATTGAAGATTATCAGTTTTTCTTGAAGGATACAGGAACATACTTTACAAGAGGAATTTGCTTCTCATTTTGTCTTTGGCAGTCACAATAACATTGAGCATTTTAGAGTTCGATCTATATTTTTCTCGGTTAGGAATTTAGCTCAACAACCTAGAGAAGAGAAGAAAAGGGCTTAGATCGAGGACTATAATCATTAATCGGACAAGATCTTGTCATTTACCTTCTTCTAGCAAGCATATTGATATCTTTTTCAGGTAAGTATCATAGCAAAGAATGTAATAAGTTTTTTTTTTATTATTATTATATTTGATCGTTTTCATGTCTTTGAATATTTAATGTTTTTTTTCTCTCGCTTGATTGTTGGTTGAGATAGTTTATACATTTAGAATATGTTTTTTTTTTAGAGTATTATTTTCTGTAAATTTTTCAAAGGTTTCATGTGATCATTACATGAGTGTTTATAGAGAGTGTGATGATATTTTTCTTTATTAAAGGTTCTTTATGTAAAGGATCCGTATGTGGATTGAAGAAATGGAGGAAAAACTTGATATTCCGTAGGAACAGGGATGAACGTTAAGATATGATACCTTACAACAAAACTCTAAGGGCTTCATAAATATATTGATTGAAATCATATGAATTGTGTTCAAGATCATATTTTTGTAGTTTATGTACTTACAGATCACTGAAGGTTTCTGCTGATTATGCAAAAAGAATTAGAATAAATAAATAAATTCAGCTTTAGGACATTTTAGTTGAAATTCTTTGTGCTTTATGCCTACTCCAATTCTAGTAACTTCTCTTTCATACTATTCTTTTTTTTTTTTTTTGGCTTGAGAATCATACCAATTATGGTTTAGAACTGAACTTATTGAGGCTGCAGTGCATTAGTTCATGGCCGTTTATACATAAGCATGCCTTGATGATTGCATTTCATTTGTCAATGTTCTATTCTTCATGTTGATTGATTAGTAATAGTAGATAAATAGGGTAAATAAGTAAAATGATTTATATGGTTGGAGATGGTTTAATCATTTAGCTATATTGGTTCAATTTTGTCATGATGACTGCACAATTTAGTTAATGCTAAGGCATGAGAAAATGTTTTAATTTGTAGGTCATTTTGTTTAGTTAAGCTTCTCTTTGAATTATGACAACTGTATGAGTTAGAAAAGTCATTTTGATATTTTCAGCCCTTATTTTGCTTTGATATATGTGGCCCTCCTTGGCCTTGAAAATGTTCATAGCAGCCCTCACCATGGTAAGTCCTCACCAACCAGCCAGTGCCTAACAAGTGCCTACCCAGTGCCTAACCAGTGCACAAGCTGACCAGTGCCTAACCAGTGCAGAAGCAGTCTAGTGCCTAACCAGTGCCTAACCAGTGCACAATCAGTCCAGTGCCTACCCAGTGCCTTAACCAGTCCAGTTCTCATCCAGTCCTATGCCTAACCAGTCCTTAGCAGCCATGAGTTAATTCTTCATGTTCTATCAACAGGTCACTAAGGCTAGTGATATATTTCTCTCCCTATTTCATCACACACACACACACACACACACAAGCCTTATTTATTAATTCTGGTTGCAATTATTTGTTGGATGTTTCGCTTCCTTGTTTTCATCAAAGCTGTCAATGATTAAGGATTCGTTGAATTGTTTTGTTAGAAGTGTTGTTTGGTATATCAAGGAGTTCAGAGTGAGTTGTCTATTGAATGCTAAAACCATCTATGATACTCTGAGTTTCATTCTATACGTTTTTTTTAACGAAGGAGGTTATAGGCTCTTGGTATTAGTACTGCTTTATGGTAAGGAATACTGTCATATTGTTTAGTATATTCCAGTAGTAATGGATGGTTTTATACATGCATGGCTGATGCATATGGTCAACATTTTTTTTTTTTACATACAGGGATATGGTAAGGCTAATAGTAGCTTTGTCAAATGTGTTAGTGTAGATAAGCATGTGACACGCCTATATAGGAGTTGTTTGGATGCAATGCATTTGTGTCTGTGTTATTAATTCATTAGTGTTGATACTATTCTAATTCTGCCATTATCTTTAGTTCGTTTGTGTTGGGAATAAGCCCAAGCTTGAACAGAGGCATGTCTCCATATTTCACCATTGTATATCTTTATACTTTTAGTTTTAGAGTTGTATAAATTTTTTTTTTATTATTTGTATAGCTCTTTTAGGTTGCTTATATCCGAAGATTTTATGGCCTTCAAAATGGAGTGCATAGAAAATAGATTTTCATTATAAAAGTCAATACAGTGTGACACCATTTTTTTTATACATAGCTGCTGAGTGATTTTCTTTATGTTTGAAGATACACATTTAGTGGTCAGCTTAAAAAAATAGATTTTTTTTTTATTTATTAATTATTTGAGTTAATTTGGACATTTGTTTACATAGGACTTTATTTATATGTGACATTCACATTCTTATTTATTGAGATAAAGATGTAATAACTGATGTATATTCTTTCTGAACTAATTAACTCATAGCTCATAAAATTTAGTTAAGAAAAATGACAGATAAGGCATTTTCCATAAACTTTGCATATTGAATGATTCAATATGGCTCTGTTTGTTTTGGATAAATGGTTGTATGTTTTAGGTAGTTTACACATATAGAATTTTATCTCATTATAATGCATGTACCCTGTCATGATAAGTATACATTGAATAAGCTATGTCTACCCCGAAAAGCTTTGTCTCCTTAATGAGTCAATCCATAGGAGGCTATCCTAGCCTTTTAGGTTAGAGACCACCTCAGTCTATTAGTTGTCTTTTCTTTTCATCATTTCAAAGGCGATGAAGGCGCTAGCCCAAGCCCATCTTTAGGGGACTCGCTCAATCTAAGTAGCGCTCTCCTCTTTTATTTAGTAGGCCTACTCAACCTTTCAGATACGCCCCCCTGTTATGCATTAAAATTTGTATAAATTAGAATTATCATAATCTTTTGATCTTTTTAATACTCTTCTCTTATATTAAGCATTTGAGTTAGGTTTGAAAATGGTTATGAATGGATTATTCAGGTGAGACTATCTTGAAAGCTTATTTTACTTAGGCTACCCAGCGGCTGGTCTGGGCTAATTAATTTTATTTCAATAAATTGTTTAATTGAAGGAGGAAATCAGATGACTACTCTATTCGATATTATCGACATGAGTACTGTCTGATTTCAAGGCGGTTTGTAGGAATATTATCCTGTGTATTTGTGATATCAGATGATTACTTTAGCATCATCTGATTTCACCCCCATATCGGGGCAGTGGTACTTGTGGTTGGGCATAGAAGTGTTTAATGTTGTTTCTTGCTTTATTAGGCTATCCAGCGGCTGGTCTGGATTAATTAATGTTGTTTATCATTGTATGATTACTATTATTACAGATTGTGCACTATTTAGTTGTAGATCATATTTTGCTGATATTTGATTTGTTTTTATAATAATTGATTGGAATTTGCGATTATCTGGTAGTATTTTCCTCTCTCTTTGATTAGACTAGCACAGTCTTTTATATTCCTGTTAGATTTCTTTAGATACTATAACCTGTGCTAGGAGACATGCTCTGTCTCGTTAGGCAATCCTCCTTTGGAGGCAAGCCTCAGTTGTAGAATCCTCTCTGAGATTGCACCTCAGTTTGTTCTTTTGTTAATTAGAGACCAATTTGGTCAATTAGTTGTCTTAGCCTCGCTTCCCCCTTCGCCAGGGCAATGATAAGGTTACTTGGAGCCCATCTTTGTGTGTGTTCAGGAGACCCGCCCGGTCTCATTCTCTCGTTAGATCTCCTCTTTGTGTGTTGTTTGGTTTTTGGGAGAACACCCTACTCGGCTTGGCTTCATACCCCTATCCTATATGGGTATCTGGTTGCACATTTGTTGCATCCTAGGGCTAGGTAGCTGTCCAGCCCTGCTGGGTGTTTTACCTTTGCCAAATATCCACAAGGTTGTGTGTTTAGGAGACCCACCCGGTCTCATTCTCTCGTTAGATCTCCTCTTTGTGTGTTGTTGGTTTTTGGGAGAACACCCTACTCGGCTTGGCTTCATACCCCTATCCTATATGGGTATCTGGTTGCACATTTGTTGCATCCTAGGGCTAGGTAGCTGTCCAGCCCTGCTGGGTGTTTTACCTTTGCCAAATATGCACAGGGTCTCTTATTCCTTTTTACGTCATTTGTGTCTCGGAGACAAGCATTGTCTCATATAGAGAGTTTCCCCTTTAGGAGGCTTACCTAGCCTCATGTTAGAGTGGCCTCCTCTTTTAGAGTGAGTCTTTGACTCGGTAGTGTTATTAGAGAGTCTCTGACTCATTTGTTCCCCCCTCTTTAGTGTTGTTAGTTCGGAGTTTCTCCTTTAGAGTGGTTGATTACTTCGCTCTTATTAGAGACTAACTCAGTCTTATTAGAGTTTTGCTTGCTTGGGATCTTGGATCGTTTTTCTCTCTTCTTGGGACGCTATCTTTCTTGTTGTGGTTCGTCTCTTTGAGGCGTTAGTTGCTTATTCGGGGTTTCCCCTTTTTGATTTAGGGCTTTGCCCTAGTTTATGGTTGTTCTTGCGTGTTCCCTTTAAGATTGAAAATATTTTAAGGTCCTGAGCATTGGAAAAGCTTTAAAATCCAAAAACATTAGAAATTTAAAACTCAAAAAAAAAAAAAAACATTTGAAAACATCAAAAGCCTTAAAAATCTAACGTGTTGAGTGTTTCTTTTAGAAGCGTATTAGGCGAGTTCGATTTTTCGAACTACGTTGGCTTGATCCTCTTCCACGAGGTACGTAGTGCAGCTTGAGATTCTTATCTCAGGTTCAGCCAAACCTTTGTAAATAAATCATTTACCCATTTTAAGAAAAAATACCAAAAATCTTCAAATCCTTGTTTTCAACAAGATCTTCCTCTAGAGTTAGTAGTTTGTCCTAGATAAAGAGTTTTAGAGTTTTGAGTTTGTCTTTGATGTATTGTGTGGTTTGTTTGTGTTTGTGTTAGAGTTAGGAGTTTGTCCTAGAGTTATAGGAGCGCCTCCGTCCGGTCAGTTGGCGATCCACATCGCCAATTGATGACTAGGTCTAAGATGCGATAGATCCTACTGTTTTCCTTAGGATATACAGCCTAGCTACACATAGATTATAGGAACCACCTGCATTAGCTTAGGGCTAACCTGCATTTAGTTAGGGCATATAGGGTGTCCTAAAATCTACAATCCATTGGAATTTAAATAATCACACAAGAAGTTTTAAAAACTAGTCTGGTCTTTTAGATCAAGTCTAGGATAGAGGTCTAGATGTCTTAGGCATCATAGCTTAGAATAGGTGCGAAGAACTACGTTGCCTTGATTCTCGTGGAGGCGGGGATACGTAGGCTTCATTGGATGAACATCAGATCATCTAAAGACTCGGGCCTAGGTATAGATTAGAGTCTTAGGGTCGTATGGTATCGAGTCATTTTCTATGTTTTGCAGTGTTTTCTTACTTTATTGCGCAGACCTTATACTTTTTTGGTATGTCATGCATGTGTTTGCACACCAGAACTTAGACACCCATTAGGTATGTCACTTATAACCTAGTTATTCTCAGGTGACACTTTTATTTCTTTTATGTGTGTTTATTATTCCTCCGAGACATGCATGATTAGATAGACGTCTTCTCGGAGATTTGTGTTCCCATTTCATATGATTCTCGTCCAAAACTCTTCAAAATTATTAAGTAAATGGCATAAGAGACCAGGTGTTTGCACTTGGGCGGATGAGGTGCTCTTTAGACCTTCCGAATTCGTAACCAGGCACGGACCCATATATATTTTTGGTTATCCATGGTATACAGAGCATATTTTTGTTTAAAGGATCCATGGCCGTATACCGTGGATGGCGACTCTGAGTTTGTTTAGGTACGTTTCGAATCCGGATCAGGGTCCACAGGCTGGCGACTCTGCTGGGGATGTTCTTGAAACGTTGCCTAACTCTGTTAAAATGCCATTTGTTACTAACTTTGAGGAATTTTTAGCTAAAAATCATTGTAAATGAGAATTTAATCGCTTAGAATCCAGGGGCACCAAATAGGTGTTTAAAACAAGGGATTCACACACTGCACGGCATACATCATTTTGTTTTTATTTTTTGCTCTTATTTGATTTTATTATTATTGGCTCCACGGGATAGATACAGTACATGCCAGATGGGATGTCATTACCCTGCTGGGATTGTTGTATCTATTACCAAGCTATGCGCCGGTGCTGCAGACGTAAACACTAGGCGTACTTGTGTTTACAGCAGCCGATGAGCAATGAAGCATACTATGTATAACACTAGGCGTACTTGTGTTATACATGTTAAGTATGGATCATAAGCATAGTACCCGATATATTGAGTTCGGAGCTCTACTTTCATTTTACATATATTATGTACATGAATATATTTGCTGGCTTAGTGAAACCCAATTAGGATCTGCATGTGTTTATATATATTGTATCCATATAAGGACGAACATGTGTTTCTCACACATGTTGGAGCCTAGATTTAGGAGCCATGTCCTATTCATAGACTATTGTAGTTCACTTTATGTGACTACAGCGCGGTCCTAGTACACTCACATGTTTGTCTGGAGTCAAGTGTCTTGACTCTATGGGATCATATTTTAGGGCTGGTGCCCCTGGTTAGGATATATATGTATATATCTTATATATTGATTATCAGATTAGGGCCTACTCTTTAGTGAGGTTTCCTTGTCTAATCTAATTAGTCATATCAATCCATTTTTCAAATTTAGACCCGACCAGTGGCCTTACTTGCCCCTCTCATGGTCGTGGCCTATCTTTTGCTCTTCTCATTGAGATTTTGTCCATATATCTCTTGATTATAAGATCAGGACCTACTTTCTAGTAGAGATCCCTGGCTTGAATCAGTCTGTCTTGTTTATCCATCTCTCAGATCTAAACCTGGCTGGTGACTTATACTTGTCACACTTATAGCTACGGTTTATTCTTTGGCCCAGTGATGATAAATTTCACCTATTTTATTCTTCAAATTCAAACCTCATTTATCCATTCTTTTGTTGTGTCATTCATATTTCGTATATATTAATCAAATTTTTGCTTGTTTTGTCTTTAGATATGGTCGACAGTTTGTCTACTGTCTCTATGGCCATAGTCTATCATTGTTGATCTCCTTGATCATACATTTTTGACATCCATCTTCCAGATTTAGATCCGGTCTATGATCTACTTTTGTCATTTTGTGACCGCGGTCTTGTTTCTGAGTTTCTGATCATCTTTGATCATCATTGGAATATTCGATGTCACCAATTGTATCCTTCTTATGTTTGATCATTAAGTTTATCTCTAATCTTTGATTATTCTAAGTTTTCTTCATTCCCTCATTATCCCTTCCATCTTTGTGTCAGGTCTGATTATGGCGAACATTTTGTTGGATAATTGGATAGCCGATGCAATTAAAGCTCTTCCGCGTGAACAGTCACAGAGAAATATGGCTGATCATTTCATCAATTCGTTCACTCATTTGAACAGTCGGGATATAAATTGGAAGTTTCTCCAAGCAGCCGCTGGACTTTGGGATCCTGTTCTTCATGTATTCAAATTTGGTCGTTTTGAACTCTGTCCCATATTTGAGGATTGGTGTGCCCTGCTAGAGCTCCCATCTGAGGGACTCTGGATCAAACCTTCAAGGATAGAATCTCCTCATAATCTGTTTTGCAAACTATTCAAAAATGAAACTGTGGATGCTCTGCCATGTCTAACGGATAAGTGCGTAAAAATTCAAGACTTGATTAAGCTCTTTTCCAAAAACGTCGATCCTACTAATTCTCGTTTTCAAGATTGTCGACGTAGCGCTTTAATCTTTATGGTCTTCGCACGACACGTCCTTCGCGGAAACTCCCACGTTGCATCTTTGACCCTATTAAGAGTGGTAGATCAGATTAATGAGGGGAGGAATCCTATACCCACCATGTTAGCAGAGACCTTCTTGGGACTAGATCTTATTGCTTCCCAAGAGATCAAAGACAATTTTTGTGGGTGTGTAAAGTTGTTGTATGTCTGGCTTGGTGAAAAACTTCAATTTCTTCAGCGGCAAAACCAAAATCCGTATACCCTGAAAAATTTCCGTACATGGAAACCAATCGCCAATCAACCTCAGTCTATTGATGAATGGCACAATTGGTTACAACATGTAGAGTGGAGCCAGTTTCGTTGGGTGAGTCATTCGTGCTTCCAAATTTTCACTAGCACTTACCCACATCCATTTGTTTACCTCATGGGTCTTGAGAAATCATCTTTTTATGCACCCATGAGATTTCTCCATCAGGTTACGGGAATTTTATGTCCTCCCGGAGCTGTAGTCCCTCCTCTTTGTGAGGATCTCACTCCTGATCTTATCAGATCCATTGTGGCTGCTTGGGGAAACAAAAATATGGAAAGGAGGTTCAGTTTATCATCCCAAGCCCGACGTGATGAAATATTGGAAGAGCCTGCAAGCAGGAGAGCTCGGATTGAAGAGTCTTGAAATTTCATATCTGTTGGATTATCTTGATTTCTGTATTTCTTTTTTTATTTGTCAATCTTCTTATCCAAATTGTGATCAGAGATTCGTATTGTCATATGTTGTAATCACAATTCAAATTTTATCAATGAAAGTGTGTTTGTTTTTCTCTTATCTTTATTTGCTCAGAATGTCTTATTTCACTCATCATTCATTTAATCTAATATGTTAATTTCCATTCAGGATTCTGAAAGAGAGCAACCATCGCTCCATCAAAAGAAAACCAGTCCAAACCTACCTGGTCTAGATCTTCCTCTGTTTCTAGACTTGTCCGTCATTTTGACTCACCTATATCATCCAGAGAATCTTTATCCCCTACCTTTGAGTTATCAAACTCATCTGAGTCTGACCAAATGACTGATATAACTGATCCCATGATGGTCATTCAAGAAATGTTGAGAAACATGTCTCGAGATATCTCGGGATTGAAAGAAGAAATGGCTGTGCTGAAATCTCAGAATACTGACAAGACCTCTACTTCTAGAGCGCCTGTCATCCAGCCTACTCCTTCTGCATTTCCTGCTCCCAATAGACCTCACGTGCCTGCTGAGGAGACTGACCTCGACGAGGGCCAATATGCTGAAGAGTATTGTGCTCCGCAGACAAATAGGGAGAATGAGTTATTCAATATGTGTCAGAAGATGGCCAAGGACATTGAAAACATGAAGTTCCAGGGGCCGAAAAGATTCGACATTTCGGAGTACTTTGAAACTCCGAGTGTTACTTTGCCGCCAAAGTTCAAGGCGCCGGATTATGATAGGTATGATGGCACTGGATGCCCGAGGAACCATGTCAGATGGTTCATAACCCTCTCTCAGCAACACGGGTTGAGCCGTGAACAAATGGCTCAGCTATTTCCCATGTCTCTCATAGGAATAGCTAAGAAGTGGTTTCTGAGGTTAAAGCCGGAAGAAACAAGATCTTTGGATGATATATCGAACTTGTTTGTTGAACAATTTTCGATGGAGGAGGGGATCGAGATAACAAAGAGAGACCTGAAGCAGCTAAAGCAAGGTCCTCAGGAAACTTTCACGTTGTTTATCAGACGCTGGAGGCGCAAATCTGCACAATTGAGTCAGAGAATGCCAGAAGAAGATCAGATCAAGTTGGTGATCAAAAGCCTGTCTCCACAATACTTTCATTTCATAGCACCCCAACACTATCCCAGTTTTGATCATTTGATAAAAACTGGCACCCAGACAGAGGACGCTATAGCCAAAGGGCTTAGAGCGAAGGCATTGTCCGATGTGCGGGAAGGCAAGAGGCCTATGGCCCCACCTAAAGAAGTTCATGCAGTGAACTATTTCAAACCGGCTTTCAGACCAGAGGTCAAGGCTGTCGCTGAGGTGGCTAGACCAGTAAGAAAAAATGTTTTCAGGCAATTCGATCCCCTCCCTTATCCTTTGCCGATGATATTGAAAAAGCTGGTGAGGGACAAAAAGATAAAGCTTCCGGATCTGAAACCTGTGCCAAATCCATTACCACCATACTGGAGGCTAGATCAACATTGTGAGTATCACAGGAATTCGGGCCATTTGACTGAAAATTGTCTCGCTTTGAAGCATGCAATTCAAAATCTGATTGATAAAGATGAGCTCTCAGTTAAAGGGCCGAATATTACTCAGAATCCTCTCCCGAATCATCGTGCTGCTCCTCCTCCTACAGTAAATGCCATTTTTCGTGATGAGCCCATTCTTGATCCATCCACCCTTATATGTGCTATCATGACAGATAACACATATGTTTTGGAGTTTGACGAAGAAGAACTTCAAGATGTGAAAGGGAAGCAGCCCTATGTTTTGTCATTCAGTGACATAGAGATTGCGGAGTCCTCTTCATCTCAATCGTATCTTCCTCATAATGATGACATGGGGAAAGGAAAGAAGGTTGCATACGTTTTAGAGATGGATGACTTTGAGCAAGAAGACGTCAGAATTCCTTATGTCTTAAATATGGATGACGATGAATTGTTACTGTTAGATGATCAGTGTGACGAGATGCGTCACATGACCCGAGGAGGGCGAGTCTTTAAACCTCCTGAGTTGAGTGCTGACAATCCGGCTGAGATAGCAAGGGCTGCTGATGGCCAGAGGCAGAATCGGTTTGTGGTGAATGAAGAAGATGATAATCTTCTGAAACAGTTGAAGAAAACCCAAGCAAACATCTCTGTTTGGGGTCTTTTGATGTCATCTTCGAAACACCGAAAAGTGGTGTTGAAAGAGTTGAACTCTGCCCAGGTGTCTGTTGAGATAACTCCTGACGAGCTTGTCAGTGTAGTTTCCGTGGCTAAAGCAGCGAAGACTCTTTCGTTCGCAGACAGTGATTTGCCCCCAGAGGGGAAGGACCATACGAAGCCGCTACGAATTACTGTCGTTTGTAATAAGAAGAAAGTGCCCGAAGTCCTTATTGATAATGGGTCTGCACTGAATGTATGCCCTCTTAGTACAGCGACTACTCTTGGTTTCGGACCTGAGAGCTTTGTTCCTTCTGACCAGGGTATTCTGGCTTATGATGGGACCAGAAGAGATGTGATCGGGACTCTAGTCACAGAGGTATTGATAGGAGGAGAAGAATTTGATATTGAATTCCAAGTGTTAGATATTAAAGCCTCCTTTTTGTTGCTCTTGGGGCGTCCTTGGTTACATAAAGTTGGAGCTGTCCCATCCACCTTGCATCAAAAATTGAAATTCATTTTGAACCATAAGGTGGTCACTGTTAAAGGAGACCCGGATTTGGAAGTGGGTCAAATTTCGCAGGAATTGACCCTGGGAAAAGAAGGAGATATTAGTTTGAATGGTTTCTCCTTAGAAGTTGCGACTATAACCATTAAAGAAGCGATGAATGAAGAAATCTTTTTCCTAAGTAGTACCAATTCGAACGTCGTCAGAATGATCCGTCTACAAGGTTATATCCCAGGGGCAGGACTTGGCAGATACCATCAGGGTATGACTGAGTGGCCAGTGTTCAAGACCTTTAATGGTTTATTTGGACTTGGGTATGAACCAACCAAGGCAGAGATCAAAGAAATGAAACGATATATGATGAAATGGGCAGAGTGTCGCCGCAGAGGTGTAGACTTGCCGATGGGACCGTTTGATCTGACTATGAATGGGAGGTTCCGCAAAGAAGGATCTGATATCCCATTCTGTGGCTTTGCTGAAGCATGGAAAGATGAATCTACTGGGCAGTGGCTGCCAGGCTTTGAGATCTTCTTTGACTTAAAACTTGATGATGAGCTGATGAGTCTACAGGGCGCAAGAGCTGAAACGGATACTGAAACAGATTGGGCAGATACAGTAGGGCCAGATGCACTGAACTCCCTTTTTCATGAGAGGTCACAGACTGTGGCCGTGATCAGCAAGAGCCCGCTTGTACTAAATCCTACTCACCTTATCACCCCGGCTGATGGACCTTTGACTAATTGGACCTCTCAGGTCCTACCTCAGGTTACTTTTCAGTCCTGTCTTTCTCCTTCAAAAGAGTCAGTTGTTTATAAGTATGTGTCATTCTCTGAGTCTAATTCAGGGTCTTCCGTTTCTAATGATTCTTTTAATGCAGGTACTTTAGAGGTCAAGTCTATTTCTGAAGTCGGTGATGAGTCCATTTCACCTAGTGAAGTCGAGTTGGAGGCTGTTTCTGCTGATGAGCCTGGCGTTTCTTCTTTACATTTGTTTGAATCGGTTGATACTGATGTCAACCTATCATTTGAGTCTGTAAATACATTTCATGAGTCCATTGTAAAGCCTGATGTGGGCCATTCGTCATTGGATGTATTCAATTCCACTTTCAATGAAATAAAGGAGTTTTCTTCTGTGTACATTCCTGTTTCTGTTTCATCTACTGAATCTGCTTTAAAATCTGATAATAATAATGATAATCAAGATTCCCCCTCTGATGAGGATGCCGACGAAACTTCCCCTGAAATCAAACACATGATTCAACAGGAGGAGAGTCGCCGAGCAAAACCACTTGAAGAGGAGATTGAAATTGTGAATATTGGTGATGAAACCTTAATTCGGGAAATAAGGATTGGCAAAACTTTATCTCCTGAGGAACGCAAGGAATTAATCTCTTTACTTAAGGAGTTCAAGGAGGTCTTTGCTTGGTCTTATGATGACATGCCGGGATTGAGTGAGGAGATTGTTCAGCACAAATTACCCTTGATCCCTGGCATTAATCCAAAGAAGCAAAAACTCCGAAAACTCAAAACTGAATGGGAGTTGAAAGTTTATGAAGAAGTCAAGAAGCTCCTAGAGGTGAAATTCATCCAAGTGGTTGAATACCCTGAATGGCTCGCTAATGTAGTACCAGTGCCCAAGAAGGATGGGAAGGTTCGAATGTGTGTTGATTTTCGAGACCTGAACAAAGCAAGTCCAAAGGACGATTTTCCATTGCCGAACATTGATCTTCTAGTAGATAATACTGCTGGACATGCTTTGTTATCATTTATGGATGGGTTCTCGGGATACAACCAGATCAAGATGGCACCCGAAGACATGATGAAAACAGCGTTTATCACTCAGTGGGGTACTTACTGCTACAAAGTAATGCCGTTTGGTTTAAAGAATGCTGGTGCGACTTATCAGAGGGCTGCAACTACTCTTCTTCATGATATGATTCACAAAGAAGTCGAAGTCTATGTAGATGACATGATCGTTAAAGCAAAGACTAGACCGGAGCATACAGTTGCTTTGAGAAAATTCTTTGAGAGAATCAAGAAATATCAGCTTCGCCTGAATCCAAACAAATGTGTATTTGGAGTTACATCAGGGAAACTCCTTGGATTTATGGTCAGTGAAAGAGGAATTGAGGTAGATCCTCAAAAGATCAAGGCAATCCAAGAAATGGAACCGCCAAGAACAGAAAGGCAGATCAGAGGTTTCCTCGGGAAAGTTCAATACTTGAGAAGGTTCATATCTCATTTAACTATGACATGTGAACCAATTTTCAAGCTTTTAAAGAAGAGCTCCTCGAAGAAGTGGAATGATGAATGCCAGGAAGCGTTTGAAAAGGTTAAGCAATGTTTATCTTTGCCTCCTGTCTTATCACCCGTAATTCATGGCCAACCCTTGTTGATGTATTTGTCGATTACAAATACTGCAATGGGTTGTATGCTTGCTCAGAAAGATCCAGAGTCTAAGCGAGAAAAGCCTATCTATTATATCAGTAAGAAGATGCTAGAATATGAGTTAAAGTACACTATTTTGGAAAAGACTTGTCTAGCATTAGTTTGGGCTACCCAAAGGCTTAGGCACTACCTGTTATCGAACAAAGTATTCTTACTGTCACGGATGGATCCGTTGAAGTACTTGTTTGAAAAACCCGCTCTTACTGGAAGAACTGCAAGGTGGTTATTGTTATTGTCTGAGTTTGACATCACTTATGTCACTCAGAAGTCCATCAAAGGACGGGTCATAGCTGAGCAATTGGCTGATGCTCCTGTTGAGGAGAGTACTTTTCTGAAGGCTGAGTTTCCTGATGAAGAGATCATGGATATTGAAGAAGAAACTCCGAGTACCAGATGGTCGATGTATTTTGACGGAGCAGTCAATAACCGAGGTCAAGGAGTGGGTGCTGTTCTGATATCTCCAAAGAAAGAGTATATCCCTATATCCATCAAACTGCAGTTTGAGTGCACGAACAACATGGCAGAATATGAAGCTTGTATTGCAGGGCTTGAGGCAGCTTTAACTCTTCAAATTCAAGACATAGATGTGTTTGGGGACTCAATGCTCATTATTTGTCAGATCAATGGGAAATGGAAAACTCGAGAGGATAAATTGATTCCTTATAATACATATTTGGAATATTTGGTTAAAAAATTTAAGAATATCATTTTTACTCACCTGTCGAGAACCAGGAACCATTTTGCTGATGCTTTGGCTACTTTGGCTTCGATGCTTGACATCTCTGCAACTATGGAAGTCCAACCCTTAGCTGTGAGATTACAGTGGGCTCCTGCGCATGTGAATGCGATTGAAATATCAGCCAGGTGTCCAGATGGGAAGCCGTGGTTTATTGATATCAAGAATCTCATTTCTGGTAAAGGACATCCTCCTGAAGCTTCGAGCAAAGAGAGAAAGACTCTTCAGAGATTAGCTGCCAACTTCATCATTTGTGGTGAAGAGCTGTACAGGCGATCTTTTGATGGTATTCAACTCCTGTGTGTGGATGAAGACAAAGCTGCGGAGCTTATTGAGCAGACTCATGAAGGAGTCTGTGGCCCTCATATGAATGGGAAAATGTTATCCAGAAAGATTTTGAGACTTGGTTTTTATTGGCCCACAATGGAAGCAGACTGCTTTGCTTTTGTGAAGAAATGTCACAAGTGCCAGGTCTATGCAAATCTCATTCATATTCCTCCTTCAGAGTTGCATTCTTTGTCTTCGCCATGGCCATTCTCAGTATGGGGAATAGACATAATTGGGAAGATTTATCCGAAGTCCTCGAGCGGGCATGAGTACATTTTGGTAGCTATCGATTATTTTACAAAGTGGATCGAGGCTGCATCCTATGCTTCCATAACTTCGAACACAGTTGCGAAGTTCATTCGTGCGAATATTATTTGTAGATACGGAGTACCTCACGAGTTGATTTCAGATAATGGGTCACATTTCAAAAATGAGGTTTTACACCTGTGTGAGGAGTTCAAGATCAGACATCATAAGTCGTCTCCTTACAGACCTCAAACAAATGGGGCTGTAGAGGCAGCGAATAAGAATATCAAAGTCATTATCAGTAAGATGACTGAGACTTATAAAGACTGGTCGAACAAACTTCCATATGCTTTGTGGGCTTATCGGACATCGATCAGATCTTCGACAGGTATGACTCCGTATTCTTTGGTGTACGGAATGGAAGCGGTTTTGCCGGTTGAGCTGAGAATTCCCTCTTTGAGAGTGATGATAGAGGCTAGCTTACCAGAGTCTGAGTGGGCAAGAGCCAGACATGATGAGCTGCAGATGATAGATGAGAAGAGGCTGAGAGCTTTATATCACATTCAGGGATATCAAAGGCGGATTGAAAGAGCTTTCAACAAGAAAGTTCGCGTCCGAGACTTGAAGCCTGGAGACCTTGTTTTGAAGTCCAATAGGGCACCAATATTTGACCCGAGAGGGAAATTCAGGCCAAACTGGTCTGGTCCTTACATTATTGATGAAGTCTTGCCTGGAAAAGCCGTAAGACTCCTCAATGAAAGCGGAGAAAAATTAAATGAACCTACAAACCTGGATCAATTAAAAAAATATTACGCCTGATACACCAGGAGGCCATCTTTGATCGATTTGAGCTTTGAGCCAACAACCTATATTATTTAAAACCATTTTCAAACCCTTTGAGCCAATAAAAAAATATATTTCCTTTCTTTGACAAACTCAAAACCAGGGGCATCTTTTATGACTTGCGTCATAAAAGATATTGAACTTGAACTACGTTTTGACCTGATCCTTTTTTAAGGGTACGTAGGTAGCCTGGTTAATTCAGGTTCGGTCACATCTTTCATAATATTTTGAAAATAGAAATCCTTGAAACCCCAAATGGGCGAACTACGCAGACCTGATTCCCATTTTCTTCAGGGATACGTAGGCAGTCTGGAAGGTCCAGATTCGGTTTTAACACCATTCAAACACACCAATGTTTATCCTGCTCGAACCTAAGCCTACCTGAAAGTCCTTCTGGTGTATTTTAGGCCCAGGTTTGTAGAGAAGCAGAAAGAAAGAAAAAAATGATGGAGTCTTAGACCCGCTAGATCGAAAACCCGCAAGGGTGGTCTAGGCAAAAATTAGGGTGCAGAGCCTACTGGATGGAAAATCTGCAAGGGCAGACAGTCCAATCAAAAATTAAGGCATGCGGTCCGCTAAATCGAAAACCTGAAAAGGCAATTTGGTCTTGGCAATGACTTCATGCAGAAAGGGCAATTTCCAAGAGCCGGCTAAACTTTCTTTTTCTTTGGCATTACTTCAATGTCTGAGTAGGCGCCAGCAAGGTTTTCTTTGATACTTTTTTTGAGTTAGAGAGGTTGAGACTAAGCAATCCAAAAGGATAATAACCATAACTGAAATATCGAAAAGAGGGATGAAACGTCTTTAAACGCGATATTCAAAGGATTCTAAGAGTGGTTGACTTTTACCATTTTAAAACATTTATCATTCTAAGAAGCAGATTCAGTCTTTCTTAGTATAAAAGTCAAATGTTTGTCAGAGTCCTCGTCTTATTACTTGTCAAAGTCTTTCCTTTGTCGAGTCGAGTTCAAATTTCGAGGTCTTTTTAGTCAAAGTTCTCCCAAAACTGGGGTGATAAAAAACCCTCAGAAAAACAGAGAATTCATGGCTCCTGTGGATAATGTGAAACCTAGCAAAGTTCAGAAAGTGACGGACTCTTAAAATCCTTTGCGGTATTAGCAGATGGCAGAAATGAAGAGAATTTTGAGCAGAGCAAGTTTCTTGTACCCTATGAAAAGCCTTGTAAATTCAAGTGTTCGTAAGAAGAATCTTTTGTAAATCCCAAGTGTTTGATAATGAAAAACCTTTGACCTATTTTTCTTGTGTTGCTCTATGATGAATCTTGTTGTGGAAGTAATCATACTAGGGGCATTTTTTATAACTTACGTTATAAAAGATGTTAATCAAGTAATGATTTCTGAGATGGATATTTTCATCAGATAGCGACTAGAGAAGTTTGAGCATGCTCTTTTAAGTCAAATTCCTCAGTCCGGTTGTTCTTCTTTGAAGTCAAGTATTTTTTGAAAATTCTCTATCTCAGTGGAGTCTAGAATTCATTTTGACAATCTTCAATCCTTTGTTGAATTTTTTTTTATTTTTTTTTTTTTTTTGAAAAAGAGTGGATACTCGAGAATTTCTTCAAGTTACTTGAGCCTGATCTTTAACCGAGATCATGAATGTTTTAATCACTCTTTGTGAGAGATGGCTGGTCCATCAATGACATCTATAAGAGTCAATCTTTTGCTTCATTTGTTTTGAGATTTTTTTAAATAAGGTAAAAAGTTACCAAAGTCTGTATCTCGTGGCCTGGTCCTTTTCTTTCATCAATTTGAAAGTTTATAATGTCTTTTCTTTCAAATCATCCATTTGTTTTGAGTTTCTAATAAGATTAGAAATTGAATGCTCCGTGTTTCACGGTTTTTGGTTTTCATTTAGCGTTTTGAGAAGTTTCCAATGAAGTTGGAAATTACCGGAGTTTGTGCTATGCGGTTTGGTCTTTTCCTTTAATTTTTAAAATGAGACTCTTTGAGTGTTTGGTTTTATAATCGTTTTGGTGAAGTTTTTCTTACTCTTTGAGTGTTTGGTTTTGTATCTGCATGGAGCTGCTTTATGCGGCACCATGCATCCGTAATGTGTCGTTACCTAATTGGTTAGGAGTCAGGCATATCTGCGAAGAGGTTCGTATGGATCTGATTTTTGCAGAATCATATGAATCTGGATTTACATGGAGCTGGTTTGTGCGGCACCATATAAATCTTAGGTGATTCGCTACCTTGAAAGAGAGGAGTCAGAATTACCTGGATAACTAAACAGATGGATTTTCAGCAATGGTCTGTATAGTTATCGCCCTGGTTTTAAACTCTTTGAGTGTTTGGTTTTATGTTTATTATCGTATATCTGTGAAGGACTTGTATGGATCTGATTTTTGCAGAACCATAAGAGTCTGGATATATGAGAAGCTGGTTTATGCAGCATCGCGTAAAAAAAAAAAAAAATCTTTTAGTGTTTGGTTTTATGTTTGTTTTAGTATGTCTAAGAGGAGGTTCATATGGATCTGGTTTATGCAGAGCCATATGAATTTGGATTTTTATGGAGCAACTGGTTTATGTGGCACCATGAAAAACAAATTTTCTCTGAGTGTTTGGAATTTCAAGAAAATAAAAAAAAATAATAATGAAGGAGTGTTTGTGTTTTCTGTTTGTTGAGTTGAGTCATAAGCATTAGAAAAATGTTGTCTTTTTGAGATATCATGGTTACCTTTCTTTTTAAGGGTTAGTGAGAGATCAATTTCCTATTTGCTTTGAGTCTTGTTGTTGTTGTTTTACTTTTGTGAATATCATTTTTAAACCAAAAACCCAAAAATTACTTTGTTTTGTTTTCGGGTCGATCAAAATGAGTTGTCTGTTCGACTTTGGCATTCGCGTGACAAGCACGCTCTGCCAAAGAGGGGCATCTGTAGACACCCCATTTTGACCGTACCCTAAACCTCTCATGATTGTGCGAAACCTCATCAATTCAGCTAGTTAGGATCCCAAACTTCATTCTAAGCTAGATTAGAGTCTCACCGAGGTCCTCTCAAAATTTCGTCGAAATCCGAATTGATTTGCCTTGCGAACGAGCCTTGAGAGTATCGTAGTATGAGTGTATAGGGGGTTGAATTAATCAAGATAGGGGGTGTCCATGGCGGAAAAGGAGATAAAATATCATTTTCGTATAGCCGAGGGGTGAATTAGCTCGTCTGAGACAGAGCCAATTCGTGCGCCTATCAAAGTGTTTGTGCGCTTATTAATTGTGTGTGCTTATCAATTTGGATGGTGCTGATATCAACAGCAGTATGTTTATATATAAGAAAAATCAGCAAGAGAGAGAGGGGAGGATTCATTTTATTTTTTTTCGTAGAAATTCTCAGAGAGAAAGGCAAATCCCAAAATCTCCCAAACCCTAGTTTTCTTTATTTTCTTCTTCCCCGATCCATTTTCTCCGGCCGATCTCCGGCATAGCTCCGGCTGAGTAGTTCTCTTTGATCTCTAGCAAACTCCGGCCGGCATACTTCTTCCATTTTCTTCCTTATTTTCCTCTGTAACTATTGATTTCCAGTTCTTTCTCTTCATAAAACCTTAGAAATCTTAGATCAAAAGCACAAAACCCTAAGATCCTTGCTTGTTTTCAGATCTAGAGTTCCTCGTATTCTTGAAAGAGCAAAATCCCCAAATCCTCATAGTTGAAACTCTAAGGTCTCTTCCTGCTCCGATCGTTTTCCGGTCAAAATCCGGTGACCTTCCGGCCAAACCTTGCTCTTTCTTTTCTTGTTAGTTACTAGTGTTCTAGTTTCTTCTTTCATCCATGGAAATTTCGTATTGTTTCTTCAAAACCCTAGATTTCTCTTCTGAGCTTTGAAACTTTGATTTAAGCTAGGAACCCTAGCTTGAACTCTTAAACTTTTGGATTCCAAAATCAGCTCTTGAAGATCTTAGATCTATCCTACATTTCGGTAATCTTTGCTCGAATTTTTGTAATCTGTACAAGATTTTGAAGCAAAAGAAGAAGGAAAGGATCTATAGCAGAAAATTGAAGATTATCAGTTTTTCTTGAAGGATACAGGAACATACTTTACAAGAGGAATTTGCTTCTCATTTTGTCTTTGGCAGTCACAATAACATTGAGCATTTTAGAGTTCGATCTATATTTTTCTCGGTTAGGAATTTAGCTCAACAACCTAGAGAAGAGAAGAAAAGGGCTTAGATCGAGGACTATAATCATTAATCGGACAAGATCTTGTCATTTACCTTCTTCTAGCAAGCATATTGATATCTTTTTCAGGTAAGTATCATAGCAAAGAATGTAATAAGTTTTTTTTTTATTATTATTATATTTGATCGTTTTCATGTCTTTGAATATTTAATGTTTTTTTTCTCTCGCTTGATTGTTGGTTGAGATAGTTTATACATTTAGAATATGTTTTTTTTTTAGAGTATTATTTTCTGTAAATTTTTCAAAGGTTTCATGTGATCATTACATGAGTGTTTATAGAGAGTGTGATGATATTTTTCTTTATTAAAGGTTCTTTATGTAAAGGATCCGTATGTGGATTGAAGAAATGGAGGAAAAACTTGATATTCCGTAGGAACAGGGATGAACGTTAAGATATGATACCTTACAACAAAACTCTAAGGGCTTCATAAATATATTGATTGAAATCATATGAATTGTGTTCAAGATCATATTTTTGTAGTTTATGTACTTACAGATCACTGAAGGTTTCTGCTGATTATGCAAAAAGAATTAGAATAAATAAATAAATTCAGCTTTAGGACATTTTAGTTGAAATTCTTTGTGCTTTATGCCTACTCCAATTCTAGTAACTTCTCTTTCATACTATTCTTTTTTTTTTTTTTTGGCTTGAGAATCATACCAATTATGGTTTAGAACTGAACTTATTGAGGCTGCAGTGCATTAGTTCATGGCCGTTTATACATAAGCATGCCTTGATGATTGCATTTCATTTGTCAATGTTCTATTCTTCATGTTGATTGATTAGTAATAGTAGATAAATAGGGTAAATAAGTAAAATGATTTATATGGTTGGAGATGGTTTAATCATTTAGCTATATTGGTTCAATTTTGTCATGATGACTGCACAATTTAGTTAATGCTAAGGCATGAGAAAATGTTTTAATTTGTAGGTCATTTTGTTTAGTTAAGCTTCTCTTTGAATTATGACAACTGTATGAGTTAGAAAAGTCATTTTGATATTTTCAGCCCTTATTTTGCTTTGATATATGTGGCCCTCCTTGGCCTTGAAAATGTTCATAGCAGCCCTCACCATGGTAAGTCCTCACCAACCAGCCAGTGCCTAACAAGTGCCTACCCAGTGCCTAACCAGTGCACAAGCTGACCAGTGCCTAACCAGTGCAGAAGCAGTCTAGTGCCTAACCAGTGCCTAACCAGTGCACAATCAGTCCAGTGCCTACCCAGTGCCTTAACCAGTCCAGTTCTCATCCAGTCCTATGCCTAACCAGTCCTTAGCAGCCATGAGTTAATTCTTCATGTTCTATCAACAGGTCACTAAGGCTAGTGATATATTTCTCTCCCTATTTCATCACACACACACACACACACACACACACAAGCCTTATTTATTAATTCTGGTTGCAATTATTTGTTGGATGTTTCGCTTCCTTGTTTTCATCAAAGCTGTCAATGATTAAGGATTCGTTGAATTGTTTTGTTAGAAGTGTTGTTTGGTATATCAAGGAGTTCAGAGTGAGTTGTCTATTGAATGCTAAAACCATCTATGATACTCTGAGTTTCATTCTATACGTTTTTTTTAACGAAGGAGGTTATAGGCTCTTGGTATTAGTACTGCTTTATGGTAAGGAATACTGTCATATTGTTTAGTATATTCCAGTAGTAATGGATGGTTTTATACATGCATGGCTGATGCATATGGTCAACATTTTTTTTTTTTACATACAGGGATATGGTAAGGCTAATAGTAGCTTTGTCAAATGTGTTAGTGTAGATAAGCATGTGACACGCCTATATAGGAGTTGTTTGGATGCAATGCATTTGTGTCTGTGTTATTAATTCATTAGTGTTGATACTATTCTAATTCTGCCATTATCTTTAGTTCGTTTGTGTTGGGAATAAGCCCAAGCTTGAACAGAGGCATGTCTCCATATTTCACCATTGTATATCTTTATACTTTTAGTTTTAGAGTTGTATAAATTTTTTTTTTATTATTTGTATAGCTCTTTTAGGTTGCTTATATCCGAAGATTTTATGGCCTTCAAAATGGAGTGCATAGAAAATAGATTTTCATTATAAAAGTCAATACAGTGTGACACCATTTTTTTTATACATAGCTGCTGAGTGATTTTCTTTATGTTTGAAGATACACATTTAGTGGTCAGCTTAAAAAAATAGATTTTTTTTTTATTTATTAATTATTTGAGTTAATTTGGACATTTGTTTACATAGGACTTTATTTATATGTGACATTCACATTCTTATTTATTGAGATAAAGATGTAATAACTGATGTATATTCTTTCTGAACTAATTAACTCATAGCTCATAAAATTTAGTTAAGAAAAATGACAGATAAGGCATTTTCCATAAACTTTGCATATTGAATGATTCAATATGGCTCTGTTTGTTTTGGATAAATGGTTGTATGTTTTAGGTAGTTTACACATATAGAATTTTATCTCATTATAATGCATGTACCCTGTCATGATAAGTATACATTGAATAAGCTATGTCTACCCCGAAAAGCTTTGTCTCCTTAATGAGTCAATCCATAGGAGGCTATCCTAGCCTTTTAGGTTAGAGACCACCTCAGTCTATTAGTTGTCTTTTCTTTTCATCATTTCAAAGGCGATGAAGGCGCTAGCCCAAGCCCATCTTTAGGGGACTCGCTCAATCTAAGTAGCGCTCTCCTCTTTTATTTAGTAGGCCTACTCAACCTTTCAGATACGCCCCCCTGTTATGCATTAAAATTTGTATAAATTAGAATTATCATAATCTTTTGATCTTTTTAATACTCTTCTCTTATATTAAGCATTTGAGTTAGGTTTGAAAATGGTTATGAATGGATTATTCAGGTGAGACTATCTTGAAAGCTTATTTTACTTAGGCTACCCAGCGGCTGGTCTGGGCTAATTAATTTTATTTCAATAAATTGTTTAATTGAAGGAGGAAATCAGATGACTACTCTATTCGATATTATCGACATGAGTACTGTCTGATTTCAAGGCGGTTTGTAGGAATATTATCCTGTGTATTTGTGATATCAGATGATTACTTTAGCATCATCTGATTTCACCCCCATATCGGGGCAGTGGTACTTGTGGTTGGGCATAGAAGTGTTTAATGTTGTTTCTTGCTTTATTAGGCTATCCAGCGGCTGGTCTGGATTAATTAATGTTGTTTATCATTGTATGATTACTATTATTACAGATTGTGCACTATTTAGTTGTAGATCATATTTTGCTGATATTTGATTTGTTTTTATAATAATTGATTGGAATTTGCGATTATCTGGTAGTATTTTCCTCTCTCTTTGATTAGACTAGCACAGTCTTTTATATTCCTGTTAGATTTCTTTAGATACTATAACCTGTGCTAGGAGACATGCTCTGTCTCGTTAGGCAATCCTCCTTTGGAGGCAAGCCTCAGTTGTAGAATCCTCTCTGAGATTGCACCTCAGTTTGTTCTTTTGTTAATTAGAGACCAATTTGGTCAATTAGTTGTCTTAGCCTCGCTTCCCCCTTCGCCAGGGCAATGATAAGGTTACTTGGAGCCCATCTTTGTGTGTGTTCAGGAGACCCGCCCGGTCTCATTCTCTCGTTAGATCTCCTCTTTGTGTGTTGTTTGGTTTTTGGGAGAACACCCTACTCGGCTTGGCTTCATACCCCTATCCTATATGGGTATCTGGTTGCACATTTGTTGCATCCTAGGGCTAGGTAGCTGTCCAGCCCTGCTGGGTGTTTTACCTTTGCCAAATATCCACAAGGTTGTGTGTTTAGGAGACCCACCCGGTCTCATTCTCTCGTTAGATCTCCTCTTTGTGTGTTGTTGGTTTTTGGGAGAACACCCTACTCGGCTTGGCTTCATACCCCTATCCTATATGGGTATCTGGTTGCACATTTGTTGCATCCTAGGGCTAGGTAGCTGTCCAGCCCTGCTGGGTGTTTTACCTTTGCCAAATATGCACAGGGTCTCTTATTCCTTTTTACGTCATTTGTGTCTCGGAGACAAGCATTGTCTCATATAGAGAGTTTCCCCTTTAGGAGGCTTACCTAGCCTCATGTTAGAGTGGCCTCCTCTTTTAGAGTGAGTCTTTGACTCGGTAGTGTTATTAGAGAGTCTCTGACTCATTTGTTCCCCCCTCTTTAGTGTTGTTAGTTCGGAGTTTCTCCTTTAGAGTGGTTGATTACTTCGCTCTTATTAGAGACTAACTCAGTCTTATTAGAGTTTTGCTTGCTTGGGATCTTGGATCGTTTTTCTCTCTTCTTGGGACGCTATCTTTCTTGTTGTGGTTCGTCTCTTTGAGGCGTTAGTTGCTTATTCGGGGTTTCCCCTTTTTGATTTAGGGCTTTGCCCTAGTTTATGGTTGTTCTTGCGTGTTCCCTTTAAGATTGAAAATATTTTAAGGTCCTGAGCATTGGAAAAGCTTTAAAATCCAAAAACATTAGAAATTTAAAACTCAAAAAAAAAAAAAAACATTTGAAAACATCAAAAGCCTTAAAAATCTAACGTGTTGAGTGTTTCTTTTAGAAGCGTATTAGGCGAGTTCGATTTTTCGAACTACGTTGGCTTGATCCTCTTCCACGAGGTACGTAGTGCAGCTTGAGATTCTTATCTCAGGTCCAGCCAAACCTTTGTAAATAAATCATTTACCCATTTTAAGAAAAAATACCAAAAATCTTCAAATCCTTGTTTTCAACAAGATCTTCCTCTAGAGTTAGTAGTTTGTCCTAGATAAAGAGTTTTAGAGTTTTGAGTTTGTCTTTGATGTATTGTGTGGTTTGTTTGTGTTTGTGTTAGAGTTAGGAGTTTGTCCTAGAGTTATAGGAGCGCCTCCGTCCGGTCAGTTGGCGATCCACATCGCCAATTGATGACTAGGTCTAAGATGCGATAGATCCTACTGTTTTCCTTAGGATATACAGCCTAGCTACACATAGATTATAGGAACCACCTGCATTAGCTTAGGGCTAACCTGCATTTAGTTAGGGCATATAGGGTGTCCTAAAATCTACAATCCATTGGAATTTAAATAATCACACAAGAAGTTTTAAAAACTAGTCTGGTCTTTTAGATCAAGTCTAGGATAGAGGTCTAGATGTCTTAGGCATCATAGCTTAGAATAGGTGCGAAGAACTACGTTGCCTTGATTCTCGTGGAGGCGGGGATACGTAGGCTTCATTGGATGAACATCAGATCATCTAAAGACTCGGGCCTAGGTATAGATTAGAGTCTTAGGGTCGTATGGTATCGAGTCATTTTCTATGTTTTGCAGTGTTTTCTTACTTTATTGCGCAGACCTTATACTTTTTTGGTATGTCATGCATGTGTTTGCACACCAGAACTTAGACACCCATTAGGTATGTCACTTATAACCTAGTTATTCTCAGGTGACACTTTTATTTCTTTTATGTGTGTTTATTATTCCTCCGAGACATGCATGATTAGATAGACGTCTTCTCGGAGATTTGTGTTCCCATTTCATATGATTCTCGTCCAAAACTCTTCAAAATTATTAAGTAAATGGCATAAGAGACCAGGTGTTTGCACTTGGGCGGATGAGGTGCTCTTTAGACCTTCCGAATTCGTAACCAGGCACGGACCCATATATATTTTTGGTTATCCATGGTATACAGAGCATATTTTTGTTTAAAGGATCCATGGCCGTATACCGTGGATGGCGACTCTGAGTTTGTTTAGGTACGTTTCGAATCCGGATCAGGGTCCACAACAGGCTTTGTCTCATTGGTCATAATGTTCTCAGAGTTTATGAGACTTGCCTAGTTTCAGTGACACCCTTATTTGTCATCTCTTCTATAGGAGACAGGCCTTGTCTCATAAGCATCAGCGGTTATTTTTCTTTTAAGAGACTATCCTAGTCTCACTGGCATCGTTCTCCCCTTTTATAGAGCTACTGGTTTCGAGCCTGTCCTTAGCTAGAGTTAGCTAAATAGTCCTTTTTTAGCATAGGAGTTAGTCCTTCAGTGTCAGGAGTCTGTTCTATCATCATAGGGGTTAGGATTCTCTCCAACATCTCATCAAGTCATGTGATTTTTATCCACTCCTGCAAGGTATAGGATGTTGTCCAACCCTTGCAGAGATGTGATTCCATCCGGCCCTCCCCGCAAAGCATAGGATGATGTCCAACCTTTGCGGGATATCAGGAGTCTGTCCTGCCCTTATGATGATAGGATTCTATCATCTTACATAAAAAACATCTGAAAAATTAAAAATCTCAAAAATCTTGAGTCATTAGGAGTAGTTAGGAAAGTCTGTTATGAACTACTTTGGCTTGATCCATTTCCACAGGGTACGTAGTGCAGCTTGGGATCCACATCCCAAGTCCAGCCAAAACCTTTCAAAATAATCATTTCAAACCTTCTAAAAATAGAGAACTTCTTCAAAACCTTTTGAAAAAGATCTTCCCCTAGAGTTAGGAGTTTGTCCTAGATATTTGGGGTGCTTTAGAGTTGGGAGACTGTCCTGTTTGTATTGATATGGTGTGTCTTGTCGTGTGAGTGTCCCTAGAGTTAGGTGGCCTCGAGTCATGGTTGGTTAGACATTTAGTCGAACCGATGGCTAGACTAGGAAGCATTTAGTCAGCCCATGGTTTTCCTTAGGATGCACAGCCTAGTTACACATATGATGTAGGGTCCACCTGCATTAGCTTAAGGCTAACCAACTTGCATTAATTAGGGCATATAGAGAGTCCTAAAAATTACAACTCACTTGAACTTAAGCAATCGTACAAAAAGCTTTAAAAATCAGTCGAGTCTAGTTGATCGTGTCTAGAATAGCAGTTCTAGATGGTTAGGCATCATAGTTTAGAATAGGTCATGGAATTACGTTGATTCTTATTCTTCCCGAGGCCTGGATATGTAGAGCAGCCGGGATGGATGGCCATCCTGGTCCGAGTCAAGTATTGCATTAGAGTCTTACGATTTGTTGTGTCGAGTCGGGTGTAGAGTCAAGTCGTGATGTGTGTTTTGTTATGTTTTCTTACTTTCATGTACAGACCGTATACCTTTAGCTGTAGCATGCATGTGTTTGCACACCAGAACTTAGACACCAATTAGGTACGACATTCATAACCTAGTTATTCTTAGGTGACACTTATTTCATTTCTTTTGTGTGTGCTTATTATTCATCTCCAAGACATGCATGATTAGATAGACGTCTTCTCGGAGATATGTGTTCACATTTCACATTACTTTCACCCAAAACTCTCCAAAATCAATAAATAAATGGCATAAGAGACCAGGTGTTTGCACTTGGGCGGATGAGGTGCTCTTCGGACCTTTCAAATTCGTAACCAGGCACGAACCTTCTTTCATATCTCTGGTTATCCATTGCAACAGAGCATAGTATGGGATCCAGGGCCCACTTCCTTGGATGGCGACTCTTCTTTGTTTGAGGTACGTCTCGAATCCGGGCTCGTCCCTGAATCGAGAGGTATCTCACCTTATATCGCCACTCATGCTGTGAGGGGCATATTCTTTTAAGAGTTCCTTGGTAGAGCTCTCCATTCACGTGGATGATTCCAGAGAGATCTTCTGGGGGCTCCTCCCCCGCCTCTCTCTCGGATCGGGGTCTACAGGTTGGCGACTCTGCTGGGGATCTTTCGAGATATTGCCTAACTCTTTTAAAATGCCATTTTTTACTAATTTTGAAGAAAGTTGGGCCAAAATCATTATAAATGGGAACTTTATCGTTAGAAATCCAAGGGCACCAAATAGGTGCTTAAAATAAGGGATTCACACACTGCACAACATGCATTATCATATTCTTTACTTCTTTCATTATTATTTTTTATTTCTTTCATTGTTTTTCTTTATTAGCTCCATGGATAGATACAGTGCGTGCCAGATGGAATGTCATTACCCTGATGGTGATGTTGTATCTATTTCCAAGCTATGCGCCAGTGCTGCAGTCGTAAACACTCGGTGTACTTGTGTTTACAGCAGCCGGTGAGCAATGAAGCATATTATGTATAACACTCGGTGTACTTGTGTTATACATCTAAAGTATGGATCATACGCATAGTGCCCGATATATTGAGTTCGGAGCCCTACTTTCATTTTACATATATTATGTACATAAATATATTTGCTGACTTAGTAAAACCCAATTAGGAGTTGCATGTGCTTATATATGTATTGCATTCATATATGGGCGAACATGTGTTGCTTACACATGTGGAGCCTAGAGTTAGGAGCCTTGTCCTATCATAGACTAGTGTAGCTCACCTTATGTGGCTACAACGCGGTCCTAGTACACTCACATGTCTGTCTTGAGTCAAATGTCTTGACTCTGCTGGATTATATTTAGGGTTGGTGCCCCTGGTTTGGATATATATATATATATCTATATATATTTGATTATTAGATTAGGGCTTACTCCTTAGTAATGTTTCCTATCTAATCCAATCAATTATATTCAATCATCATTTGAGATTTAGATATGGCCGGTGACTTCTACTTGTCGTCGTTATGGCCGTGGTCTATTTTTCGATCTTTTTGACCATAGATCTGATCCATATCTTTTACCATTGATCTATATCCTATATATTTAGATTAGGGCCTATTTTTTTAGTTAGGTTTTCCTTCCTAATCTATCAATTCTTTCTATTTATCCATTTTGTGGATAATCATTAGATTATTGGCTCTTTATCCATAATCTATCCCTTGATCTGTTGTTCATAATATTGATCCATGTTTTTCATCATGTATTTACATTATCAGATTAGGGTTTACTTCTTAGTTAGGTTTTCCTTCCTAATCTAATCAATTATCCTTATCCATTTAATTTTTGGAATATGATCAGATCGATGGCTTTTAATCACCATTTTTATTGCCACGATCTATCCTTCGGTCTTTTGGTTGTAAATTCAACCCATCTCTAAATGTCGTTATTCATTGTCAGTCTTTCGTTTGATTACATCTATCTGATGACCATATTCTGTCTACCGCTCATGAGCCCGTCTTGCCACCATCGTTTGGGTACAAATATCCTTGCTGAGGGCCTTATACTACAGAGATTATTCATATACCCTTGAGATGACTTGTGGGGATCTCTTTATATATCTGTTATGCTGTCGGATTTTACCCAACTCATTTTTAGTGTGATTGTTATCCTTTAGTGATATTGATAAATCATGTGTTTATCCTACCATGACCCTTCTTTCAATTGTTATGATGTTGGTTCTTACCCAAGAGAGAGATGTGTTTATATTATCTCCTGTTTCAACTTGTGAATAACATTCAACAAGATTGCCTCACACTAAAGTTAGTGTTTGCCATTTCCATGACAGGAGTCAGACTTAATTGACCTCACCCATCTGTTGCATCTGTTTCCTTTCATTTTACTCAGATAAAATGGATGTACCTATGGACATCCTAGCGGGACTGGTAGAAGTTCTGAAGAAAGTATCTATAGAAATGTCAAGTGTGAAGGAGGAGGTGGCCCTTCTGAAAACAAAAGATGATGGAAAATCCGTGATTTCCGAAGTGAAAGAATTTCTAGGGAAAGTATCTAGAGAAATGTCCAGTGTGAAGGAGGAAGTGGGCTTTTTTAAAATGAAAGATGATGGTAAATCCATGATTTCTGAGCACTCTGTAGTCCAAAAGCATCTTCCTGTGACTCTTGATCCTATCAAGGCCATGTAGCTCATATTGGTGATTCTGAAGAAGAACAACTTACTGAAGAAAAGTGTTTTACACCTCCCACTGTCATAGGAAAGGAGAAAGAATTTGCTGACGAGGTTGAGAAGCTATCTCCTATGATCCCTATTCCTGTCTCAGTCACGGTATCACATATTGATAATTCCAAGTGCAACCAACATGTCGAAGAGAAGTGTCTCCCATCTCCCACCTCAGTAGGAAAAGTGAAAGAACGTGTTAAAGATATTGAAGAATTGACCATTGATCACCAAAGCGTGAAGAATCGAAGTAACGATAGTAAATCAGTTCCTGATTCTAAGAAGATCAACATTATTGAGTCATCTCATCAAGCACCTCAACCTGTCTTGCAGAAGTCTGGTCAAGGAGATGAGAAACCAGCACATAAGCCTAAGAAGAAGTTCACTCCATTACCGAGACCTCCAGCGGTCATTCTCCGAAAACTTGTTAAGGATGGACAGTTGAAACTCATGGCTCAGAAGCCACCACCTAAGGTTCTTTCAAGATTCTACAATAAGGATGAATACTGTGAATATCACCAAGGCCCTGGTCACATCACCAATCGTTGTCGCTCCCTCAGATTTGCGATCCAGGACCTCATAGATAGGGACCATCCCATTTGGCCTGGGTTTAGTGCTAATCAGAATCCTTCACCTAGACGTGTTAATATTTCTCAAGCTGCTACTAAAGCTATCTTGACGGTTGAGCCTTTTGAAGATCCAATTACCATCACCCGTCCCACTTTGGAGTCAAGAATTCTTCATCTTCAAACTTGGGAGTGTTAGAGCTTGAAATGTCAGGAAGTGGTTATATGCCAAGAAAAATGTCGTCGATGCCCGTTATTGAAGATCAGCTGAAGCCAGGTCAACAAGACCTATACCAGAGTTGAACCCACAGTTATGGACATCATGGAGGAAGGAGTGTTACTCATAAATTTTCAGCGCCAGTTCATCATTAACAAAGAAGTGTCATGTGTTGTTTGTCTTTCGTTGAGTGTACACCAACTTTCTTCTCTCAGAGTTGGTAAGTTTTACTGTGTCGATAAAAAAAAGTCATGTTTGTCACTCTTGTTCATTCAAAGTCAATGTGTTGTCTTTTGTCAAATCCAATGTAGAACCCATTGAGGTGCGTAAAAAAAAGAGTCATCAATGTACTTGAAATTTCTGTTGAAATAAAGATTTGATTCTAGCGTTATCAGTATTCTTGTAATTCACTCTTAGATCTAATGTTTAAAATAACTAAAGACACCATCATCGGATGAGGTTGCAAAATTTCCCTCGAGATCTGAAAGATGATCAAACGAGAGGAAGAGCATCGAGCATAGCCACTCAAAGAAGAAATCGAAGCTGTTGATAGTGGTATCGAAATTCGAAACTCGGGAAAGATGAATTGGCAAAACTTTATCTCCCGATGAGCGCGAGGAATTGATAAACCTGTTTAGAGAGGTTTGAGGTAGTCTTGCTTGATCCTATAAGGATAAACGGGTGAACACCCTGTTGTTGTGCAAAGCAAGACTACATCAGCTTTAGATATTCAGTCGAAAGGCAAAATTTGAGAGAGATATGAACATCAGTGAAGCTGATGAGAACATTGAGAGAAGACTTTCAGATGCAAAGTCGTATTCATAGAACTTGATCCCCAAGAAGAACACTCGGGTTGTTCATCTTGGTGGGATTTCAAGTCACTGTATTTAGAGAGTAGGGACAATTCTTATGTCCAAAAGAAAGAGCACATCCAAAAGAAAAGCGAGCGAAAAAAGAAGAAGAAGGGAAAGTGTCCCTAAGACAACTCCTTAGAAATATCAAAGCCCAGATGATGGAGTCTGTGAGACAGATTGTATACGAGAGAATCGTCTTCAGCATTTGGAGACTCATGAGAGTTGAGGAATCTGGAAGATGGATTCAAGATCTCCGAGATGAAGAGTGGAACATTGTGGTTGAAGTCTTGCTTGCAAATACCGCCAGACTCCTCGACAAAAATATTCAAAGCCGTTGAAACTTATTCTTCAAAAGCTTACACGTCAAAACACTAGGAGGCCATCCTTGGACGCCTGAGCCTTTATAGCCAAAATCCTAACATCAGGAAAACCGCTTGCAAACCTTTGAGCTACAAAGTAAAATCAAACATTCTTTTCCAAACACATAATAAACGAGGGGCATTTTTATGCACCCGAACTACGCGGACCTAATCCCCAACTCTTTGGGGGTACGTAGGCAACCTGATCAATTCAGGTTCGGTCAACCTTTGGGATAAATGCTAAATCATTCCCCTTCCAAAATTTTGAAGCTAAAAAGCTAAACCATTCTTTGTTAAACCCCAAAGCGAACTACGCGGACCTGATCCTCCATTTCTGGGGTACGAAGGAAGTCTGGCTAGACCAGATTCGGTCCAAATCGTTTGAACCAAAGAAATATCCAACCTTTTGAACCTAAGCCTACCTAGAAAGTCCTTCTGGTAAAACGAGCAAAGGTTCAAGGCAAATGAAGACAAAAACAGAAAAAAAAAGAGAAGAACTAGAGTCTGAAGACCCACTAGGTTGAAAACCCGAAAGGGCGCATAGAGAAAAGGAAAAGTCTTGCTAAGTCAATAACCAAAAGAGTTGGCTTATGCAAAAGCAAGGGTAACGGTATGCTGGATTGAAAACTTGAAGAGACAATCCAGTCAGGGGCAAAGACTTCACATAGACAGAAAGTTGGTGAGATACAGAAAGAGCTCCTCAGTTATGGAGAATTTCAGAAATTGAGTTTAGAGTGGGAACTCAAAGCAAGAGTTGAGACAAGTGGTTTGCTAGACCGAAGACCTGGAAAGCAATAGTCATGAGAGTCATGAGTTCCCACCAAAGGAGAATTAATGAGATGGAGAAACAGTCTTCAAACAGGGCAGGATCCCGGAATCCAAGTAGTGTCGGTGAGACTTACTTTGATATCTTTCTAAACTAGGGGCATTAAAACTGAGCAATCCGAAGGGGATAATAACCATGACAGAAATTCTGATGGAGGAAATTAGAACTTCTTAACATGGTTTTCAAAATTATTTTGAGAATGGCTAACCTTACTATAAAAAAAACACACATCAGGTCTAAGGGTGAATCAAAAGTGAGTCAAGTGTCTCGAATAATGTATGTCTTCTTTGATAGAGTCCTTAAAAGTCGGTTCCTCATTCATATTCGTTTTCCTTCAAAGTCCAAGTCGTCTGGCACTGGAAGAATGGGTGTATACCTTCTGAAGTGAGAAAAAAAAGTGAATAGACCTTGGTTTAGGTATCAGAGAAAGGCAAAAAATATCATGTTCTGACATGATGAAGATGACAAATTTTGAGCAGTAGGTGGTGGAAAGAGTGAACCTCAAATAATGGTCAATGGAATAAGAAATTTTTCTGGCTCAGCCATCATCCTACCTAGATTCCAAAGAAAGAACCCATACAAACCCAAATTTTCCTATCTACCCTGTTCTACTTTCCTTAGGACTCTTATCATGGAAGTACAATACACTAGGGGCATCTTTTATGACTTTCATCATAAAAGATATCAAGCACACAAAGGCAATCAGTGCTAATGTTTACAACAAGTTGAGATGAGAGAGATACGAGCATGTCTCGAGCCAAATCTCTAAACAACTCATATGAGTCCACTCTTCAAAAGAGTTAACTTCCAAAGAAAATCAATTTCCCCAGCGGAGTCTAGAATTTGCTCCCACAACCTTCAAACCTCAGCAAATGCTTTTCACCTGTCAAATAAGGGTCAATACCCGAAAACCCTCCTTACGTTACCCGAGTACAGTTCTCAGCAAGGAACTCATACTTCCAATTTTCTCGGCAAAGGAAAGCTAATCCCAGAATTCCTCAAAATCTACAAATCTAAAAATTGATTCTCCAATCAACAAATAAGTCATCCGTTCAAGTCTTGTACATTCTTGGCTCTTCATGGCTTACCATTTGGGTACACCATGGACCCTTGCTTCCCGAGTGGCTCTGATCGGTCCTTGAGGCTGTATTATGGACCCATTATCCTTATTCGTTCTTGGATCTTTGTGGTTTGCCAGGCAGGCACATCATGGACCCTTGCTTCTTGAGTGGCTCTTCGTGATCTGTCTTTTAGGCTGTATCATGGACTTGCTATCCTTGTCCATTCTTGGCTCTTCATGGTTTACCATTTGGGTACACCATGGACCCTTGCTCCCCTAGTGGCTCTTCATGATCGGTCTTTGAGGCTGTATTATGGACCCACTATCCTTATTCGTTCTTGGCTCTTTGTGGTTTGCCAGGCAGGCACATCATGGACCCTTGCTTCCTGAGTGGCTCTTCGTGATCTGTTCTTTAGGGTATATCATGAACCTACTATCCATGCTCATTTCATTCATCTCCATTACTTGTTGTTATTCTTGTTGGGCTCTTCGTGGCTTATTGCTACGGACCCCAGATTCAATGCTTGGCTCTTCACGGAGTATTGCCATGGACCCTTGATCCCTTTATGTTGGGCTCTTCATGGTTTATTGCCATGGACCCTAGATTCATTGCGTGGCTCTTCACGGCTTGTCACCGTGGACCCTCGATTACTTCTTGGCTTTTCGTAGCTTATAGCTATGGACCCTCGATTCTTGCTTGTGAGGCTCTTCGTGGCTTATTACCATGGACCCTCGATTCCCACTTGCGTGGTTCTTCACGGCTCGTCACCGTGGACCCTCGATTACTTCTTGGCTCTTCATAGTTTATGGTTATGGACCCTTGATTCCCAGTTTTCTAACCCACCAATTACCCCATATCTTCTAGCGAGGCTCTTCGTGGTTTACTATCATGGACTCTCGATTTCTGTTTGCGGGGCTCTTTGTGGTTTATTACCATGGACCCTCGACTTCTATTTGCTTGGCTCTTCGTGGCTTACCACCATGGACCCTTGATTTCTGCTTGCTGGGCTCTTCGTGGCTAATTACCTCGAACCCCAGATTATGGCTTGGCTCTTCGCGGTTTGTGCCGTGAACCCTCAATTTCCAATTTCCTAAAAAAAAAAAAAAATTTTGTTCCGCGAGGCTCTTTGTGGCTTATAGCTATGGACCCTCGATTCCTGCTTGCGAGGCTCTTCGTGGCTTATTACCGCAGACCCTCGATTCCCGCTTGCTTGACTCTTCACAGTTTATCACCGTGGACCCTCGTTCTCTGCAAGGCTCTTCGTGGCTTATCGCCATGGACCCTTGATCAAAATTTTCATTCAATTGTTGTTCTTTCTTAGATAATTTGGTGAAAAGCTGGACCACAGCTCTATCTAGTTATTTTGTTGTTAGTAATGAAAAGTCAAGTTATAATCCGTCGTTCCACAGTGTACCGCCACCGAAGTGCGGAGTCAGGAATACCTGTGTGATCGATGTGTTATCCGAGTTATATGTTTGGTGGGAGACTGTCTCACCAATATGTTTTGAATGCTAAGTTATGTATCCAGCGTTTCACCAAATTACCCATAAGTCATGTTGAATGTTGAAAACTTAAAACCAAATTTTTCTTGATAACATTCGCCCTGGGCGTAGAAAGAAGAAGATCCTCCTGAGATCATTCGCCCCGAGCGTAGAAAGAACCAAGGTCTCTGAGAGTACCAAGCAAACAACCAAAACCCATTCCATTTGAAGACCTTTGAGGCACCTATTCTATTTCAAGAACCTGAGGCATCCATTCCACATCAAAACCCCTGAGGTATCTGATCCTTCCAAAAGTCCAGTATTCACAAAAAATCATCTTCTTCATTCTTCTTTTTCTCCCATCAATTTTCGGTTGGCCAAAATGGGCTGTCTGTTCAGCTTTGACATTCGCGCGACAAGCACGCTCTGCCAAAGAGGGCATCTGTAGACACCCCATTTTGACCGTGCCCTAAACCTTCCATATTTGAGCAAAGCTCCATCAAATCGTTGAGTTAGAACCTTAGATTCCACCCTAGGGTAGCTTAGGGTCCCAGCTAGCTCCCTACAAACTTTCGTCAAGATCCGAGCACATTTGCCTAGCGAACGAGCCAAGACAATGCCCGTAGTGTAAATCAGAAAGGGGGGTGAATGTATCCTGAGAGGGGACGAATTTTTCCTGGAGAGGGCCGAACCTGGGCCGAAAAAAGACATGGATTGCGCGCGTGTTTATCAAACCGCGCGCCCATCAATAATGGTGGTGCCAATATCAATACCTCATTTTCCCTATAAATAGGAGTTTAAGACTCATTTGTGATTTAATCAAGGGTTTTCCCTGCAATTAGAGAGAGAGAGAGAGAGAGAGAGAGAGAGAGAGAGAGAGGAGAGAAAATCCCCAAATCTTTAAACCCTAATCCCTTCCTCATCATCTTCTCCGGCCATTCTTACCGAAGCACCGGCGAAACTTCGGCCGGCACATTTTCTTCTCTGTTTCAGTCATAGATTTCCTCTTGCTTCCTTCTTTAGAAACCCTAGATCGGAGCTTTCTACAAACCCTTAGATCCATTCTATAAAATCCTAGATCTGAAAAGAGGGAAAACACTAGAAAATTGCAGAGGATAGAAAGGGAGATCAAGCTTCATTTTCATCCTGTCCATCCATGGCCCTCATCTCAATTGATTCTGTCTATTTTTGTCGTGATGTACCCTTTGCCTTTGCAAATCTGACCTCTAAAACCCTAGATCTGCAACTTTTGGTCCTGATTTAGCAAGAATCACAAGCTACGATTCCATCTTTGGAGCAAGAGATCCGAGGAGAAGAAGAAGCTATGAGTATCATCTCAATTTGATTATGACTACGCTTAGCCCTTGCTCCCTGCAATCAGTTATGTGCACTCTCCTAAATGGCATTACTCTCTTTGGTACTCCATTCAACTCTTGTTGCTAGAAGACTTAGCTGCTATTTTGGATTTTAAATGGAGGAAAAATTGAAAAGGATCAAAGACATCAGAGGACTTGTTACTGGAATCTGAAGAGAAGAAGGAGAACAGAGTTGTGATGGTTTTAGTTTTACTATCACGCAATTTGAGCAATCCCAGCCAATCAATTGAAGGAGTTCCAAAGGTTCTTTCCTTCAATGGTCCAGATTTGACCATTTAGCATCTTATCTGACCTTTCATCCTAAGCTAAGGATATGAGTATTTTGGATGGTCTTCTACACCAATAATCTCGTGAGGGCAGGTTTTATACTCTTGAGGTTTCTTCCTGACGAATCTCCATTATCGGCATCTCCAGGTAACATTTACAGTAAAATGATGATATACATAATTATGGATATGTGGATCTTCAGACAAATAGATGTTTTCTGTTTACAAAGTTAGTATGTTTATCTTATGATGCCATTAATTCTTTATTTAACATGTTTAATTGTGTTGAATCTAGAGTCATTCTTACTATTAAAAAAATCCGTTCATGAATCATTCCTTGCTATTTTTTGTTTTGGAGGTATATGGATTGAGATTTTCATAAACTTTGACATTTTGTTTTCATTTAGTACGAGTGACAACTGAGTTTGGCCGGCCAAAGGTGTATGTGAACAGGTGCTTATCTGAAATTATTTGTTAACTGTTATGGATGGTTTATGTTGAACATGGGGGCCTTAATGCTTAGATATTGTAGCTTGTTTAGTATTGAAAATATATGGAAGAGAGTAATTTGTTAGACATTAATATATCGTTTCGGTATTATTCCTTACTAGATTTGTGAGAATATTCCAGGGAATTATAATTGCACTTGATAGTCCTTTGAATACTATAATACAAAATATATTGATGTAAGTTTCAAAACATGGCAGTGCTATTAAATTTTTCCTTATCAATCTAACCATGTTATGATAGTTGTACGACCCCAGCTTATATCTTCCTTTTATTTTGGCTATTAAAAAGCCTTTTGGAATCTATAACAACATTTCCACAGTCCTTGGAATATTAAAAGACAAGATCCGTTTGTACAATTTTGTTAACATGGATGTGTTGACCCCATCCCTAGGACATTCTTAGATTACTTTTTACATAGCAATCTTCAGTTCATGATTCCAAAAGTAAATTTGAACACTTTAATGCTTTCTATTTGATTTCAGTGTCTTTATGTCCAAAAGTGTATGTTAAGTCTTGAGCTATATTTGGTATTTTTCCTTAAACCTGTTGTGTACGAAAAGTTTAGGTGTGGAATTGCGGTTCTGATTTTTTGTCCTTATAGGTCCAATGTTCATTTTAGAGTCTTCATAAGGACGATGAAGGTGTTAGCCCAAGCCCATCCTTTAGGGAGACTTAGTTAGTCTCAATAACATTTCCCCTCTCTTTAGAGACTTTTTTTTAGTCCTTTAAGTATCAACCCTTGCCCTTATCATTGCTAGGGCGATGAAGGCGTTAGCCCAAGCCCATCATTAGGGGACTTGCTCATGTCGAAGTAGCACTCCCCTCTTCTATTCAAAAGACTTGCCTAGTCTTTTAGATGTGTATTCCCTAGACATTAGATCCCCTCTGTCATTGCAAGGGCAATGAAAGAGTCATCTAGAGTCCACCATCTAGAAAGACAAGCTATGTCTCAACAGAAAGATCAAACCCTTTTAGGAGACAAGCTATGTCTCGTGTAGAAATGCCACACCCTTTAGAGAGACATGCTTTGTCTCATAGAAAGCTTACCTTTTAGGGAGACAAGCTATGTCTCAACGGAAAAGTTGAACCTTTTGGAGACAGGCTTTGTCGCATTGGTCATAATGTTCTCAGAGTTTATGAGACTTGCCTAGTCTCAGTGACACCCTTATTTGTCCTCTCTTCTATAGGAGACAGGCCTTGTCTCATAAGCATCAGCGATTATTTTTCTTTTAAGAGACTATCCTAGTCTCACTGGCATCGTTCTCCCGTTTTATAGAGCTACTGGTTTCGAGCCTGTCCTTAGCTAGAGTTAGCTAAATAGTCCGTTTTTAGCATAGGAGTTAGTCCTTCAGTGTCAGGAGTCTGTTCTATCATCATAGGGGTTAGGATTCTGTCCAACATCTCATCAAGTCATGTGATTTTTATCCACTCCTGCAAGGTATAGGATGCTGTCCAACCCTTGCAGAGATGTGATTCCATCCGGCCCTCCCCAAAGCATAGGATGATGTCCAACCTTTGCGGGATATCAGGAGTCTGTCCTGCCCTTATGATGATAGGATTCCATCATCTTACATAAAAAAACATCTGAAAAACTAAAAATCTCAAAAATCTTGAGTCATTAGGAGTAGTTAGGAAAGTCTGTTATGAACTACGTTGGCTTGATCCATTTCCACAGGGTACGTAGTACAGCTTGGGATCCACATCCCAAGTCCAGCCAAAACCTTTCAAAATAATCATTTCCAACCTTCTAAAAATACAGAACTTCTTCAAAACCTTTTGAAAAAGATCTTCCCCTAGAGTTAGGAGTTTGTCCTAGATATTTGGGGTGCTTTAGAGTTAGGAGGCTGTCCTGTTTGTATTGATATGGTGTGTCTTATCGTGTGAGTGTCCCTAGAGTTAGGAGGCCTCGAGTCATGGTCGGTTAGACATTTAGTCGAACCGATGGCTAGACTAGAAAGCATTTAGTCAGCCCATGATTTTCCTTAGGATGCACAGCCTAGTTACACATAGGATGTAGGGCCTACGTGCATTAGCTTAAGGCTAACCAACTTGCATCAATTAGGGCATATAGAGAGTCCTACAAATTACAACTCACTTGAACTTAAGCAATCGTAAAAAAAGCTTTAAAAATCAGTCGAGTCTAGTTGATCGAGTCTAGGATAGCGGTTCTAGATGGTTAGGCATCATAGTTTAGAATAGGTCATCGAATTACGTTGATTCTTATTCTTCCCGAGGCCTGGATACGTAGAGCAGCCGGGATGGATGGCCATCCTGGTCCGAGTCAAGTATTGCATTAGAGTCTTACGATTTGTTGTGTCGAGTCGGGTGTAGAGTCAAGTCGTGATGTGTGTTTTGTTATGTTTTCTTACTTTCATGTACAGACCCTATACCTTTAGCTGTAGCATGCATGTGTTTGCACACCAGAACTTAGACACCAATTAGGTACGACATTCATAACCTAGTTATTCTTAGGTGACACTTATTTCATTTCTTTTGTGTGTGCTTATTATTCATCTCCGAGACATGCATGATTAGATAGACGTCTTCTCGGAGATATGTGTTCCCATTTCACATGACTTTCACCCAAAACTCTTCAAAATCAATAAATAAATGGCATAAGAGACCAGGTGTTTGCACTTGGGCGGATGAGGTGCTCTTCGAACCTTCTAAATTCGTAACCATGCACGAAACTTCTTTTATATCTCTGGTTATCCATTGCAACAGAGCATAGTATGGGATCCAGGGCCCACTTCCTTGGATGTCGACTCTTCTTTGTTTGAGGTACATCTCGAATCCGGGCTCGTCCCCGAATCGAAAGGTATCTCGCCTTATATCGCCACTCATGCTGTGAGGGGCACATTCTTTCGAGAGTTCCTTGGTAGAGCTCTCCATTCACGTGGATGATTCCAGAGAGACCTTCTGGGGGCTCGTCCCCCGCCTCTCTCTCGGATCAGGGTCCACAACACTCAAAGAGTCTGTAACACTCAATGAGTCTCTATTACTCCTGCAATACTCAAAGAGTCTGTAACACTCAATGAGTCTCCATTACTCCTGCAATACTCAAAGAGTCTCCATTACTCCTACAATACTCAAAGAGTCTGTAACACTCAATGAGTCTTTTTTTTAAACAATAACGAATACAAACCAAACACTCAAAGAGCTTTTTTTATAGATTGAGGCTTTATAAAAGTAAACAGAAAGTAAATACTCAAAGAGTACAAATCAAACAAGTACACACTAATCACTCAAAGTGTTTTTTTTATATATAACTATATTGAAATTTTTTCTGAGCAAATGTAAATCAAAAGTTTTTTTTTTCAAAAATATGGAAGAAATGATCAAACCGTGTAACACGGAATATAGTAAATTCTTCCTTATTAATTTTTTTTCAAAACGATGGAAGAAGAAACCAAACTGTGAAATACGGAGCCACCAATTTCTATCCTTATTAAAACTTTTCAAAATGATGGATGAAAAGACCAAACTCTGAAGCACAGAGCTGTCAATTTCTATCCTTATTAAAAACTCTAAAATAATGATGGATGAAAAGACCAGACTCTAAAGCACAGAGCTGTCAATTTCTATCCTTATTAAAAACTCTAAAGAAATGATGGATGAAAAGACCAGACTCTGATGCACAGAGCTGTCAATTTCTATCCTTATTAAAAACCTTCAAAATGAATGAAGAATTTACCATCTTTGTTTGATTTCACTAATGGATCAGTCATCACTTACCGAGAATAACTAGGAGTGCATGATCTTTACTGAAAGCAAAACTCAAGTAGATTGATAAAAGTTTTAGGTATTGACTCTCTTTTACTGGTGAGAAGCATTTTGCTGAGGTTTGAAGATTGCAGGAGTAGGTTCTAGACTTCGCTGAGAATTAAAATTTCTAAAACTTTAACTCCAAAAGAGATAATTTGATCAAGGAATTCAACTCAAAGAGTGTGTTCAAGCTTCTCTGGTTTCTATTTGCTAAGAATAGATATCTCAGTTATCATTATTTAATATCTTTTATGACGCAAGTTATAAAAGATGCCCCAAGTATGATGTGCTTCCATGACAAAAGTCTTAAAAAAATGAAACCAAGATAAGTAGAAACATATCGAATTTGCATAGATTCTTTATTTGGTATAGTGGTAAAACCATCTCCACAAAGGTTGAATGTAAGAATTCTTTCTTTTGCTCAGTGCTTGAGGCTTTGATGTTTCAGGCACGTCTGAATAAGAAGTCTCTTGCCCCTTCTTTGATTCCTAAACTGGAATTTACTTTGAATTTTCTTTTCACTTTGGAAGGTATACACCCATTCTTTCCAGTGCCAAACACTTTAGATTTTAAAAGAAAACAAATATGAACAAGGAACACACTCCTAAGGACTCTTTCAAAGAAGACTTACATTATTCAAGGGACTTGACTCAATTCTGATTTATCCTTAGATCAAATGTGTTATTTTTTATGGTAAGGTTAACCACGCTCAGAGTAATGTCAAAGATCATGTCAAGTGGATCTAATTTCCTCCATCGGGATTTCCGTCATGGTTACTACCCCCTTCGAATTGCTCAGTCATAACGCACCTAGTTCAAAAAGGTGTCAAAGCAAGTCTCACCGGTACTACTCGGATTTCAAGATTCTGCCCTGTGTAGTGATTGCCTTTCCTTCTCTTTCGAGTCTCTTCTTTACAGGAAGTCACAACTAATGTCTTCCAGTTTTCTGGCCTTGCAGACTACTTATCTCAACTTTCACTCACACTACATGCAATATGAAATTCTTCATAACTGAGAAACTTCTTTTGCATCTCCTCAACTCTTTGTGGGAAGTTTTTGCCTCTGACTGAATTGCCTCTTCAATTTTTTAACCCATCGGACCGCTACCCTCAGTTTGCATAAGCCGACTCTTTGGTTATCGACTTAGCAAGTACATGACTTTATCTAGGCCGCCATTTCGGGTTTTCAACCTAGTGGGTCTTCAGACTCTCGTTCTTTTCATTTCTTTCTGTTTTTGCTTTTGTTTGCCTCGAACCTTTACTTGTTTCACCAGAAGGACTTTCTAAGTGGGCTTGGATTCAAAGGGGTAGGATTCCTAAGGTTCAAATGATTTCGACCGGATCTGGTCTAGCCAGATTGCCTACATACCCCAAAAATGGAGGATCAGGTCTGCGTAGTTCGCCCTTTTGGGGTTTAGCAAAAAATTATTTAGCTTTAAGCTTCAAAAGTTGAAGGGGGAATGATTTATCTTTTATCCCCAATGTTGACCGAACCTGAATAAATCAAGTTGCCTACGTACCCCTGAAGAGGTAGGGATCAGGTCATAACGTAGTTCAAACCCAAAGTAAAAAAATGCCCCTGGTTTATAATGTGGTTTGAAATAAATTGCTTGATTTGAATATATTTTTGAAATTAACAAGAGGGGGGGTGAATTGAATTTTAACACTAAATTATCCCTTTTGACAATTACTTGTGAACCTAGTTAGAATTTTTCTTCTTTAAATTAGGTTTTTTGGTTAGTGCAAGTAAGATTGAAAACAAAAGATATACTAAACCAAAAACAAGAATGAAAGTACAAAAATGAGAGATGACACACCGATATATAGTGGTTCGGGCAAAGCCCTACTCCACTCTTCTTAAGATCGTCCTTAAGGATTTCCACTATTGGAGACCTCCACGATGCCCGGCTCCGAGGCGATTACACTTCCAAGGGATATTAAATAAGGATGCCCTTACACCTTTACAAAAGACTCTCCTTCTCCGCCGAGTTCTAAGCGGTGCTCCCTAGGGTATTAAGGTAGGATGCCCTAGCCCCCTTTGCAAGAAATGAAGATTGAATAGCTTGGCTTCTTCTTGAAAGCTTGATGCTCTTTGTAGACCCTTCATTGCTCTTCAATGATGGTAGTTGCAAGTGAAAGCTCTAAATATCCCAACTCAAGAAATTTGCAAGTGCAAGGCAAGTTTGGGAAGAAAACAAAATCTTTAGCACAAATGGATTGCAAGTTTTCTATAATGCTCAAGGAAATTTTCAAATCATCAAGAGAGAGGAGATGAATCCTCTACATGTTGTATATATAGCCTCTCCAAAGAATATGACCGTTTGGGGGTGGGAATATCAAAAACCACAAAATAATTCAAATCTCAACGGCTATGAGCTGTCGCGAGGTTCTCGGAGTTCCGAGAACCATTCTCGGAGCTCTGAGAAATTCTCGGAGTTCCGAGAGAACGGCCAGAAGAAATAAAATTTCTACTAGACCATTTCTCGGAGTTTAGAGAAATTTCTCGGAGTTCCGAGAAAATGTCCAGAAGCTACTGGACCTTTTCTCGGAGTTCCGAGGGAACTCTCGGAGTTCCGAGAAGCCTAAAAAACAAGCAAATTTGAGATTTTATTGCTTATTTGATTTTTGGCTTTTGGAACTCAACTCCTATGATAATTATGGAATGTTTATGAGGGTCCCAACATGTTGGTCCACCACATAATCATTCACTAAACCTTTAAAGTTCTTTAAGTGTTCTTTGAAAAATATTTTGAAAATACTTTGCCTTGACTTGAAAATCTAAATAGAGGAGATGTACAATGATACCTATGCAACCTTCAATTTCTCTTTAGCTTTGGTCTTCAAGTTGATCTTCCATCTTTGTATGCTTGCTTGAGAGATGGTGTGAGCTCCACTTAGCTCATTTGACTCTTGTTGGGTACGTCTTCAAGCATGACCATGTAGTGTGTTGGTTTCATCAATGATCAATCATATCTTAAACACAACACTTCAAAGCAAATTGATTAGTATTCAATAACACAATCAATTATGTTTAGAATCATCAAAACAAGATAGGAGAGTAGACCCTTGGGCTTACAATCTCCCCCTTTTTTATGATGATAAACAAAATTGATTATGAGGTGTGTGTGTGTAGTGACATAGTAGGCAAGTGAATGCTAGAACTCCCCCTCAACATATGCACACACAAAAAATGATAGCAATTAAAAGCATATGGTGCATATAGTCAATTGAATAGATAATCAATTTCAAACTTCTCCCCCTTTTGTCATCGACAGAAAGGGTGTACTAAAAAGTAAAGCAATTTAGGAGTAGATGAAGATTGAGTTAGATACTCCTCCTAAATCAATGCTTATGGTATAAAAATATATAAAAATATATATAACCAAGTAATGCACATATACCTGTTCATGATCGAGATGTTGACATATGTCAAAATGTTAGGTATTTTAATTAAAGTGAAAGTACCTCTCCAACTTAGAAAACTAAGAAGGCTAAGAGTACCAATTGAGTGATTTTTAAGATTAATATTTGACATCTCATTCATGCTGATATTACCAAACAAAGATGATATATATAAATACTATATAGATAAGCTGGTGAAAGGCACAAAGTATTTATTTGGCAATTTCTTTGACTTGATCCGCACTCCAAATGTTTAAGGCACTTCGGATATAACAAATTCTATCATCACTAAGGGGTTTTGTAAAGATATCCGCTAATTGATCTTCAGTGTTGATATACTTTAAGTAAATATCCCCTTTTTGTGAGTGATCTCTAATGAAGTGGTGCCTAATCTCAATATGTTTTGTTCTTGAGTGCTGTATGGAGTTCTTTGTTAAGCTTATAACACTAGTGTTGTCACATTGGATGAGAATATTTTCCATTTTAATGCAATAGTCCTTCAATGTGCTTTTCATCCATAGGACTTGAGCACAACAAGCTCCAGCTGCCACATATTCTGCTTCTGTTGTGGACAGAGCTACTGAATTTTGCTTCTTGCTAAACCATGAAACAAGTGATTTACCCAAGAATTGGCAAGTCCCACTAGTGCTTTTCCTATCTACTCTACATCCGGCGAAGTCTGCATCTGAATATCCGATGAGAGTAAAGGAAGATGATCTTTCATACCATAGTCCTAGACTTTGTGTTCCTCTTAAATACTTGAAGATCTTCTTGACTGCTGATAGGTGAGACTCTTTTGGATCCGATTGAAATCGAGCACAGAGACAGACAGTAAACATAATGTCTGGTCTGCTGGCTGTCAAATAGAGTAAACTACCTATCATACCCCTATACATCTTCTGGTCCACAGATTTGCCAAATTCATCCTTTTCTAGCTTAGTAGTAGTACTCATGAGAATTCTTGATGTCTTACTGCTATCCATGCCATACTTCTTTAATAACTCCTTTGTATATTTTTCTTGATTTAAAAATATTCTATTTTTGTATTGTTTAATTTGGAGTCCTAAGAAATAGGTTAACTCACCCATCATGCTCATTTCAAATTCATTTTTCATTAAAGTTGTAAATTCATCACACAATTTTTTGATTAGTTGAGCCACATATGGTATCATCTACATATATCTGGACAAGGAGGATATCTTGATTTTCTCTTTTGATAAATAATGTTTTATTCACCTTTCCCATCTCAAATCCTTTTTCAACCAAGAAAGTGCAAAGCCTCTCATACCAAGCTCTAGGAGCTTGCTTTAACCCATACAAAGCTTTATCAAGCCTGAAGACATGATTTGGATGTTTGAAGTCTTCAAAACCTGGAGGTTGCTCAACATACACTTCCTCTTGGATATAGCCATTTAGGAAGGCACTTTTGACATCCATTTGATATAATTTAAATCCTTTATGAGATGCATATGCCAAGAGTATCCTAATGGCTTCCATACGGGCAACAAGAGCAAATGTCTCATCATAGTCTATTCCCTCCTCCTGATTGTACCCTTGGGCTACAAGCCTAGCTTTGTTTCTAGTGATAATTCCATTTTCATCCAACTTGTTTCTATACCCCCATCTCGTGCCAATGACTGGATGATCACTAGGTCTAGGCACTAGCCTCCACACCTTGTTCATTTCGAATTGACTCAACTCTTCTTGCATAGCCATCAACCAATATTCATCCTTTTCGGCTTCCTTGATGGTTTTAGGTTCTAATTCGGATAGGAACGCCAAATTATTACTCACACTATGATAGTATGATCTAGTTCTTACCGGCGATGTGGCATCACCTAAGATTTGGGATTCAGGATTATCTACCAATGTTCTCCTATCCCTAGGCAATGGGTTATCATTTACATTTTCTGCTTCCTCACTAGGTAATGTATGACTTGTAGATGCATGAGGAGGAGCACTTAACTTAGGTAAGAGATGTTCATTAGGTTCATCCTCATCATGTGGCATTTCTTGAGGTGTTGGCTCTCTCTCATCAAATGTCACATGCATGGATTCTTCGACAACTAGGGTTCTTCTATTAAATACCCTATATGCCTTGCTATGTGAAGAGTACCCTAAGAATATTCCATCATCCGACTTCTTATCAAATTTGTGTAAATTATCTTTAATGTTTAAAATGAAGCATTTACATCCAAACACTATAAAATAGCTTATATTTGGTTTCAAGTTTTTTCAAAGCTCATAAGGTGTTTTCTTAGAAATTGGCCTTAAATATACCCTGTTTATGATATAGCAAGCGGTGCTAACCGCTTTCGCCCAAAAATATCTAGGGAGATCATTTTCATGCAACATAGTTCTAGCCATTTCTTGGAGAGTTCGATTCTTTCTTTCTACAACTCCATTTTGTTGAGGTGTTCTAGGTGCGGAAAAATTATGTTTTATGCCATGTTCATTACAGTAAGTGTCAAAATGTACATTTTCAAATTCCGTTCCATGATCACTTCTAATGTAAGAGATAGCAACACCTTTTTCATTTTGTATTTGATTGCACAATATAATGAAGTTTTCATACGTTTCATCTTTGTGTGCTAAAAATATGACCCATGTAAATCGTGAGTAGTCATCCACAACTACAAACACGTACCTCTTTCCACCTAGGCTACTTGTCTTCATTGGTCCAAAAAGATCCATATGAAGTAGCTCCAAGGGGTAGGAAGTTGAAATCATATTTTTAGGTGCAAATGAGCTCTTCAATTGTTTTCCTAATTGACAAGTTCTACAAATGTGATCTTTGGTGTATTTGAACTTAGGCAATCCTCTAACAATTTCTTTTGAGGAGAGGGTCGAAATGAGTTCCATTCCGGCATGACCCAACCTCCTATGCCATAGCCAAGAATCCTCACTAATGGCATTAAGACAAGTCACATTTTGGAGTCTAAGATCATCTAGTCCAATTGTGTAAATGTTATTGTCTCTAGAACCTATGAATTTTACTTTTCCATCTATCTTATTTTTAACAATGCATTTGTCGGGATTGAAGACTACTTCAAACCCATTATCACATAATTGACTAATGCTAATAAGATTATGGGACAAGCCATCAACAAATAGTACATCATGTATGGGAGAGGTAGAGTTACCTATGGTGCCTTCACCTTTGACTTTTCCTTTCTTATCATCTCCAAAGGTAACGTCTCCACCATCCTTAAGTGATAGAGATGCGAATTGAGTAAGGTCTCCTGTCATGTGTCTAGAGCATCCACTATCAAGGTACCATGTGTTCTTCTTGTTATGGCTTTTAAGGCATACCTACATATGAATAGGCAAGTGAGATCCCTTAGGTACCGAAATCTTCATAATCTTGCTATGTTCATTTATTTTCACTTTAGAGTTCAATTTGATTTTATCTTGTTTAGCATGCAAGCAAGAAACCTTGTAATGACCTTCTAGACCACAATAAAAACAAATCTTGGTACTACCTGAAGAAGCCTTTTCAAGTTTGTTTTTATAGTTAGATATTGTAGTATTCAATTTATGTCCAAGTCCACTTTTGTCACTTGACATTCTTTGTATATTAACAAGCTTATCCAATTTCAATGAATTATTTTCAAATTTTTTAAAAAGTTTCTTTAGTTCATCATATTCAAAAGATAGTTTACCATTTTCATGCTTTAGCTTGTTGTTTTCATTAGAAAGTTCTTGTCGGTTTTCATTTAAGATTTTGATAGAAGCATTTAACTCATGAATTTCTACTTTGTATTTTTCATTTTTATCATCTAAAAATTCATGATCTTTCTTTAACCAACCAAATTCTTTTGTCATGTTAGCAAGAGAATTTTCAAGTGATGTAATTTTATCAAATTGAATTTCAAGTTCATCATTTGCATTTTGTAAGGAATCTAAAACTTCTTTTAAGACAATGACATCATTTAAAGTGTTTACCTCGTTATTGTCGTTTGTTGAGGCCATGAAGCACACGTTCCTTGCTATCAAGCAATCTTCGCCATCATTTTGTTCGCCTTCGCTTTCAATTTCCTCATCCCAAGTGGCGGTCATTCCTTTCTTGCCTTCTCTTCTCTTGAAGCGGTTGGTTGAAGAAGGCTCATTGTTGAGTGGACAATCCGGACGAATGTGTCCAAGCTTCTTGCAACCGTAGCATCGGGGTTGAGAAGATCCATCACCAAGTTCTTCTTTCTTCTTGAATGGAGGATTGGTCCTTCTATTTCTCATGCCTCTCATATTCCTTTGCAAGAATTTGATCCTTCTTGTTAGGAGGGCAACTTCATCTTCCATATCTTCCTTTGCATCTTCATTTTCACCTACATTACAAGCAAACGCAATTCCTTTTCCTTTTTCAATTTTAGTTTCAATTTCGGGTGCTTTTGTTTTGAAAATCATCTCATGGGTGATCAAGGACCCTATTAGTTCATTTAGGTTTAATGTATTCATGTCCTTGGCTTCCGTGATTGCGGAGGTTTTGGATTCCCATGACAAAGGTAGGGACCTAAGGATTTTGGTCACTAAATCTCTATTAGAAAATTATTTTCCAAGACCCCTTAGTCCATTTACAAGATTGGTGAATCTAGTGTACATGTCGGCAATTGTTTCATCGGGTGTCATTTGAAAGAGTTCATATTGCCAAAAAAGATGATTCATTTTAGATTCTTTGACTTGATTGGTTCATTCATGGGTGACCTCTAAGGTATCCCAAATTTCCTTGGCCGAATTCAAATTTGATACTCTATTGAATTCTCCGGGAGATAGAGCACAAATAAGGGAATTCATAGCTTTGGCATTATAATTTGAAGCTTGTTGTTCGGCTTCGGTCCAATCATTTAGATTTCTTGTGGGTAATGTGTATTCATTATTAATTGCTCTCCACATTTGATAATCTTGGGTTAAAAAGATTTTCATTTTAGTTTTCCAAAAACCATAGTTTGTTCCATCAAAATAGGGTGGCCTAGTGTTTGAGTAACCTTCATGGTGTTGAGGATGGTTTGCCATTTTTGAATATTTACTCTAGACCGGTTAGGGTTTTTTAAAAAAATTAGAGACGTGGCTCTGATACCAATTGAAATTAATAAGAGGGGGGTGAATTGAATTTTAACACTAAATTATCCCTTTGACAATTACTTGTGAACCTAGTTAGAATTTTTCTTCTTTAAATTAGGTTTTTTGGTTAGTGCAAGTAAGATTGAAAACAAAAGATATACTAAACCAAAAATAAGAATGAAAGTACAAAAATGAGAGATGACACACCGATATATAGTGGTTCGGGCAAAGCCCTATTCCACTCTTCTTAAGATCGTCCTTAAGGATTTTCACTATTGGAGACCTCCACGATGCCCGTCTCCGAGGCGATTACACTTCCAAGGGATATTAAATAAGGATGCCCTTACACCTTTACAAAAGACTCTCTTTCTCCGTCGAGTTCTAAGCGGTGCTCCCTAGGGTATTAAGGTAGGATGCCCTAGCCACCTTTGCAAGAAATGATGATTGAATAGCTTGGCTTCTTCTTGAAAGCTTGATGCTTTTTGTAGACCCTTGATTGCTCTTCAATGATGGTAGTTGCAAGTGAAAGCTCTAAATATCCCAACTCAAGAAATTTGCAAGTGCAAGGCAAGTTTGGGAAGAAAACAAAATCTTTAGCACAAATGGATTGCAAGTTTTCTTTAATGCTCAAGGAGGTTTTCAAATCATCAAGAGAGAGGAGATGAATCCTCTACATGTTGTATATATAGCCTCTCCAAAGAATATGACCGTTTGGGGGTGGGAATATCAAAAATCACAAAATAATTCAAATCCCAACGGCTATTTTTTGAGCTGTCGCGAGGTTCTCGGAGTTCCGAGAACCATTCTCGGAGCTCCGAGAAATTCTTGGAGTTCCGAGAAATATTCTCAGAGTTCCGAGAGAACGGCCAGAAGAAATAAAATTTCTACTGGACCATTTCTCGGAGTTCCGAGAAAATGTCCAGAAGCTACTGGACCTTTTCTCGGAGCTCCGAGAAAAATCTCGGAGTTCCGAGAAGCCTAAAAAACAAGCAAATTTGAGATTTTATTGCTTGTTTGATTTTTGGCTTTTGGAACTCAACTCCTATGATAATTATGGAATGTTTATGAGGGTCCCAACATGTTGGTCCACCACATAATCATTCACTAAACCTTTAAAGTTCTTTAACTGTTCTTTGAAAAACATTTTGAAAATACTTTGCCTTGACTTGAAAATCTAAAGAGAGGAGATGTACAATGATACCTATGCAACCTTCAATTTCTCTTTAGCTTTGGTCTTCAAGTTGATCTTCCATCTTTGTATGCTTGCTTGAGAGATTATGTGAGCTCCACTTAGCTCATTTGACTCTTGTTGGGTAAGTCTTCAAGCATGACCATGTAGTGTGTTGGTTTCATCAATGATCAATCCTATCTTAAACACAACACTTCAAAGCAAATTGATTAGTATTCAATAACACAATCAATTATGTTTAGAATCATCAAAACAAGATAGGAGAGTAGACCCTTGGGCTTACAATTTTTTTGCCCAAAGGGTTCACAAAAGGATTTTAAAACTTTAGGATTTTAGCTATTAAAGGCTCAAACGTCCAAGGATGGCCTCCTGATGTATTTGGCGTACAAGCTCTTTTGCATAAGGTTCAAAACTTTGTGTATTTTTTATCGAGGAGTCTGGCGGTATTTGCTTGCAAGACTTCAATCTCAATATTCAACTCGAATCTTGGAGATCTTGAATTAGTACTCAAGGTTCTACAACTCTTATGAGTCTCCAAATGACGAAGACAATTCTTATATTCAATCTGTCTCATCAACTCCATCATCTGGGTCTTGGATTTTCCTAAGGAGTTGTCTTAGGGACTGATTCCCTTCTCCTTCTTGTCTTTTTCCTGTTTTCCTTCTTTTTGTATACACTCTTTCTTTCGGACATAAGAATTGTCCCTACTTTTTAAATATTCCACCGCAGAATCTCATTGAGTACATGCAGCCCAAGTGTTCTTTTAGGGCTAAAGTCTTGCAACCATAACTTCATTATTTGAAAATCTTCTTTCAACACTCTCATCAACTCCACTGGATGTCTGATGCTTCACTCTCTTGAATTTTTTGATTTTGACTAATTATCTAAAACTGATGGAGTCTTGCTTTGCACCACACATGACATTCGCCCGGTTTATCCTTATAGGATCATGCAAAACTACCTCAAACCCCTCTAAGTAGGTTTATCAATTCCTTGCGCTCCTCGGAAGATAAAGTTTTGCAAATCCATCTTTCCTGAGTTTTGGATTTTGATACCTCTATCGATAGCTTCGATTTCCTCTTCAAGTGGCTATACTAGACGCCTTTCCTCTCGTTTGACCGACCATTTTTCAGATCTCGAGGAGAATTTCGTCTGCATTCTCATCCGAGAAGGGTGTACTTAGTTGTTTAAACATTGGATCTAAGAGTGAATCATAGAGTATCAAATATATGAAATCAACAACTTTATTGAATTGAAAACTGTAAGTACATTGATGATTTTTTTAACGCGCCTCTATGGGCTCTACATTGAATTTTAACAAAAAGCTAAACACTGACATTGAACGAGAAAGACTGATTGACATGACATATTTTTTTACATCGACACAATACGACTTACCAACTCTGAGAGAAGAAAGTTGGTGTACATTCAACAAAAGACAAATGTAAAGACACAAGACACTTCTTCGAAGGTAATAGATTGACATTGAAAGTTCACAAGTAGCATGCCTTCCTCCATGATGACTGATGAGTTCAACCCTGGAGTAGGAATCTCAGAAATGGTAACCCCACTAGGCCTAAGTTAAGTGAGGCAATAAAAGGCTATATTGGCAATGTAGGGGAAGCAATAGACTGCTCGAATCAGGTGCGTTTAGAAATGGTTAGTCTTTTAGAAGGGTAGTCATTTGTGAAACTCGGACTTTTGAATTGGAAGCATACACACTAGATCAATAGTCATGGGATAAAAATTCTGAACAACTAGAGATAAGTGCAAACTTGAGCACATCAATGGGTATTTTAATTTGGAAAGTCAAAGAGAAACTATCTATGAAGGTCAAAGAAAATTTGGTTGTGATGACATGACCTACACCTATAAGGGTATAAAAGAATCCTCAATCCACGGTCTTTCTTGGATATGACTGCTCTCTTTTTGGGTATGAAAGAGTAGGAATGATGAACACCTATGATCTAAATAGGTTTTTAATCTCAGCAATAATCATGTACTCAAAGGATACAGGTAAGATCAAACTTTTTCATCAATAATTTCGATATGATCTAAGGGTAAAAGAATAAATGATACGTAAACATGGATCAAATGGATGAAAAATCAATGGCTCGGATAATAGACCATGGCCATAAGAATAACAAAAGTATGGTCAAGGACCAGATCTAAAATCTGAAGATGAATATCAACAACTATACGATCGAGAAGATCCGCAATGATAGACTATGGCCATTGAGGCAGCGGACAAGCCATCGACCATATCTAAGAAAAAACAGGTGAACATAATGAATAATATATACACAACATGAATCTATGACACAATAAAAGAATGGATATATAATCAAAAGGGTAAATAGACCGTGGCCATGAGAGCGACAAGTATAGGTCACTAATCAAGTGGATCAGAAAGAATATAAATACAATTGATTAAACTAGGAATCCCCACTAGAAATGGGTCACAATCTAATCAATCGATAAAATCAGATATACACAAGGGATCTGTACAATCTAAGAACGAAAAGACAGATTATTGTCACAACGATGGCAAAAGAAATACCACCAACCATGTCGAAAGAATGTAAATAGGATGAATTAGACCAAGAATACCCACTGAAGATTGGTCCTAATCCAAACAATCGACTCAACAAATAAGGTATGTACAAGAAGATGTCAAAACTGCAAATCGACTGAGCAAATAAGATACATATAAAGGAACAACACAACTGTATACTTGAGAAGCACAAGGGAGACCATGGTCCGAATAATGACAAGAAAAAAATACTGACCAGGTCGGAAAATTGGAAGATGAAATAATGTAGCTAACAGTTAGACCAAAAAACTTTATTGATAGACAAGCTCTGGTCTAACGGCTAGCACAAAGAGCGTAACCAAGATCACGGAATTTTAAACAAAGTGGATAACAAAGAATCAAGAGATAGACCATGGCCATAACAGTGGCAAATAGAAGCCACAGGCTAAGTCCAAATCCAAAGATGAAATGATATAACTGATTGGATTGGATAAGGAAACCACACTAAATAAATAGGCCCTAAAATAATAAAAAATAATATATATATATATATATAACCTAACCAGGGGCACCAGTCCTAATAGAATTTAGCGGAGTCAAGGAGATCTTAACTTATGACAGACTTGTGAGTGTACTAAAACCGTGTTGTAGCCACATAAAGTGAACTACCCTAGTCTATAAATGAGACTAGGGCTCCTAACTCTAGGCTCCACATGTGTAAGCAACACATGTTCATCCATATATAAATGCAATATACATAAACACATGCGCTCCTAATTGGATTTCACTAAGTCAGCAAATATATTTATATACATAATATATGAAATAAAAGTAGGGCTCCAGACTCAATATATCGGGCACTATGCATATGATCCATACTTTAGATGCATAACACAAGTACACCGAGTGTTATACATAGTATGCTTCATTGCTCATCGGTTGTTGTAAACACATGTACACCGAGTGTTTACGGGGGCAGCACTGGCGCATAGCTTGGAAATAGATACAACAGCCCCATCAGGGTAATGACCTCCCATCTGGCATGCACTGTATTTATCCCGTGAAGCCAATAATAAAAAACAATGAAAGAATTAAAGAATATGATAATGTATGCTGTGCAGTATGTGAATCCCTTGTTTTATTACGCACCTATTTGGTGCCCCTGGATTCTAATGATAGAGTTCCCATTTAACTCAATTTTGGCCCAAATTTCTTCAAAATTAATAAAAATGGAATTTATATAGAGTGAGGCAACGTTTCAAGAACTCCCCAGCAAAGTCGCCAGCCTGGGGACCTCCGATCCGGAGAAAGCGGCGAAGAAACGAGTCCCCTGTCGGTCCTTTGAATCTCCACATTAAGGAGAGCTCTACCAAGGAATTCTCAAAACGGTGCCACCCTCATAGCATAGCATGAGTGGCAATATAAATGAATGAGATACCTTTTGATCCGGAGTCAGAGCTCGAAACCAAGACGTACCTAAAATAACTCAGAGTCGCCATCCATGGATAGGCCATTGAACCCAAAAACAAATCCTTTCTGCAATGGATAACCAGAAATATATATGGGTCCGTGCCTGATTACTAATGAGGAAAGTCCGAAGAGCACCCCATCCGCCCGAGTGTAAGCACTTGGTCTCTTATGCCATTTATTATTAACTTTGAAGAGTTTTGGGTGAAAATCATGTGAAATGAGAACAAATATCCCAGAGAAAAATGTCTACCTAAACATGCATGACCCGGGGATAATAAGCACATACAAAATAAATAAAAGAAGTGTCACCTAAGCTTAGCTAAGTTATGAGTGTCATGCCTAATAGGTGTCTAAGTTCTTCTGGGCAAACACATGCATGCTACAGCTAAAGGTATAAGGCAAATAAAGGAACAAGGATAATGAGATATGATAAGCGAGAAAAACAGTAAAGCAACTAACAACTAAGCATGTGATCAATAGAATATGAACAAGTGCTACAGCTAAACATGTGAACAAACAATAAACTAGATAAGATAGGCATGCCAATGCTACAGCTAAGCATGTGAATAATCAAATAAGAAAATAATTTCAATCTGAAAAGAAAACACGCAAGAAACCATAGACACATTAAATACAAACTCTAAAATATTAACAACAAACCCTAAGACTCTAAATGTTGTCGCCCGATTCTTCTAATGGTCTGATATTCATCTGAAGCCGCCTACATATCCCCGCCTCCATGAAAATCAAGGCAACGTAGTTCTGAAACAAAATTTTCTAATACGCTCCTTAAACTTTTAAACTTTTAAACTTTTTCAGCTTTCAATATTTTTGAGTTTCAAGTTTCCAAATATTTTTTGATGTTTTACAATGTATTTTCAACTGGTTTCACCCTTATGGTCAAAGGCCAAAGGGAACACACAATGCAACACCCTTGGGTAAAACCCTAGGGTAAAGCTAAAACCCCAAACAAAACAAACTCGCTAAAAATCTAATAAAACTAAGCTAGTCTCTAAAAGGGAAAGAAATATATATGACAAAGGATAAATTCCTAAACAAGACTAAAGAGAGGGTGCAAATAAGTTAAAGCATATCTCACAACTCCATAAAAGAATGGGAAAATAAGTCAAAGGCTCGCTAATAATGCTACCAATATGAGGGTGAATAAGTCAAAGTATGACTCTGACAGAAGAGGAAATAAATAAGAGAAATAAGACAAAGCCTGTCTCCAATGGGGAAATCATTTAACTCTAATAAGACAAGGCATGTCCCCTATGGGGCTCCAAGTATCCTTATCATTGCCCTTGCAATGAATAAGTAGAGCTAAGGTAACTAACAGACCAACATGGTCTCCAACTAGTAGGGGGTACAAGTTGGGGCACAACTTAAAAATGATTCCATAAATGAGGCAAGGTATGCCCCCTATGGGCTAACTCTATACCAATGTCAAGGTTTACTCCGCAAGGCATAGGCTCTAAACAACAAGGCTTGTCTCCAAATGAGAACTGCCTTAATGAGACAGTGTGTCTCCTAAAATGGACGGCTCTAGATGACTCTTTCGTTGCCCTTGCAATGAAAAGAGAACTAATGGACTAAGGGTACCCAGAAACTAAGAAGGTCTCTACATAAAAAAGAAATAGAAAGAGGGTACTAATATAACTAGGTAAGTCCCTCTAAGAGGGAAAGTATGACATTGAAACATCTCTACAAGAAACAACTCAACTAGAAGCAATAAGGGGACATGACTAAGGGGGGGTATAACTAAAAGCAAATGAGAGATACTGCATCTCTCCAAGAGAGGCCACAAGAGGGAAATGAGACATAGCTTGTCTCCTAAAAGATGCAAACATGAAAAGGAATATGAGACGTCACTTGTCTCATGGAGAGAAACTCATTGAATTTTAGAAAACCAAATCATACATCCAGAGGTAATCTCATGGAACCTAGAAGTCTAAGTATAGAGCAAGATATGACATCTAGTAGCATCACGCAGAGACATAACATCATAGCATCAGTTTTCCAACATTCTTTCACATAAGTTTTCAGCATATTGCATTCATTTTTAAACTATAACATGTGAACAACATTATGAACTTAAGTATGAAAATCACATCATATGAAGCAAAGCATGGAAATCACATAACACATGATTAACAACATGAATCAAGGTTCCTAACAATTAAACATCCAGCAATATTGATCATAATCTAGTTTAAGAATATAGAACACCTAGATCAAATCAAAAGGCACAATTATGCAAAATTCATAAAAACTGAGATTTTCTACTGATAAATGCACCATCCAAACCTTCAAATCAGCAAAATCACTAAACATAAAACTTTTAGATCATGAATAGAAGAACACTTTCTTAGTTCCTCACACTGGCTAATTCTCGCTGGAGATGGCCGAAAATTGATATTTCTGATCTAATTCCAAGAAAACAGAGTTTCAGGAAACTGAAACTTTATATTGCTAATTTCATCATTTAATCATCAAAACTAGTAAAACCTCAAAACATAAAATTTCTTGAAACTGAATAGAACAATACTTTCTTAGTTCATCACTCTGGCTAATTATCGCTAGAGATGGCCAGAAAATTGACATTTCCAATCTGATTCCAAGAAAACAGAGTTTCAGGAAACTGAAACTTGTTTTCACTATAGCTCTTCACACACTTCAAATCAAAAAATATCATAAACATAAATATCGTTCTAAACATCATGCTTAATAACTTTCATGTTCAAATATTTTACTAATTCCTATTGGATCAGAGCAGAAATCACGAAAATTCTCATTTAAATCCATTTTTGAACTGAAATCTTAAAATCAATGTAACTTGCTCAATTCTTTACTGATTTTAACAGATTTTACTCCGACATTTATCTACTCAAGATGATCTACAACTCTTATGTTAAAATTTTCTGCTGATGCACACTAGAAAAACTCGAAAAAACTTAATTTCTACGATCAACAACATATATGAGCAGTTTTACATGATCAACAACATATAGCAGTCTAAAACAATGTAGCAACCAACCTATTTTAGCAACTTATAATGGAGATGGTGGTGGCTGATGATGATAGGGGGTGGTAATGGTGGCTCTCTTCCTCCTCTCTCGAGCCTTCTGCAAATCTACTCTCCCTTTCCTTGCTACTTCTCTCTATTAAGGCTTTGTGGGAGGAGTGAATGTGGTGGCTGAAAGTTTAGATGGTGGGGAAAATGAAGAGGGTTTGGGGCTGAAATTGAATGGGCTGCTTTAGATGGAGATGGAAACAATGATACAAATGGAGGGGAAGATGAATAAGGGAAGTGGGTTGGTCGGATTCCGGCAAGATTGCCGGAATTAATGGAAATGAACTTGGTGGTTGGAGAAGACGAGATGAGGTAGGGTTTGATGATGAGGTGGCTGTGAAGTGGAGGTTGAAGAGGAAGATGATAGGATTATGGTGGATGGTGGAAACGATGGTGAGTGGAAGAAGAAGGAGATGATGGTGGTTGTCATGGATGGCTAATGAAGATAGGAGTTCTGTTAATGGAGGTGTGATTAAGATGGGGACGGTGGTGGTGGCTTGGGGAAGAAAATGGAGGTGGAGGTGGTGGTGAAGATGGCCACCACCGGCGAGATTGCCGGAGAAGAGACCCAAGACCCCTTCATTGTGCGCTCTCTCTCTCGCTCTCTATCTTTTTTTGTGCTCTCTTTGTGGCTGCCAAAATGAGACTCCCTGTTGGGAGAGGAAAAATGAAGAAGACCCCCTCTCTTTTGAGCCATAATTCGATCCTTAAGAGGGAAATGCAATGATATTTTCGCCCCTTTTGTTTACTTGGACAACCCCCTTTAAAATGTATTCCTTTCATTATTTTACCATAAGGAGGGTCTCGGGTAATAATAGGGGTAGACATATCATATGCAAATTTCTTTCTTTGATTTTTCTAAAACATTCCCCCCTCATAGCATAGCCCATTTCAAGGTAGAGTGCCCAAAGTAAATGCAAAGGGGGAAAAATTTGTAAAAAATATCTTCTCTTCTTTTGACCACAACCCTTCAAATCATCTTTATGAATGAAGGGTTAGGATTAAAAGCTTTTAAACTACCTAGGATGCTTCCTACGATTCTCCCCAACTAATCCTAGTTGTAAACTCTCATTAACCTAGATTAGGCCTGATTATGACTTTAAAAGGAAGAAAAGAATCTTCCCTTTTTTACAAAACTGCCCTTCTCCCAGATAATGCACCATTATGCTACACATTAATCTGCATACCCGCATATCTTCCAGGACAGCCCATTGTAGTAAAATTGAGCTGGCTTTCCAGGTTCAAGCGCACCTCCCTTTCTGGCTAAATCGCCACCTTTCTGCCATTACACTACAAATTTTGTCCGATTTACAGGGCAATTCTATTAAGATTTTTCTGAAATTTTGAAGGGGACCTGTGGACCCCGATCCGAGAGAGAGAGAGAGAGAGAGAGAGAGAGGTGGGGGGACGAGCCCCCAATGACCTCTGGATCTCCACGTGTGAAGGAAAGCTCTACCAAGGAACTCTCGAAACGGATGCCACCTCCATAGCATAGCATGAGTGGCGATAAATGAGATACCTCTTGATCCAAGGATAAATCCTCACCAAAACGTACCTAAAACAAACTCAGAGTCGCCATTCATGGATAGGCCATGGAACCCCAAAATTAAATATGCTTTGTATACCATGGATAACCAGAAATATATATGGGCTCATGCCTAATTACGAATGGAGAAGGTCCGAATAGCACCCCTAATTCGTCCGAGTGCAAGCACTTGGTCTCTTATGCCATTTATTATTAACCTTGAAGAGTTTTGGGCAAAAATCATGTAAAATAGGAACAAATATCCCCGAGTGGACATCTACTTATACATGCATGACCCGGGGATAAAATAATAAGCATGCACAAAATAAATGGAAGAAGTGTCGCCTGATCAGAGCTACGTTATGAGTGACATGCCTAATTAGTGTCTAAGTTCTGGTGGACAAACACATGCATGCTACAGCTAAAGGTATAAGGTCTGTACATGAAAGTAAGAAAACACAACAAAACATACAACAGAACTCGACATCACATACAATACAACAAGACAAATCCCTAAACTCTAAACATACTCCTCGACTCTTGGATGGTCTGATATTTATCCAAGCTGCCTACGTATCCCCGCCTCCATGAGAATCAGAGTCACGTAGTTCTTCGCACCTATTCTAAACTATGATGCCTAAGACATCTAGACCTATATCCTAGAAAAGACCTAAAAGATAGGACTAGTTATTAAAGCTTCTTGTGCGATTATTTATATTCCAGTTAATTATGAATTTTAAGACACCCTATATGCCCTAACTAAATGCAGGTTAGCCTTAAGCTAATGCAGGTGGTTCCTACAACCTATGTGTAACTAGGCTGTGTCCTAAGAAAAATAATGGGATTACTAACGCATCATAGACATAATCATCAGTCGGCGATGTGAATCGCCAACTGACCTGACGGAGGCTTAACATTCTCCTAGCTAGGATAAATACCTAACTCTAAAACAAACACAAAACAGTCAAAACAAACACATATCAATGCACACAACATATCAAAGACAAACTCCTAACTCTAAAATCCTCTATCTAGGACAAAACTCCTAACTCTAGAGGAAGATCTTTTCAAAAATAATATTTTGGAAGATTTTTATGTATTTTTAAAAGGGTTAAATGATTTATTTACAAAATTTGAAATGTTTATTTTGAAAGGTTTGACTGGACTTGGGACGAGAATCACAAGCTGCCTACGTACCTCGTGGAAGATGATCAAGTCAACGTAGTTCGGAAACAAACTTTCCTAATATGCTCTTAAAAACACAACACTTTGGATTTTTTAAAGTTTTAAAATATTTTTTTGATTTTTAAATGTTTGTAATGTTTTTGGAGTTTAAAGTTTTCCAATATTTTTGGATCTTTAAATGTTTTCACCTTAAAGGGAACACGCAAGCATAACCACAAACTAGGACAAAGTCCTAAATCAAAAGGGAAAATCCCGAACAAGCAACTAGTGTCTCAAAGAGACGATCCACAATAAGTAAACTAGTGTCCCAAGAACAGAGAAAACTATCTAAAATCCCAATCCCAAGTAAGCAAAGCTCTAATAAGACTATGCTAGTCTCTAATAAAGAAAAAAGACAACTTTAAAGAAAAAACTCCTAGCTAACAACACTAAAGAATGAGTGCAAATGAGTCAATGACTCTTTAATAACGCCACCAAAATGAGGGGCAAATGAGTAAAAGAATCACTAATAACGCTACCAAGAATTGGGGCAAATAAGTCAAAGACTTTCTCTAGAAGAAGAGTTAACTCTAACATTAGGCTAGGTAAGCCTCCTAAAGGGAAAGCTCTCTGAATGAGACAAGGTTTGTCTCCAAATAGGAGCTCTATAAATGAGGCAAGGCATGCCTCCTATGATGGAAAACTAACTATTGAGACAAAACATGTCTACTAAAAAAAGGAAAACACTCTAATGGGACAAAGTGTGTCTCCTAAAATGAGACTCATGAAATTTGAAAGGTCTAGATATGATTTGGAAGTGATCCTAGAAGTTCAGATGTCTAGGTTGACATGTAGCATAGGTTCCATTCATTTAGCATAAAAAAATAAATTTGAAAGCACTCAACGCAACATGCAATTTTCTCAAAAAATGCTAAAAACTACAAAGTAAATCATGAAAATTGATCAATATATGACTTATGACTTACTAGCATGCTCATTATATCTCAATAGAAGCATTAGAATCAATATAGGCTCAAAACAGTCTTAAAAAAAGAAGCGAAATGTCTACTAAACATGCAATTTTCACAAAAAATATCCAAAAGTACTGAGTAAATCATGGAACACGTCCAAAATATGATTCATGACTTTCTACCAACCTCAAAACATCCAAAACAATCATTAAAAATTGAATAGAGCTCAAGTTGTCCACGATTTTCAAAAAATTGCACAATTATGTCATATCGTGTGAAAAATGCCACTTTCCGTTAAATTTTGGACCTATCAAACATCAAAACCACCAAAGACCTCATGATTCAAAGCTGTAGATCCCATCATGAATGACATTCTCTCAGTTGACCACTTCGTCTGGTTCCGGCCGAAAGTGGCCGAAAAAAGGTCATTTCCGGCTCATCGCCATTAAAAAGCACATTAGTGTTGAAATTGAGATTTTGCATTGAATTTTTCACACACTAAAATTTATTTTCACTAAAAGCTAAAAACAACAAAGTTTTAGGGTACTCATTAAACAAAATGTCTCTAGTTCATCTCTCTGGCTAAATCTCGTCAGAGATGGCCGGAAAATGGGCTTCTCTGTCAGATTTCAGAATCTCAGTTTTTTTTTTCAAGACGGCTGATAGTTTGAATCGCAATTTTAGCCATTCACATATAACATTCAGGAAAAGTACTCAATAGTAAAGTTTTAAGAATAGATGAAATAACACTTTTCTAGTTCACCACTCCGGCTAAATCTGGCCAGCGATGGCCGAGAAATTGACATTTCCGATCTGATTTCAGAATCTCAGTTTTTCAAGAAAGATGAAAGTTTGAATCACAATTTTAACCATTAAAATATCAGATTCAAGAAAAGTACTTAACATCAAAGATTTAGAGAATAGATCGGAGAAAACTTTCTTAGTTCATCACTCCGGCCAATTCATGCTGAAGATGGCCGAGAAATTGACATTTCCGATCTAATTTCAAGAAAATAGAATTTCAAGAAACTGAAACTTGTTTTGACTATAACTCTTCACACACTTCAAATCAAAAAATATCATGAACATAAAAATAGTTCTAAACATCATGCTTAACAACTTTATGTTTAAAGCTTTTACTAGTTCCTATTGGATAAGAGCAGAAATCACGAAAATCCTCATTTTAACCCCTTTTTGAGCTGAAATCTTAAAATCAATGTAACTTATTCAATTCTTCACCAATTTTAACGAATGTTATACCGAAATTTATCTAATCAAGATGATCTACAACTCTTATGTTAAAAGTTTTTGCGGATTCACACCAGAAAAGCTAAACAAAATCCAATTTCTACGATCAACAGCATATATTAGCAGTTTTACATGATCAACAACATATAGAAATCTAAAATAATGTAGCAACCAACCTATTTTAGCAACTTGTGTTGAAATCGATGAAGAATTGCCAGAATTGTATTAAGGTTGCCAGAATTTGAAGCCTCATCCACCGAAAATCATAGAATTTAGCCGAAAAAATGAATTTTGGCAGGATTTCATGGTGATCCGCCAGATTCCAGCGAAACTTGCCGGAGAAGACAAAAAGTTAGGGTTTGTTCTAAGGTTTAAAACATAGATCTAGGGTTACAGGGTGAAGATCTAAAGCTTTGAAGACCATAGGGGTGAAAATGATATGAAGGAGGTTGGACAGCCGGAGTTTGGCCGGATTCCGACGAGATCTCGCCGGAAGATGAAGAGAGTTAGGGTTTCTAGATCTATTTTCTCTCACAAGATTTCTCACTCTTTCTCTCTCTAGTATTTGCAAAGAAAACCCTAATTCATTCTAAAATCAGGCTTATCACTTCTATTTATTGGAATTTGGGTTAATTTTTAACCCCCATTAGTTATCTTTGACAACCCACCTTATGCATACTTAAACTTTGTTTTGGATGGACAAAAGGTGGTCCATAAGAAAAGTTTTAATGAAATATTAAGAATAAATTTGTGTCCTTTTCTATTGCCCAGGGATACCCCTCACTGCAAATTACACACGTTTTATTTTTCTCAGGCAACCCCTGGCCAGGATAATACACCCCCTTCTGCTACACTATTTTACACTACACTATCTACTACACTCATTTGCTAGGCAAACCTTAACGGATCTTGACGAAATTTTAGAGGGACCTAAATGGGATCCTAACCTACTCTAGGCTACAATTTGGGACTCTAAAACACCTATTTAAAGGATTTTTATTCAAAATAAGGATTTAGGGTTCGGTCAAAATGGGGTGTCTACAGTTGCCCCTCTTTGGCAGAGTGTGCTTGTCACACGAATGGCAAAGCTAACAAGATAACACATTTTGGCCGGCCCGAAAATAAGCTAAAATAAATCTTTTGGGTTTTCGGTTCTAAGAATGGTATTCATAAGGGTAAAACAGTAAAATGGCTTTTCAACAACACTCAAACTCTGCAAACATTGATGAAAAAGCCTCTCTCCGACTCTAACTCAGCAAAACATATCATAACATATCAGTGAGATAGCCTCTCTTTCAAATCCATTTACTCGGCATAACAAACCATATTGGTGAAACTACTTTCCACCTCAAGCATTCAAACAATATGGAAACTACTTTTAAACAACCATTCAAAATCAAAGGAAAAAAACTTTTCACACAAGCATTTAAAATCAAAAGGAAACTATTTTTCACTCAACCTTCGTAACCACGAGAAACTACTTTTCTCCAAAACCTCTATCTCTGCGAAACTACTTTTCTCCAAAATCTTTATATCTGAGAAACTACTTATCTCCAAAAACTCTATCTCTGAGAAATTACTTTTCTCTCCAAAGACTATCTCTGAGGAGCTACTTTTCTCCAAAAACTCTATCTCCGATAAACTACTTTTCTCTCCAAAAATCTTCATATCATTGAGAAACTACTTTTTTCTAAAATCTCCATCTCTGAGAAACTACTTTTCTCCAAAATTCTCATATCATTGAGAAACTACTTTTCTCTCTTCTTTCTATATCCATGAGAAACTACTTTTCTCTCAATCTTCAAAATCCATGAGCAACTACTTTTCTCTCAGACTTACAATCCACGGGGAAACTACTTTTCGCCCAATCTTCCAATTAACGGGGAAACTACTTTTCACCCAATCTTCCAATCAACGGGGAAACTACTTTTCACCCAATCTTCCAATTAACGGGGAAACTACTTTTCGCCCAATCTTCCAATCAAAGGGGAAACTACTTTTCGCCCAATCTTCGAAATCACGGGGAAACTACTTTTCGCCCAATCTTTTAATAAAAGGGGGAACTACTTTCGCCCAATCTTCCAATCAACGGGGAAACTAGTTTTTGCCCAATCTTCCAATCAACAGGGAAACTACTTTTCGCCCAATCTTCCAATCAACGTGGAAACGAGTTTTCGCCCAATCTTCCAAATCACAGGGAAACTACTTTTCACCCAATATTCCAATCAACGGGGAAACTACTTTTTGCCCAATCTTTCAATTAAAGGGGAAACTACTTTTCGCCCAATCTGAAATTACAGTGAAACTACTTTTCACCAGGCGATAGTTATACAGACCATTGCTAAAAATCCATCTGTTTAGCTATCCGGGTAACTCTGATTCCTCTCTTTCAAGGTAGCGAATCACCCAAGATTTATATGGTCCTGCCAAACAGTTCCCTGTAAATCCACGCAGATATACCTGACTCCTAACTCATTAGGTAGCGGTACATTGCGAAGCAACAATTAAATAGGTCACTACTTGACATTTCACTGTCAATCATTAGGATATTCGAATATTTGGTGAAACTACTTCTCTCCCAAACATTCAATACCGAGGTGAAACTACTTTTCACCGGACGACAAGAAGCACCACTACTTGGCACTTCACCGACTAGCAGTCAAAAGATTTTTGTTTCTTAAAAAAAAATGCCCCTTGTTTAGGTTTAACAAAGAAAAAGATTTTTTTTTAGGCCCAAAGGGTTTGCAAACATGATTGATGAGTTTATCGATCTTATATCGAGTTCATTAATAGAATAGCTTTCTCCTGCTGAGAATAAATGGGAGTGCATGATCATTGCTGAAAACCAAACTCAAGTAACTTGAAAGAATTTTAGGGTATTGACTCTTTTAACAAGGGAATTACATTCCGCTGAGTTTGAAAACTGCAAAAGTGGGTTCTAGACTCCGCTGGGGACTGGAGTTTCTAAAACTTTGACTATACTGGGAAACAATTCAATTAAAGACTTTTGACTCAAAGAGTATGTTCAAGCTTCTCTTGTCTCTATCTGCTGAGAAAATCTATCTCAATTATCAACATGTTTGATATCTTTTATAACGCAAATCATAAAAGATGCCCCTAGTATGATTACTTATATGACATGATTCATAGGAGAGCAAAACCAGGATAGGCAAAAAAATTTAAGCTTGCATGGGTTCTTTTTTTAGTATATGGGTAAAAGGATATCCACAATGGCTGAGTGTGTGAATTTTTTCTTTCATTGCGATTGAGATCAGGGTCGAAATTAGAGGGGTCTAGACTCTGGAATATTAACACCATGTTTGGCAGCATGAATTTTTTTTTCCATGGAAAAATAGTTTATAATGTGGTGAGAGAGGGCCAGAGAGGTAAGGAGGGTGAGAGAATGAGAGACTTGAGGGAAATGTGCTTTATGGGCAAAAATATTGCCTTTTTTTCATTGGGCGATGATATATTCGAACTCCCTGTAGGATAATTTGCATCCACTTTGGGCACGTTTTGAAAGCCAAACTCTCCTCTCAATGAAATTACGTCTAGTGATATGGATCTGTGATTTGGGTTCTTCATTACCTGAGCCCAAAACCAATTATTAATTTTTATTTGACATGCATTTTTGGCAATGGACCCAGCGTATCATGAGCCACAAAAACGTATCATGGTCAAAAAACAGATACAGTTCAATCGAGGAAGAAATTTTGCAATCTTAGACCGGATGGATGGATCACTTGTTAGCATCATACCCAAGAAATCCGTTATTAGGATCATACCCTAGAAATCCGTTAACTTTGCTCCACTTGATTTACAGAAAACTACAAGAATAACTGAAAAGAAAAGAAAAAGACTAAGCATTTCAACATATTCTCTCAAAAGCACATAAATATATGAGGTTTTACTACAATTGAATCTCAGAGAACGAGAAAAAGAAGCAGAGGAGAAGGGATAAACCTGAAGAGAAGTTTGAAGACATAGGAAGAAAGTTTACAATCTCAAATTGGATGAGAACACATGTTTGGATTGCAGCCAAGAGATCTTTTAACTTTGATCCACCTTATTTATAGAAAACCACAACAGCAATGCAATTAGTATTCAAAAATTAAGTACGTACATATGCAAAGCTGAGGACGGAGAGAAAGAGGGAGGTGGGTGGTAAGGGGAGAGAAAGGGGAAGGGGTAGCAAAGATAGTTATGGGATGTTTCTCTTTTATTAGATAGATGCAAGCGAGCGGCAAAATCAAAAATTGAAAGCTCGTGGGAAGTTCAATTAGTTATGGCAAAATGTGATTAGTGCTGGGCAAAACTAAATTTCCGGGAGCGATTCTGTAGGTTGTCAAATTAGTATGATTGTGTAGGGAGAAAAATTAGCAAAACTGATTTGGTTGGTGGGAAGATTTTATAGGAATAAAACTTTTTGGCTTCACGTAATTAGTAGTGGGCAAAACTGAATTTATAAGGGCAATTTTGTCGGAGGGAAAATTAGTAGGGATATAAATTAGCAACATCGATTTCGTTAGTGGGGAGATTTTATAGGAGGAAAACTTTTCCAAACAAATTTTCTTGGAAAAAAGACGAATGACAACGGAAATAAACAGATAGAGGGAGAGAGACTAGAAACAAAGCATGGGTGACAAAGAAAAAGTAAAATATTTACCTGGTTTCTTCCAATATCTCAATTGAACTTGTAACACGAGTACTTCAACTACTTGCATTCCTTTCTAATTTCATTTGAACTTAACCTACAATAGTAAACGGACGGAGTCATGAACATTTATAAGGACTACTCATGCCAGAATAATAAGTTTGGTTTAGCTTTAGTGCTCTATCACACCAAATGCATTGCTCTATTAGTGGTTTTGCCATGTAAAGCACATTTACTGTCATGGAATATTGTGCATGCATAATTCATGCAAAATCGGTTGGAAATGGTTGAGGCAAGAAGAATACTTAATTGTTATGAAATAGGCCGCTATATTGTATGGTTCAAGCAATCCATCATCTATTTGAAGAATTCTCTTATTGTTATTTAATGAAGAGAACTTATATAGTGCCCAATCCGGCATGTTCGTGTAAGGGGGGCACCACCCTTGATATTTGATCCAACAGTAGCCCCTTAAAAAGATGAAAAAGGGGGCTGTTGTAAGATCAAAAATCAAGGGCAGTGCCTCTTGCACGAGCATGTCCTATTGAGCATCCTATAGAATCTCCTTAATGAAATAAAGGAAAATGATTTGAGAACTACAATATATGTTTATATGTTCTATGCACCACAAAAAAAAGTAGTTTGGTCTCTACTATGTACGCGAGTGATACTCTTCATTGGTCATTTGACAAAAAATAACCTGTTTTGGTAGTCTTAGAATCTTTCTATGTTTGAATAGGAGTAAAACAATGGGCCCTACCCTATCAATCCATGAGGTGCAAAATGGTGGGGCTCGACCCTATGCATGGGCGAGGGGTGGAGATCGGGGACCCACCCGATCAAAACCTGAGGTAAAATGGTAAGCTCCACTCGATGCACAAACGGAATTGGTGTGCATCAAAACATGATATAAAATGGTGGGTCCCACCCTAATGCATGGATTTGGTTGGAGATGGTGGGCCCTACCATATTAAAACCTGAGTTGTAAAATGTTGGGCCCCACTCATGCTATACATGTGTAAAATGATAAGCCTCGCGGTATCAAAACATGTGTTGTAAAATTATGGGCCTCACCCTTGTATGCATGCATGGGGTGTAAAAAATCCACATAAAAGAGTCTAGTAAATATTTTCTATGAAAAAAAGTTTCGCATTAAAAATTTTCCATGGAAAGAAAATGAAAAACCACAGAAAGAAACATGTTTAGTATATATTATAGGAGCAATGACAGATACAAGGGAGCCCTTGCATAAACAAAGTTTCAATAAAAAAAGTTTTCCGTCAAATTTTTTCCATGGAAAGAAAACAAATGACAAAGGAAAAGAATATGTTTAGGGCTGCAAATGAACAGAGCTGGATCACGAACATGTTTGGTTTCGGCTCATTAAAAGCTTGGCTTGGGCTCGTTCGTTTACTAAACGAGCCGAACCCGAGCCCAAAAATTAGGCTCGTCAAATAAACGAGCCGAACTCGAGCTTTGTATAGTTCGGTTTGGACAAGCTCGTGAACTTTTTAGGCTCGGTTCATAAAGCCGAGCCGAGCTTTAAAGCTCGGTTATGTTCGTATATATATATATATATATATATATATATATATATATATATATATATATATATATATATATATATATATGAGGAAAGTGAAGCTACACCGCCGGTGTAGCTAACTTAGCTACACCGCCGGCTTAAAATACAATGGGCCCACATTGTTTTGGTGATCCAAACCATTCATTTGATTGGCCCTCACATAGATAGGGTGTCCACCAAAAATCAGCTCCATAGGATCATCCCAACCCTAGCATTTGTGGAGGCAAAAATAAACGTGTAAAAACCTTCACAAATTTGTCCATTTTTGCCTCCACAAATGCTAGGGTTGGGATGATCCTAAGGAGCTGATTTTTGGTGGACACCCTATCTATGTGAGGGCCAATCAAATGAATGGTTTGGATCACCAAAACAATGTGGGCCCATTGTATTTTAAGCCGGCGGTGTAGCTTCACTTTCCTCATATGAGGAAAGTGAAGCTACACCGCCGGTGTAGCTAACTTAGCTACACCGCCGGCTTAAAATACAATGGGCCCACATTGTTTTGGTGATCCAAACCATTCATTTGATTGGCCCTCACATAGATAGGGTGTCCACCAAAAATCAGCTCCATAGGATCATCCCAACCCTAGCATTTGTGGAGGCAAAAATGGACAAATTTGTGAAGGTTTTTACACGTTTATTTTTGCCTCCACAAATGCTAGGGTTGGGATGATCCTATGGAGCTGATTTTTGGTGGACACCCTATCTATGTGAGGGCCAATCAAATGAATGGTTTGGATCACCAAAACAATGTGGGCCCATTGTATTTTAAGCCGGCGGTGTAGCTAAGTTAGCTACACCGGCGGTGTAGCTTCACTTTCCTCTCTCTCTCTCTCTCTCTCTCTCTCTCTCTCTATATATATATATATATATATATATATATATATATATATATATATATAACTTAATGGAATTTATTTGATGTGTTTACTAAACGAGCTAAACCTGAACCCAACCAAGCTCGAGCTTGGCTCGGCTCAACTTGCTAAAAACTCAGCTCGGACTCGTTCCTTTACTAAACGAGCCGAGCCGAGCCGAGCTTGAACTTTGTTGAATTTTGGCGAGCCGAGCACGAGCCCATAGTAAAAAGCTCGTCACGAACACTAGCCGAACACGAGCCGACGCTCAAACTAAGCGAGCAGAGCACGAACACCCTAAAGTTCGGCTCGGCTTGGCTCATTTGCAGCCCTAAACATGTTTAGTAGATATCATTAGCATTCTTGGCCAATGCTATCACGGATCCAATGGTGGGCTCCACCCTATCAAAACATGAGGTGCAAAATCGCAGGCCCCCTCCCTATTCCTTGGTTTGTGGGCCCTACCCTATGCATTGTTTCTGCGGAGATGGCGGCGTACAGAATCAAGACGTGTAAATCGGCCAGGACCACCATTTTAACTAATCGGATAGATCCCTAGCCCTAGTCGTTTAGGTGGAGATGGTGGGCCCCATAATCAAGACATGATCTGTAAAATGGTCTGCATGATCCCAGGGATCCATTCGATCAGCTAACGTGGTGACCATGATCGAACACAGAAAGTGGGATCCAACAGAGTAGTTAAAACGGTGGATTCAGTCTAGGCTTAATTTCATTTTTCCACTATTTCAGATGAGTGAAAATAATCACTGAAATAGTAGGTAAAACCAAGGTATTAAATTTTGGTTTCAAAATGCGTTTCAGTCCTCACAGAAACTGAAATTTCAGCAGACGAAATCTATCGAAATCAAATAATGGTACGAAATTTCGGTTTTCAGCTGAACCAGCTCCTATATATAGAGATACACTAGGGTTATTGACTGGTTAATGGACTCAACCCCATGTAGGCCCACTACACCGGTCCATTATCTTATTGGGCTTATATTAGAACATAATTAGGGTTATACTATATACCCAACAATCTACTCCTATGTTCTACATATAGCACAATCCAATAAATAGATAATGTGATGTCCAAACAAAATATTGAATCATCCATTGTTTCATTCATTCATTTGCCTGTTTTTCAAGTGATGATAGTTGGAATGTTCTCTAACTATGGAAAGATGAATTCTCGCCCCATCATCATACACTAATTATCCACTTTATTTGCCTCAGTCACTCCGGGGAATCCCCATGCGCACTTCTCATTAGACCTGGCAAACGGGCGGGCCGGGCCGGATTTGACCCGGCCCGTACGGGTCCGGGTCAAACGGGCCGGGTCAAAGTGACCCGGAAAATTCTACGGGTCATTGACATTGGACCCGCACCCGGCCCGTACGGGCCGGGTCGACCCGCGGGTCACCCGGATTTTTGACGTATTTTTTAAGAGTTTTTTATTTATTTAGGGATTTGCTAGCCACCTTCTCCTGGGCTATTTTTCGGCTTGTAGCCCCTCCTTTGCTGCAAAGATTGGGTGAAGTACGGTCTAGGGCAAAGGTTGCTAGCAACAAAGAGAATAAAGAGAAGTAATCATTACGGATTTTTGAAATATTCTCAGAATTTCTAAGTTTGAAATGAAAAATTACCGTAAAAAGGTCAAAAGTAAAAAAATTACATATAAAATATGACAATTACCGAGAAAACTACGGAAAAAAGTAAAAAAAACCGTCTTTTGCACTTTTTTACAGGCACCCGCGGGTCCACCCGACCCGGCCCACTTTTGACGGGCCGGGTGGACCCGCGGGTCAATTTCTAACGGGTCACCAACAGGTGACCCGGACCCGTAAATTTACGTGCGGGCCGGGTGGACCCGCGGGTCCGGGTCACTTTTTGCCAGGTCTACTTCTCATCCTCAGCAACAGGAAGGGATAGAGACGAAATGCTTGGTGAATCAGTCAATCCGGTCAAAAACATCACCATATCAAAAAAGATCCGTAATCCAACTGAAAACAATAATACTTTTAAGAATAACCAAGAGTTTTATAAATAATTTAAACTCAAACAAAGAAGCCAATTTCGTCGGTCTCAACCGAAACCCGAAATTTTGGATTTCGGTCAAAATTTAAAACCCCGTAAAACTGAATTAGTTAAAGTTGGCAACAAAACATAATCATAATTAAAAATTAAAAGCTACCAGCGTCCAAAAGAAATTTCATAGGTGGCAAAACCAATTTTCTAGTGGAAAAACTTTTTCAATAAATTTTTTTCCTAGAAAAAGTGAAGGACATCCAAAAGAAACATGCCTAGCATATGCTATATAGACAGATTGATATCAAAAACCAATTTGCCTTTTTTCAGTAGAATTCTCAGTCCCAAGTGACTGCGGAAAGCCACCAGGACGAATGAATTCCTTTAGGGTCCAATAAGACTTCCTTTCGAGCAATACAGGAGCATACTGAGACTCCTAACTTTGGGACTATTCTCAAAATCCAAAACAAATGGATCCTTAGCAAATAAATGATTTGGATTGTTGAGAAGTGGGCCTACTTGCACTTTTACCTCTAAAACTATCATTGAAACCATCACAGAAAATCTATATCCTGTAGGGGTGCAACTCCAACCCAAACCTGACCCGAGTTCAACCCGACCCAACCCGAGATTTTAAGCTTAGTAAATTTCAGTCAGGTCGGGTTGCCCAAGCCCCAAGCCCCAAGCCCTCAACCCGAACTCAACCCGAACCTAACCCAAACTCAACCCGACTTCTTTTTTTTCAGGTTGAACCTGATCCGAGTTGCACCCCTGTACAAAGAAAAAAAGACCAATACAGCTTGAGAAGAATTTTTTTCTACCCAACAATTCAAGCAACCATACAAAGGTTTTTTTTTTTCCCACCATATCTCCTAGGGTATTTTTTTCTCCCACATAACCAAACATGGGATTTTTATTTTACCAGGATACTTCCAGGACTTTTTTTTCCCACCTATCTTTCAGGGTATTTTTTTCTCCCACATAACTCCCGGGACCAAAAAAAACCTGGCAAACATACAGAGCATAAGATATTCTAGGGACTTTTGGTAAACTCCTGCCCCTGTACAAATGTTGACCAATACAGCTGACCAAGCCCCAGCTAGACGATATATCTAAAAGGGTAAACAATAATGGGTAATCAAAATCAGAGATCCAACAAGCGGGGAATAATGTAAAGAGAGGGGTTGTAAGTGTGAGAGAAAGATGGGATGCGGCTAAGAGAATGAAAGGGTGGGTGGGCTATACTGTGTACATGCGACGGATTTAAAAGAGTATATAGGGTATGTTTCGGAAAATAGGGGGTTGGGTTAGACGATGTATAAGAGAAAGGAAGTTACAAAGGGGAGTAAAAGGTGCAAGGGGTATGGTTGACAGAGATGGGCTATCTTGTGGGTATTAATGGCAATACAAGAGAATTGCCTTACTATCAAGGCCCCATACGTTGGATAAAAGCAAATTAGCATTTGCCTTCTATTGCTGCTTAGATTACCAGTTTCCATACTACCATATCAAAGACGACATCCATGTAGATATTTCATGCGCCCGCATGTACTAGTACTAAAACTTAAATCCTTTCAAAAACCAGCAAAAAGATTCAAATCTGTGGTCCGCTATCCATGCCTAAATGTTGGCTTAATGGGAATATATACAGCGGTGTTAATCCCATTGCCAACAATCAAAATATCCCAAACGAAAAAATAGTTTTCCACATGTATCACAACTCTTAGCAAAAGAACATTGAACTGCTCACATTCGGATGCAACACGGGCAGTTGCTGCACAGGAACTGGGCCAGCAGATGTCATACCCCCGTGACCTGATGATGTTTCCGACATATCCTCGAACTTTATAAATTGTGACATTTGCGATGCAGCCAAATGAGCGTAACATATTGGTGCCACTGCAAACAAGAGCAACTCATTAGATTTAGTATTCATGTCAATGGCTGAACAAGAAGTACCAACTAAAATAGAGGGTATGTGATGCAGCACCGTGAAGAAAAGTTGAGAAAAGGGGAGAGAAATAGACGAATAGGGAAAAAAGAGATGAAGATAACCTGAAGAAGAGACGAATGTAGGGAGAGAAGAGAAGAAAACCAGAATTAGAGGGAGAAGAATATTTATTCAATATCAATAATCATCAAAAGTTACAAAATAAACTGTAAAGAGGCCAATATATACAGGCAAATAAACAACCTAAAAGATAGAAACCTTCTAAAATAAGAATTCCTATGCTCCGTTTGGTTGCCAGTTAAATTTTTGCCCCAGGCAGTTTTAGTAAAATTTTGGTCCCATCCCATGTTTGGTGGCCTTTTAGCACTAGGTTTTTTTTAATCCCACTCTTGTAATGATTGCTTGTGTGGTGAATTTTTTAATCCCACTTTTGTAATGATTGCCTTTTCATCCCATCCCAAAATAATCCCAGGAACAAAAATAAACTAGGAAGCACGAGTACTCTCCCAGGGCTCCCGCACCCGCACCTGACACGTATGGGGTGCGGGTACGCCCCGGGTACGTACCCCATTTTTTTATAAAAAAAAAAAAAAACAGTTTTGGTTGTTGGGTGCGTGTCGGGTGCGCACCACGCGTACCCGACACGTCCTGCTTCTTCCTGCTGCTTCTCTTTCCTCTCATGTACTTCTCTCTACTTTCCTGTACTCGGTATTTACATATAAACCATTTAAGTAAATGTCATTTACTTAAGATTTACATGTAAATAACAGAATACCCCCCTTTTGGACACCCAAATCTAAAAGGAAAAAAAGTCAACTCTCCAGTTCTAGTACAAGATTCAAAGAAAAAGGGTCGGGTCAAAATTTTAACTTTCTTAACTTCCAAACGGTGGGGTATTTTTCAAATTTTAAAAATTCAAAAAATCTATTTTGTCTAAACATTATTAAATCCCAAAAGTCCGATAAAAAAAATCTCATAATTTGATCTCTAAAAATTATTCATCTTGTCAGGCACTGGTCAAAGACTTTTTTTTCTAATGAATGATGTATTGATGCCTCATTTTATGAAATATGGAACTTAATCACTTATGAAATGAAGTGTAATATTAGAATTTTCATTTTGGTGATGTTATTGTTATTTGATTGCTCTACAATTATTATTATTTTAATTTTTATAAATATATAATAAAATATTAAAATATATTATTATATTCGGCGTACCCGAACGTACCCGCAGCCGGTTTTTTTGGCAAATCACGTACCCGTGTCGTGTCGTACCCGCACCCCGTACCCGTGCTTCATAGAAAATAAACCCAGGAACCAAAAATAAGCTTGAGAAAACAAATTTTCTTCCCAACAGTTCAAGCAACCAAACAAAGTTTTTTTTTTCCCACCATAGTCTGGTTAACCAAACATGGGTTTTTTGTTTTAGTGGGATACTTCTAGGACTTTTTTTTTCCCACCAATCTCCTGGGATTTTTTTTCTCCCACATAAATCCCAGGAACCAAAAAAAACACAGCAACCAAACAGAGCTAAAAGAGTAAACTTCTAAATTCTAAATAACATAGAAAATAAATGCCTAAAAACTAAATAACATGGAAAATAAATCCTAATAGGCAAATATGCCACTTATTGGCCTATTATCTGCATCAGTATGTCCTTCCGAATCGAGAAGGATCCCTTTTGGTATGAACTACTAAAAAATACACAATATAGGGTGCAACTTGGGTTGGGAAGGGCTGAGCTTCTGCTAAAAAGTGAATTGGAATCAACCAGAACCCGACCAATCTCACAGTAAAAGCTCAACCCAAGTTGCACCTCTAGTTATATGGGCGATATAATTAAAACACCCATGTAAACTTTTGTTTCGAGACGTGGACCAAACACTACATAAAAGAAACCAGTAACTCTAAGAAAAGAAAGACTCGTTACTTACCAACTGAAATGGCAGTAGTGCTCCTTTGGTACCTGTAGAATGCAGAGAAATTTCGGTGGTCATTTCAATTTTGACCTGACATGTACAATTTTCATAAAGAACTGATAACGTGTTGGAGAACACATGTTGGGAACTACTTACACGTATGACAGAGAATGCACGAGTTCCTGCAAATCATCAGGAGAGAATCCAATTTCATCCAGCAGGACATGATAATGGGTTGGGCGAGTTGTACCCTGTTGATAGTAATGCAGCAAAATTAGTAAGCTCAGTAATAGTTTCCCTGTTGATAGTAATGCAGCAAAATTAGTAAGCTCAGTAATAGTTTCGACATCACATTCTGAAAGTGGCATAACCATTTGCCACCACAATACACAACTATTCTTAAAATCGAATATAATAACAATCACCACCAAAGCAGGTGGGACCTTAGAAATAGAATATGCTAAGGCCCAGTTTGTTTTGGATATTGGCAATGGGATGTGAGTCCAAAACTGATTAGATGGGCCAGATGAAAGCTGAGTGGGAAGAATGGGACTGTTGAGGACAGGTCCAACAGTGTAGCTCCGATAATATGAAATGTACATGTTGAATTTTCTGCCAGCTTGTGTAAGCTGTGAATTAAGTAATGGACATAAACAACACAGCATTTAGGCATGAAGCTCAGATTGTGTTCATGGAGCATATGAGCTCAGATCGTTCTGATCTGAAATGTTACAAATGATGTATATCTTGTAATGTTTGCAAGACTTCAAATCGACAAAAGCACACAGAACTGAATGTATAGATTCATGCTTGTGATCTGTTCCAGAATTTTTAGATCTAAGATGAAGAGAAATAGCAGACTTCAAGATGTCAAGAACTCCTAATATTTCACTCATATGGCAGTGGAAACTTATCTTAGATTACAGAAACTCTAAACAAATTTAACTTGGGGACAGAAACTCATAGACAGCAGAAAATTATAAGGAACAAAGATGTAGAATAGTACTGCAACTGAAATAGAACGATTACATTCTAGATGAGGAGGAAAAGTGAAAATCCTACTTGAAGAATTCTTCACAATCTCCTTCCAAGGAGGAGTCTCCAAAAGCTCAAAGCTCTCTCTCAAAACTCACCAAACGCACTTAAAAAATGACAATTCTGGACTGAAATGAAATCCCAGCACTTGTGCCCATACTTATAGGCATTCTTGGAATGTTCTAAAGTGGGTTTTTTCTCCTGTTTAGAGTTCTATATCAAAGGAGAGAAATTTCCTTTCTCTGCAGAAACCGAACCTAGAGGGTTTCATCAAAAGCAAATTGCCCATGTTTTATCAACAGCAACTAGGGGAGCCGACAGTTGCAGACAAACTGAGGCTCTTACATTCGAGATTAGAGAGAGGGATAATATGTGTGTGTGTGTGTGTGTGTGTGTGTGTGTGTGTGAGAGAGAGAGAGAGAGACGCCCAACTTTCACACGGATTTCACCTTTTTCCTACTTCTGAGGAAAGAGCAACAACTCTAATTTAGAAAATTCGACCCCGACAAGGACTGTTGTCGTGACAGGGAAAACCAAACGAACAACAATGGGAAAGGGAAAATGCAACCATTTTCCCTCTCTTTTCCAATAATACCAAAATTCGATGGCAACCAAACAGACCTTGATTTCATAGCATTATATTCTCATTTCTTCATGCCACAGGTTCGTTCTCCTTCCTGCCACAAGTTCACAACTAATGACATTTTACTTCTGCTTTTATTTTTCTGAAATGCATGTAGGATATCTGCCATGTAATTCTGCTCATAACCCAAGTGTTTGTCTAATAGTTCTACTGTGAGCATCCACAAGTAAGAACTTCATCCCTGTAAGATCAACATCAGCCTCTGCCAAATCAAAGTCGGGACCATCCCCAGACATCTCTGTTGGATCAGGCTGACTATACACCATGACCTCAGTCTATGCATTAGGTTCCTCTAGCTCGTCCTCCACTAGATCAACTTCCAAATCAGCTCCTAAAATTCCTCCTCTACTCCTCTTGTGAAAGGTTCCTCCTCAGCCTCATCCTCCTCACAACTAACCTCAGGTGGTGAAGGGGATGATGCACAAATATGGGTCCCTCCCTCCCTGTCTGTCCCAACAGGCTTCGGCTGCCATTTTCCCTTGCTGAGCCTTCCAGGGGTCCCCACGGACACTCTTAAGAAGTCGCGACATACTTCCTCCCATCAGCGGAAAGAGGTTCTCCCATGGCATGTTGCGCTCCGTCAATGCAAATGCACATGGACTCAACACGAAGGGCCACAGTCTCTCAGGCACAAAAGATAGTCTCCCAGTGGCACAGACCGTAACTCACGTGATGCATCTTAATGGCAATGATCCAATAGATGGAATAGATCTCGCAATCACCATAGCAGAAGAATTGGGGATTGACAGGATCATCTCACAATCACCATCGATACAAATAACCATTGTCCGGCTCGTCAGTAGTCACAGGACTCAACTGAGCGATGTCCAAATGACAACATCCAAAAGGGCAAGAATAGAAGAAATGCCCCAAAACAAGCAGGGCCTAAAAGAATAAATAATTAAGAGTTGATGCCCAAGAAGTAGAAAAGCACTAAACTTAGACAGATGATGGGCATAAATGAGGGGGGAATACAAAACTTTGTGACTTAACTAAATTCAAATGGAATAACAAGGTGTGCCATGTTTCAAGCGATTATGAGAGAAAAATTATAACAACACAAGAATACAATTCAAAAAACAAAAAACAAATAACAAGAAAGATCTATATCCCAAAACTTACAATCATTCCGGCATGTGCACACATATAAAAATCATTGTTTCGAGGATGACACACTTTGTTGTCAACAACTGTACCTGCACATGAATAAACAAAACAAAAGAAGACATCAGAATAGTGCAATTTGCACCATGTGGCACTTGTTATAATTTGCAAATTGCCATGATAGTTGATGGTTCCTAATGCTACGGGTATCCATGTACATGATAGATATGAGGCTAGAAAATCCCATACGAGATCCTCACCATACTGGATACTCTATATCCTAAAAATATACACCCTTGTCTACAACCAAGGTGATCAAATGACGGTTTTTCCATTTCTCTGTTTCTTGAGAAGTTCATGAATAGACTAACCAGGTGGAACATTATCGGGAGACCCAGGCTGAAAAAATTTGGTATGGTGGTTTTTCTGGGCAACAATAACAGTGAACCTAGGATCCCACTTCTCATCAAGAAACTTACAAGCCTGCAACAAATTAAAAAAATAAAGTATCACAATATGAAAAATTGGTGTATTACAGAGATGTTAAGAATTAAACAGAAACAGTTTCTTTGATAGTTTCATTATCAGAGAGGAAATTTGTATTAGAAAGAGAACCTCAATGATTTGATCCAATTCAATGTTTAGGACTTGGTTGAACTGGGATTCACTGACACCGTCCCTGAAGTGTAATGTTTTATCAGTCAACAGCCGCACCAAATAAGTACCACAAAATGAAGAAAGCCAGAATCAACAGAGAGAAAACATAGAACATGAGAACTTACGTTGAGAGGGGAAATTATATTCTACAAAAATATAATTTCCTATGGATATGGCCTAGCCGTAACAAAAGCATCTAACATCACCTATGACATGCCTAATTAATAATAATAGCAATATCTGAGTGAATATTCCCAAAACTCTTAGCGCCATAGACTGGTTTCCTAATGCTTGGAGTTTCTTCTAAAACTAAAGTTTGAATTATGCATATGGTTTTTATGATTGCTGCAAGCACAGGCCACATTTTTAAAGAATGTCAAGTTATACAAGATTTCAGGAAACACTTAAATCAGGCTACTAGATAAAAACCCAACAAATCTTCTATTTCTTCATTTCAGTTTTATTGATCACACTCTGATATCCACACTCCATCATTTTGTAGCTGCATACTTTATGAGGACATGTAGCGGAGATGCGAATGCTTAGATGGATGTGCAGCCATACAAGGTTGACAGAATTAAAAATGAAGACATCCCGTAAAAAGGTGGGGTGGCACCAATTGAGGAGAAGATGAGAGAGCACCGCTTAAGATGGTTTGGGCATATCCAACTTAGGCCTTTCGATGCTCCAGTGAGAAGTGATTCATGCCAAATTGAGGGAGTAAAAAGAGGTAGGGGCAGACCGAAAACAACTTGGGTAGAAACAGTGAGGAAAGACTAGATGGATAGGAACATAACAGAGAACATGACCTTGGATAGGAGAGAATGGAAGAAAATGATCCATGTAGACGAACCCAACAAGTGTCAGGATTAGACTTGTCAATTTGAGCCGGGTAGACCCTTTAAACTTCTTCGTGAAAATTTTCCAAAGGATTCATTAGCTGACCCTAACTAGTTGGGACAAAGGCTTGAGTTGAGTTGAGTTGAGTTGAGGAGAGGAGAGGAGTTGAGTTTATACTTTCTGCGGACGATAATTGAATTTGGATTGTATCAATACTCTGGTCTTGTTTTGTGAAATAATAAAAAAAATTCATTTTAATTGATGAAACTATTCTGATGCCTTCAGATTTGCTTGAATGACCGAGGAAAAATAAGAAAAGTAAGAATTGAGGCGTGGGGACTCTGGATATTGGCTCTCTATCATAAATATATATTTCTAAGGTGAACCTTTTCTCTTCTTAGTTCTTACATTCAATTGATTGGGACTGAAAACGGAAAACAACATTTTCAAAGGTGAACATTCTGTCTTCTTAAATCAACATTTTGACATTCATTATTTCCTTCAAACTTTAGACCAAAAAATGGAAAGATATTATGATTTATATCATATAAAGTTGCTTTTTTCTCACAAAAAATCCTACCTTAATTTGGTATAAATCGAAAAACACTGCAAATCAAAGAAACACTTTTTTTCCTCTTAACTCTGTGGTATTCACAATTAGTAGGGGTCCTTGAGGGGAGATTGGTCTTTGTACTTTCTTATACTTCATTACATTGTACTTCTTTATTGACTATTCCAGACATGTGCCACAACGCATGTTACTAGGTGTTTGATGTGATTAAGCTATTATAGATGGCTTTCATGTGACGATTATTTGTATTTATTCTAGCATTTCCTAAAGTTTCATCTTCAAATTATATCATTTGCATGTATTTCCATATGTTTCCGTGATTTTACAAGATTTCCACTGAAACCGAAATGTTTTTGTTCCTGTGCCGATTGACCAAAATTTAAAATCTTGGTTACTAGCCTAATACTTCCTAATACAATATTTATCTCATCCCTATCTAGGTTCCACAACCAATGTTACCTGGAACAATATAAGCATTAAACAAGGTAGTCCGAGAACCCATGTGACCATTAAAATAATAAACATGCAACAGGGAAATTTTTTTGAACAGGGCTGCTTAGAACAATATCGGATGGAATGAACAAGGTCCAAATAAAAGTGCCTAGGGAAATTTTTGAATGGGTAGCTTAGTATAAGATCAGATGCCATGAGCAGACTCCAAATATAAGTGCGTGGATATGGCTTAGCATTAACATACCTGAAAATAATAATTTGATCCGGCTTTCTTTTCCCCGAACTTGTATAGAAATCCAACAATAGCTCCCTGAAATTCCATGGTGATTAATATCCCTAAAATCTAAGCATCAAAACCTATGTTGCATGGATTCTTTGCCCCCCTATGCCGAATCCATGTCGACACGTCTCCGCATCCGAATCGGACATGGATTCACGTGGGACACACCCGGATTCTTGTTGTAGCCGTGTCCCACACGAATCCAATTTTTTCAGGCGAATCCGATTCATCTCTGTCTCTTTTGAAATGCAAATCCTGTATATTTTCCGTTCAAACATATTTTCTTCTTAACTTTTTTATATGAAAGCACAGCCCATACTCTTTTATTAAAAACCCTAGCGCCTCAACCCTCGAACATCGACCCCCTTCTTCCTTCAACTCTCTTAATACAAAACTCACCTCAACCCTTTACCCTCAATTTTTTCATGAATATATATATATATATATATATATATAACTTTTAAATTTTGAAAATTTTATTTTATTTAAAAATTACTGAATCCGAATCCTACTTTTGGGGGTTTGCCGAATCCAACACCTCAAATGCGTGTCGGATCCCGACACACGAATCCGAATCCATGCAACACTGATCAAAACTAAAAGCCACGATGAGAAAGCACCGAGTTCAAAGAACAGACTTAGTGCCAAACTAATATGTCCACGGGCTTCATGTGGAAGTATAGATCACGCAATCCACCAAGGTCGGTTGGGGACTGCATAAGACAGGATGGTATCCCTGTCTTTACACAGATGCATCCATCATTTCCACTGATGCCAGTCCTAGAATAACCAATTTGGTACACTTGGCCGATTTCCTTCTTCCTTTGAATAAGCCAAGGATAATTTATATGTAAGAGTCGGTGTTTAACGTATTTTTTTCATTAGGTATTGGTGCCCCTAATTTGGTACATGTGCTACACTCCAGAATTTCTACCAACAAGAATAATGACCAAGAGAGTCACCTAATTATGCCTATATCCTTCATGCCTATATTCTCGTCATCTGGTACTAGCTTAAATAGAGAATCGATCATTTCAACCTTAGGTGATTGTGTCCGCACCGATGCTCTATAACGAGAAATCAAGGGCCACTGCCTGGAACTGACAACCTAAGAATTACCAAAAAAACATATACAAAACAGTGAATATCAGAAGTGAGAGATTACTGGGTATAGGAAGTGTGTATAAGAACGTGTCATGACAAAAGCACACATAATTACACACGCAAACTGCAAACTGCAAACATTTACTGTTAATAACCAAATGGATAATGATCTGATATGCAAGGCACAGTATGTTACCGCTGCAATGGATGGCACATCAGATTGACCAGGGGAGCCATGTGAGACATCCATCCCGAGGATAATTGTAGGAATCTTTGAAATCAGCGGAATTGAAGGTGATTGTTCAATAGCTAGCAAAGAATTCATACCGCCAAGCTGTAGGGGAACGGAAAAGATGAATAACATGATCATAAATATGAGCAAAAAAATTATCATTTAAAAAAAAAAGATATGAGCAAAAAAAATCAGAAAAAACAAAAGGCGTCATGGGATTCAGCTGTGCCAAGTATTTCCAAAATAACTCACTTTCGCATTGATCTTCAACAGGACATTCGTTAGATACTGGTCATTGATTCTTGCTGTAGGTGCAATGCACTGAGTTGCAACTCCAAAGTCCGAAAGATTCTTTCGCTTCCATGGACCTAGGAGATGAAATAAACTCATTTAGCATGAGAAGATAATAGTACTTGATACAAAGGCATCACATCACCCAACCATAAATGTCGGAATTTTTTCTCTCGGAAAGAATGCAGAGAATAAACTGTGGCGCTCCAGGGAGCTTTGATTGCATCTGTTCACACATCTTGTCCACTCTGACAGTAGGTGGAGCACGCCTCCACTGAGGACTCTCCTCAAAAACATCAAATGGAGGATTGATAATCTGCAAAGCAAGTAAATGGTAAGTGTCCAAGAAAATCTTGATGAGTCATGGTAAGTGACAACCAACAATGGAAGAACCTACAACTCCTTTCTGCCCTCCACATCTAATCAGGTCCTGACAAAGATTCTGTGTATTACAACGGGCGGAGAAGTTTACAACAACCCAGCGCTCTATCCTAGTTGGTTCCAATAGTTTCTACAAAAGAGAAATGTGAATTGTAGAAACAGGTTAATCTTGTATGCTTAGCATGCATCATTAAAAGCCCAACCCAATTCAAGGTAAATTTTGGTTGGATACATAAATGCCACCATTCCAACAAAACAACACAATTATGCAACTTCATGTGACCAGGATCAGTTCAAGCTGTAAATACATTCAATTCTTAAGATTTTTCAGGTCTACCCTTTTGGCATTTATAGCCACATTTAACAATATCTGATTGAACAAGTAAATAACTAATATTACTAAAAAAATAACTTATATTCATGACTAGGTGATAATTATTGACATGAACCTTGTTAGGCATAATATAACATGTGGTGCTATAACATGTGGGCGTATACTTATACCCAAGGTTTTAAATTTCGATTTCGGGTGAAATTTAGGTCCTTCCAGAAACAGAAATTTCTGCCGAAACCACGAAATTTCGTAAAAGCAGTCAAAATATCGTTTTTTTAGACCGAAATTACTGAAATTTAGGTAATTTCGGTCAAAATTTGGTAAAGGATTAAAAAATATTATTTTCTCTATTATTTCGCCAAAATTTCAGAAATTTCGACCGAAATTTGGGACATTTCGGAAATTTCGGTTTCAGGTCAATTTCGGTTCGGTCCCGACCGAAATCCGAAATTTCGGATTTCAGTCGAAATTTAAAACCATGCTTATACCTAGATATAAGTATAGGCCCATTGTAGCAAGCCCGACACAATACACCACAAATATGAAATTTTATTGATTATAAAAGAATATGGCTTCCCTCAACAACCTGACCAGGTATACACAAACATCAAATATAATACACTGCCAGACAGTATTATGCCTCTAATGAGCATCATCTCCTGACAGTATAGCTGGTATATTCATAGTGCTCCTCGCCACTACGATATATATAGCAAGATGGGAGCCGTCATGGACACTTCTCCTTCGTTTTCTCTCTTCAAATTTACACTCCAGCCCTTGCATTTCATAAATTTCCTCCCTGATGTGGCACCTGTCTTTTGCTTAAATTTTTAATGCCCATTCCTCCATCAGACGTGTCCCACATTCAATTTCATCTCGAGAAGAGACAACCAACCCATCTACCCCCCCACCCACCCACCAAATCCCACGGCCCTTCCCAAAACCCTAACCCTCTCCAATACCACCGCAACCGCCCCTTGCCCTCCCCCTCTCTCTCATCACAAGGAAGTCGACGACGGAAACTGACATGGCATTGCATCTATGTATTACAAGGGTGAGCCATGCGACTGGTGGAGAACCCTCTCTCTCTTTCCTTAGAGATCTTCGAGATCTTCAACAGCTTCGACATTTTTTACAACACCACCTCTGATTGCCTCGACCATGGTTTCAAAAGCAACACCTTATGCATAATACCCTTTCTCATTTTCCCTTTTCCTGTTCTTGTCTAGGGTTTTGAAACTTATTTCAAAAGGCCTTGACACAAGGCCAATCACATGAAGCATTGGGTTGACTCCTTTTACAGGGGAAGAAGGGTGTATGTGTTGGATCTGCCAGGAGATGACAATTCGGCTTTGGATGATTGGAGTATGGTGCTGGGGGATCTGAATTAGCAGCTATATGAGTGTGTGTGTGTGTGTGTGTGTGTGTGTGTGTTGGTTTCAAATATATGGCACTCAGTCGAACTAAATATCATTTTTCTTCTTCATTTAGTGATTATATGTAAGGCACATATATGCCATAATACTATTAATTCATTTTTCTGAGGTAAATGCAATTTACAATTTCTGATTTCTATGTCCTCTGTCATATCCTATTAATGGGATACAAGCAGAAAAGAATTGATTAGATTTATTAATCTCATGTTGTGAATTAAAAATAAACAGAAGCATACCCATATACACAATGTTGGAGACGATATCATCTAAACCTAACGTCTTTGTTCCAAAAGAAAATATTGTCTTAATCTTGTCTTATTATTCTTCTTCAAACAAGCTGAAAGAGGGGTTTCTACGTCACCCTAACGTACATGTAGGTTTTAGATGAAAGAATTGGAGAACCAATGTGATGTGATTCGGATGATAATTAAGCAACATGCATGATCTTAATTTTACATCGGACCAAAATACTTAATTCCACACCCACATCCCTGTACTAGGATGTGAAAGGCCCTGTCCACACTCCCATATCCTCCATTTTCATATGAGCATCTGGGTGTCAAACTTATGTTGAAACAAAAACACTGGAGTAAAAGGGAGAAAATATTTAATCATAATATTTCAACTCAAGGAAATTGGTAGTCACTCTTAATATCGACATTGCCAATAATGTCATCCGTCTCATATAATTTGCTTTTACATTTTCACATATAGAATTAGCAACAAAGTAGTACGCCTAGTATTAAGTGTAGCAATAACATTTCAAGAGATGGTATCAACGGGGGGGGGGGGGGGGGGGGGGGGGGGGGGAGTTGCTGACATTGTGTTGCAATTGGTTGTTTTTCTTTATCCTAATTCAGTACACATGGCATGCATGTACATGATCTGGACCATTCATTTGTAAGTCCCAATATCAATGAGATGTGGCCCAAAAAAGACCCTATGGACTATGGAGTGATTTGAACCACCCAATTAGAGGAATTATATGTATTCAATGATGAACATTGGTGAACTTTGGGCTCGTAACACCATGGGACGGGGTGGGTTAACAAATTAACATCAAAATTTTCCACAGAAATAATTTCAGGGTGAGGGGTGGTCTATGAAAAAAACTCCAATGAAAATGAGAATACCAAACATATTAAATTCAGTATACAAATACTGAACCACGACCATCACCGTGACCCCATATGTATAACAACTACCAGATCAAGCGCACTAACTAGGTAAATAATTGAAGTCAGAATCAACAAAAAGAGAAGGGGTGGGTGGTAACATCAAGAATTTTAATTGCATTGTTAGGCGGGTGGGCGGTATCATCAGAAAGTGTAGATTACCTTATTGTTGAAATTCCAACGCCCATTTCTGGGAAAGAAGTCTTCTCCATTACCCGCTTTCAACTGTGGTATATTAAAGATAAACAGAAGCACTTCATTACAAAATTAATGTATCATAGGAAAGATAGTAAAGGTGCTAGAGAAAAATAAAAGACATGAAACCAAAAGGGAACAAGATATTTAAAAAAACAAAAAAAAATAAAAACCTTGGGTGCTGATAGGACACGGGCTTCTACTTGAGTAAAGTGGGAATTAATTGAGATACCACATGCACGTAACATCGGGTCGGCATCATAGTTGTTACTTTTTAATGCCTGCCACAAACCAACTGTAAATACCAAAACCCTAACATGCATTGAAATAAAACTACTTGGTGACTAATAGCTGCAGAAGAGTATAAAAGTCAAAACAATAATAAAACACCTACATCAGTCAAAACCTTCATTCTTTCTTGAGGCTTTTGTCTAGATCTCTCCACAAGAGAAGATCTCTGAAGAGTGGATAAAGACTTTGTATATCGTTGCAATGAAACCAGTGCACAAAGCTAGGAAATGCAAAAGAAAGCTTGATCATCATAGATATCACAAGGCTGCTGAATTATATACAAAACTGGAAAAAAAAGAGATGCTGACCTCCAGTGGGAAATACGTCGGGCGCTTTGGTTTCCCAACATTGATGCATGGCAAAGTTGCAGAATAACTTAATTCTATGTGGCGGTAATTGACAAAATAATCATAGACGGTCACCTCAACAGAATGGACCTCAGCATCACCGTTTCCATTTCTTTGTTTTAGTGTAAATCTACAACATTAAATGTGTACAAGCAGAAAGAGAATTTCAAGAAATGAAGAAAGGAAAAGGGGGAAATTGATTGTTCTATCATTAACTTTGGTCACTTTGCAGAGCAACCAGAATTAGAAAGACAGTTGTGAAAACTTACAACTGCTGATTGCAAGGCAGCTCACTCAATCCTACAATTTTGAATTCATTGTTTGCAGGCTTTGTCTTCACCCTAAGGTTTTTAAGCATCCTTTTTGCCTGTTAACAAATCCAAGCAACCAAAAACTTGAAAACTAGCCACAGGAGAGCTTTAGCAAAACAGGATATGAACTTAAGTACAAAAAGTGCTTACCTTGGACCAGTCAATATCATTGGGATACCTCACATTTTGGTTGGCCAATAGAAAATCTACAACTGGTCCGGGTTTGACTATCATTGTAGTAGACACATCTGTACACAATGGTAGGAGGATGAAAATAATACAGCCGAAGACATACAGATTAGCATACACATAAATGCACATGTAAATGAGACACAATAAATCACAGCTATAAGAGCGTACCAATGTTTAGAGACAAGCCCCCTTGAGTAGTTCGAAAACTAGAATGAAAGCCACGGCAACCTGACACACCACCTCCTAAATCGGTGAAGTTCCGAGGGTCATTGTTGAAGAATGATTGCCTAACTAGAAGGCAACCCCTGCAGCAATAAGCATAGTTAGCACCAATTAAGATGTCAAGCTCACCAACAATGCAAAACTGAAGCAACTTACTGTTTTGATGCATGCTGCCTCAATATGATATCAAGCACTCTTAGCGCTTCTTGAGAGTTATCCGTATCATTCCCTCGTAAAGCATTTGCAATGGATTGCATTGGAATTTTCGCAGCAAAACTTATCTCAACTTTGAATGTCTTTGACTGATATGGACGTCTTAGCCTCTTCCTATCTCCCTCCCCGGGACTGTCATTTCCCCCAGGGCTACCATTTGCAGGAACCCTGGAAACAGGGAAAAACATAAAGTAAAAAAAAAAAATCCAACAGAAGGAAACCATGAAATATACCCTTGAAAATATCAAACAAGACACATTTGTACCTGTTGGAGGAAATATCCTCCAGCACAACAGTGAATTCAAAGTTGTTTTGGGGAAGGGCACCTATAGTAAACAAGCTTTTCTCTCCATCGTAAGCAAAGTCCTTCCTATCAAGTTCAGTATCATATGTCTGCTGAACTCTGTCAATTACTCTTCTCCCAATACCCTTCCCATCTACTGGCTTGCCATCTTCGTAAAACAGGGAAACCTAATAACAACATGAAACAGTTAAAAAGAACAAAAAACATAAATATGTGAAAGTAGCTCATTTCTCAGCAAGTGAACCCCTAAAAAGAAGGCAGCAGAAGAAATAGAAACATACACTGTAGTGAAAAAAATAGCCATCACCCTTAGTAGGAGTAACACTAAAGTGGTTAGTTAGCAAAGGTAACTTGTTCCCTTTACGCCCAAGACCAGGCCTTGCCATTGGCACTCGTTTTGGCTGTGTTTTTGTTACTTTTCTTGGCACTTCAGCAATTTGCTCTGCTTTTATTGGTACAAGATTTGGTGGTATGACCAGAGGCGGGGGTGGTAAAGCCTCTGACGGTTCTGATGGATCCATCTCGTAAATCTTCAGAAGCAAACAGAACAAAATCAATAAAAGCAGAATCTAATACCCCAGTTAATTGAATCTAAACCAATGAAATAAGTTCTTTTTAATGATGGAGACTTTATTGATAATGAAAAGCAGAAGATCTAGTGACCAAGATGGTCAATACAACAAAGAAAAGAAGAATGTGAACAAGCCCTACAAAAGAAAGACAAAGCCTCAAGGAAGGAGAGAATCCTTTTTTTTCACTAGGTAATATGTTAAAAGGACACAAAACCCCACAATAGGACGGCCATTGTTTTTCAGACATATGTCTCAGTTGGCTTAATGAGCAGGCAAGTGCCCGTTCACCTAGTTGCTCATTAATGTAACCGAAAGACATGACAGAAATAAATTGACTGAGAGTGGAACACCATCCTATCTCTGCATCCCCTTATCATTTCCCCATTATAAATTGCAACAATATAACAAATCATCACAGCAAAATGCATATCCACAACTTGCAATACCATTGGAAAAACAGGATAGAAGCTTGTAAACTATAAAAAGAGAAATTTCAAGAACTATAAATCAAAAAACATTGTGTAAAACACAACAGTTTTTAGAATAATCAGTAATGAGGCTCAGATTCAAATGAGGAAACACCCAAGAACCCAATAATTATTCTGTAATGCCCATCCATGCAAGAATCCAGAGTCCAGACACAGAAAATAAGCAGTCATAAACTGAACAATATTAGCAGGGTAACCTAACAACATGAGAAGCACAACCCACACGACATTTTATATTTTTTATTTTTTATGAATTTATATATTTTAAATTATTTTATTTTATCATTTTTCGTGATATAACCTGAAAAATAAACAATTAATATATCCCAAGATTTTCCCCTGCCGAGAAATTCACGTGAATGATATTTGTGACATAGATTTTGCAGTTTGACAAACAACCCAAAAATGAAGAAAAACATCAACTTAAACTACTTTGAAGTGGAGTCTTTAAGGTTAACTACACAAAGAAGCTTCATAAATATAGAAAGCTGGAAAACTAACCTGACAGTGGGCGAAAAAACTAAAAAAAATAAAAAATAGAAGCAGAAAATAATCGTATAAACTATGATTGTTTCACCTAAATATGATTTTCTAATAGCAAAAGTTAAAAAGCAAGATATCATAGGACTTCCAATTTGAAGTAATCTGCATAAATTTACTTTTTCACCACAGTTGGAGAAAGTATGAGAAGTTTATAGCGAAAAATATTTGCAAAAACCTCAAGGAAGAAAGTTAAGTGAAAATCTAAATCAATATCATAACCACCATAGATAAATACAGATGGGGAACTTTGAAAACACACCAATTTAGCTAAAAATGCTTTAGATTAAGATCAAACCCTTCTTAAAAACAAATAACCATACTGTAAAAATCTCATCATCACAGCTTTAGACCTGCTAATAATAGATTATGCATGTAAGCTCCATACCAAAATATGTTACGAAAAATCATTAGCACAGAAACAGAATTAGCATGTCAGAGATTTGTTCTGAACAGTAAATATTGTATATAACTAAAATAAAAGTCCATATTCATCAAAATCTACTTACAAAATCCAAAAGATCCTTTGCATGTCATTAAAAATTGAAAAAATAATGAGAAAATATACAGATCAGAGTTCAAGCCCTAGAATTAGAAACAGGAACCCCAGAAGGCGCCTAAATCATCTCTCTACTCAGACCCCTTGAAAAAACTTTAGCACAAAAAGACTTCATATAGGCAAAAAACATACCTAAACCTCTTATAGAGAACTCTATGTGCTGAAAAAAATCAACCCCATGTCTTTTAAGTATTAAAAAACTTCATATATTAGAATCTTTTTTTTTTTTTTGGTGGGTATATATTAGAAACTTTCTATATACTAATATAGGAGGTTTCCGACGTATATTATATAACACAAGCCAACTTTCTATATACTAATGTAGAAAGTTTCTTAATATTAAGAAATCGCAGAAAAAAAAAAGGAAAACTTATATTACAGAACCCAAACCATTAAGAAAAATCATTTCTCAAACTTCTTGAAATTAAAATATGCCAAAAACACACAGAAACCACAAACCTAAAGATCGAGCACCTCTCTGCTCAGACCCCTTAAAAATCTCTTAATCTCTTAACACAAAGAGAACTCTATGTGCTGAAAAATTCATCCCCATGTCTTTAAGCATTAGAAAACTTCCTAATATAGGAAGTTTCAAACGTATATTACAGAACACAAGCCAACTTTCTATATACTAATATAGGAAGTTTCAAACGTATATTACAGAACACAAGCCAACTTTCTATATACTAAAGTAGAAAGTTTCGTAATATTAAGAATGCGCAAATAAAAGGAAAACTTATATATGCTGAAAAAAATCACCTCCCATGTCTTTAAGCATTAGAAAACTTCCTACATTAGAAACTTTCTATATACAGAAACTTTCCTACATTAGAAACTTCCTAGAATGCTCAACAACAAAAAAAAGGAAAACGTATATTACAGAACCCTAACCCTTAAGAAAAACAACTTCTCAAACTTATTGATATTAAAATATGCAAAAAATAGTCTGAAATCTCAAGGAAGTCGAAGTACCCAAAAAAAAAAAAAAAACCCCATTCATGACTTCAAGAACTGCAAAAAAAATAACAAAACTCAAACACTAAAAAGAAAATTAAAAAAAGGGCGGCACATTTTACTCTGCTGAAACTTCCAAATAATCTCTTGAATCTAGAATGTGTTACAAAAAAAACCAGAAATCGGCTTGAAAATAACCAGAAAACGAATCAAAACCTTAAAAATCTGTTACAATAGCTAAAAACAGTACACCGCAAATCTCAAAGTTCTTTAAAAAAACCTGAAGATCGGCTTGAAAATAACCAGAAAACGCATCAAAACCCTTAAAAATCTGTTACAATTGCTAAAATCAGTATACAGGAAGAAGAAAAAAAATCTAAAAGTTCACACCTAAAATTGTTACCAATGCAGTGTAAGCGAAACACATCAAAATCCCTTACAAACTTTTTACAATAGCAAATAAGAGTACAAAGCAAGAAAAAAAATATAAAAAGTTCCAGAGTTCAGATCTCAAACCCTAATTCTCAGCAAAGAAGAAAGCAAAACCCTAAAAACAGAAAGTGGAATCTCAAAACCACTCTCTCGCTCTCTGCCTCAACAAACACAGCGTCAGTTTTAGAAAGCGCTCCCGCCTCTCCTTAAATAGTCGCTTTCATAGGCGTACGGAATCTGCCAGGCTTAAATGACGAAAACACCCTTATACTGTGACGTATACTTCGTATCTGTCCCCTTTCCTTCGTTTCTATAACAATTTCGACCTTTTCGGAATTGCTAGCGACAAAAGCTGAAAACAGATGGAATGTTCCTGATTCTATACGATGGTACGACAAAGGGAGTACGTCACGTGTAGGTGAGGGTAGTTTCGGAACTTAAAAGTGTAAATGACGAGATTGCCCTAAAATTTTAAACGACGCCCCTTAGCGCCATGTTCTCATTCTTTTTGTGGGTGCGGCGTGATGTTGAGTGTTTTTAAAAAAAGTAAATTGGGCCCCTCATAGGATGATCGAAACCGTTTATTTGTCAATAAAAAAAAGAGTAGTCAAAATACACAATGATCTCTTATGCTATAAACTCAAGGGATTAAATGCACTTTGGTGACGCTGCACAGTAAGGGCGCCCTTTCAGCTGATTTATGCAAAGGCACCCATTAGTTTAAAACTCCTCTATTAAATATAGTAAGCTTTCCTTTAGTAACAAAATACAAGTATGCTAAACTCAAGGGAATTAAATGCCCTTTGGTGATGGGTCACCAATAAATGCGCTCTTTCAGCTGATTTATGCAAAGCACCCTTCAGTTTAGCATTCCTCTATTAAATATAGTAAGCTTTCCTTTAGCTACTAAATATCATATTAATGTAAAGGCATTTCGTGAATGGTCTGTTGCATAGACAAAATCTGCTGAAAAGTGGACGCTAGCAAATCCCTAATGCTCTATTTGGTTGGCTATTTTTAAGGAGATTGAGGGGAGAACATCTTCTTGAGATCTTCTTGAGATTGTTTGGTTGCCTTTTAAAGTCGTTGACCACTAGCACTGTCGGGCGACGGTCGGGTGATGTGGCGTGCTCGAGATCTTCTCTCCAAATTTCTTCAAATCAAAGAAATTTGTGGAGAAGATCTTCGGGAGATCTTTTTGCCCTTATCCCAACCCCCCCCCCCCCCCCCCCCCCCCCAATATTTGCAAGACAAACCAAACAATGTTTCTTTCTTCCACCCTTAATCTCCCCGTTGACTGATTTGTTTTATATCTCCCCTTTGACCGCTGGGATATAGATCTCCCAACAAATTACCGGCATCCAAACAGAGCATAATGTAAATTTCTTTCAAACTGTTAAATATCTTATAAATGTAAATTTCCCCTATAGCTATTAAATACCTTAAATGTACTTATTTTATAATGAGGAAACTTGGGTGGCCACCAATGTACGAAACCTTAAAAATAGAAATTTCCCTTTAAACCCATTAAATATTGTATAAATGTAAATTTGTCTATAGATATCAAATTTTTTATAAGTATAAATTTCTCTATATTTATTAAATATTTTATAAATATAAAACTATTTATAGCAATTAAATTAAATCTTTTTACATAGCAAATAACTAAATAGAAGGAATCTATCTATTAATAGAGGAATGTGTTGGGAAAGTTGCCTTATTTCCCACCCAAGGTGGTTGCTTGGGTGGGAAGGCAAAGGCAAAAATAGAGATTTTTATTTTTAGCTTTTGGGAAAAACTAAACTATAAAAAGAGAAGTGTCGTTCTCTTGGGTTGCGGCGAAGCAAGACGTCTTTGGTGTGTCGGTTGCCAAAGGAGAGAGAAAGGGAGAAGAGGTTTTTCATCTCGGGGTTTTCTCTTGGGTTCTTTTTTGGGTTTATCTCTCACGTTATCTCTTGTGTACGGTCTTGGGTGTGAGAAGCAAGGAAAGGGTTGCGGGTTTATGGGTTTGCAATTAATCCATTGTAATCCTTGTATATTGTTTTTCTCATAGTGGAAGATCGTGTTTGTCACCCGTGGAGTAGGCTTGGCCGAACCACATAAAATATCGGTGTTCATCTTGTGGCTTGTTTGTTTATTTTACTTTTCTATTTAATTTGTGCACCATCGGATCTGATTGCCCGGCGGATTTTCTCACCAAGTGGTAGCAGAACTCAAGCGGAGTAATCGTCGAGGCCGGGTGGAGTGATCGTGGGTGTTGTGGTTGGATCGCGGTTAGAGCGATTTTGGGGAGTATGGATCGAGATCCCTCTCAAAGGTTGACTAGGTGAGTCAACGGGTTGGCAGCTACACATGTGCATTGGTCGTGTTGATCGAATCAGGAGGAGTCATAACCAAGGTGATTCGAGTGTGTGTAGCTGGTACTTCGAGAAGGCCAATGGTGGTTTTCTGCGATAGCGGACCGGTGGCGACATCAACGGAAAATCTTCAGGTGGCTGGGAAATAAGCCAAGGTGGAGATTGTTGGGAAAGTTGCCTTATTTCCCACTCACGGTGGTTGCTTGGGTGGGAAGGCAAAGGCAAAAATAGAGATTTTTATTTTTAGCTTTTGGGGAAAACTAAACTATAAAAAGAGAAGTGTTGTTCTCTTGGGTTGCGGCGAAGCAAGACATCTTTGGTGTGTCGGCTGCCAAATGAGAGAGAAGAAAAAGAGAGAGAAAGGGAGAAGAGGTTTTTCATCTCGGGGTTTACTCTTGGGTTCTTTTTTTGGGTTTATCTCTCGCGTTATCTCTTGTGTACGGTCTTGGGTGTGAGAAGCAAGAAAAGGGTTGCGGGTTTGTGGGTTTGCGATTAATCCATTGTAATCCTTGTATATTGTTTTTCTCACAGTGGAAAATCGTGTTTGTTTCCCGTGGAGTAGGCTTGGCAGAACCACGTAAAATATCGGTGTTCATCTTGTGGCTTGTTTGTTTATTTTACTTTTCCGTTTAATTTGTGCACGATCGGATCGGATTGCCCGGGGGATTTTCTCAACAGAATGATAGAATGAAGGGCGCCCTTGCAAAAACCAGCTACAAGGGTGCTCCTATCAGTCAGTTTCATCAAAGTGCATTTATGGCAAAGCCGTTTTCATTTCTTTCTACGCCATCATAAATGGACTTTGCTGAAAAGAACCAATGTGGATGCCCTTGTAGCTGGTTTTTGCAAGGGCACCCTTCATTCTATCATTCCTCCTATATATATATATATAGAAAATTTTGTAATATGTACAAATATTGTGTACACATTGTCAAGGTGGCAACTGGCCGTGCCGGCCCGCGGCACTCCAGGCACAGCACCGACCCGATTGCTACAGTGACATGGGCCGTGCCGGCACTGCACGAAGACGTGGGCCATGCTGGGACGAACCGACACGGCACGAGAAGCGGCACGGCACGCCCGACACGACAAAAATCAGTGTAAAAGGGAGTTTATGTGGCTGTTTTCTCGTGCCAGCACAGCACGACACTAACTTCGTGCTTATTCGTGCCGGCACGGCACGGCCCGTGGCCAAATCGTGCCGTGCCGTGCCTAGCCCGTGGGCCGTGTGGGCCGTTAATTTTCGTGCCGGGCCGTGCGTTTGCCACCTTGAACACAATGATACCCTAAATAACCTACAAAAAGATAACATAGTTACACAAAAAGAACAATGAAAGACCTAAATAACCTACCTTTTAAACCTAGGAATTTTGTGTCCTACACACGTAAAAAGAAGAACAACAGAAAATTTAGCAGCTCTTTGGATACCAATAAAATTGATCCTTAAGTGTAAATAAGATTATTTGATTTTAACCTTCTTTAAAATGGTACATTAACCATTAATTAAGATGAATATAAATCTATTTATAATCATTAGTTGCATACTTGCATGTGATATGATATGCAAATAAGACTGCGGATGTATGGTCACATGAAAGTAGTTTTTACGGGTATCCAAAGAGGCCCTTAAAGCTTACAAAAAATGTCACGAGACAAAAACACATATTTTTTGCAGGAACATATTCACGCATAGTATGTGCTACTCTTTTCTAGTTACAATAGTTTTAAAAATAATATGGCTAATGGAGTCCAAAGTGACCTCAATCTCTCATTTGTAAATAATACTAACTTCAAGGCAAGTGATGTATTCTTGCCTTTGTTTTACATGGGATAGCCCCCTTTCTAGTGTATTTAAGACTAATCTTTTACACCAGAGGAGGTTGCCCCAAGTACAAAAGGTGAATACATCATTTCCTCTGACTTAAAATAATCTAATTTTCAAATAAGGGTTGATTCTGTTGGTATCCAAAGAGGCCGTGAAGAAATCATGTCAAAAAGACACAACATGTCAATAGTTTTAGTCATCGATGTAGCGAAAATGTCAGTTAGATAATGCAGCTTATGGTTACGACAGAAAAAAAAATCTGATAGAATTTAACCAGTGAATTTAACCAATAACCCAGATAAATTTAAAACTATTTATAATCATTATATGCATGTTATATCACATGCAAGTAAGACTGCATGCATGTAAGATCACATGGAAATAGTTTTTTAGGGGTATCTCATAGTGGGGGAAATGAGCGGAAGCTTCGAAATTTAAAAAAAAAAAATCAAAATTTGGGGCAGATCTTGTACTTTGATGTTCTTCTTGACGAATTCCTCAAGGAAATTCCAAGAATCTTGCAAGGAGATTCAAGATCTCTACAATCCTTACAAACGACAAGGTTAGGGATGAGAAGAATAGAAAAACGGTTGGGATTCTAGCCTTCAATTCTCTATTCCACAAGACAATAAAGGATAATTCTAGTAGAAATTTCAACTCAAGGTGAAAATTTCCCACCAAAACACAAATTTTAGATCTAGATCTGAGATTTTGTTTCAAATTCAAAGAAAGCCCTTACAAATGGACGGAAAAGTCCCTTTTATAGATCACTTAGAAGTAAAATGACCTAACTATCCCTAAGTGAAAGAAAATGACCAAAAAGTACATGAGTAGCTAGAAAATAACCAAACTATCCGTAATGAAGTGAAATGACATAAAAGGACTAATCAAACAAGTCTAATGACTAAACCACCCTACAACATAAAAAAGTAGCACAAATGGCAAAAGCACACAAAGGAAAACTACTCATGGAGAAAATATGGGCTAATGTAGTAAATCCAGGGGATACTCCTGCGTCAGTATCCAAAGAGGCCCTTAAAGCTTATTAAAAAATGTTATAAAAAACACATTTTTTTGCATGAACATATCCACGCATAGCATGTGCTACTTTCTTCTAGTTATAATAGTTTTAAAAATGATATGGTTAATGTCTTCCAAAGTGACCTCCATCTATCATTCGTAAATAACATTAACTAACTTAAAGGGAAGTGATGTATTCCCCCCTTTATTTTACTTGGGACAGCCACTCTAGAGGGGGTTGTCCCAAGTAAAAAAATGGCAAATACATCATTTCCCACTTAAAATAATCTAATTTTCAAATAAGGGCTGATTATGTTGGGATCCAAAGAGACTATGAAGTAATCATGTCAGCAAGAGACAATGAGTCAACATTTTTATTCATCAAGTACTGAAAATGTCATTTAGAAAATTGTAAAACCCAGCCCCACAATAGTAAAATAATAATAATTATAGGGCAATGATAAATTTGCACCCCTGTAGTATGATTCGCTCCCCTTTAATGCGAATTGACGTTAAAAAGCATTAAAGTTTGTCACATACTCACATGCCCTCCGTTAAAGGGTTGTGAATTATCCTACAGGGGTGCGAATTTATCATCACCCTAAATAATAATAATAATAAAAGTAGGGTTAATTTCAATGGAATAAAAAAAAAGTCAAAACTAAAATGTTACAGAGTTAAACAAAACAAAAAATATTGAAGCAGAATAGGAAAATGAGAACACAACAAAAAACCACCATCAACCGATACCATCGAAAATTATAAAAGCAAAACCCACATGGAAAGAAATATCTTTCAAAAGCAAAATAATAAAAAACCACTAACAAAGCACTCTACTAATCCGAAACACCTCAAAGCTACACCGAGAAAGAGTAACGGGCAAATAAATAAATAAATGTCATCAATATAATGACGAAAAATATATCTTAGAAATGTGTTACCTATCAAAACAAAACTTTTGTGACCTTAAAAAATAATTCTTCTGAAATGTTTTTCCTAAAAATTACAAAGTTCTATTGTGAGTTCCATGAGACAGTGGATATGCAAAACTATATTTTCAATGATGAAGTCAAATCATATGGGAAAGTAAAATCTAAGAAATAAAAGGCAGGATTGGTTTCTTTTCCGGGAGTGGTGAGCTTTTCGATCGGATTGATATAGAAACGTAGGATCAGATGAAGAGACTACGGAGAGTGCAAAAATCTGTGAGGGATTTCACAGAAAAACTAAGAAATTTACACATAACGTTTACCCTAAAAATTAAAAATTATTAATAAATAAGAAATTATAAAGAATGTGTATATGATAAGATACCCAAATTAAAGAAAGAGTACCTGGAGAGTGATAATGATGCTAAAGTCGGGAGAGTCTAGTCAGCACAAGAGAAGGCGAGGACGGAGGATAGAGGCTGCAGAAATAGTGACGAAGCTGTCGCGATTTGTAAATATAAGGAAGAGCCGGAGAGACGAAGATGGATGTTGAATAGGTAGCTTAGGAAGAGGCGACGTTTCTAATAAGGTATGTTCATAAAGCTATCATCTTTAATGCCATAGATAGATATGAACGCGACTTTTGAAATTCCACGTAGATATAGAGTGAGGGAGTGCCTACTATTTTAGAAAAGTGACTTTTGAAATTCCACATAGATACAGAGGGGGTGCCAAGTGGTGCATTCCATGCATGCAACATTCTGTTTTACTTATATACTAGTTGCAGACCCGTGCGATGCACAAGGCAACATGAAATTTTTTATATTTTATATATTTTTCGAGTGCATTAAAACTTCAGTAAAGAAAATGAGAACCACCAAAAAGGAGAGATTTTCATTAAGTAAATAATTACAAAAGATTTTCATAAAACTTCATTAAGTAAATAATTAAAAAAAATAGTAATTAAATAAATTATTTTTAATATTAGAGTTGCTTAAAGCAAAAAAAGTAATCATTCTCTTGAAATAACATATTCTGTTCCCAAATAAGAAGTATTCATTCTTATGACATGAATTCAATTCTGACATTGTTTCAACTTCGCTTTGAGCCTAATCTTCTGAATCCCTGCAAGATTGATTGTTTTTTATTTAGATATTTTTTAATGTAAATAAATATTTTTATATAGATATAGTTGTAACCTTATGAATAAATTTTTTTTAGGAGTTTTATCTGGAGGAGTTTGAATGTAAATTTGCGCATCTGCTTCTGTATTTGCTCCTTTCGTCGGTTGTTCATCTTCCGAAGTTCTTTTTTTTTGCGGTAAATTTGTCTCATGCATAAGAAATAATTTCGAATGAGCATGCCATGTTTTAATTATATATATATATATATACCAATTAACATGTAAATATTTTTTTGTAGAATTTAAATGTAAAACCTGTATTGTCTCCATTCTTGCGTATTTTTCAGCGTCAATTATTTTTCAAACCGTGAAATTCTGCTTGGATGTTTTGAAATTGAATGCGGTCACCTTTAATTGGAATATATATGTTCTGCCTATTAACTTTTCAATTGCAGGCGGCATAATTTATTTCTCTTCATCCTGTAATGTAATTAAAGTTGGTTGTTTTATTTATTATAGCAAATCAGACATAATAAAAAATTGATTGTCAAATAAAATTTTAATCTCCTTTAATGAGTTTTAATGAGTTGGGTACCTTTTTCTCAGGAATGCTAATCTGTGCAACAGGTTGCTGAACAATATTTTCTGCTTCCCTATCAAAAATCTCAAAAGTTGTTGATGCTGTATGGTCTTCAACCTCTACATGTAGTCTATACCTGCAAAGTTTTAAATTGAACATATTAAACCTAATTTTTTTAACTTTAATAATAATATATATTTGGTCGGATTTACCATTTTAATGGGAAGTTAACTTTCTTATCGCAAGTAGGACACCAATAATATGAACTTAAAGGATCACACTTCTTCCGGCAGTCGTTGCATGAGAGATAGTACCATCGATACTACGAGTCAACTTTTATGATTGTTGCTTCGCAGAAAAAAGTAGAATCCTGTAATTTACGATGTTAGTTTTCTTTTGATGATCAATATATATATTTTCTAAGAAATGAAATTTTTAATAATATTTTTCTAACCTTTTGCTCGCTTTGATTGATGAAATCTAAGACTTGTCTCACCGTTCTTTTGTTGTTTTCAACCAATTCTCTGTCAGCAGCTAATGATTTCCTTGGTAGATCTATTGATTGAAGAATCTCTTTTGCATCCGTAACACTATGCAACATGTAATTGTTAATTTTATTTATAATTAATTTTTTTGCTATAATATTCAATATATACCTATTTTTGAACTCTAGAACTTCTGGAATTGCCAAGTTTACGTAAAATTTTGTAGCATTTGTTGAAGAGAGTGATAGATTTCCTGTGTAATTGATGTAAGAATACCATTTATAATATATTTAAAAGAACAATTTCATAATATTATTGTGATATAGGAATTAGAATGTAGTTACGTACCGAGATATTTCTTCACAGTAGTTGAAGTGATAATAAGAATTACAGGCTTATAAATATGTAAGAAAGCATCTTTGTTTATCTCCTCTGCTAATTGTCCCCACAATGTTATTCAGATTTTTTTTTGCTGCAAAAATATATTTGTAAAATTATTCAAATACAAAATCTTATAATGTTAGTATTAATTTTCTAAATGTATTATATTGTCTTGATTTTTTACCTCTTGTCTTGAAGCTCAATTAATTTTTTATTCACCTTCTTTCCTTTAGCCTGTATTTCCTCAATTGCAGAAATTGCAGTGATTTGTCCAATTACATCTGCCGGTAGTATATTTAATATTTTTTAGCAAATGTTATAACAAAAAATAAGGTAGCATATAATGAAGGGTATTGTTTTTACCTGTGAGGTAGACGTTATTATTCACTCGTCCGTCTAGAACAGTAAAAGGTATTATTTTGAATCTGTGCTGTCCAATCTCATCACTTTCATTCATTTTCTCTTTATCAGAGGTTGTTTCATGGAAGTTTATCATATATTTGTTTGAAACAACTTTGTATTCATTTTTGCTGTCAACTACAGTGAAATTCTTTATCACATATGCTCTAAATTGATGAGTGGACTTATTTTTAATTGATGCTTGAATATGCTCCCCCCTATATAGACATAAATGTAGAGTTTTTTAAAATGTTCAATATAATAATTTTATTTCAAGAATAAACAGTTATAATATTAAATTTCAAATAAAGGATGGTCACTCGGGAGACAGCAACATATAGTTGCCCATGAGTGAAAACAGGCTTTGGCAGATACAGGCCAACTTGTTTAATAGTTTGGCCATGACTTCTGTTAATTGTTATTGCATAACAGACTCTGACTGGAAACTGTCTTCGCCTCAAAACGAAGTGTCACTTTGATTTAGTAGCTGTTAATATGATGCTGGGTATGAGAACTTTTGTTTAATAGGTTGGGCCAGGTTGGGTCGGGTTGAGGCCAACACGACCCAACCTGGAAACCTCAACCTCCAACCCTAACCCAACCCAACACGACTCTTAACCCGGTTTGGTTAACCTGACCCAACCCAGATTTGTTTTTCCCCAATCCAAACCCGACCCGACCCAACCCGATTGCCTAAGTCGGGTTGGGTTGGGTCAGGTTGACCCGCTGAGCAGATGTTTGTTACCTAGAAAATATCATTGCTGCAAGAAAAACATTTTTGATGAAAACTTTTTCTTGGGGAAATTTTATTATAATATCCCTCCAAATTTAATGTATAATCATATCATTTGCATCAAAATCATGGAAATTAAAATTTTTAATGAAAAATTAATTTCCAGCATAAATGTTTTCTCGAAATCCAAACAGGGCCTTCGTATCTAATATTTTCCTAAGGCAATGTTTGAACTGGATGGAAATTTTTTCTGATTGGGTTGTTGTGAATGCATCTGCCAAACATGCCTTACTTCTCATCGTGCTCATCCTCTTCTTAAGTTTGAATCCTACTTTTTTAAGTTTAATTTTTAAAAATTTTTATGTTTGTTATTTGGTTTATTTTATTTTGGTCATTTGGAGTCACTTTTTAAATTTTTTGTTTTTTTTGTTTTTGCTGAGGGTGTGCCACGTGGCACCCCCTTTGCAAACAGCATTCATTGATTTGCGGGTAAAGGACGTGATTTTTTGGGAGCAAGAAAAAAAATGGAGAAGTGGCGTTTGGAATTATGGCTGTTACAAATTCCTAAAAATCAGACAACACACATCCCTCCCTCCCTCCCTCCCTCCACCCAACCAAACCCCTATGAACGGTCACAACCCTCTATAATTCACAACCTATATCTTTTCACCCACATTCATCTGGGTTTTATTTCATAGTTTTGAACGGTCACAACCTAGTTGCAGACCCATGCGATGCATAGGGCGAAAAAAAGCTTTAAAACTTGGACCCGCACCCGCGGGTCATCCGGATTTTGACGTATTTTATTCTTAAAGTTTTGCAATGTTCTAGATTGATTGGTGAGGTCCACTTAGGCATGTGGGTAATGGATGGCTCACAAATTCTAAAACACTCGTGCATTGCATGTCTTTGTGTGAAGCATGCAAGTCACAGTGATGGGCATGCGTCATAGTAACTTTTGTTTCATAAAAATTTAATGTAAACAAAAGCAAAAAAAAAAAAGAAAATTTGACAGAGGGGGGACAAATAAAAGAAATAATATCAGAGGGGTCAAGTGTATGCTGGAAATGACAGAAGGGGGTCAAAATTTGGTTTTCAAAATTTTCAATGACGAGAATGCCCCTCTGGCAGAAACAGGTGATATGACTTTTAAAAATAAAAAAGCATTTCAGTTTTTTCCCTCTGTTTCTCTTCCCTCTTCTCTCCTCCCGTCTGTGTTTTTTTTTTTTTTTTTCCGTCCTCTCCTCCGGCGATCCCTACGGGTCTGTTTGGTTCGTGAATCTCGACGGGAATGGGAAGTGAAAGGGGATTTGTGCAGAATGGCAATGAAAGGACCTTATGGGGGTGGGGTTTTGAAGTAACGTTTGGTTGTAGGGATGCTTACTAGAATTTTGTTGGAACTAAATTCCCAAATGCCATTTGGTTGCAAGAATTTCGCGAAAGATATGCGACGAAGCAGTGCGTGGAGCCTCATCCGTCGTTTGAGAAGCCCATTCCTGTTGAAATTCTAATAAAAAAACTCGGTTTTGGGGGTTTGCCATTCGGTTCTCATTGGAGAGCCACGTGGGCCGACCGTGTCCCGACATTGTTGTGGGTGTTTTGACCATCGGGTTTGAAAAACACAACCAAACGACGTGCCGGCATCTAAAATTCCCACGAAATTCTAATGAGATGCCTGGTCTTTGACAACCAAACAGAGCCGTAGGCAATCTCTCCGGCGATCTCGACGAAGGTGAAGCACGTATGAAACCTCAAAAACAGTAAACCCTACCTGGTCTCTGTTTATTTTTCATGATTTGTCTTCGGTGTGAGTACAAAGTAGAGATGTAGTTTGTAGTCAGTTGACAAATTTGTATTCTCACATGTCATAGTAGAGATGTAGATGTAGTTTGTAGTCTCACCTCTCATACTAAAAGCTTTTGAACTACATTTATGCTTTTGAACTTTCCATGAATAAAAGCTTTCTTAACATCCATTTATTTTGAGCAACAAATTCTTCAAACTAACAAATAAAGATTAACATTAAGGAAATTGATGCTTTAACAATAGGAGTTGAGTGTATATTTAGAGAAAAAATAAACCATTTATGGAAACACACCGTTCTTATAGTTGGGGTACATGTTTCCAGATGGCATTCTTATACAATCACATATCTTTCTTCGTTGCCTTCACCCCCTTGTTATCTTTCATGTTATTTTGTTTACTATCTGAAAGAAATAATTTTCAAAGATTTTATTTAAGACAATTGTGGCAGTGTGATATGATAATGCGCAAAGGGTGGTTGTGCTCCATAAGATATTGCTATTATTAGTAATTCAAAACTCATGCTATCCCATTTAGCTTTGGTGTTAAATGTGAAAGTGCTTGCGAAAACAAGACAGACATGAGTTTGATGAGTGTAGGGATTGAATTTTTCATGTTGTGATTTGTTACTGACATAAGAGATTCGGTCCCTGTATTTTATTTTATTTTTTATATCCTCCATTGGGTAAAAGAAATGGCTATGATTTGATGTTGCAACTCATATTAGAAGTCTCATGTGGCGATTTGAAAAGAGGAAAAGAGGAGATTCAATGTGTAGGAGAAACATCACGATTTGAAGTATGACAGTAATTCAAGTCATTTGAGATTCAGGAAGCGAAGTTTATGGTTCGCTTCTGTCAAAAAGGCGAAGAAAATATCCAGGTGGGTCGTGGCAATGCTCTAATTGGATGAAGAATTTTTTGTTGAGAGCTTATTTGTTGAGAACTCCAATTTCAGCCCCTTTGATTCTCACTATTTTGTCCGACCTTAAACCAAGCAAGAAAAAGCAAATAGGAAAAGAGGAGTGAGCAGCTCCTGTTTTGCAAAAGTTTCGATCTAGGATTCCCATTTATGTAGTTGAAAACCCCTGTTTATGATGCGCCCTCCATGGTGACTTATTGTACCCCATTTGAGGGCTCATAATTCATTCTCTAATACCGTGCATAGCTCCCCTCTATTGCCCTTGAGAAGCCCCCCTTAGGCACTAGTAACCCCATTTTTTGTAGCTGGAAACCCATGACTTTGAACTTGAGGACCATCTTCTGGATTTGATGGACCCTGGAAGGGTACTTCTTCTACCCCATTTGGGGGCCCATAATCCCTTGTGTAATACCATGCATAGCTCCCCTCTATTGCCCTTGAGAAGCCCCCCTTAGGTACTAGTAACCCCTTTTTTGTAGCTAAAAACTCATGACTTTGAACTTCAGGACCATCCTCTGGATTTGATGGACCCTCGAAGGGTACTTCTTCTACCCCATTTGAGGGCCCATAATCCCTTCTCTAATACCATGCATAGCTCCCCTCTATTGCCCTTGAGAAGCCCCCCTTAGGTACTAATAACCCCTTATTTGTAGCTGAAAACCCATGCCTTTGAACTTGAGGACCATCTTTGGATTTGATGGACCCTCCAAGGGTACTTCTTCTACCCCATTTGAGGGCCCATAATCCCTTCTCTAATACGATGCATAGCTTCCCTCTATTGCCCTTGAGAAGCCCCCCTTGGTAACCCCTTTTTTGTAGCTGAAAACCCATGACTTTGAACTTCAGGACAATCTTCTGGATTTGATGGACCCTCCAAGGGTACTTCTTCTACCCCATTTGAGGGCCCATAATCCCTTCTCTAATACCATGCATAGCTTCCCTCTATTGCCCTCGAGAAGCCCCCCTTAGGTACTAATAACCCCTTTGTCGTAGCTGAAAACCCATGCCTTTGAACTTGAGCACCATCTTTGGATTTGCTGGACCCTCCAAGGGTACTTCTCCTACTCCATTTGAGTGCCCATAATCCCTTCTCTAATACCATGCATAGCTCCCCTCTATTACCCTTGAGAAGCCCCCCGTACGTACTAGTAACCCCTTTTTTGTAGCTGAAAACCCATGACTTTGAACTTTAGGACCATCTTCTGGATTTGATGGACCCTCCAAGGGTACTTCTTTTACCCCATTTGAGGGCCCATAATCCCTTATCTAATACCATGCATAGCTCTCCTCTATTGCCCTTGAGAAGCCCCCCTTAGGTACTAATAACCCCTTTTTTGTAGCTGAAAACCCATGCCTTTGAACTTGAGGACCATCTTTGGATTTGATGGACCCTCCAAGGGTACTTCTTCTACCCCATTTGAGGGCCCATAATCCCTTCTCTAATACGATGCATAGCTTCCCTCTATTGCCCTTGAGAAGCCCCCCTTAGTAACCCCTTTTTTGTAGCTGAAAACCCATGACTTTGAACTTCAGGACCATCTTCTGGATTTGATGGACCCTCCAAGGGTATTTCTTCTACCCCATTTGAGGGCCCATAATCCCTTCTCTAATACCATGCATAGCTTCCCTCTATTGCCCTCGAGAAGCCCCCCTTAGGTACTAATAACCCCTTTGTCGTAGCTGAAAACCCATGCCTTTGAACTTGAGCACCATCTTTGGATTTGCTGGACCCTCCAAGGGTACTTCTCCTACTCCATTTGAGTGCCCATAATCCCTTCTCTAATACCATGCATAGCTCCCCTCTATTACCCTTGAGAAGCCCCCCGTACGTACTAGTAACCCCTTTTTTGTAGCTGAAAACCCATGACTTTGAACTTTAGGACCATCTTCTGGATTTGATGGACCCTCCAAGGGTACTTCTTTTACCCCATTTGAGGGCCCATAATCCCTTATCTAATACCATGCATAGCTCTCCTCTATTGCCCTTGAGAAGCCCCCCTTAGGTACTAATAACCCCTTTTTGTAGCTGAAAACCCATGCCTTTGAACTTGAGGACCATCTTTGGATTTGATGGACCCTCCAAGGGTACTTCTCCTACCCCATTTGAGGGCCCATAATCCCTTCTCTAATAGGATGCATAGCTTCCCTCTATTGCCCTTGAGAAGCCCCCCCTTAGGTACTAGTAACCCCATTTTTGTAGCTGAAAACCCATGACTTTGAACTTGAGGAACATCTTATGGATTTGATGGGCCCTCCAAGGGTACTTCTTCTACCCCATTTGAGGGCCCATAATCCCTTCTGTAATACCATGCGCAGCTCCCCTCTACTGCCCTTGAGAAGCCCCCCCTTAGGTACTAGTAACCCCTTTTTGTAGCTGAAAACCCATGACTTTGAACTTGAGGAACATCTTCTGGATTTGATGGGCCCTCCAAGGGTACTTCTTCTACCCCATTTGAAGGCCCATAATCCCTTCTGTAATACCATGCGCAGCTCCCCTCTACTGCCCTTGAGAAGCCCCCCTTAGGTACTAGTAACCCCTTTTTGTAGCTGAAAACTCATGACTTTGAACTTGAGGAACATCTTCTGGATTTGATGGGCCCTCCAAGGGTACTTCTTCTATCCCATTTGAGGGCCCATAATCCCTTCTGTAATACCATGCGCAGCTCCCCTCTACTGCCCTTGAGAAGCCCCCCTTAGGTACTAGTAACCCCTTTTTGTAGCTGAAAACCCATCACTTTGAACTTGAGGACCATCTTCTGGATTTGATGGACCCTCAAAGGGTACTTCTTCTACCCCATTTGAGGGCTCATAATCCCTTCTGTAATACCATACGCAGCTCGCCTCTACTGCCCTTGAGAAGCCCCCCTTAGGTACTAGTAACCCTTTTTTGTAGCTGAAAACCCATCACTTTGAACTTGAGGACCATCTTCTCGATTTGATGGGCCCTCTAAGGGTACTTCTTTTACCCCATTTAAGGGCTCATAATCCCTTCTGGTGTGATTTATTTAAGAAAATATTATATCCTTGCCAGATCTAACATGTTAAACTAATTTCTGGTAGATTTCGTCTATAAACTAGATTTGGTATTGTGACCTGTATACTTGAAATGCAATGTTCACTTAAGTGCAATTATTTGCATGCTTTAGTCTGGTATTAAATGTACTCTAAATAAAAATTTTATCATCTTCTTGTCATGTTTAAGTCTTAACAATATCATATACTCCTTTTGCAGACAAGTTCTCAATCAGGAAGCTCATATTTTGTTCTTTCAAAACCAGAGTTGTCTGGTTCACCTCCGATACGTGTGCCTTCGAAGGTTTTGGTTAAGCCGGCCTCTACTTATTCACCTTAAGAAGCCCCCTTTACATAGTGGTTCTTATGATATCTTGTTGGCCCTTTGCAGGTCTTCGTAAAGTGGCACGCACAATGGTTTCTGCACTATTACACTATGATGGCATACTGAAGGATGAAGTTAATTGGGAATATATTGGTGGGAGTAAGAAATTCTTATTGGTAAGTCCCCGAATGAGTCTTAAAGAATTGGAGGCTCTAATCCACAGTCGAATTGGGAGTATTGCAGGACGGGTGTCACTATCCATCAAATGTCGATATGTTGTTGATCCATATATAAGCACTCTAATCGACGTCGATAGCGATGATATCTTCCAAACGTTGGTTAAGGTGCTTAAGAAAGATACTTTCAACTCTGTGATGCTATACATAACAAAAATTGACAATGGCCTATACAATGTCATACCTTCTACTTCCTTTTCACCACGAAATCCCTCTAATAACCTGCCCATACCTTTGACTTCTGTACCACCGATTCCCTCTCAAAATCCCTCTAATACTGCATGCATACCTTCTACTTCCGTTCCACCGATTCCACACCTAAGATATCCACCGGAACGAGTAACTGTCACTCCCAACTCTCGTTTTGAAGTAGACTTACAAAGAGAATATGAAACAGAATTGGGTAATACAAGCATAGGAGGTGACTCGGCACAATTTAGTTCAAGGTATGTCTTGTAGAATTTTATTTATATTCAACTACTAAATCTACTATCCTGATTTTATATTGTTGAACTGTGTAGGGTTCGAGTTGACCTAAATGAAAACTTCTCGGACGATATGTATGTGAACCATATCTCCGAAGATATCATTGTCCCCGGGAATGATGCAGATGTGCCGTTGGAGCATATTAATGTTTTCGAGGATGATTTTCATGTCTTCGGTTGTGATTTGGAAGAATTTAGAACTGAAGATGACAATGATGATGATCATGCAGAGGATGATGACGAGGCTGCCGTGCGGACATGCCATGGCAGCCATTGCCATCACGGATTTTGATGAGTACGATTATTGCCAGAAATGGTTTCATATAGAGATGTATCGGGAAACGTATGCTGAGGTGCTTCACCCTACAGTAGATCGCACTCGATGGGAAGTGCCTCAAGAACCTCTCAACACTGTATTACCTCCTATAGCGAAAAGACCACCTGGACATCCGCGTACGAGAAGATCTGACCGCGAATTACAGAGTAGAGTGCATCGCAAATGTACGATCTGTGGAAAACTTGGCCACAACAAAAGGACTTGTCGAGAACCTCCCATGGAGAGACAACTGCCTGATGAATTTGCCATTGGACCCTCTGCCCCCGTTTTCAATAGGTACGTGATACGTAATTTATGGAGGTGAATAAGTAGTATAAAACATCCCCGATCCCATACTTATTCGGTGTGGTGTGGTGGTGGTGTTTGTAGGTCGGGTGTACCTTGTGCAGCTCCTTTTTTCACGTAATTACTCTGCGGACAATGCATTAGAGGCTCCACTTGGATGGATGAGAAGTGGATTAATTGAAAGTGTGCACAGTAATTAGTTCCTGTATTTAAGTTTTTTGTTACGTGAAACCCTTTTTTCTTATACTGTAATTAGTGGTGTGCATATATTTATCTTTTTTTGTGTACTATAATTAAAAAAATGTACTTGAATCCTAGTTTATATTGGGTTTGAGTCTATTTCGCAGGGAAGAATCCTAAAACAAAATATACGATGTCTTCAAACAGAGTATATACCGAAGATACCCTGTCGCTAACATATGCTTCAAGGTTTATGGGTATATCAGTATGTCACAGGCTGTTACATTTCTACAAGACTTCAAGCTTGGTCATTACATAAGATTCCTCGAATAACAATGTTCATGGGTCAGGTTTGTGCCTCTCCTCTTCCACCTTTCCTTTTTACCCAATTGAACAAATTAATAACCAAATATGTCATCCTAACAATATCTTTTTCGTTGTAAATAATGACAATGAAGATGAATGGAATGAAAATTTCAAGTGGTGGGTACCCTGATAGCAGCACTTCTGTACTTGGGAACTGCATGGTGGCTCTTGCAGAATTGGAAGCCTCAACCGGTGGGGAAATTACTTGGATGGGTGCCCCTTCGCTTCTTGTCCTACTGCGAAAGGCATCGTAGTTGAAGGCTGCCCAGTTTTATGAAGGTGGAATGAGTTCTGAAAGTTGAAGGTTACCCAGTTTTCTGAAGGTGGAATGAGTTCTCATAGTTGAAGGCTGCCCAGTTTTCTGAAGCTGAAATGACTTCTACCTTGCAAGCATTGTTAAAATAAGTTTTTCCCTGCTGCTAAGAAAATAGATCAACAATTGGAAAAGAAATTTGGTTGTATATATATATAATCCATTTCAACTGAATCAATTCAGTTTTTAGTGTAAATAACTGAAACAATACCGTTTACTTGAACTTTTTTTTATGAGTTTCAAATGCTCTAAATTGGAGAAGAGAATATATTCTGACAATTGAGTTTTCTGTTGGCTGAACTTCACTTTCAATGTTGCCCTTCATGCCTATTTACATGGCAGTAGTGGGTGCATACAAAATGAGAAACAGGAGAGCAGCGTTGAAGGGTATTCACTAGCGTCAACAAGTTCTGCCTCATCAACTTCCTCTTCTACTTAGATTCTTATGTTTGGTGCTGTTATTTTCATTTTACTGGACATCTGTAGTGGATGTAAATATGCTTCGGATTGTAAATATGGATCAAAACCAATTATTTTTTCCGCTTCACTCTATTTATATATAAATAAACAACCTTCTTATGGCGTGATAAAATATTTACCCTTTACATGTTGCAAATAATGCGTAGGCAACGCTTTTTATTACGATATGCGAATGTTTTGTTCAAAGCAATCACTGGCAGAATGTCAACCATATTTGGTATGAGGTTTAGATCGAAGTCACCACAAATAATGCATGGCCTACCAATTTAATTTTCCATTCTTGCAATTGATCTCATGCTTCCAAAATGGACTAAACATACCACACCATAGGATGATCCACAACCGTCCATTGATGGAGCACAATGTAAAGAGGTTGTTCTCCCAAAACTTGTTGAACAAATATTTAAAGATTTTGAAAGTCCTTTACCATATTTCGCAATGAACCCAATGCCACAACCACCATCACTTCACAGAACATGATTTTTAATTACAAATACATAGTGCTCAGTATGCTGAGATACAAACAAACTCTGTGTCCCTATAGCCCGATTTCTGTCTTAGAGCCATCTACTGCTCCGGAGGAGGCAGTGGCTGATGGGAAGAACTGCCCGGCGCCTGGCCCCACTTACCACTGGAGATGTAGCGATAATAGGCGGCCCACTGCTCATCAACGTGGGAAGTCATGGTCTGGAAGCGAGTCGAAATCGCAGAGTCGACATGGGTAGACAACTGCTAAAACTGAGAGGCCATGGATCGCTCAATGGCCTCCTGCATGTGAGCCAAATCTTGGCAAGTGTAGAACTGAGATGTATCTTGTGACGGCTGAGGTGCCGCTGCAGCCTGGTCCCGGCTTTGTAGCCTCCTCCATCGACATAATCGATGTCAATCGCTGCTTCATTAAGACCCATGCGGTTAAAGGTCTGAACATCAAACGGGGCAGTAGGAGTCATGGTCATCTCTCCATCCAAGGTGATGCCGAAGTGGCAGAAGACACGGGTGAGAATCATGCCATATGGCAAGGAAGAGCGGTAGCGTCCAGGGGTCTGAAACATGTAGTGAAATATGATATATGACAGACAAAGCTGGCGGCCCTCTAGGATGCTGTAGATAATATATGCCTCTAAGGGTCTTAGGGCTTCACGCATCCCAGCACGAGGTATGAAGATGTGGTACATGAAGTTATGGAGCATGGCCAATCCCAAATACTGTGGCAAAAGTCTGATAGTTGAGTTTGATGACAGTTTTCTTGATCTTAGATTCGATTTTGAAGAAGGAAGGGGAAATGGTGAGATTGGCATAGAAGAGACGCACCAATCGAGGGTAAGCGGGTTCGTTGATGTGAAGGATGGGTGTCCAATGAAGAGCATCAAATTTGGCCTGTAAATCAAAATTTTGAAGGACAGGGGGATCAATGTACCTACCGGTGAGGATGCCCTAGTGCCGATGTCGGCCCAGAGTTTCTTCGCCTTATCCCCAGTGAAATGGGAGTTGGCCACAACCTCGGCAGCCATAGCCTTGGCCTTGGCCTTCTTCCGTGAAGGCCCTTCTTCGTCGGGAACTTCTTCACGAACGTATTCGGGGTCTTCAACTTGGGAGGAGCCTCCGATGTTGAGATTTTTGGTTTTAGGAGGCATGGTGAGAGGAAATGTGGGTGGAGAGAAAAGTGATATGTAAAGAAGAAGAGAAATAGCCCTAAAATGGAGGAAAAAAAGAGAAATAGAGAAGGGAAGAAAGAAAAAATGAAAAAGGGGTGAAATGCTAGGGTTTTAGGAAGAAGAGAGGGATTTGGAAGGGAGAAAAGGGTTTTGGAGGAAGATGTAGGGAGAAAATGACGGAAAGAAAGAAAAAGTGGAGTTAGGGTTTGAAGAGAAGTGGAAGGAAGAGGGAAAAAAGAGAAGAAAAGTTTAAAAAACGAACCGGGTCCAGGGTTATAAAGCTCCTGGGCCGATTCTCGGAGTTCCGAGAAATTGTCTCGGAGTTCCGAGAACAGAAGGCAAATTTTTTTTTCCCTGGCCCGAATCTCGGAGTTCTGAGAAATTATCTCGGAGCTCCGAGGTTAACCTGGACGAAATCTCGGAGTTACGAGAAATTGTCTCGGACTTCCGAGAATAGACGGATTTTTTCCAATTTCTACTGGACCGAATCTCGGAGTTCCGAGAAATTATCTCGGAGCTCCGAGAATAGACGGAATTTTTACAATTTCTACTGGACCGAATCTCGGAGTTCCGAGAAATTATGTCGGAGCTCCGAGGTTAACCTGGATGACATCTCGGAATTCCGAGAAATTGTCTCGGACTTCCGAGAATAGATGGATTTTTTTCAATTTCTACTGGCCCGAATCTCGGAGTTCCGAGCAATTTTCTCGGAGCTCCGAGGTTAACCTGGCCGAAATCTCGGAGTTCCGAGAATCTTTCCAGGTTCCCTCTGCCCATATATTCGGAGTTCCGAGACAAAATCTCGGCCTCCGAGAAAAAATCTCGGACCTCCGAGAATTATTTTTTTCTTCTTTTTTATTTTTTTATTTTTTATGTAAGGCGGACATAGCAAGTTCAAACCATGAACTAAATGCATGAATTGTCTTTTGCTACACAACCTATTTAAATTGTGGCCCATCAAATGTACGTTATGGATCATCCTATGGTGTGGGGTGGACAGTCCATTTGGAAAGAAGGGGGTGGCTGTTGTAAGAAATGGTGTGCAATTTATCAACAACTTTGAGGAAGAACAAACAAAACCGGAAAAGCACAAAAAACAGGGGTCCCATTGCCAACTATGACGATGAAAATAAAAACTAGAGAGAATAACCACAATTAAATACAAATAAATCATATTTCCATCCAATAGAAATATAAATTCCCCCAACAATTACAAATAAATTTACCCCATTTTGCTTACAAATAGACACAAAACTTCACAGCAAAGACCATCAATGTCCATCCTCTTTACAACATCCATGAGAACTTCAAGAGCTCTTCTTCATTTTTTCACTCATATATCCCCCTTAAGAAAATCGCCACAGTCCCCGAACTCTCCGCGCAAGAATCTTTCGCACAGCTGCAGCCAATAAGCGGGAATGTCAGACTTGCTGAAAGTGAATGGATCCTTTGCATACAGATGGTCGATCGCTTTAAGCACGAACAAACCACAGTCGAACCTGCATAACAACGGTTGTATTGAGCGAATAAAATTCATACCCTAAAAAAATAAACATTTAAATATATTGACCCATTGACCTGTTGTGGGAAATTGTCCATCTGAGCATATTGAAAATGGTCTATATCACAGCCCCTTTCCTTGAAGTACTCCTTCAACAAAGCTACCTGCAAGTGGTTAACATTGACAGGTTTAGGAAACATAAGTGTTATACGTATAGATTTATAAGTAGGAAAACATTGAAGATGCTAACCCACTTACGGTCAATCCTGCTCGTTCCTGGAACTCCAATCCTTTACAGGAATTGCATTCGTGGAACATTTTGGTGACCATATCAACAATGAGAAGAACCCAGTGGCTGTCTTGACATAATGGTAATAGTACCATTTGTACTGCTTCTAGCTGGTGCTCTATAAGTCTACCGTGGAGAGCGTCCTTCGCCGGCTTCCACTTTTCTACCCTCAGCTCCTCAGTCAGTTTGCTCCCCACTACAGTAAGAGTTCCCTTAAAAAAAAAGGAATTCAATGGTATACTACAGATATAATCTTATGTAAACTGAAATGTGGGATGATAGAAATTACACTTACATGTACCACCGAAGGAACGAAGACAATTCTGCCCCTAGGATCTGCTAACCCATCCTCGTTGCAGGACTGTACGTGCTTCCCATAAATATCCACAATCTTCAAGGAAGAGAAGTAAATGTGAGATGTGAGGTAATGTAGATTTTATTGATAAAAAATGACACTTACAGTGCCAGTCAGGTATTGTCTGACATTCCAAAGATGTTGTAGGTCTTCGGCTATTACGTGTACATCATCCTTTTCCATGAGAATATCACTGCAGAATTGTATTAAATTGTTAGTTAATAATTTTCATTTATGATCACCTTAAATCATGGTCTAATATAATTCACATCTACTTGCCTTTTCTCATGCTTTAGGAGTCTCTCTATCAGAGCTGTTCTCCTTCCCTTAGGCAACATCCCGTCATCCCGTTTCTTCTTGGGGGGTGGTTTAGGTATGTTGGGGTCCTCCCCCTCTTCCTTCCCTTCCTTCTGCCTTCTCTTTCGGGTCTTCCCTGAGAAGTAGGGGGTTTTTCTGGCTCTCCCAGGTTTCCTACTCCTTCCATCCATCTTCACACCCCTTACAATGCTCCCTAATTCGGAATCCAGCACCACTTTTAGCTCAACTTCAGTAGATGGTGCCACTTCCTTCCTCACCTCCATTTCGAACAATCGTTGCAAAGGTTTAACGATCACCCCGTGTGTGGTGCCGAATCTTTGTTCATGTGACTTGGGGTACTGAGACGATACATCTATTAGGGTGGCGGCTGCATCCATGTCACATCCAAGGTCAGCTAAATCCGTCCAATCCCCCTGTCCCTTCATTTATTCTCTGCATACGCTCCATTCCTTTTTTCAATTCCTCTAACTTTCCCACATTTTCCTCTCTTTTTCCAACATCTTCCTCTCTTTTTCTTATTTCTTCCCATGCTGCTCTAATCATCTGCCACTGTCTATCGACTACATCTCTCTCTCTCGCCAAAATTTTTATATGCTTGCAGTCATCTTCACTACTTCCTTCCTTCAATTCACTTTCTACTCCCAAAACTATCCCCTCGGACTCCAACTGTTCCTTATCGGTTTCCGTTGTCTCCTCAACATCCTAATATTTAAACACGACAGTCAATGATCAAATTTTAAATATCAACAAGTAAAATAAAATAATGTACGCAACATAGTCCTGCTCGACTGCATTACCTCATCCTTTAGGTACTGTGACTTCTCTAACAGAGATACTTTCAATGTCACCAGCACCTGAATATTTGGAAAACATAGTCAATTAACAAGATAGTAGTATTGATATATACGTTAACAAATTTTTAATATCTCACCTCCGATTTCTTTATCTGCTTCTGCTCCACTAATCGATGTCTTTGATTCGTTTGCTTTCCAGTCCCATTTAAGCACACGTGGACGAGCAGTTGGATTGGTGGGAATCCAAAATGTGGTATGCTCGTATAACCATACCTGCATACATAGGAAACACCATGTTAATCATACTATAAACAGCGCAGTTAGAATATTAAACGTCATGAGTCCAAATTACCTGAATCACCAACGAGCAGCCACCAAGGTACCTGCCACCCTTGCTGACTCTGTCTAGGTAATCTACGAGCCAGTCATATACTGCCATCGCCCAATTATACTTGCCAATCTTTCCTATAGCGTCGATGTAGGGCCAGAACAGCTCGTCAGCTCGATGTGCGCTTTTTGTGAAAAGGACAGAGGCAAAAAGATGCAGGAGAACATATTTGAGGGTCTTCTCTATCGAAGCTTGATTTCTTCCTCTACCTATTGCTTTAATCTCATTCTTGATAACCGATGCCTTCACGTTGGCCTCTGGAAATGGCCAGCCAGGCACTTTAGGTTGGGATTTAGTCCTGTCAAATGACAGAACCCTCACCACCTCCATTCTCTCTCCAGTAAGTGGCAGTCCTAATGCCAATGCAACATCTCTTGGAAGGAAGGGGACATTTATACTCCCTAACGTGAACGTTTTACTGCCAGGAGTCCACTTATCGTGGATAGCTCTTACGAGAGGCTTGTGCATGATAATGTCCTCCATGCCAAACAGATGTCGAAAAGGTGTCTTTTCTATGGCATCAAAATGGACTGGCTTGAACTTTATCCTGTCCATTGCCGATTTGAAAGAAGCTGGAGAACATCGAGCTGGGACGTATGGAGCCTGCAAAACAAATTACATCGCCAAAATATATGTGGTAAATGAATTAACTTACTATGATTGATACAATTAACAACATACACACTTAAATGTGTTTGTCTCTTCTTCACAGCTCCCATTTTCGTCTCCTCCCCTTTTAAACTCCTTTTTGACCTTCTTGCAGGCTTTGTTACTTTCCGTCTATTACTCTTTCGCATCAACATCTTTCAAGGCTTTGCAATGGCTCCTGACCGGATAAAAATTGTATGGCAATGAACAACCAAATCAAAATCAACGAGATCAATTCATAACCCAAAAACTCAGTTATATTGACCATCATTAAAATTCTGATCCTCATCATCTGTAAAAGAAATTACCAAGAAAATCAATAAAATCCAACCCATAGCATAAACTCATATTCCCAATCAGTACTATTATGAAGAAAAGCTAGCAAGCAAACAAATAATTATTACAATTCTCATACTAAGCTGAAAATATGTATCGTGTCTGTAACCTCTAAGGTCTGCCTTCTTAGATATCAAGCAAAGCAAACAAGAAACAAAAGAGCTGACCAATAAGTGCAAAGATCAGTGTTCTATATGAATTTTCTCAAACCACAACAACAACGACAAACCCCCAAAATAGATTAAGAGGTCTGTTAAAATTCTGATCCACATGGCCATCAGGCGAGTATTAGCTCACATGACTTAAAAAAAAAAACTCATAGCATCAGACCTTTTGAGAAAGAAAGCAGATAAGCACTAGCTATTGGAATTCAATGACCACCATTTGACCAATAATTTAATAAATGAAATCGAAGATAAAACAAGTGAACCATGACTACTTCAACAATGAACATGGGTCTCCACACGGTATTAAAGAAGGCCTATCAACTAGAAACTATGGTCTTGAAATTCACACTCAAGGGTTCCCAGCTACCTATATTGGGTTACTGGTAGGTAAAGGGGGACTCTGTAGGGCAATATAGGGGAGCTGTACATGGTATTAGAGAAGGTGTTATGGGTCCTTAAATGGGGTAGAAGAAGTTCCCATAGAGGGCCATCAATTGCCCACCATGGTCCACAAGTTCACAGAAAAGGGTTTTCAGCTACCAAGGTGGGGTTACTAGTACCTAAAGAGGGTTTTGAAGGGCAATATAGGGGAGCTCCACATGGTATTGAAGAAGGTGTTATGGGTCCTTAAATGGGGTGGAAGAAGTTCCCATAGAGGGGCCATCAACTGCCCACCATGGTCCCCAAGTTCATAGAAAAGGGTTTTCAGCTACCGAGGTGGGGTTACTAGTACCTAAAGAGGGTTTTGAAGGGCAATATAGGGGTTTTTGAAGAAGGTGTTTTTGACATCCCATTTCTCCACTCCAGAAATTGTAAAAATAAAAGCCTAGCATAAACAAATAGCAGACGAGCATTTGCATTTATTTTACTCTGTAGGTGGAAATGCGGTAAGTGATATGTACATGAAATGAAATCACATTTCTCCATTCCACAAATTAACGTAAAAAATAAAAGCCTAGCATAAATCCAAAAGATGGTCTTGAAGTTCAAAGTCATGGGTTTTCAGCTACAAAAATGGGGTTACTAGTACCTAAGAGGGGCTTCTCATGGGCAATATAGGGGAACTGTGCATGGTATTACAGAAGGGATTATGGGCCCTCAAATGGGGAGAAGAAGAATCCATGGAGGGTCCATTGAATCCAGAAGATGGTCCTCAAATTCAAACTTAAGGGTTTTCAGCTACATAAATGGGGTTACTAGTACCTAAGGGGGGCTTCTCATGGGTTTTCAGCTATTGAGGTGGGGTTACTAGTACCTAAAGAGGATTTTGAAGGGCAATATAGGGGTTTTTGAAGAAGGTGTTTTTGAAATCCCATTTCTCCACTCCACAAATTGTAAAAATAAAAGCCTAGCATAAACAAATAGCAGTCGAGCATTTGCATTTATTTTACTCTGTAGGTGGAAATGCGGTAAGTGATATGTACATGAAATGAAATTGCATTTCTCCATTCCACAAATTAACGTAAAAAAATAAAACCCTAGCATAAATCCAGAAGATGGTCCTTAAGTTCAAAGTCATGGGTTTTTAGCTACAAAAATGGGGTTACTAGTACCTAAGGGGGGCTTCTCATGGGCAATATAGGGGACCTGTGCATGGTATTACAGAAGGGATTATGGGCCCTCAAATGGGGTAAAAGAAGAATCCATGGAGGGTCCATCGAATCCAGAAGATGGTCCTCAAATTCAAACTCAGGGGTTTTCAGCTACATAAATAGGGTTACTAGTACTTAAGGGGGGTTTCTCATGGGTTTTCAGCTACTGAGGTGGGGTTACTAGTACCTAAAGAGGATTTTGAAGGGCAATGTAGGGGTTTTTGAAGAAGGTGTTTTTGAAATCCCATTTCTCCACTCCACAAATTGTAAAAATAAAAGCCTAGCATAAACAAATAGCAGTCGAGCATTTGCATTTATTTTACTCTGTAGGTGGAAATGCGGTAAGTGATATGTACATGAAATGAAATCGCATTTCTCCATTCCACAAATTAACGTAAAAAAATAAAACCCTAGCATAAATCCAGAAGATGATCCTTAAGTTCAAAGTCATGGGTTTTCAGCTACAAAAATGGGGTTACTAGTACCTAAGGGGGGCTTCTCATGGGCAATATAGGGGACCTGTGCATGGTATTACAGAAGGGATTATGGGCCCTCAAATGGGGTAGAAGAAGAATCCATGGAGGGTCCATCGAATCCAGAAGATGGTCCTCAAATTCAAACTCAGGGGTTTTCAGCTACATAAATGGGGTTACTAGTACCTAAGGGGGGCTTCTCTGGGGTTTTCAGCTACCGAGGTGGGGTTACTAGTACCTAAAGAGGGTTTTGAAGGGCAATATAGGGGTTTTTGAAGAAGGTGTGTTTGAAATCCCATTTCTCCACTCTAGAAATTGTAAAAATAAAAGCCTAGCATAAACAAATAGCAGACGAGCGTTTACATTTATTTTACTCTGTAGGTGGAAATGCGGTAAGTGATATGTACATGAAATGAAATCGCATTTCTCCATTCCACAAATTAACGTAAAAAATAAAAGCCTAGCATAAATCCAGAAGATGGTCTTGAAGTTCAAAGTCATGGGTTTTCAGCTACAAAAATGGGGTTACTAGTACCTAAGGGGGGCTTCTCATGGGTAATATAGGGGACCTGTGCATGGTATTACAGAAGGGATTATGGGCCCTCAAATGGGGAGAAGAAGAATCCATGGAGGGTCCATCGAATCCAGAAGATGGTCCTCAAATTCAAACTCAGGGGTTTTCAGGTACATAAATGGGGTTACTAGTACCTAAGGGGGGCTTCTAATGGGTTTTCAGCTACTGAGGTGGGGTTACTAGTACCTAAAGAGGGTTTTGAAGGGCAATATAGGGGTTTTTGAAGAAGGTGTTTTTGAAATCCCATTTCTCCACTCAAGAAATTGTAAAAATAAAAGCCTAGCATAAACAAATAGCAGACGAGCATTTGCATTTATTTTACTCTGTAGGTGGAAATGCGGTAAGTGATATGTACATGAAATGAAATCGCATTTCTCCATTCCACAAATTAACGTAAAAAATAAAAGCCTAGCATAAATCCAGAAGATGGTCTTGAAGTTCAAAGTCATGGGTTTTCAGCTACAAAAATGGGGTTACTAGTACCTAAGGGGGGCTTCTCATGGGCAATATAGGGGACCTGTGCATGGTATTACAGAAGGGATTATGGGCCCTCAAATGGGGAGAAGAAGAATCCATGGAGGGTCCATCGAATCCAGAAGATGGTCCTCAAATTCAAACTCAGGGGTTTTCAGCTACATAAATGGGGTTACTAGTACCTAAGGGGGGCTTCTAATGGGTTTTCAGCTACTGAGGTGGGGTTACTAGTACCTAAAGAGGGCTTTGAAGGGAAATATAGGGGTTTTTGGAGAAGGTGTTTTTGAAATCCCATTTCTCCACTCCAGAAATTGTAAAAATAAAAGCCTAGCATAAACAAATAGCAGACGAGCATTTGCATTTATTTTACTCTGTAGGTGGAAATGCGGTAAGTGATATGTACATGAAATGAAATCGCATTTCTCCATTCTACAAATTAACGTAAAAAAATAAAATCCTAGCATCAACAAATACCATAGCATGCAACTCTATTTTACTCTGTAGGTGGATACGCATATATGAAATGAAATCCCATCTCTCCATCTCACAAATTAATGTACAAAAGAAAACCCTAGAATAAAAAAACAGCAGAACGTTTCTCCATTTCACAAATTAAAATAGAAAACCCTAGCAGCAACAAACAGCATTTACAAGCATTTACAACTACTTTTACTCTCTAGGAGGAAATGCAGTAACTGACATCTATATGAACTCAAATGCCATAGAAAAACGGTTGAAAAAGGATTCCCCCCCCTTTTGCATCTCTCTCAACCTGATTTTCCTTTTAAAAATTTAAAAAATAAGAGATTGAATAAAGGAAGGGAACGAAACGACGTACCAGGTAGGGTTTCCTTCAAATGCGAGGTTTGATACGTGCTTCACCTTCGTCGAGATCGCCGGAGAGATTGCCGAAGGAGAGGACGAAACAAAAAAAAAACAGAGACGAGAGGAGAGAAGAGGGAAGAGAGAAGAGGGAAAAACTTAAATGTTTTTTTATTTTTCTAAGTCAAATCACTCTGTTTCTCTCAGAGGGGCATTCTTGTCATTCGAATTTTCGTAAACCGGGTTTTGACCCCCTTCTGTGATTTTCAACAAACACTTGACCCCTGTGATATTATGTCATTTATTTGTCCCCACTATGTCAAATTTCCAAAAAAAAGCTTTCCAGAAACTATGATGTGCATTGAGAGACGTGCATCACAGTGACGTGTGTCAGTGCCGTGCATGCATCACATCGTATGAGTGTATATATATAGCTATTGTGTATAGTGTTACTTTATATATTCATATATGAGATGTGCATATATATATATATAGTTATTGTATATATACACATAAATAAATGGCCTGAATGGGTGGGAGAAACGTAGGACTTTTCGTCGACGTCCCGCCCGGTTCGGCTAGAGTAAAATATTAGTTGTTCATAAACAAATTTCAGATTTTCCCATCGATTCCTTTGTCTATAAAAGCGCTTCTCAGCCCTTATTTGTCTTCCCGTTATCTCAAAAATAGCGAGAGAGAGAGAGAGAGAGAGAGAGAGAGAGAGAGAGGTGTATAAACTTTCTATTTGGGTATTTAGCCACGTCTCTACTCAACGATCTTCTCAACTTAAATCTCTCTGATTCTACGGAGAAGGTGATTGCAGAATACATATGGTGGGTTTTCTCTTTTATTTTGTATTTTCATTATGCCTCGTTTGATCAGTTCTTATATATCTTAAATACATGTATCTACTTAATTTGGTATGTGTAACACTTTGTTTTAATGGGGTTTTGGTATGGGGTTTTCTAGAAATTCAAACAAAAAAGGCTTCGAACTGGGTGGAAACATCATTTTCAAGATCATATCCCACCCCTCTCCTAACCTATTTCTCGATTCCTGAAAAAAGCATAGTAAAAGAGTACTTGGTTAAAATAATAAAAAACTGACCGTCGTTTGGGTTTGAGTCGGTAGTAGAAAAATAGGTCGGTATTTTTTTATGATATCGCGATAAATATGAAAATATCGTGAGATTAGTGTTAGGTTGTCGGGGTGAAAATCGAGGGGTGTGGAATAGATAGTGGGACATGTGTTAGAAGGCAATCATGCATTGAGGACACGTTTCACTACTTTTTATCCGTCTGTATCTTTAATTTTACTTCTTATCTCAGTTTTTTATTCATAACGTAGTAAAATTGGAAAAATTATTAAAAAAAATGCAAAGTTTTATCTAAATTGTTAATAAAGGGTAGTGATTTGAAAATTATAAAATAAGGGTTGTTAAGTGAGCGAGTATGAGTTTTAAGACAAATATACCCCCACTTGGTTTTTCCCACCATTTTTTATGCTCTAATCCCTAAGCTTTTTTCACCAACCCACTTCACGTTTTTCTTTCTTTCCCCACCCATCCAACGTGAAAAACACCCTTTGCAGCCATTGCCATCCTTTGGAAGCTCCAATCCCATTGTATTTTGTAAAAAAAAACACCATTACTTGTCACAAATTTGAACTTGGGTGATAAACATAGCTCCAAGTAGGTCCATGCTCCTCTACTTGAATAGGGTTTAACATTTTATGAAGGTTTTCAAGTTTTCTTGGGTTTTAACATTTTACGAAGGTCTTCATTGTTTTCATTGTTTTGTGTTGAAAAAAACAGATAAATTACCCAAGTTGTTCTATGTTGGTTGTATAACTGTTTTAATTGTTTTCTTGGGTTTTAAAAGAAAGTTAGAACCACCATTTTCTCTATTGGAAAAAGACCATTACTTATTTCTACCCAATTTGGTTCGTAGTGGTTCCAGGGTAGAAAATGTTGTTCTGTGCTGGTTCCGGGGTATAAAATGTGGTTCTCTAGTGGTTCCGAGGTATAAAATGTGGTTCCGTACTAAGGTCAGGGGTATAAAATGTGGTTCCTTAGTGGTTTTGGGGTATGAAATGTGGTTCCGTAGTGGTTCTGGCTTATTAAATGTGGTTCCCAAGGGGTTCCGGGGTTGAAAATGTGGTTCCCTAGTGGTTCCGGGATATAAAATGTGGTTCCCTAGTGGTTGCGAGGTATAAAATGTGGTTCCCTAGTGGTTGCGGAGTATAAAATGCGGTTCCCTAGTGGTTCTGGGGTTTCCCAAAATGTGGTTCCCTAGTGGTTACGAGGTATAAAATATGGTTCTGTAGTGGTTGCGGGGTATAAAATGTGGTTCCCTAGTGGTTCCAAGGTATAAAATGTGGTTCCCTAGTGGTTCCAAGGTATAAAATGTGGTTCCGTAGTGGTTCAGGGGTATAAAATATGGTTTCCTAGTGGTTCCGGGGTATGAAATGTGGTTCCCTAGTGGTTCCGGCGTATAAAATGTGGTTTCCAAGTGGTTCCGGGGTATAAAATGTGGTTCCGTAGTAGGTTCGGGGGTATAAAATGTGGTTCCCTAGTGGTTCTGGTGTATGAAATGTGATTCCCTAGTGGTTCCGGCGTATAAAATATGGTTCCCAATTGGTTCTGGGGTAGAAAATGTGGTTCCGTACTAGGTTCAGGAGTATAAAATGTGGTTCCCTAGTAGTTCTGGGGTATGAAATGTGATTCCCTAGTGGTTCCGGCGTATAAAATATGGTTCCCAAGTGGTTCCGGGGTAGAAAATGTGGTTCCCTAGTGGTTCCGGGGTATAAAATGTGGTTCCCTAGTGGTTATGAGGTATAAAATGTGGTTCCGTAGTGGTTGCGGGGTATAAAATGTGGTTTCGTAGTGGTTTTGGGGTATAAAATGTGGTTCCCTAGTGCTTCCGAGGTATAAAATGTGGTTCCGTAGTGGTCCAGGGGTATAAAATATGGTTCTCTAGTGGTTTTGGGGTATGAAATGTGGTTCCCTAGTGGTTCAGGGGTATAAAATGTGGTTCCCAAGTGGTTCCGGGGTATAAGAGTGGTTCCCTAGAGGTTCCGGTGTATAAAATGTGGTTCCCCAGTGGTTCCAGGGTAGAAAATATGGTTCCCTAGTGGTTCCGAGGTATAAAATGTGTTTCCCTAGTGGTTCCGGGATATAAAATGTGGTTCCCGAGTGGTCCCAAGGTAAAAAATGAGGTTTCCTAGTGGTTCCGGGGTAGAAAATGTGGTTCCCTAGTGGTTTCGAGGTATAAAATGTGGTTCCGTAGTAGTTGCGGGGTATAAAATGTGGTTCCCTAGTGGTTCCAGGGTATGAAATGTGGTTCCCAAGTGGTCCCGAGGTAAAAAATGTGGTTCCCTAGTGGTTCCGGGGAAGAAAATGTGGTTCCCTAGTGGTTCCGAGGTATAAAATGTGGTTCTGTAGTGGTTGCGGGGTATAAAATGTGGTTCCCTAGTGGTTCCGAGGTATAAAATGTTTTTCCCTAGTGGTTCCGAGGTATAAAATGTGGTTCCCGAGTGGTCACGGGGTAAAAAATGTGGTTCCTTAGTGGTTCCGGGGTAAAAAATATGGTTCCCTAGTGGTTCTGAGGTATAAAATGTGGTTCCGTAGTGGTTGCGGGGTATAAAAGGTGGTTCCGTAGTGGTTCCGGGGTATGAAATGTGGTTCCCGAGTGGTCCCGGGGTAAAAAATGTGGTTCCCTAGTGGTTCCGGGGTATAAAATGTGTCTCCCAAGTGGTTCCGGGGTATAAGATGTGGTTCCCTAGTGGTTCCGGGGTATAAAATGTCGTTATGTACTGGTTCCGGCGTATAAAATATGGTTCCTTAGTTGTTCCGGGGTAGAAAATGTTGTTCCCTAGTGGTTCCAGAGTATAAAATATGGTTCCCTAGTGGTTCCGGGGTAGAAAATGTAGTTCCCGAATGGTTCCGGGGTAGAAAATGTCGTTCCCTAGTGGTTCCGAGGTATAAAATGTTCTTCCGTAGTGGTTCCGGGGTAGAAAATGTGGTTCCCGAGTGGTCCCGGGGTAAAAAATGTGGTTCCCGAGTGGTCCAGGAGTAGAAAATGTGGTTCCCTAGTGGTTCCGAGGTATAAAATGTGGTTCCGAGGTATAAAATGTGGTTCCGTAGTTTTTCGGGGTATAAAATGTGGTTCCCTAGTGGTTCCGGGTTAGAAAATGTGGTTCCCTAGTGGTTTCGAGGTATAAAATGTGGTTCCGTAGTGGTTGCGGGGTATAAAATGTGGTTCCCTAGTGGTCCAGCGTATAAAATGTGGCTCCCAAGTGGTTCCAGGGTATAAGATCTGGTTCCCTATTGGTTCCGGGGTGTAAAATGTCGTTCCCTAGTGGTTCCGGCGTATAAAATGTGGTTCTCTAGTGGTTCCGGGGTAGAAAATGTGGTTCCCTAGTGGTTCCGGGGTAGAAAATGTGGTTCCTGAGTGGTCCCGGGGTAGAAAATGTGGTTCCCGAGTGGTTTTGAGGTATAAAATATGGTACCGTAGTGGTTCCGGGGTATAAAATGTGGTTCCTTAGTGGTTCCGGCGTATAAAATGTGGTTCCCAAGTGGTTCCGGGGTATAAGATTTGGTTCCCTAGTGGTTCCGGTGTATAAAATGTGGTTCCCTAATGGTTCGCGGGTGGAAAATATGGTTCCCTAGTGGTTCCGAGGTATAAAATGTGTTTCCCTAGTGGTTCCGGGGTATAAAATGTGGTTCCCTAGTGGTTCTGAGTTATAAAATGTGGTTCCGTAGTAGTTCCGGGGTATAAAATGTGGTTCCCTAGTGGTTCTGGGGTATGAAATGTGGTTCCCTAATGGTTCCTGCGTATAAAATATGGCTCCCAAGTGGTTCCAGGGTATAAGATGTGGTTCCGTAGTGGTTCCGGGGTATAAAATGTCATTCCCTAGTTGGTGCGGCGTATAAGCTGTGGTTCTCTAGTGGTTCTCGGGTATAAAATGTAGTTCCCTAGTGGTTCGAGATATAAAATGTCGTTCTGTAGTGGTTCAGGGGTATAAAATGTGGTTCCCTAGTGGTTCCGGGGTATAAAATGTGGTTCCCTATTGGTTCTGGCGTATAAAATGTGGTTCCCAAGTGGTTCCGGGGTATAAGATGTGGTTCCCTATTGGTTTCGGTGTATAAAATGTGGTTCCCTAGTAGTTCTAGGGTAGAAAATATGGTTCCCTAGTGGTTCCGAGGTATAAAATGTGTTTCCCTAATGGTTCCGGGGTAGAAAATGTTGTTCCCAAGTGGTCCCGGGGTAGAAAATGTGGTTCCCTAGTGGTTCCGAGGTATAAAATGTGGTTCTGTAGTGGTTCCGGGGTATAAAATGTGGTTCCCTACTGGTTCTGAGGTAGAGAATGTGGTTCCCTAGTGGTTCTGAGGTATAAAATGTGGTTCCGTAGTGGTTGTGGGGTATAAAATGTGGTTCCATAGTGGTTCCGGGGTATGAAATGTGGTTCCCTAGTGGTTCCGGCGTATAAAATATGGCTCCCAAGTTGTTCCAGGGTATAAGATGTGGTTCTGTTGTGGTTCCGGGGTATAAAATGTCGTTCCCTAGTGGTTCCGGCTTATAAAATTTGGTTCCCTAGTGGTTCCGGGGTAGAAAATGTTGTTCCCTAGTGGTTGCAGGGTAATATGGTTCCTTAGTGGTTCCGAGGTATGAAATGTGGTTCCCTAGTGGTTCCGGTGTATAAAATGTGGCTCCCAAGTGGTTCCAGGGTAGAAAATATGGTTCCCTAGTCGTTCCGAGGTATAAAATGTGTTTCCCTAGTGGTTCCGGGGTATCAAATGTGGTTCCCAACTACTTCCGGGGTATAAGATGTGGTTTCCTAGTGGTTTCGGGGTATAGAATGTTGTTCCCTAGTTGTTTCGAGGTATAAAATGTGGTTCCGTAGTGGTTCCGAGGTATAAAATGTGGTTCCAAGAGTCTAAGTTATTGTTCCAATTGTGGTTCTAACATTCTAAAGTGGTTGTATCATTGTAAATGGTTGTTCATAGTTTATAATAATGGTTCTTATCCTAATAGGGTGTGCGAAAATGGTGGAAAGAAGGGCTTCTTTTATCTTAAGATAATGCCCATAAGAGCGGCAGAGATGCTGTGAATAGACTTCGCCATGAATGACACTACCATGTTATCAGTTAGATGCAAGTGGAGTCGGGATTCACCACTTCCTTTCTTTAAGGATCCAAATTTGGTTACCAACATAGCTGGACATCCTACTGCTAGAGATCCCCGGTCACTTCCCACCACAAGTTCGGATTCATACCTCGCTTCGGAGACCAATATCTGAATAAGTACTCGTGTAACGGCAGATAAAGCCGCGAAGGCATGCCCTTGTTCTTTTGTTGGATTGTGTTTGTCTTTGGTGTACCCCCTCCTGGGGTTAGTGGGCTGGCACAAACGCTGGATAGAAATCGCGCTAATAGGGCACGATAGGGGGGCCCCTATTAGCCCTATTAGTAAGTGAACAAGTCAAGCCCCTCTCACGCTACTAACCTAAGAAGGGCGTTTATGGCGCTAGCCTCTAGTTTATGCATTCGAATGAGTCTTGTCCTTTACAGTAAGGGCAGTGCCCTATAGATGAGTAATGGGGACCAAGGGATTCCCAGGTGGGAAGCTTAAGAGAGAAGAGGGGAACAAGCACACTTGGAGAGCTCACCTCCGGCCCTTGGTGACATCGCTAACGAACTGAGCCCTGGGGAAGGCCGACGACTACATGAGGGGGAAGCTGTCGTAGAAGCTTTGCCCCTTGCTTTACAGAGATTGTTATGAACTGACTAAATGACTAGATTCTCTCAGAACGCTAGCGAAGATAACTATGTGTAGTGAAGCTCCTAGTAAGGCTCATTGGATTGGTCTACCCGTCACTATCGAAGACTAGTATTTTCCCACCCTTAGATTCATCCTATCCTTTTTGCCCTTACTAAAATAGGGCGCGAATGTAAGTTGTTTGACAGCTTTACGCGAATCCACACTAGCTTACTTTACACAGAAGGACTCCTTAGTTTATTAGAGGAATTGGATTCAGGAACCTCCTATAACCATATATATTTTCCCTATCCCTGATGATGAAATGGATAGTTTAGCTATCCTTTTTGCATTAATACCTATCTTCCTTCCCTCCCCGCTACCTACCTGGGAAAGAAAGGATTGCAGAAGGTAGCTAGCATCCATCAGGGTACGCTTGTTCGAGAAAACCAGAATGCGCGGAAAGGAGACCAGGGGCAGGGGAAAGAGAGCTAGTACCTCACTCCGATTCGGATCCATAATCACCAGTTCCATAGTCAATGCCAGGATCAGAAGTACGAGGATGCTGTCCCCCCGGGACTACCAGTAGCTTCGGTTGCTGAATATCGTGCAAGTTAGGTTGTGGTTGTATTGGCTGTAAGCGGAACGTAGGCGCTGTAGGTGATTGCAGCCCTCAGCTGAGTCATCTTGGGGCTGTCCTCGCGAGATTGACATCAACTGCCTCTTCGACTAGCAAGGAAGAGCCGTCTTAAATCTGTGAAAAGCTCCAAATAGGCACATGATAGTTTAGAGTAGAAGGAGCTCGAAGTTGGAATTCCATAGTCTATCCTTGAGAGCGAAGTAGGAAGAATCTCTGTTGACCCGTCCGGTGCTTTATTTATAGCTATGTATTTAAAGCAAGCAGTGCTCCTCTTCGCTTCAACAAGCATATGGGGTCGTTGCCACCGAGATCGAGAGTATAGTTTCTGTCATCAAAGAACTCTCGGTTCTCTCCTCGAGAAAAGATTGATGTTCAGTTTAGGCCTTACTACTATAAGGGAGGGGCAGCATCTCCCGTCGCCCGACTCACTCCTCACCGGAGCACTCCCTAGTCTTGTGGCATGGGTGAAGAGTGTCCACTCTTCACCCGCTAGGTTCAAGGTAAGCAGCTGAAGCAACTGCTGAGGGTACCTATCCAACTGTCTCTGCCGTTGGTGGAACTGGATATCGATCCAACGGGTTCGGATGCGAGCGAAGGGAAGCTTTATGTTGATGGGTACTTGAAGGATGAAGTATCATTTCAGTATATTGGCGGGACGAAGATGCCTTTAATTGTGAATCGGCATATAAAATTTTCAGAATTTGAGTCTCTAGTTCACCAAAAAATTGGGACCACAGCAACCGGTATCTCGCTATCTATAAAATGTAGATATGTCGCGGATCCATATCAAATCTTGTTCTACGACATTCGAAATGATGATGACCTAACTATGGTGATGATGCTTTTTGAGAATAGCCTCTTCAATTGTATGAGCCTGTACATAACCAAAGAGTACAAAGTAGGAGGAATTAGTTCTGCACCGATCCCCATCCGGAGGTAAAATATTCACTCAGGTGGAAATTTTCATTCTTTGAACTCTCATTCCATTACACTATTATCTGATGTAAAATTTGTCATTGCTCAGGAATATGTTGGATAAAATCAACATTATGAAGATCATATTTTATATGGAAATATTTGTGAACCTTCCTCTTGTCCTCTTGAACCGGCATTGACCCCAGAAATAAATCCATCAGTGCAGCCTCAGCAACACCTAATCAAAATGACATTGCTGGTCCCTAGAACATACCAATATTGGGCATAATCTGAAAAGATACCAATATTGCTCGGAATCGAAAAAGATATTCAGTGGACTTGAACCAAGACTATGAGGACCCTATTTTTAATGAGATAGAGGAAAATACAACTCAACATATGAGCACTGCCATGTAATCTTCTAATTACTAATTACATTTACTTGGCCAGTTCTATGTTTGTCTCATACAATATTCATTCTAACGTAGTCCCTACTGTGCAGGCATGATGCAGAGTTCAGCAGGGATTTCCATAGTGATATGTATGTTAGTGATGGCATTGAATGCGAGGATGGTAACAATATAGAAGGTGATGATGCATTTGGTGATGAAGGTGTACGCCCCCTAGTTGGTCTACAGAATGTTGTGGGAGACCCGTTATGTAATACGTATACAAGGGAGTCGTTGGAAGTAGATGAGATGGTTGTAGATGAATTAAATGAGGGACGTATAGAACTTGAGGAGATGAAGGTGGGAGGAATCTTCCCGAATTTGAAAGTATTTAAGAACAAAGTCAAAGAGTATGCAATTGAACGGAAGTTTGTACTCGTCCTAGTAGACTCAAAGCCTACAAAGTATGCCGTTAGATGCAAGGACAAAAGTTGCCCCTTCAGAATCAGTGGGAGAAATTATTTGAATCATGTTAGGGTAAAAAGGTTTGTGCTAGAGCATACATGCTCACGTACTTTGAAGGGTAATGCCCATCCCCTTGTCACAGCAGCTTGGGCAGCAGACACCTGCCTTGGGTTATTTCCCCGCCCAGGAGATGTGAGGCCTACTTTGATAAGAGCATACATCAAGGATAAGTGGGGTATAACTATAAGCTATGCGAAGACTTTCAATGCGAAGGTCATTATACACGAAATAATGTGTGGAAATGCGGAGGCGTCTTACCGCATCCTTCCTGCATATGCTCAAGAGATTGAGAGATGCAATCCTGACACCATTATGCGTGTATATCGAAGTCGGGAGCTATGGAGGCGTGGAGATCATACATTTGGTTGTTTATTTTGGTCATTCGGCCCTAGCATAGGCGCCTTCAGTCGAACAATTAGACCACTAATTGATGGGGCACATTTGCGAGGCAAGTATAAAGGAATTTTATTGGCTGTGACTGCAGTAGATGGTGATGGTGGATTATTTCCGTTAGCATACGCAGTGGTTGAGAATGAGATGTATGAGAGCTGGCTATGGTTTCTTCGTTTACTCCGCCAGAGGGTGATACCAGCAGAAAAAAACAACAACGAATTCACGATTTCCTCTGATCGGATGAAGGGTTTGCCTAGAGCTATTGACGAAGTATTGCCGGGATCATACCATAGCTACTGTATTCGTCACCTCAATGCCAATTTCCTAAAGACCTTTAAGAGTCAAATACTTTGCAAACTATTTTCGAGAGCCGTATATGCTTTAAGGGAGAGGGACTATAAGGAGACGATGGAATGTATCAAAGCGAAGAATGCAAAAGCAGGGAAATGGATATCTGTAGACACCCCATTTTGTTCCGCTTTAATCAATGAAGATGTTAGTGTTTTTCTATCGGTTTTCTAGTGTTTTTCATTTTTGTGTCATTCTCTTATGTTTTCTCGATCTCTTCGGTCATTTCCGCCGTGTTTCGCATTTTTCCGCCGGATGTTGAGAAGGGTTATCCATAGGAATCTAAATAAGAGAGAGAGCTTTGGGATAAGTTGCTTCGGGCAGAGTCAATCAAATGGGCCCGCGCAGTTTTTTTGGGAAGAAATGGGTTTTGCCTTACTTGGATCCAATATTTGAGGTTGTTCATGGGGGGAAACTCTCTTCGATGTATCCTAATGAATCTATGGTTTGGATCATATGGGGTTAATTTCTGTGTGCACCCCGTTGTGGCCTCGTAAATGAATGATTCGAATTGCTTGCAGAAATGATTTTATGGTGCGGTACCAAATCACATCCCATTTATATTGTAGCCCAACAAATGGATAGATTGGATCGTCCTATGGAATTGACTTGGGGGTGTAACATATTCACATCGCGGCCAATTTGTACAGTGGCCACCAAATTGATAGTTAGGATCATTCCATGGAGTGATTTTGGGTTAAATATATTCACCATGTAGCACCCTCTAATGGATAGTTAGGCTAATCTAATGGAGATAATTTGTGGACGCAACTAATTACATCATAGCCATTTGAAAGGGCGGTTTAGATCATCCAATGGAAATAATTTGGGTGCATAACCCATTTTATATTGGGATCCATGAATTGAACAGTTTGGATCACCCAAAATGTGAGCCATACACAACACCCAATTCTTTCTTTCCCCATTCACTACTTTCTCTTTCTATCTACACTAGAAGAGGTGGCTCAGGGAAGAAAGTGGCGAAATATATCATGCCCTTATTAAGATGTGAGTGGGGCCTACCATTGATGGTCCATGATTTCCCCCCAGCTCATGCATCCAACATGTGCGGGCCCGCATATGTTCTTCCCCCCAGATTCGGCTTTCGAAAATGGGTCCCGTGGATACAAAAATCAAAAGTCCATTCTAATTTGTGGTTCGGCTTTCGCAAATGGGCCCGCATATGTTCTTCCCCCCCAGCTCATGCATCCAACATGGGGGGCAAGTTATTGGGAGCAAAATGTGAAATTACCCATGTAGGGACCACACGTGTGACATATACCCCACTTAGGAAACGTTCCTAACTTTTTTTCTACACTCTTTACTCTAGAAGGCTGATTCCCTCTTGTTGGGATTGTTTCTAAAACTTGCCCCCCTCATTCTATAATGACACTACTCACTTACTTTAATGTTCATAGCTAATTAGGAAAGTGAGGGGTGTCATTGCCAAGAGAGGCAAGTCATGGTTTAATTCTCTCTCTCTAAAAGATATCATGATAATATCCCCTTGTTGACCGAGCCTTTTTTATAAGAGGCATGCATGCAATTAACTTTAAGAAATGTCTCTTTTCTGGCAAATTATATGAGCTTTGGATACACGTGGGATCCGGGTATTAAGGAAATTGCTATCTCTTCAAAGAAACCCGAAAGTATATGGCAATAAAATTGGTATAGCTTGGGAGAAAAGTTTAGAATCGGATATCTCTTTAGGCAATGTATTGGATTTTCATCCCATAATGGATGTCCATATTTTGGAAAACACTATTAATGGGTTATCAAAAATGAATAAAGCCTCCTTTCTTGCTGGACAAAAGAAAAGAGGAGGAAACAGCCAACGCAAAAAAAGAAAGAAAGAAAAAGAAAAAGAAAGATATTTTTGGACAAATGGCTCTCTCAGTTTTGGGGGAAAAAACTCTCTCTCGGCTCATATTCTCATTGGCAGACTTCTCTTCTCTGGGCTGGATCTCTCACTCTCACATCTCTCACCGTCTCCCTCTCACCCTCTCACATCTCTCGGCCTCTCCATCTCACAAAATTGGCAACCTTCTCTGGGTTCCATCTCATGAAATTCAGCTCTTCTCTCTCTCTCTCTCTATCTCTCCCTTGAATTTTCAGCCAACACTCCTTCTCCCCTCTCTTTTTTCTTCCATTAAAGCACTTCAAGATTATTCATCCTCTTCTTCTAACAATATTCCAAGCTACGAATCTCCGGCGATCAAGGCAATCTTGGTGTTACGTAGAGGGTGTGTCAAAGTGAATATCTCAAGGCTACACACCCTACAGAAAAAGAGCGCGATCAACGGTAGGTTCCTCCATTTTTATAATATCATAGGTAGAAAAGCATGCTTATGGCCGTTTCTTCTTTGTTTTCTTCATGATTTCCGTAAAAGTTACCATGCATGACCTAATACGATTGTGGTGCGTCAGCTTATTTGATTATCAATTTTGGTAAAAAAAAAGAATCGTTATATGAGAAAATTGGGTGTTTAACCGATTGGGATATCTAGTGGCTTTTGAATTGTTTTACAAAGTGAGTGTTTTAAAACCAAGGTTTTTTGGCGAAGCTATATTTTTCGAGTCTTAATGTGGTTAAAATAGGACCAAAAATCTAAAAATTCCGGTAGATTTCATTTGTTTTGACGGCTCAAAAATTTGTTTAAATAATACCCAGAAATAGGATTTTGATGGTCCTAAAAATCGTTCATATAACAAAACAATTTAAAACTGATTGAAATTTGGTCCTCAGTAGATTTTTTATGTTTAAATATTATACAAAAAGTTTCAAAAGATTTGGAGTTTATTTATTATTTTCGCTGGAATTGTTTTGATAAAATCACTGATTTTCATGTATATATGAAGGACATATCATTAAACGAACTCCTTGAAATCTGAAATTTGGTAGCAAGATGAAATGACAAGTCGGAATCATATTGTGAGTTTATCGGGAATTTTGGGCATATTTTAATATTTATTATTGATTTTTAATTGCTCTGATCAGAACATAAATATATCTGTTAAAAATAGCAAATTATTGAAATAATGTCTGAAACGTTTCGCATAATTTCCTATTCATCCGAGAATGTTCTAGTAAAATTTGGGTGGATTTGGAATTCGTTTGTTGTATATTTTAGTGTAATGTCATCAATCTGACCCGAAAGTGGAAAATCAATTAAAAATCGAATTTCAATCTTTAAAATCATGAAAAATTCTAGCAGAATATGTTTTTCAAGAACACATCATATCCGAAAGTTTCTGGAACAGATAGCTTAATTAGCTATTGGCTTCTTTATAAAATCATTAGTCTGATCCAATTGTGATAAATTCATTTAAAAATCCAAATTAATTCAAAGCAAATCCAAATTAATTCAAAGCACCTTGAAAATTTTCAGAGAACTCTAACATTTCATCATGTATTCAATCACTAAGCCATCTGAAACAAAAATCTTAGGAGTAATAGATTTTCTTTGTAAAATAACATGTTAGGATAATTTAGATGTCGAGATCGTAACCATAATCGTATACTAATTGCGATCGATCCAGCATAATTGGAGTGCATAAATTATAGTATGTTATTGTAGACACCCCATTTTGACCGTGCCCTAATCCATCCAATTTTGTGCAAAAGCCCATCAAATGAGTGATTTAGGGTCCCAAACTTCACCCTAAGCTAGCTTAGGGTCCCACTAAGGTCCCTGCAAAATTTCGTCGAAATCCGAGCGCGTTTGCCTAGCAAACGAGTCGAGCAATGTCGTAGGTCAAGTTCGCAGAAGGGGGGTGGATTATCCTGGATGAGACGTGCCCAAGTCAAATAAGACAAGAATTACGGGCGCGCTATATCAAGTTTTTCGCGCGCTTTATCCACTTGGAGTGCGGATATCAACCACCAATTTGTCTTTAAATATCGATTTTCTCTCATTTTTGAAAAAAAAAGAAAAGAGGTCTTCGTCTGTAGAGAGAGAGAGAGCGAGAGAAAAGAGATTTTTAGAGAGAGAGTGGATCTGATCTCCTCCGATCATCTTCTCCGGCTATTTTTCCGGCCGGCCAGCAACCTCTTTGTTTTTTATTTGTCTTGATTTCTTTTCTAACTTCTCTTCTTCTGTTTCTTTCATGATCATAGATCCATAGATACAAACCTTAGATTCAAACAAGACCCCCAGATCTGTTCTTACCTCTGTGTTTTCCGGTCAGGAATCAAATTTTCCGACATGCTTGCTGGAGCTCCGGTCATCTCTTCTTCACCTCAGAAACCTTAGATCTGCATTATTTTACCTAAACCCTAGATCTGAGATCTAAACTTTGACCCGAACCCTAACTTCGGTCATTTTTTCGATCAAAATCCACTAGATTCCAGCCGATTCATCTCCTCCGGCAAGCATAAATTCCGACAGATCTTTTTCTTCTTCTTTGACCGATCACCGGCTAGCCTCCGGCGAAGCTACGATCAGCGATCCGGCTTCAACTTCATTTAGCGTTTCAACTCATTCAGATCTATCTCCGGAGACTTTTATCTTTTTCATAAGTTGTAATTTCTGCAACTCTGTATGACTTTGTCTTCTCCGGCGAGATCTGCAACTTTCGAATCTACGAAATTTGACAGATCTACTTAATTCTGGTGGCGAGGCATCGAGGGACACTCACTCCGAGCATTGGACAAGAGAAAGGGGAAAAGGTGAGGGAAATCACATCTTGCAGGTATTCTTCGTCTATTCTCTATTCCCAAGTTTGTAGAATTTTTTCAAATTTTTGATTAATCTGTTGTATTTTACAGAAATTTTTTTAAAACTGTTGTGATGAAAAGATCATTAGAGGATTTGAATGCCGAATACGGTCATTATATAGAGTAGGACTGCCTTGTTAAAATCTTGAATATTGTGAACCTTTTGGGTTGATTATTTAACTAGAGAGTGTATTTCTTATTTTTAGAAGTCTGGAAATGATGAATTGTGAGGTGCATCTTAGTTTCTCTCATGTTCTTTACTTAAATCTGAGCCGTGGACTAGGTAGGTTAGGTGTAGTGTTTGTGTAGAGTGAATATTTTATGGCTTGGCTTAACCACCTTATGTTTCTTTAATTTATTCTTGGAGCTAAAAGGTTCTGGTAATATCTTGCTACATGAAATGGTAAAGGCCCTATGTTATTAATGCATTTTTTTTTTAAAGGAGTGTATATAGAGGTAGTCTTTACACTATCATTTTGATGATGGTATTGTTCATTCAGGGCCTTCATTGTAATTCGTCTGTGGATAGTCATTAACTCTCATCATTCACATTATCTAATAGTAATACTGATATATTGAACCTCACATTTAGAAATTAGGATGACTCTAGGTGAACCTTCCAAAAGTCAAGATTTCAAAAAAAAAAAAGGGCTTTAGTTGATTATATTAAACCTTTGTCTCGTTTCACAGAATTAAATATGACTGGATGAATGCTATGATATCTCTGTGCAACTGATTCTCATTTTACGCAAGGCATGTAATCATCTACACTTGTACATTAATTTGAGGTTGCATCTAAAACTGTATGTGCTGCTGAAACCTGTGTGTGTGTGGAATGTGGATATGCTCATTTAGCTCATTTTAGATAGAAGTCACATAGCAATCCTCCTTTTGTCCACTGAACCATGATAAAGCCATCATTTTGTTGATTAAGTAGGGTCATGGCCGTAACAGTCCTCATCATAATAGCCCTTACTTTGTTGTTAGAGCAAGGTAGTAACAATGGCAACTCTCATGGCCTGATGGGATTATTTTTTTTTTTAGGAGTTTTACTTGCTTTTGATGGCCCAAGCTTTTGATAGCCCAATTGGGAATGACATGTAAGAAACTATGTGTTCACATTAGATTGTATCTTTTTAATTAACCTGCAGGACCTTTTGAGAATCAAAAATGATGTTTTGGCAGTCATTTGATTAAATGCTTGGGGAAATATTTTTGGGTATATATCATTGCTCATCATTTGGATTGTTGAAGTCAAGTTCAAAATTTTTAGTCATCCATTTACGTTTCAGCACATTCATTTGCTGCATGTTGGCTTGTTCCATCTCATCTAAATGGCGTATAAGATGATTTTTTTTTTGGTTGGTTCTTTTGGCAGAATGATTTGTTTCTAGTATCATATAATTCAGGCAGATTAATTACATGAAAGTGGCTTAATATATATATTTAATTGACTAATACAAATACAAGCTCATTTTTACAGGGACATTACTCTATGATTTTATCACTTATACAATGAGTTTGGGTTGTTGTGCATTCATATAATATCAGTTAGATAAATTTTACCTACTCAATAGTCCCTTTAGTTTTTATTTTTATTTTTACTAAGCCCCCTAACAGATTTTGTTCGAATCAAAAATTTTTCAATAGTTGTCTGTATAAAATGCTATTCATTGGTTATGTTCCACAAACATGGCTGATGTTCATTATTTTGTACAAAATGCTACTCATTGGAATGTTTCACTATGCACAGATGCTGCCCGTAGTTTCATCACTTTGAAATTGTGATTTTGAGATGAATTAAAAAGCGCTTATCTGCTATCCATTTTCGCACATAACTGCTGTCCACTAGTGCTCACTGTTTGCTATCCATTTTCGCACATAACTGCTGTCCACTAGTGTCCATTGTTTGCTATCCATTTTCGCACATAACTGCTGTCCACTAGTGCCCACTGTTTGCTATCCATTTTCGCACATAACTGCTGTCCACTAGTGTCCATTGTTTGCTATCCATTTTCGCACATAACTGCTGTCCACTATTGCCCACTGTTTGCTATCCATTATTGCACATAAATGCTGTCCACTGTTGTCCACTGCTTACTATCCAACTTAATTGTATAAACTCAGCTTGCTTGCTTAACCTGAATCTCTTTTGGATTGAATAGAACACTCCTAAATATTTGCATTACACGTTACATAAAGCTTAGGATTTTCTCTTCATAGTCGGCACTATATAGCTGCTGTTTTACAGGTTTATGTACTCTACTTTTGTGTTTTTGGTTGAATTTAAAAGCATCTTGTTGCTGTCTCACCACAATCTTATGCACCTTATAGTTATGATTTGTGATAGTTTAAAAGCCTATAGCTGCTGCCCCCTTAGTTGTTTTCACAAATACATAGCTACTGTTCATCGATAATTCATTACTTGCTGCCCATGATTTTATAATAAATGCTGCCCTTTGATTGTTTTCACAAATATATAGCTGCTGTTCATTGTGGATCATTACTTACTGTTTTTTAGAATAAGGCGATGAAGGCGTTAGCCTAAGCCCATTTTTAGATGTTTTTATTTAAATAAATTGTTTAAATAAGAAGAAGGAGATCAGATGACTACTCTATTCGATATTATCGACATGAGTACTGTCTGATCTCAAGGCGGGATTAGAAATATTATAATGTGTATATGATATCAGATGATTACTTTGGCATCATCTGATTTCATTGGAGTCCCCGTATTGGGGTTTGTGGTTGGTTTTGAAGTGTTTTGATATTGTTTTTACTTTATTAGGCTATCCAGCGGCTGGTCTGGACTAATTAATGTTATTTATCATTTTATGATTGCTATTTGATTGTATATTCTTCTTTGCTTAGCCCTTGATTTATTCTTAGAATAAAATTTGCGATTATCTGGTAACCTTTTCTTCTCTTTTTGATAGACTAACACAGTCTTATAGATTTCTGTTAAAATTCTTTGATATTAGAATTCCCTCTCGTTGCAAGGGCGATGAAGGCGCTAGCCTAAGCCCATCCTTAGGGGACTCGCTTAGTCCAAGTAGCACTCCTCTCATTTACTTAAAGACTTGTCCAAGTCTTTATGATGTGTATCTCCTAGAAGTTAGAAATCCATTCATTGCAAGGGTAATGAAAGAGTTCTCTAGAGTCCTCTCAGGGAGACAGGCTATGTCTCAGACAGAGAAAGTTGTATCCTTTAGAGACAAGCTTTGTCTCGTTAGTGAGTCCATCCTTAGGAGACATGCCGTGTCTCGTCAGCACCTCTCTTGGAGCTTATCTTTTTGTTTAGGAGTCTCTCACAATCTCATTTTTCTTTCTAAACCTCATCTTTGTGCGTCTCTTGGTTTTTGGAAGAACACCTTGCTCGGCTTGGCATCATACCCCTTACCCTATGGGTATTGGGTTGCACATTTGTTGCACCCTAGGGCTAGGTAGCTGTCCGGCCCGGCTGGGTGTTTTACTTAAACCAAATATGCACAAGGTCTCTTTTTCCTTGTTCGCATTTTTTCTCTATCCTACCTATATGTCTAAGAGACTTGCCCAGTCTCATTCTATTAGCATCCTCTTCTTTGTGCATCATTTGGTTTTGGGAGAACATCCTACTCGGCTTGGCATCATACCCCTTACCCTTATGGGTATTGGGTTGCACATTTGTTGCACCCTAGGGCTAGGTAGCTGTCCGGCCCGGCTGGATGTTTTACCTTTGCCAAATATGCACAAGGTCTTTCCTTATTACTTGTTGAGCTTTATCTTAGTTTGATCAGTCCACTAACATAGGAATCCGTCCTTAGTCTAGAGAGTCAGTCCTCTTGTTCAGGAGTCAAATTCTATCATCATAGGGGTTAGGATTTTATCCAACCTCTCATCAAATCTTGTGTTTTTCTATCCGCTCTTGCAAGGTATAGGATGCCGTCCAACCCTTGCAGAGCTGTGTTTCTGTTCTTTTCCCCCGCAAAGCATAGGATGCTGTCCAACCTTTGCGGGATATCGGGAGTCTGTCCTCCCCTTATGATGATAGGATTTATTCCCCTTGAGTCAAAAACACTTAAAAATAACAAAAACATCTGAAAAACCAAAAATCTCAAAAAAATCTTGAGTCATTAGGAGAGTAGTTAGGAATTCTGTTTCGAACTACGTTGGCTTGATCCTCATCCACGAGGTACGTAGTGCAACTTGAGAGTCTTATCTCAGGTCCAGCCAAACCTTTGTAAATAAATCATTTACCCATTTTAAGAAAAAATACCAAAAATCTTCAAAACTTTGTTTTCAACAAGATCTTCCTCTAGAGTTAGGAGTTTGTCCTAGATGGAGAGTTTTAGAGTTTTGAGTTTGTCTTTGATGTGTTGTGTGGTTTGTTTGTGTTTGTGTTAGAGTTAGGAGTTTGTCCTAGAGTTATAGGAGCGCCTCCGTCCAGTCAGTTGGCGATTCATATCGCCGATTGAAGATTAAGTCTTGGATACGCTAGTGATCCCATTGTTTCCCTTAGGGCGTACAGCCTAGCTACACATAGATTATAGGAACCACCTGCATTAGCTTAGGGCTAACCTGCATTTAGTTAAGGCATATAGGGTGTCCTAAAATCTACAATCCATTGGAATTTAAATAATCACACAAGAAGCTTTAAGAACTAGTCCGGTCTTTTAGATCGAGTCTAAGATAGAGGTCTAGATGTCTTAGGCATCATAGCTTAGAATAGGTGCGAAGAACTACGTTGCCTTGATTCTCGTGGAGGCGGGGATACGTAGGCTTCTTTGGATGAACATTAGATCATCTAAAGACTCGGGCCTAGGTATAGATTAGAGTCTTAGGGTTGTATAGTATCGAGTCATTTTTCTATGTTTTGCAGTGTTTTCTTACTTTATTGCGCAGACCTTATACTTTTTTGGTGTGTCGTGCATGTGTTTGTTCATCAGAACTTAGACACCCATTAGGCATGTCATTTATAACCTAGCTATGTTTAGGTGACACATGTTTCTTTTATTTATCTTGTGTGCCTTTGATTTCATCTCCGAGACATGCATGATTAGATAGACGTCTTCTCGGAGATATTCATTCCCATTCCATATGATTTTCGCCCAAAGCTCTTCAAAATTATTAAGTAAATGGCATAAGAGACCAGGTGTTTGCACTTGGGCGGATGAGGTGCTCTTTAGACCTTCCGAATTCGTAACCAGGCACGAACCTTATTTTATATCTCTGGTTATCCGTTGCAACAGAGCATAGTATGGGATCCAGGGCCCGTTTGCCTTTTTTCCTTGGATGGCGACTCTTCTTTGTTTAAGGTACGCCTCGAATCTGGGCTAGTCCCCGAATCGAGAGGTATCTCACCTTTGTATCGCCACTCATGCTGTGAGGGGCACTTCTTTCGAGAGTTCCTTGGTAGAGCTCTCCATTCACGTGGATGATCCATAGAGACTGTTAGCACGTGGGGGCACGTCCCTCACCGCCGCCTCTCTCTCGGATCGGGGTCCACAGTTATTGGCTCCGAGGTCCACTGTCCACGGAATCCTGAGAAATATACCAAGCAATAAGATACTATAACTTACGTGCTAAATTATACAAGGGTTGAGAGCACGATTCCCTTCCACGGTTGCGATTCGAGGCCGAAACTTGCGAACCATAGAGCCTTTGGTATTCCTTAGATGTTTAGAATCGAAAATCCTCAAAAATAAAAAATCATTAAGTTCAATAAATCGAATTAACTCGATCCGCGTATTAGGAGCCGTTGGATTACGGTCTCCTATCGTAGGAACCTTTAGGACCCCTTAGGAACACTTACGTCATGTTGTGTCCTAAGTTTTAGGGAGTCCTAGAGTTAGGAGTCCAGCCTCAACACGATCGATTGCTATTATTAGCAATTGAGTCATAGATCTAGTTACACTAGTTATCCTTTTTCCCATAGGATAAGCCTAGTTACCTAGGATGTAGTTTCACCTGCATTGACGTCGTGCACTAGCTAGGACCATATAGCATCTTAGATGAAGTCCTAGGATAATAAAATCTTCAATTTGAACTAAATAATTTCTCTTAAATTGTTAAAACAGTAAATCCAGTCTAGATCGGTGTCCTAGATGAGTTAGGCATAAGTAGCTTAGTTCAGGTGCACCGAACTACGATCAACTCTGATTCCAGTGAGGCTGGGATACGTAGGCAACTTGGATACTTGAGTGGCATACCAAGCCCAAGTCGGCTCCACACATAAGTAGTGGGGTTTTGTATATTAATCGTTAAATTAAAAGTAATGAAATCACTTAGGACTTTCCATGAAATTAGAATTTTAGGAGAACTTTCACTTAGAATGAATTCAAACAAATTAAGAAAATCAAGATACATATTTAGGAATTACATTAAAATTAGATTTTAGGATGCATGTCACGTAATTCGCATATTAATATAGAGATAAGTGAGCCATTTAAAAGAAATTCAAAAGAGTTAACTTTTGGAATTGAAGACCGATTATCGGGCAGGAATGGTGCATGTGGTGGTAACAACCCATACTTTCCATTCTCGTAACCAGGTAACTAGTCTAGATTTCTGGTCAATTATGGGTCCTAGATCCCTCATCTAGGTGGGGACTCTGTCACTCTCTTTTGCGTGGAATTCGGATTACCTTAGTGATCCCAAGTTCACAGAAAAGATGAATTAAATCACACCTTGCTAGGCTCGACGGCTTACCCCTGCCCTTATGGGTACTGGGTTGCACGTTTGTTTGCACCCTATGGCTTGGTTGCTGCCTGCTTGGTTGGGTAATTAAAATTAATAATAAAAAGCACACGCCATTCGCGTGGGTACGAGAAACCAAGAGAGTGGAAGACGGCTCACGAGCCATTCCCCTCTCGCGGGATCTGGTCCCACAATATCTGAGATTCCTAAAGAAAACTGGGCTAATGTATACTTTAAAGGGTCTAGGTGGAATATGTTGACAACTAATGCAGCGGAGTCCTTCAACAACGTATTAAAGAGCGCACGGGAGTTACCGATCGCGGCTCTAGTCAATCACACTAGATGGAAAGTACAAGACTACTTCTACCTTTGCCGCAAGGCTGCTTCTGAATGAAAAATGCATTTGACCCATAATGTAGAAAAATGGTTAGACAGATCATGTCTGTATGGCAGTAACGAATTTCAGGTGAAGGGGTGAAACAACGGCAGAGAGAACAATGACACAGAGAGAGTAAAAGCACTGCCTTATACACGCATTGATCCACAAACAAACCTGAAAAGTTCGAAGGGGAGAAACATATCCCATGCTTTGATAATGGAGCAAAGTCACCTTCTCTTTTTTTCTTTAACTAGCTGTCAAAGTAGTACAATTACCAAAATGCTGTCATAAGCCAAAGATAAGAGGAGTTCACCCTAATATCAAAACATTGTGGTGCCAATATCAGCGAAAATAATAAATTGCAGATTACATTTATAAATAGTAAGAGACCAATGGCTGAAAGAAAAATTAGCACCTGCCTCGTGGTTTCATTGAACATAGGGACTGAAACAAAAAGTCCCAGCTGTGTCAGTTATGGGTTGAAATTAAACATACAATCAACACTTCAAAGTTAAAACCATTCTTCCTGCAACTTCTTCCGCTTCTCCCGATCCTGTTCACTCAGAAGCTTGCCATTGAAGGACCAGATGTTGAAGCCATTCTCCATCTCATGAACTGAAGGAACCGAGGTCGCAACATACCTGCAAATTAAAAGATGTTGCTTTTAAGGTTTAGAAATCTATATTGTAAAGAACCAAAAAGCATGGATGACTGGCAAACACATACCTTCCAGTTGGATCCCACTCAATGTCAGTTGCCATGAAATGCTTAGCAGTGGCCATGGTTTGAAGCTCATGAACATTGTAAAACTCCCACTGTCCCTTGAAAACCTTCAACCCTGCAAGAATAATGAAACGACCAGCAGGGGACCAATGAAGAGCATTAGCCTGCTTCCCTTTGAGAGTCGTTAGCTTTGAGACTCGACCCATGTTGTGAGTAGTTCGCATTGAGTAGAAACTTATGTTAGGCCTTCAGCTATCTCTGTGGATAACAGTAAACCTGTGACCTTAATGGTGAGGTACTCCCCGTTACTTTACCAATACATTTTGCAGTCACCAACGCTGAAGAGAGCGAGGAATTGGAACAAGGCTTACCTGCAAACAAGCGCAATTATCACAATGAATAACTAAAACATTTTGATGTTTCCCAATTGTTTGAATAATATCCACTCACCCTAGCAGGTTGATTTCCGCCACCTACTTCTGGAACGAAGAGAGTAAGTATCAGATCAGCTGGCGACCAACTGAAGTCTAATACATTTTCCACCCTTAAAGATTTCTTATCAATAAGACTGAACGTCTCAATTTCATAAACAGAGATCACATTTTTCCCGATCCTTGGAAAGTATCTATCCTTATACAAGCATTTTAGGCGAAGGGGAGAAACTAACGAACAACCCACAGTCGTGGAATATAAACATACTGTACATGTACAACCAACAACAATGTCTCCCAAGTAAGAATGTCAACAAGTTACAGGGATACTGTCCCATACACCCCATTCAACATTTCGGAAAGTAGCGAATCTCGCATAGCCGTAATATCTTTCTGGGTGAAATCAAGGCTAGCGTCACGGGTGATGTATTCCATCTCTTTCAAAACGAACAGCCCACAGTCGTGGCTGCAAAACATGAAGAATATATGCAACAATAAGAATTAATCGTTTACGGAGGTTTCATAAACTAAAGTAATTGCACGTAACATACCTGTTACCTTGTATGGGCCGATCGGCCACTACATCAATGGGGAATGCACTTATATCACTGTCATTCACCCTTCTGAACCATTGAACAAGGTAATCGACCTACAAATCAATAATTCCGTATGTTAGGGCAGTAGTCAGTACAAATTAATTAATAATTGGCATACGAATCAAGTTTAGAGTAGTATTCACAAGGGGTTGCACCCTTCTAGAATCTGTGCGAGCGACTAGAGAATCGTAAAGAAGGGAGGTACGATGCTCCATATCCAACACTAGAAGAACCCAATGAACCATATCTATGTTAATTGGAATGAGTACTTTTCGTATCTCTTCAAGTGGGATGTTCTGTAAATGATTTACGAATCTGGAACATGCATCAGAATGTTCACATCTTTCATGAAGTATAAGTTGCTGCAACTACAAAAAGAAATGTTAGAATTGCCTGCAGCTTCAAAAACAAAAACCATTACTTATAAGTCAATTTAATCTCACAGCTAGATGGGTAGTAAGGCAAATGCATGCTCCCTTTTGTTTTGTTCACAAACATTCGTCCCGCAAGTTCAAGTAGTCCGTATATACATTAACAATCTACAGAATAGACCATAGGTCAACGAGAAGGAACTTAAGAAGAAATGTGTAGCAGCGCATTATTCACTCTTTACGTTACTAAGTGAACCATATAACATCTTACCAGAGATGATAACCACCCTCTACGATCGGTTAGTATAAGCAAGTCTTCTTTACACATGTGGTACCCATCACTGTGAATGACTCTGTCACTGCAAATCCAGTAAAATGTCATCTCGCTCTATGGACCTTTGGTCATATAATTGTACTGAAACAACCTATCTATGAAATTAATGGGAGAAATTAGAATTCCAAAACAATCTAGGTTGTACGGAAATTTACCAAGGTTGTAGCGCTGCTAATGCATCCACCTTCATCGCTGCAGGCCCGGTGACATTACGAAGAGCATAAATGCTTTTCCGCTTGCTTATGACATACGGTGAACTGGGTGCTCTATTAGGTTGTAACCTCCTTTGACGTTGCTTCACATTTTTTTCAATGTTCCCAATCAGTTTCTTATCTTGTTTCTTATTTGATTTCTTACTCTGACTGGGGTTCATATCAGGACTGTCAAGCAAGATAGTAACCATATTAGCTGCAGCATCCCTGACATCCCGAGTAATTAGGCTATCAATAGAGATATGTTCTACGCTATCATCAACCAAATATTTTCCCATATCATCTATAAAAACACCATCCCGTACTTCCCCCTTGGCAGTCACTATCTCGGCTTCCCCATCCTTATTTTCGGCCTCTCCTTCCTCTTTCTCGTTATCTTAGTTGGGATATCATTCCCTGACTCCAAACCTTCCCTCTTTCTCGAATCTCTCCTGAACAAATGAGTTTTTATCTCCCTCATTTCACATTCAACTTTGGTTATCCTCTCCAACAATGATCTTTCTAACAGATTCATCTACTTCGGACTTCTCATGTGCCCCACTTTCTCTCATACTCCTCGTCCTTCTTTCCCTCCCCTGCTCTGCCGCAGTTGGCCACATTGAATCCCCCACTACAGGCACAATTGGACCCATGCTATCCCCCACTGACCTCTTTGTAACAGATTCATGTACCTCAGACTTCCCATGTTCCCCTCTTCCTCTCCTACTCCTCTTCCTTCGTTCCCTTCTCTGATTTGTCGCGATTGGCCTCATTGGATCCCTCAGTACAGGCACAGTTGGACCCATGTAATCCCCCTGAAATTCCAAGGGTGGTCTCGAGTACGGCAACTTAAGAGGAGGTAAAATTAGGTTGCTAACGAGTTTTAAACTTTTGAAAACTTCTAACCTAATTTTGAAGATTAAGAGATCAAAGATGAAAGTTTAAGCACACAAGTTAAATCCTAAGTGCAATGCAAATAAAGAGTAAGAGATTTAAAAGAGAGTGCACCCGAGATTTAAAGTGGTTCGGTCCTTCAAACGCGAGGCCTGCTCCACTCCACCAACCAAACCCGTTGATGGCTTCACTATTTGATCTTCTTAACTCCGGCGAAGATCAATGCCTATTACAATTCCGAATGCTTTAACCTTGGTGGCAATCCTCACCACGGAGAGTGGGCTCCGCTTCTCCGAACACTCGCCCGAATACAATGTTCTTGAATAAGAAAGAAGGAAACAAAAATCCCTCACAAGGGTTTACAATTTGTAGAAGATGTACAAATTTGAGCCTAATGATCCAAATCCTAATCTTAGAGGATGAGAGACATAAACAAGCTTGAATCACTCTTAGGATGTTCAAATAGAGTTTTAGAGTGTTAGGATTGATAATTTGGAAGTTGGAAATACCCATAAATATAGAAAAACCCAAATATGACCGTTTGGTGGCATAGTGGTAATTCTGGCAAAAACACCAACGGATATAATTCTTCCCGTTATAGTGTTCTCGGAGTTCCGAGAAATTCTCAGAGTTTCGAGAATTGATCTCGGAGTTCCGGGAATACAAATAGAAATTGGAAAAATGCTACTGGACCATTTCTCGGAGCTCCACTGCAACCACAATTGAACCGACTGAATCGCAAGAAATACTAGCATCGTCGTCTTTATCATCGACTTGAAGTAGAGATTCTTCCCTTGCCACAGCTTCGACCCTCCAAACCACCTGGAATACATTCCATATTATTAATTACAAATACGACTGTAAAAAATAACACGAAAGACATACAACGACCAACATGCATTATACTCTCACCTCTGAGGCTTTCACCGTCCCATGTAGAATACAATTAATCAACTGTTTATGCTCCATCTTCTTCGTATCCATCTGAGCGGTCCACTTAAATAGACGCGGATACGCATCAGGACAATTAGGTGCCCATAACGTGGTATGCTCAAATAGCCATACCTGATATCAAACTAGATTAGATCCGTATAAAATAGAAAGAAAAAACTATATGCAATGAATGGAAAATTACCCGTAAAAGGATGGAGCACCCCAATATATTCCCTTTCCACGGAGTGCAGCATGTGAATCTAATGATCTGACCAAGAACTCATGAACGGGATAAGCCCATGCAACATTTCCTATAGTCTGCAGATCAATATACAGGAAGAGGCAAGAACATGCCTTCTGGTCCCTCTGCGCAAACAAGACAGTGCTGCAGAATAACAATATCAAATGCTTCACAGTCGACTTCACGAAGTCTTCTTCGTCTGAATCCATATCGGCATGAATAACCTTGACCACCTCGTCAAAGATGGCAGTTGGAGCCCCAAACCTCCAACCATCCACACTATCCCTGCTAGACCAATCTAATTGCGGCCTTTCCCCAATCATACTTAAACCTAATATTTTCGCTACATCACTAACTAGAAACGTGACTACAATGCCTCCCAAACGAAATGCTGTCCGTTTGGGATCCTATTTATTTACCAATGTCATCAAAATCTTCTTCCGCAACTCCACATCTTCGAGGCCCTCATGTAGAATCAAATCTGTAAATGGGGTCTCCTTTATGAAATCCCTATGCGCATCCAGTAACCGAATATTTTTTAGGGACAGCATGACGGACAGCATCTAGATAAGACATATTTCGCCTGCAAAAAATGGCACTATGAAACAGTTGAGGTAGAAACACGAGGAGATGCAAACAGAAAATAGAACAGTTACTCACCATGACGAAGATGTAAATAATTGATGGGAAAGATCCACAATTTTCTTAAGTTGGTCTGTATCTGTCGAAACCAGCAACAATCACTTCAAACACAATATTAGTCTATTCAAACACAATATTACTCCATTGAAACAATAAGGATAGAGAAACCATAGCTAATCACTTGAAACAACACAGGGTTCCCTAAGTAACTTCAAACAACCATACGTAAAGATCATCAACACCAAATACGACAACCGTAGCTAATCCCTTCAAATTTAAACAATCAAACATCACTTCAAACAACATACGGCTCCCCAACTCATAGCAACCATAACAAACCGTACGAGTGGGAGCTAAACCATTCAAAATTAAACCACTTAAAACAACCATAGCTATATAGATACTTGAATCAAATTCATAACAACCATCACAAACATAACATGCATCCAAGACACAGAAATAGAACCATAGTAACATATCATCCATCCATCCATAATAACATATGAAACCCATATATAACATAACATCCATCAATCCATAATAACATATGAAACCCATATATAACATAACATCCATCAATCCATAATATCAACCACAACAACCATAATAACATACTGTGGACCCCGATCCGAGAGAGAGGCGGGGGAACGAGCCCCACGCGAAGTCTCTATGGATCATCCACGTGAATGGAGTGCTCTACCAAGGAACTCTCGAAAGAATAAAATGCCTCTCACAGCATGAGTGGCGATAAAAGGTGAGATACCTCTCGATTCGGGGACTAGCCCAGATTCGAGGCGTACCTTTAAACAAAGAAGAGTCGCCATCCAAGGAAGTGGGCCAAGGATCCCATACTATGCTCTGTTGCAACGGATAACCAGAGATACAAAAGAAGGTTCGTGCCTGGTTACGAATTCGGAAGGTCTAAAGAGCACCTCATTCGCCCAAGTGCAAACACCTGGTCTCTTATGCCATTTACTTTAATAATTTTGAAGAGTTTTGGGCGAAAGTCATATGAAATGGGAACGAATATCTCCGAGAAGAGGTCTATCTAATCATGCATGTCTCGGAGATGAATAATAAGCACACATAAAAGAAATGAAAGAAGTGTCACCTAATAATAACTAGGTTATGAGTGTCATACCTAATTGGTGTCTGAGTTCTGGTGTGCAAACACATGCATGCTACAGCTAAAGGTATAGGATCTGTACATGAACGTAAAAAAAAAACAGCAAAACACACAACACAATTTAATTATATACATGACTGGACAAGATGAGTCTTAAATCTAATGCGACCTGACTCGGACCAAGATGGCCGTCCATCCCAGCTGCTCTACGTATCCCAGCCTCGGGAAGAATCGGAGTCAACGTAGTTCAATGCCCTATTCTAAACTACTATGCCTAACCATCTAGAATCACTATCCTAGACTCGATCCACTATACTCGACTGATTTTTAAAGCTTTTTTGTACAATTGCTTAAGTTCATGTGAATTGTAATTTTTAGGACTCTCTATATGCCCTAACTAATGCAAGTTGATTAGCCTTAAGCTAATGCAGGTGGGCCCTATATCGTATGTGTAACTAGGCTGTGCAACCTAATGAAAACCATGGGCTGACTATATGCTTCCTAGTCTAGCCATCGGTTCAACTAAATGTCTAACCGATCGACTCGAGGCCTCCTAACTCTAGGGACACTCACACAACAGGACACACCATATCAACAAATCAGGACAGACTCCTAACTCTAAAACACCCTAAATGTCTAGGACAGAATCCTAACTCTAGGGGAAGATCCTTTTGAAAAAGGTTTTGAAGAATTTTTGTATTTTTGAAAAGTTTGAAATGTTTATTTTTAAAGGTTTGGCTGGACTTGGGATGTAGATCCCAAGCTGCACTACGTACCCTGTTGAAAGGGATCAAACCAACGTAGTTCGAAAATGAATTTTCCTAGTACGCTCCTAAGACTCGAGATTTTTGACATTTTTGGTTTTTGAAATGTTTTTGATGTTTTTGACACAAGAGGATAAAATCCTATCATCATAAGGGGAGGACAGACTCCTGATATCCCGCAAAGGTTGGACAGCATCCTATGCTTTGCGGGGGGAAAGAACAGAATAACAACTCTGCAAGGGTTGGACAACATCCTATACCTTGCAGGAGCGAATAGAAAAAACACATGATTTGATGAGGGGTTGGATAGAATCCTAACTCCTATGATGATAGGACTGACTCCTGAAAATGAAGGACTGACTCTCTAGCTAAGGAGAGATTCCTATGCTGAAGACTGACACTGAAATTAGGAATTCTAAGAAGGATGTGCTAATGAGACAAGGCATGTCACTTAAAAGAGATGGAGGACAACTATGACCAATGAAACAAAGCCTGTCTCCAAAAGGGCTTGAATTTTACCACATGAGACATAGCCTGTCTCCCTGAGGATAAACTTTTCTACGGGACAAAGCATGTCTCTCTAAAAGAAATGTGACTTTGCTTACCTGAGATATAGCTTGTCTCCCTAAATTGAGGCTCTAAAAGACAATGTTTAAGGGTATCCCAAAAGACTGGGCAAGTCTTAAAAACAAACGAGGGGAAGGCTACTCGGACTAAGAGAGTCCCCTAAAGATGGGCTTGGGCTAGCGCCTTCATCGCCCTATTATTTATTCTAAAAGCAAGAACAAAACCTTTTAAAGCGAGTAGAATAATGCAAGCATATTTCTTTTATTCTATTGATAATTGCACAATCTCTCAACCCTATTCTCTTTTATATTAGCAGATGAAGATAGAAAACACTTACACACTGGATGATAAAAGCAGTTGTGAAATGTGAAACAAATTTCTGAATATTCAAGTGCACCAAATATGCAATATGTAATCCAAGATTATATGAAAGGATATGAATGTAGACAAGATGCTCAAACAAAGTAGCATTCAAAACAATAATATTTTCAGACCATGTGGCAGCAAGGCGCAACAATTTTACACAAGGCATGGATGATTATGACAGTTTAAATGTGTGTGGCAGCACACTATTAGGCAAAATGCTAGCCTCGGTTTAGACACGGACCACACATGAGTTGGTTAAAGCAGTTTTTATTTTTATTTTTTATTTTTATGTAAGTTGATGATTTATCCTAAAAATAAAAATATGTAAAATATGGCTATGGGGCAGTTGTACCACAGGCAATAAGAAACAGAACAAGCAAATGCAAAGAAGAAAGTAATTATGTGCTCAAACATCATTTTTCATAAGAAATAGAAGAAGGACATTCTCTTTCAAGCCATGGCATTAACTCTATCAGGTTTTAGTAACTGTACCCTACTAGCCACATTCCTCTTTTGCATGACAAAAATGTACAGTCACCTCAGCCCAAAAATGATGTGAGTTGTACAAGTTGAGCCTGTTCAACTATTAATCATGGTTATATTGATTTCATTTTCAGCTGCTGTAAGGGGGATAGAGACCTTTTCTAAACCATCCCAACCATGTCTCAATGATCACAATACCTTTTAACCAAGACCCATTTAAAAACAAGGTAATCTAATTCAATCATTCAAGTTCTCACATTACCTCCATTAACTACCACTGACCTATTCCAACTTGTACCACTATTGTGATCCAATCATATGCACAAGTAAAATTTAATTAGAATGAAAAGAGACAATAGTAGGGGAACGATCATTCAATTCACACATGAATTAAAGAGGAAGGATAGCAATTACCTGAGAAATAATAAAAAATCAACCAAGAAATGATGGCACTGAATATGAAAAATGCGATCAATTTGAGCTCTAGTGACATCTAAAATGAAATTGAACTCTTATTTGGTTTATTTCTTTGCTCTCTGTGCTCTATCTATACAATCATCTTAACTCATCCCAACTTTTCGCATTCAAATGACACACCAAATGACATAGAATATGACCACAGCTCAAACATGTCGTTCAACAGGAAAACAAAAATGATTAATTTCAAACAATTATCCAGGCATGACTAAATAAAACAATAATGTGTGGGCATCTTGTGACAACAACACTTGAACCAATGATCAGCATATTATCATGAAACAAGTGATAAATGCTTTTAAATTTGAATTGCAAAAGACTGAAGCAATATAATTTCTCGATCATGCATTGTGACAGTAATGAATGGGCTATAACTATTCCCACAAGACATTTGAATGAATGGAGACAATCTGTATCTAAAAAAAAAATATTTCTTAGATACACTGCTACCATAACCAAGAATTATGATATGAAGAAAATCAAGAGGATTCTTCCCATAGCAATGACTCAGGCCCTGGGAAGTTCAATTCAAAGATCAACAGTTTACAGCTAAGTCAACAAACAAATTTTGACACACAAGGGAGGCTTCTCTTTAATAAAAATAAATTTGAGGACAAAATAATACTAAAGGACTCTAATATGAACACTCAAGTTAAAACAAAGCTCAAAATAAAATACTACATGCAGATTTCAGGTTTAAGCCCAAACATTCAAGATAAAATGAAAATTTTATGCTTTAAAACAAAAGAAAATTACACTCTTATGTTCTAAATACACGTATTCAAACCAGAAAAGAGCTTAAAACGAACACAGCATACATATTTTAGATTCAAACTCAATCATTCAAGCAATCAGTAAAAAAATGAATCAAAGATGAAATTGAACTAAAATACTCTGGAATTTCCAGATCTATTCTTTAATTAGGACAAAAATAAAGAGTTTAATTAATCAAAAGAATAATTAAATAAAGACTTACCTCAAATTGTATTCTTCTTCGCTCTCCTAACGATGATGAAAATTAGGGATTTCACTTTTTCTTCCGAGATTGCTTCAAAATGTTTTTTAGAAGAACAATAGACCTTGTTGAATTCCAAAAGCCCTTGCCAGTTGAATACAAATGGAATACAAATGCCCTAATTCAGACTAAACAACAGATCCGAAGCTTAATTGTTCACTCGACAGTAGAACTATTAGATCTTGCTTCTTTGGCCATAGTTTTGAACTAGGGTTAAAGGAAAACAGATCTTGAACTTTTGGATCTTAAAGAAAGCTCGATTGAGTAAAAACAAATGAAGGTAGCAGCAAAGAAATTAGCAAAAGAAGAAAGAAATAAGGAGAGATGAGCCAGTTGGAGTATTGCCGGAGTTCAGACGAGCTCACCGGAGAAGAATGATCGGAGAGAATGGCAAAAATGAGTTAGGGTTCCGAACGAGAAATTAAGATCTGCTTGAAGCTGAGATAGGAAGAGATGGAGAAGATGATCAGAGGTTGTAAATTTTGCCAGAGTTCCGGTAGATTTGACCGGAGCAGATGATCGGAAGAGGGAAATTTGAGATCCAATTTCTCTCTCTCGCTTTCTCTCTGGATTTTTTTTATGAAAAATAAAAACCCCTCCCTCTCTTCTGCACGAAATTTTTTTTTTATAAGAAAATATGGGCTGCTGATATTGGCACGCCAAAATGATGGGCGCGCGGTTTTTTGATGAGCGCGCGACAATTTGATGATCGTGCGGTTTCGTTTGTCTTTTTCGGATTCGGATAGACACCGCTTAGGATAAATGCACCCCCCTTCTCTGGTTTACACTACGGCCCTTTCTCGGCTCGTTTGCTAGGCAAACACGCTCGGATTTTGACAAAATTTTGCAGGGACCTAGCTGGGACCCTAAGCTACCTTGGGGTGAAGTTTGGGACCCTAGCTAGCTAATTTGGTTGGGTTTTGCTCAAACTCGGAAGGATTAGGGCACGGTCAAAATGGGGTGTCTACATATACTATCCATATACATGCCAAAAACAGTAAACAAAAAAAAATTGCACAGCAACGGTCTAATGATCTGGGGGCAACAGACGGCGGACCAAGTTGGTGAGTGAAGAAACCTGCTCGATGAGTGAGGTGACCGCTGTGCCGTAGTCCTGGCGAAGGGAGGTGACTGTCGTGGCGTAGTCCTGGCAGAGGGTGGAGACCTCGATGCGTAGCCTAGTCAAAGCTTGCTGAGTCATCAATTGGTCTTGATGATGGGATTCTAGAAGCTGATGAACCGCGGTAAATTGCGCGTCAAGGTACTGACGATGTCCACAAAGCTCCTGCGCAACAAACTCCTGTGATGTAAAACGTTGAACCGGCTGACGAGGAGGGGGAGCAGGGCCCTGTATATCAAGCCGCATGGCCTTTATAGTTTTAGCATTGAACGTAGTAGAGGGACTAAGACGTTCTTCACCACCTTGTATGAACATCTCATGCTTGAAGACATGCGTGAGAAGCATCCCGAATGGTAGACTAGCCAAGGCCTTCGTCCTCATCTCCTCCATGAACCTAAGGAGGATATAGCCAAGGTGAAGGGCCATGCCGCGAAGAAGTCAGTGCATAAAAAAAGCCTCAAAAGGCCGGACCATGTCAGCATTGCCTCCGTGAGGCGTGATATTGATTGTCAAAATCATGTGTAGGACTTTGCACATAGGGCTGAGGGAATTGTACGATATGTTGGCTGAGCCGTCAGTAGGTGGGCCTTTGCAACCAAGCTCCCTATAGGCGGCGACCGGATCATGTATACAAGCACTAATGTCATCCATATTACCGGGCCAAAAGTAGATTTCGTCGCCTGTGGTGGTAAGAGAGAGAACTTCACAAAACTTTTGAAGTGTCATATTGATGGTTTTATTGTTTACTCTGGATTGGAAGACCTTCAAATCTCTGTCGAATATGTAATTGGCATAGAATTGCTTCACGAGAGTCGGGTACGAGTCACAGTGAATTTCGAGAAAATTGACCCATCCAAAGGCCAGAAATAAGGGTTTCACATTAAAAACTTCGAGATCTTTAAAAATGACTTTCCTACCTCGGAGTATGCCCTTCGTTTCTATACGACCGAGGGAGCCGACCTCTACATCTTCATCCTCATTGCCCATATCCTCGTCAGAGGCAGGAGGACTAGGGGAGGGCTCACGGATAGCCTTCCCACGCCGTTTGCGGTGGGAAGACCCTTTGTCTACATTCACATTCTTCTTTGTTTGCTTGGCACATCGCATGACTATAGGGGTTTTCGCTTAGGTGGTTAGAGGGATTCACAGAGTAAAAAAGTGAGCCGCTTCCGGTCCTTATCTCCAAAAAGCTGGAGAATATAAAATTTCAAGTAGATACCATTTAGAAAAAATAATAGTTATAGCAACAATAGTGGATATGAAGACATTATAAGGCTTCAAGGGAATACAAATTATGGAAACATCACACCATAAATGACAGTGAGAGCTGAGATAACCTTATAGAGGTAGCAACATAGACAGTTAAAGGACAAGAATTGTGTGAAACTGCTCGAGTCAGGGTTCTCCAAAGAACATGTGAGAAGTAACGTGGAGAGAAAAAATTAAGAATTTAGATTTAGCAGGGTAGCAAGCACCATGGCATACTTAAAAAAATGTCCAAGTTCAACTTCAATGATGCATACAGACTAGTATTGAAGTGTCTTCTTTCAACAATCTTCAGTCCACAGATCAAATGATGAAAGGAACCGAGATTTTTCCCCCGTTAATTGCATGCAACCTAAGCATGCAGGCATGATTATGTTTTCATCATTAAAGTTCACGGTAAGATGGAGGGAAGAAGATGATTCGGGTTAAGATACTAAATTTACATTTTAAAATGCATTCCGCATGTTAAAGATCAATTAGGTGTGCTCAGATGCACCCTTAAATCACAATAAACAGCAACATATCCGATATCACTATCATTTAAATTTACTATCAACATTCTCTCCCTCACCCTCCCTCCTTTCCACCACCACACACCAAATAGATGCATCAAACCAGGGCCACTCGCTCAATTCAGGTTCGAGAAAGATGCCCCATCCAAAAAACCAGGCTTGCAAAATGCCATCGCTTTCCTCCACATTGGTTATTCGTCACCACAAACAACCAATAATACATACCATTGCATTTCATATTGACAGATTTCTGCGGAGGAAACACCTTGCCAACTCCAAGTGGTTTTTCATCACCCCTTCAGCCCTGTATTGGAGTCGCCAGATGCTCTCATGGATTATTCAACTCAAATGTTTTTGCAGCTCATCGAATAAAAGGTGGAATCCTAACTTGGATTTCTATTTTTTTCATGTTGATCTGATGATGGTAAATAAATTTACATGTGTTCTTTTAGTTTTCTTTATAAATCTGTTTCTTTGAAGCAGCATACTTTGTTTTTATAGCCGATATGTACTCAACTCATCTCAACTAAGCCTTTGTCCCAAACTAGTTGGGGTCGGCATATGAACCCTTTACAAAAATAGCCAATATGTAATAATATATAAATAACGGCAAATGAGCTTGAGTACATATCCGAAGCTTCGTAGAGTTGAAATGAATCAGCACCTAGCTTTTCCAAATCTTCACTACAAATCCATTTATCTCCTCCATGAATCTCATTCTCCCACTTCACCAAGTATTGCTGATATTTTCCACTGTCTCATACTCATAGTCTTCACCCACATTACTCGCTCAATTTAGTCCTGTTTCTTATGAATTTGCTAGTCTATATCATCCACAATCTCAACTTGGAATTCCAACAAATCTCCATGGTAGTATGACAGATCTTGGGTATGAACTAGGGCTGAAGTATTAAGATTTCAGAAATAAAATTGCAGGTTTAAGGACTGATGGTAGTTTTCAAAGGGAAACAAGTTGTAGGCTGAGGTTTACATCACTGGTGCAGTGCTAAAGTGTAAAGGTTGCAAGGGCAGGGTTTTACGTAAAATGTTAGAATGGCAGATCGATGGACTATTAAGGGGTGTGGGCAGATTTTCAACTACAGATTTTGGATTATCTATCTGCCTCTACCCTGCAGTCCATTTTCTTCTTGCACAACTGGCCATTATTTACCCCATTTTTCCTCATCATCTGGTTTAGATTACCCTCTGTTCCACCATATTTATCTCAATACTTCTAGCACTAAATATACCCGAACAACTAAAAAATTATTAATGACAAATATAGACTTGATATAATAATTTGAGTGGCTGGAAGAAAATTTCTGATTGTGATTTGTTTGCATTTTTTTTCTTTGGAATAAATTTTCCCTATTTCTTAGTTCTCGACTACCCTTACCCTCTTACCCTCAATACTTCCCATTTCTTCTTCCTTTTATTGTTCTATGTTTATTTTTGGTTTATCCAACTGGGTTTTAAATTGAATACTGTAATTAGAGAAGCATGTGTTGGTTAAATCTGGGAACGAGATTCATTGCTTCCCATTCTTAAATCTGGAAACGGGATCCACTTCCTTTCCCAATCATCAATATACATATTTATGTAGAAATAAACTACCTCTACATCCTCATCTCTCTCTCTCTCTATGGGATTTAAAGAACCAAACTATGATGCCTTCATTCATGTTTTTATGGAGAGACACATGCTCCAAGTAGGAGTGGAGATTGTTGTGTATATATATTTTTTCTGAATGTATACATATTTTTGCACTTTTCATTCTTTTTAAACGTTCTATTTTGAGCAAATAAGATGACGTGTATCTTGCAAGTTGCAACCATGTCAGTTCATCTTATTTGATTTGCATCCATAGTAGTTTGTCTTTTTTTTTTATAACTTTTTCATGAATCCCTACCATCTTGATTATCCAGTCAATGAGCATCCCCCCATCTCTCATCAACTTGGCTCTCTATGGGTAAGATGTTCATCAGTTAATTGGATGGTTGGATCATTCGATGCTGATACATTTATGACTAAGTAGGCGATTGCATCTAGCTTTGCCTAATTCGCTGATGAACACATTTATGTGTGAATGGTTGTGGTAGGATGCATGCATATTTTATGTTTTAAGTGGTGCTACTAAGGTATTTTTGTTGTTTCAGGATTTTTATTAGAACTATGAAGGAAATTGAGCTTAACATATGAAAATAGTGAAGAAATGACCAATTACCATGAGAATCCAAAGTTCCAAGATGCCTTAGTTGGCCGAATTGGCATGATGCTTTAGTAGGATCAAATTGCTAATGCCACACCCCCTTATTTTGCTTTGAAAGGATGGATGATGAAAAAACAAGAGAAGAGAAAGGATCTTAATTCCAATGGTTGAGATTGAAATGATCAAGAGAGGAGAAGGGAATTATTAGTTGTTCATGTGCATTACAAAGGAATGGTAGATTTGCCATTTGCGAAATTATAAGGCATGGTTGCAATTCATTCGAAAGAAAGGGACAATTTGGTCCTTTCATGCACATATTCCTCAACTTGGAAACTTTTCATTATTTTTCTACCATTTAGAAAGTTGCTTGACAAAATAATTAGAAGGTTTTAGACAAACTTTTGGAAAGAAAAAAAAAAGGAAAGTAGCCCATGTGTTTTTTAGAAGAGATATAGAAAGCCCATTCAAGCCTTAATCTTGTCTTTTCATTTGTTTCCTAAGATTAGCTTTTTAATATCCATCTTACATCTTTTTCAATCCCTTAATTGAGCAACCTTTCTCACCCAAAATCTATATATCAATCTCTCTTGAACTCTCTCCCATCTTCTTGAATTTTTAGTCTCGTCTCGTCTCGTCGCGTCTTCAGCAGTTTTTTTTTATTTTTTTCTAAAACTTCAACGGACCATAACTTCTTCGTTTTAGCTCCGATTCGCGCGTGGTCGGATCCGTTGGACTCGTATTGACGAGAGGAATTCAACAAGGCTTGAAAGAGGACAATGATTCAACCATTGAAGGAGAAAAAAGAATAAGTTTTTCTTATTTTGCTCTTTATTTTAAATTACAATTTGATGTATTTTTGCTTTCAATTTCAATTAAAGAAGAGTTCTTTTTGTTTTCTTTTTCCCCCTCAAGTTCTTAATGGTAATTCTCTTCTTTCTACTTTTTGTTTTTGTTTCTTTGACTTTCTTCATGAGTAACTAAATCCTATATACTTAGGATTTAGATGAAACCATGGGGAAGGAGAACTGTTTTTAATTAAATTTAATGGAATGGAATTAATGGTTTATAATTGTTGCATACCAATCATTCATGCCATTGGCTTTCCCCTTTTGTATGAGTAATTGCTATGAACATTATAAATATTTATATAGGCTTTAAAATTAGAATGTGTCTTTGATAAATTACTCATGGGCAATGACATCCATTGATCTTATTTCCCATAGACTAATTATCAAATATACAATTCAATACACAAAAATTATTTTAATTAATCAATCTAATCCAAGCCCATGGTGGATTCTAACCCTAAGTAATCTTTTATATTAAATTAAGATTTTTACACTATTCCAAATTACTTCTGCAATTTTTCAATTTACTTAAGCCCTTAGAATTTTTGTTTTCTAATTAAATTAGATAAGTAGTTAAAAGAGATCATTAGAACCTTGGTACACTTTGCCTAAATTAGGATTTTAAATAAAAAAATCTTAGTTAAATTTGATTCTTAGAGTGATTAGAATATTTGCTTATGTATAGTGTTGGCTCCTAAGTCAAGTCCACGGAAATCCTGAGTCCATTCCAGGCAACATTATATCATAGCTAGTATTCTAATCGGTACAAGAATAGGATTGACAACAAGATTTCTCTTCCCTGAGTTCGACCCGTATTTACACGATCCGTGCACTTGCGGTTATTTAATTTCTCAATCAAGTTTTTGGCGCCGTTGCCGGGGAAGAGAGTTGCATTAGAATCTTAATTATTCGAAGTGTTAGATTAGTAGTTATTTTTAATTTAGTAATAATTTTGGTTTCTTGCCTATCCATCTCTCTTACTTGGTTTTCTTGTGTTTATGACTGTAGGTTGGGTGCGGAACTCGGCCAATCGACTAGAAAGAGCAAACCGGTTAGAGACGGCGGAAGACATCGAACCAAATCCAAATCAAGTAGTCATGGCGGAAGAACAAGAGCCGCCAAAGAGTTTACGTGATCGCTTCTATCCGGCCCGAACCGCGCAACCTTCTTGCATTAGATTGCCGATTGCACAGGGCAATAATTTTGAGCTAAAATCGCAATTTATCTCTTTGCTTGCTCATTTTCATGGTCTCCCTTCGGAGGATGCTTATTTATTTTTGCGTGAGTTTGAAGATGTATGTGCTTTGATTAAGTTGCAACAACTTACCGATGATGCGGTAAAGTTGCGGTTTATTACGTTTTCACTCAAGGATGGAGCCAAAAAGTGGCTCTATGGCTTACCAACGAACTCCATCACCACTTGGGAGGAGTTCGCCGTCGCTTTCCTAAAAAAGTTTTTCCCATTACATAAAACTAATAAGCTTAGGAACGATATTTTACAATTCAAAAAAAGCCATTAGAGTCATTTTCTAAGTTTATGGAGAGGTTCAAAGACTTACTCCAAGAGTGTCCTCACCATGGAATTGATTTGTGGCACTTATGCCAAATTGTTTATGAGGGCATAGATTACCAAACAAAGCAACTTCTTGAGTCCATGTGTCCTAATGGTTTTACATCTTTCACGGATGAGGCCGCAGCATGGAACTTCTAACTTGATTTGGCGGAAAGAACAAGAGAGTGGGAATCCACTCAAGACGGTGAGAGAGCCACTTCAAGTAAGGGATTTCTAATAGAGGGTGCTGTGGCAAAAGAGGCCCATCTTGATAGCCTAATCAAAAGGCTAGAAGCAATAGTTGTCAAAGGAACTTCACAAGTCAATCAAATTGCACATAATGTTCCCATGTGTAATTGGTGTCAAGTCACAGACCATGTCATGGAAGAGTGTCCAACATTTGCTAAATTTGGTAATTCTAATGAGAATGTGAGTGCTCTTTATGCTAATAATCCTTATTCTAGCACTTATAATCCGGGATGGAGAAATCATCTCAGCTTTTCATGGAGTCAAGGTGGGCAATCCAATTTCCAAGGCCAAGGCCAATTCAGCCAACCTAGGCCCACCTTCCCTCCCACTTTTGTTCGGCCATCACCTTCTCCTCCTACTTTTTAAAACCCCATTTTAAATAATGTTCCAAATCAGCCCCCTCCGGGTTTTCAAAAACAAGGGGAGTCGGCACGAATTGCATCTTTAGAGAAGAGCATAGAACTCCTCACTAGTACCTTCATGACTAGCCAACACAACTTGGAGAAGCAAATCTCCCAACTCGCTACGGCCCTAAGTGAAAAGAAAAAATGAAAGATGCCAAGTCAACCCATTCCTAACCCAAGGAATGTGGTCATAAATGGGAATCAACAACCACAGGTGAATCAGTTGAATGCCATGCAATCTAGTTTGCCACAGCAGGACCCTGCGAATCAATGTAATGCGGTTTATGCTTTGAGAAGTGGAAAAGAATATAACAAAGAGGAGGTCAGCACCAAACCATCTAAAATTGCGCAAGATCTTCCAAAAGAGGTAAGTGAAGAACCTCCCTCCACAGGCTCAGAAGAGGAGCCTAAACAGGTAAGTACAGAAGAGGTAACTTGTCCCCCTGCACGAGATTTCATTCCTAAAGCTCATTTTCCAAAGAGACTTACTAATAATAAAAAGATAGATCAAATTGATAAAATTTTAAATGTTTTTAAACAAGTACAAATTAACATTCCTTTATTAGATGCGATTTCTCAGGTTCCTACTTATGCCAAAGTGTTGAAAGATTTGTGCACACAAAAGCGCACAACTAATGTGCCCAAGAAAGCTTTCTTGGCCACAAATATAAGTTCCATCTTGTCTCAACAATGGTGGCTAAGTATAAGGATCCAGGATGTCATACTATTTCTTGCACTATTGGTAACACAAATATTGAACATGCTCTTTTGGATTTGGGTGCAAGTGTAAATCTCTTGCCTTTTTCTGTATTTAAGCAACTAGGATTAGGATACCTCAAACCAACCACCATCACTCTTCAATTGGCGGATAGATCAATTAAAACACCCAAATGAATGGTTGAGGATGTGTTAGTTAAAGTAGGTGATTTTTTATTTCCCGTAGATTTTGTTGTGTTAGATACCGAGCCTGTTGCTAATATCAAGGATCAAATTCCTATCATCCTTGGTAGGCCGTTCCTTACCACTAGTAACGCTCTAATTAATTGTAGAAATGGATTAATGAAATTATCTTTTGGAAACACATCGGTTGATTTTAATGTCTTTAGATTGGGTAAGCAACTAAATTTTCATGAAGAAATCAATATGTTGCATTCCTTTCCTGACGACATTGTTTCTAATTTTGAAATTGATTTTGATGCAGGATTCCAAGAATGCTTTGACGAACTAGGAAATGATGGAGCTTATTTCTTTTCCAAAGCTTTTGCCATCCAAAACGTGGAGCCTGTTGGACCACTCGCAACATCTCTTCCAAAGACATCAATCGAAGAAGCGCCACAGTTGGAGTTGAAGCCCTTGCCTTCTCATTTACGTTATGCATTTTTGGGTGATAATTGTACTTTGCCTGTAATAATTGCTGCGGACCTAACCTTCCCTCAAGAGGAGGAACTCATTAAATTGCTAAAAGATAATAAGGAAGCCATAGGTTGGACAATGGCCGACATCAAAGGAATTATCCATTCGATTGTGCAACATCACATCCATCTCGTTGAGGGTGCCAAACCGTCAAGGGAACATCAAAGAAGGGCTAATCTTGTGATGATGGAAGCCATCCAAAAAGAGATTTTAAAATGGTTAAATAATGGGATCATTTATCCCATCTCGGATAGCCAATGGGTGAGTCCCGTCCAAGTAGTGCTTAAGAAGTCGGGAGTTACCGTTATACAATCCGCCACCAATGAACTTATTCCTACTCGTATTCAAACAGGGTGGCGGGTTTGTATTGACTACCGAAAGCTTAATGCCGCTACTTGGAAGGATCACTTTCCTTTGCCTTTTATTGATCAAATGTTAGAAAGGTTAGCAGGTCATGAGTATTATTGCTTTTATTATGGATATTCCGGTTACAACCAAATTCCCATAGCTCCTGAAGATCAAGAGAAAATGACATTCACATGCCCCTTTGGAACGTTTGCTTATAGACGCATGCCTTTTGGGTTATGCAATGCACCGGCAACTTTCCAAAGATGCATGATGAGTATCTTTTCTGACATGGTGGAGACCTTCTTAGAGGTTTTTATGGATGACTTTTCTATTCATGGCTCCACCTATGCCGAATGTTTACATCACTTAAAATTGGTCCTAAAAATGAGTAGAGAAAAGAACCTTGTCCTCAATTGGGGAAAGTGTTATTTTATGGTAAAAGAGGGCATCGTTCTAGGACATGTGATTTCTAAAGAGGGAATTAAGGTTGATAAAGCCAAGGTGGATCTCATTGTCCATCTTCCATCACCCAAAAGTGTGAAGGATATTCGATCATTTTTGGGCCATGCGGGCTTTTACTGGCGTTTTATAAAAGATTTTTCTAAAAATGCTAGGCCTCTAACCAACTTGTTAGCAAAAGATCAAAAATTTGAGTTTTCCAAAGAATGCTTCGATTCTTTTGAGTGTTTAAAAAAGGAGTTAACTACGGTTCCCATCATTCAAGCACCCAATTGGACCGAACCGTTTGAAATTATGTGTGATGCTTCTGACTTTGCAATAGGAGCCGTGTTGGGTCAAAGATTCAATAAATTACCGCATGTAATCTATTATGCAAGTAGGACTCTCAATGATGCACAACTCAACTACACCACTACGGAAAAAGAATTCTTAGCGGTTGGGTTTGCATTAGAGAAGTTTCGGTCCTACTTGATTGGATCGCATGTGATAATTTATACCGACCATTCGGCAATCAAGTATCTTGTTGGAAAGAAGGATGTTAAAGCTCGCCTCATTAGGTGGATTTTACTTCAAAGTTTGATTTGGAGATTAGAGATAAAAATGGTACGGAAAACTTGGTTGCCGATCACTTGTATAGACTTCCTAATGCAAAGAATGACGAAGGTCCAATTAATGAAAACTTCCCTGATGAGCAATTGTTTGCTATTTGTAGTGAGCCATTGTATGCGGATATTGTGAATTACTTGGTTACAGGTGCTACACCGGATCATTGGTCGAACCAAGACAAATACCGGTTTCACTCACAGGTAAAGTATTCCTTTTGGGATGATCCCTATTTGTTCAAAACTTGTTCGGATCAGATTGTCCGACGATGTGTGCCCGATCATGAGCGCCAATCGATTCTATCTTTTTGCCATGATTAAGCCTGTGGTGGCCACTTTCGTGCAAAGAAAACCGCGCACAAAGTTTTACAATGTGGTTTCTATTGGCCAAGTATTTTTAGGTATGCTTTTGATTTTTGTAAGGCATGTAGATCTTAGCAGTCCTTAGGAAGAGTTACAAAGCAAAATATGATGCCTCTCAACCCGATATTAGTGGTAGAAATCTTCGATGTGTGGGGTATTGATTTTATGAGTCCGTTTCCCAACTCTTTTGGAAACTTGTATATTTTATTAGGTGTAGATTATGTGTCAAAATGGATTGAAGCCATTGCTTGCAAATCCAATGACCACAAGGTGGTGGTCAAGTTTCTTAGAGAAAATATTTTTTCGTGCTTCGGTACACCTCGTGCCATCATTAGTGATAGGGGTAAGCACTTTTGTAATAGACTGTTTGAAGCTCTTATGAAGAAATATGGTATTACTCATAAGTTGGCCTCCCCTTATCATCCTCAAACGAGTGGTCAAGTAGAGGTTTCAAATAGGCAAATTAAGCAAATTTTAGAGAAGACAGTGAATCCAAACCGCAAAGATTGGTCCATTAGATTAGTAGATGCCTTGTGGGCTCATAGGACGGCATTCAAGACTGATCTTGGTCAGTCTCCTTACCGCCTTGTGTATGAAAAAGCTTGTCACCTCCCGGTTGAATTGGAACATAAAGCTTTTTGGGCTATTAAGAAACTAAACTTTGATTTGTCTTCTGCAGGTGTTCAAAGGAGATTACAACTTTCCGATTTGGAGGAGTTGCGCAATGAAGCATACGAGAATGCAAAGATCTATAAAGAGAAGACAAAAGCTTTTCATGACAAACATATTTTAAGAAAATCGTTTCAAGAGGGCGACATAGTGCTTCTCTACAATTCAAGATTGCATATCTTTCCAGGTAAGTTAAGATCCCGTTGGGATGGACCATATGTGGTTAACAAATCTTTCTCTCATGGTGCGGTCGAGGTTCTAAATCCCAGCAATGGTTAGATTTTTAAAGTTAATGGTCAAAGATTAAAGCCGTTTATTGAGTTGTCAAAGCCGGATATGGAAGAGGTCATGGATCTCCATGAACCTTCCTATTCGAATCATGCCTAAACAAATACGGTACGTACCCTCCTTTCTATTTTAGTCCTCATATTTTTCTTTCTATTTTTAACGCATTGAGGACAATGCATAAATCAAGTATGGGGGGTAGCTTTTGGAAACTTTCTTTTCTAATATTTTCTATAGTTAAAGTTAGAATTTTTTTTTCTTTTGTTTTTGGTATTTTTCTCAAATTAGAAAGAACTTGGTATTCTTAAAATGAAAGTTGTTTTCCTATTTTAAGAAAGAAAGTTAGTGGATATTTTAATTTTAGAATTTAAAAAATTAGAAAGAATACTTTCCTTTCTTAGTTTTGTTTTTCTTTTGAAATCTTTCTTTTAAAAGGATTTGAATAAGAAATAGAAATAGAAACTTGCTTTTTATATGGTATGGTTAAAAAGGAAAGAAATGTTGAAAAAAAAAGGAAAGAAATATTTTAGAAAGTTTACCTTTTGATTATAGTTTTGATTTGTAGCCTTTTTGACTTGAGCTATTAAGTCTGAAGGGTTTTTATGCCTAATTCCTTAAAGCCAACTGGCTTGAGAGCAACTGACTGAAAACTCCATACATGGGTCAATTAGAAAGCTTAATAAATCAAAGCATTGCACATAATCAAAGGTAAAGCTTGAACTCATATGCATCAATGTCTATGATATATGTAAATCAAAGATTAGTCGGACACTGCTTAGTAGCCTGGGTGTCTGGTGCATGCCCTGCATGTCATTCACGCCAAAAGCAGTAGAGGATTACAAAAAAAAGTGAGTTCTATTCTTAGAAAGTATGGGAAAAGTGGAAAGTGTGGTGGACCATATAAATTTGCAATTTTTCTATTAAGTTTCGAACTCAAATTTCTTTTATGATACGATTACATTAGAAGCAAATTTAAGGGAGAAGAGTAGGACAAATTCAAAAGTGGATTCTTGATTAAAATATTTTTCTAATTTTTCCAGCTTGGGATATGATGCAAAGTTTAAGTACGGGAATATTCTTGTTCTTCTATTTTGAGCAATTTATCAAAGCAAAAGGATTAGTTATATTTGGCTTTATTCTATATTTGGATTTGTAAAAGAAAGTTTTATTTTTAGACAGTTAAATTTTTGGAATTTTGTGTGTATATTCACTGCAACACTCACGAGACAAAACTCGTCCACTAGGGTAACCTAAGGGTTTAAAGGCTTGTTGCACATGCTAAGTGCAATCGTGATTCCTACGAAAATGAGTTAGGATTTTATTTTTATTGTTTCGATTTTGTTATTTTTTCTTGTTTGCTTGAGGACAAGCAAAGTTCAAGTATGGGAGAATTTGATGAACACATTTATGTGTGAATGGTTGTGGTAGGATGCATGCATATTTTATGTTTTAAGCGGTGCTACTAAGGTATTTTTGTTGTTTCAGGATTTTTATTGGAATTATGAAGGAAATTGAGCTTAACATATGAAGATAGTGAAGAAATGACCAATTGCCATGAGAATCCAAAGTTCCAAGATGCCTTAATTGGCCGAATTGGCATGATGCTTTAGTATGATCAAATTGATAATGCCACACCCCCTTATTTTGCTTTGAAAGATGAAATTTCAAGGATGGATGATGAAAAAACAAGAGAAGAGAAAGGATCTTAATTCCAATGGTTGAGATTGAAATGATCAAGAGAGGAGAAGGGAATTATTAGTTGTTTATGTGCATTACAAAGGAAGGGTAGATTTGCCATTTGCGAAAGTATATGGCATGGTTGCAATTCATTCGAAAGATAGGGACAATTTGGTCCTTTCATGCACATATTCCTCAACTTGGAAACTTTCTATTATTTTTCTACCATTTAGAAAGTTGCTTGACAAAATAATTAGAAGGTTTTAGACAAACCTTTGGAAAGAAAAAAAAAAGAAGGAAAGTAACCCATGTGTTTTTTAGAAGAGATATAGAAAGCCCATTCAAGCCTTAATCTTGTTTTTTCATTTGTTTCCTAAGATTAGCTTTTTAATCTCCACCTTACATCTTTTTCAATCCCTTAATTTAGCAACCTTTCTCACCTAAAATCTATATATCAATCTCTCTTGAACTCTCTCCCATCTTCTTGAATTTTTAGTCTCGTCTCGTCTCGTCGCGTCTTCAGCAGTTTTTTTATTTATTTTTTTCTAAAACTTCAACGGACCATAACTTCTTCGTTTTAGCTCCGATTCGCGCGTGGTCGGATCCGTTGGACTCGTATTGACGAGAGGAATCCAATCAAGGCTTGGAGGAGGACAATGATTCAACCATTGAAGGAGAAAAAAAATAAATTTTTCTTATTTTGCTCTTTATTTTAAATTACAATTTGATGTATTTTTGCTTTCAATTTCAATTAAAGAAGAGTTCTTTTTGTTTTCTTTTTCCTTCTCAAGTTCCTAATGGAAATTCTCTTCTTTCTACTTTTTATTTTTGTTTCTTTGACTTTCTTCATGAGTAACTAAATACTATATACTTAGGGTTTAGATGAAACCGTGGGAAAGGAGAAAGGTTTTTAATTATATTTAATGGTATGGAATTAATGGTTTATAATTGTTGCATACCAATCATTCATGCCATTGGCTTTCCCCTTTCGTATGAGTGATTGCTATGAATATTATAAATATTTATATAGCCTTTAAAATTGGAGTGTGTCTTTGATAAATTACTCATGGGCAATGACATCCATTGATCTTATTTCCCATAGACTAATTATCAAATATACAATTTAATACACAAAAATTATTTTAATTAATCAATCTAATCCAAGCCCATGGTGGATTCTAACCCTAAGTAATCTTTTATATTGAATTAAGATTTTTACACTATTCCAAATTACTTTTGCAATTTTTCAATTTACTTAAGCCCTTAGAATTTTTGTTTTCTAATTAAATTAGATAAGTAGTTAAAAGAGATCATTAGAACCTTGGTACACTTTGCCTAAATTAGGATTTTAAATAAAAAAGATCTTAGTTAAATTTCATTCTTAGATTGATTAGAATATTTGCTTATGTATAGTGTTGGCTCCGAGGTCAAGTCCACGAAAATCCTGAGTCCATTCCAGGCAACATTATATCATAGCTAGTATTCTAATCGGTACAAGAATAGGATTGACAACAAGATTTCTCTTCCCTGAGTTCGACCCGTATTTACACGATCCGTACACTTGTGGTTATTTAATTTCTCAATCATTCGCATTGCTTGAATGCTCAAGTTGTTATTTTTAATTAGTAGAGTGTGAGCTCTTTCCAAGTTGTAGTTATTGAACGTGCATGATAAATTATCACACTTATTATTCATTTGAATTTTCTTTCTTGGATACATGGATGTTCCCACTAGTATCTACACTATCTATATAAAGCTGGATGTGGTACGCTGAGGGTGTGCCCCGTGGCACCCCCTCTGCAAACTGCATTCAGCCCTATCTTTTTTTAACACACATCTATTCACAATGCAACAATTTCTTTTTTTAACGTATCTATTCACAATGCAACCTTTTCTTTTTTTAACGCATCTATTCTTTTTTTAACACATCTATTCACTGCAACTATTCAACTGGTTACTAATAACCGTTTTATTCTCAATCAGCCCTTTTTTCTCACGCATATATTCATTTCTACTTATTTTATTTTTTTGACGCATCTATTCATTTCTAATAATGCATCTTTTTTTACTTTCCATTTGTGACTTTTCCTAAATACCTCCTCACTTCCACCGAATTAACGCATCTATGCAGGTAGGTTTTGATGGGTTTATACTTGTGGACCCCGATCGGAGAGAGGCGGGGGACGAGCCCCCAGAAAGTCTTTAGATCATCCACGTGAAGGAGAGCTCTACCAAGGAACTCTCGAAAGTGTGCCCCTCACAACATGAGTGGCGATGTAAAGTGAGATACCTCATGATTCGGGGACTAGCCCGGATTCGAGACGTATCTTAAACAAAGAAGAGCCGTCATCCAAGGAAGTAGGTCCTGGATCCCATACTATGCTCAGTTGCAATGGATGAGCACCTCGTCTGCCCAAGTCCAAGCACCTGGTCTCTTATGCCATTTATTGATTGATTTTGAAAGAGTTTTGGACGAAAGTCATGTGAAATGGGAACATATATCTCCGAGAAGACGTCTATCTAATCATGCATGTCTCGGAGATGAATAATAAGCACACGCAAAAGAAATGAAAGAAATGTCACCAAAGAATAGCTAGGTTATGAGTGTCGTGCCTAATTGGTGTTTAAGTTCTGATGGGCAAACACATGTATGCTAGGCTAAAGGTATAAGGTCTGTACATGAAAGTAAGAAAACATAACAAAACACACAACACAACACAACTGGACTCCACATACGACTCAACACGACAAACCCTAAACTCTAATGAGAATTCTCTCCCTAAAGAAGAGGAAAGAAGAGGGAAGAGGGTACTACCATGACCCTGTAAATCCCTATACGGACGGGCTCTATCTAAGAGTGCAAACTAAGCAGGTAAAACACGAAACGACAGGAACAACATCTAACGTTTACAATATTATACCTCCACAATAGGGCAAACTCAACTTGCGTTATGCTATTCAAAGAATTATCAAGTGATACTTACCATTTCTAGAAAGGATTCTCACAAGATACATTTGGAAGCACTAGAAACACCCTCAAATCCTCAAGCCAATATTGAAAGAAAACAAGAGGGAAGTGTACACTTGTCCAAATGTGACTGAATTGATATCATTCCCCTATAAATATCGGACAAACTAGAATTGGATAAGTGGTAAGACATGGTAGTTGCTAGATTTGATATCCCCTTTACTGATTGTCTTAAGAAAAATAATTGTGTAAACTATCTTGTACAATTTTAAGGTGCATGTATCCTATTTGCAGCTCATTCTATTACAAAAGGGAACAAAGGGATAGCAAGACAGATACATACAACCACCATAACTTGAGTTCGTTAGCTAACTATCATTTCAAAATGATAATCCACAAGAGATAAGTCGACTCCGAAGTGAAAAATAATATCATAGCAGCTAGCCTTCACCATTCATATGCTAATCATGAATTGAAAACAAGGAGAGCAATTACCTGAGAAATGAATAAATCAACCAAGAGATGATGGCACTGAACATGAAAAATGTGATCAATTTGAGCTCTAGTGACATCTAAAATGAAATTGAACTCTCATTTGGCTTATCTCTTTGCTCTCTGTGCTCTATCTATACAATCATCTTAACTCAACCCAACTTTCCGTATTCAAATGACACACCAAATGACATGGAATATGACCACAGCTCAAACATGCCGTTCAACAGGAAAACAAAAATGATTAAATTCAAACAATCATCAAGACATGACTAAATAAAACAATAATGTGTGGGCATCTTGTGACAACAACACTTGAACCAATGGTCAGCATATTATCATGAAACAAGTGATAAATGCTTTTAAATTTGAATCGCAAAAGACTGAAGCAATATAACTTCCCGGTCATACACTGTCACAGTAATGAATGGGCCATAACTATTCCCACAAGACATTTGAATGAATAGAGACAATGTGTATCCAAAACAATTTCTTAAATACACTGCTACCATAACCAAGAATTATGATATGAAGAAAATCAAGAGGATTCTTCCCATAGCAATGACTCAGGCCCTTGGAAGTTCAATTCAAAGATCAACAGTACAAGTGCCAAGGCTAGTGAAGGAGAGAAGGTAGAGGTGAAATCTGGATCAAAGAAAAGTAAGACAACAATCAAGAAAAATATATGATCCAAACTTAAGAACATGCCATCACTAGAATCATCTACTAATCCTAGCAATAAAAAAAATCAGAATTCAACACACCAACATAGAACAGGAAATTAATAAATTACCTATTCTTTACTGTAGAAATTGCACCTCTCTCTTTCAACTTGAATGTGATGATCAGAGAATGGACAACGCACCTGAGATCCTTCGATAATGATTTACAGAGGTAACTAATTCTGACACAACGATCGGAGAAGAATGCCAGAAATCCCTTCCTTTTCCTCTCTATTCCTTCTTTACTCAGATTTTTTTTTAAAACAAATGTTCTCTTGAAATTTCAGATCTAGAGGGAAAATGAGAGAAAGAAATCTTAGATTGAAGAACAAAAGTGACATTGACTAGTGAAGGATTTCTGGAATTAATGGTGCCGGCCGGAGAAAATGGATTTTGGCCGGAGTAGATGAGTGGATTCCTCTTCTATACAATTCCTTTCTTGCTCTCGGCTTTCTCTATAATCGCAGAACTAGGGTTTTATGAAGAAAATAATCGGATCTGAGAGATTCAATGATGTTAGGGTTTCTAAAAAGAATCAATGACAAAACTGAGATCGAAAAAAAAAAAACAACATCAACGAAATTCTGATTTAATCTCGCCGGAGAAAGGTGACTTGATCGGAAAAAATGGAGAACCGAGGTTAGAGTTTGGAAAAGTAAAATAAAGCAGATCTTGAATTGTAGAAACCCTAACTAGGGTTTAAAAGTGAAAATGAAGGTTGGAATGTAAGCTATGAGTGAAAATGAGGAGGATGAAGGATCTAGGTTACAAGTGCTAATCGGCATTCAAACCAGTTGGCTGGAGGTTTGCCGGAGTGTGGCCGGAGAATTAACGAAGAAGATGGGAGGATCAAGGGTTAGGGTTTGAGTATATTTGGGGATTTTTTCTTCTATCTCTCTCTCTCTCTCTCTCTCTCTCTCTCTCTCTCTCTCTCTTCTCTGTATCAACAAAAAGAAATGATGAGGCCCTCTCTCTCAAACGAGCCCTCCTTTGCCTTATATAGAAAAAATAAAATAAAAATTGTAACCCCCTCTTTACTTGGGACAACCCCCCCTTAGATGTACTTCGTAATTGCTTTGGTTATTTTAAGGTGGTACAAGTAAGAAAAGGGGTAAGTTTCAAGTCTTTTCTTTTTGCTGCTTGGAAAATTGATACTGGCACACACAGCTTGGATGTTCCAACCCTCTTCTGCCCTGGCTAGCAAGGTTAATGGCCAATGCACTCCCCTTTTATGCTACTTATCTAAACACATTCATTTATAGGGCAACTCTCAACGGATTTTCCTGAAATTTTGTGGGGACCTAAAGGAGACCCTATGCTACCCTAGGGTGAAATTTGGGGGTTCCAATTCAATGATTTGATGGGGTTATTCATTTTCACAGAGAGGTTTAGGGCCAGGTCAGAGTGCGCTTGTCGCACAAATGCCAAAGTTGAACAGACAACACATTTTGGCCGACCCAAAAATAAAAGAAAGCAATTTTTTGGATTTTTTGGTTCTGAGACGGTATTCACAAGGGTAAATTGGATTTTGGTTTTAAAATTTCAACATTCAACATGACTTATGAGTAATTTGGTGAAACGCTGGACACATAACTCAGCATTCAAAACATATTAGTGAGACAACTTCCCACCAATCATATAACTCGGGTAACACATCGGTCACACAGGTATTCCTGACTCCGCACTTGGGTGGTAGTACACTGTGGAACGACGGATCATGACTTGACTTTTCATTACTAACAACAAAATAACTAGATAGAGCTACAGTCCAACTTTTCACTAAATTAGACAAGAAAGAACAACAGTTGAATGAAAATTTTGATCAAGGGTCCATGGCGATATGCCACAAAGAGCCTTGCAGAGAACGAGGGTCAACGATGATAAACAGTGAAGAGCCAGGCAAATGGGAATCGAGGGTCCGTGGTAGTAAGCCACGAAGAGCCTCGCAAGCAGGAATCGAGGGTTCATAGCTATAAGCCACGAAGAGCCTCGCGGAACAAATTTTTTTTTTTTAGGAAACTGGAAATCGAGGGTCCACGGCAACAAACCCAGAAGAGCCAAGCCATAATCTGGGGTACGTGGCAATAAGCCACGAAGAGCCCAGCAAGAAAGATATTGGGTGATTAATGGATTAGAGAACTGGGAATCAAGGGTCCATAGCCATAAGCTATGAAGAGCCAAGAAGTAATCGAGGGTCCACGGTGACAAGCCGTGAAGAGCCATGCAATGAATCTAGGGTTCATGGCAATGACCCATAAAGAGCCCGGCAGAAAGGAATCAAAGGTCCACGGCAATACTCCGTGAAGAGCCAAGCATTGTATCTGGGGTCCGTGGCAATAAGCCACAAAGAGCCCATCATTGAATCCGGCGTCCATGGCAATAAGCCACAAAGAGCCCAGCAAGCAGAAACAATGACATGTAAAAGATATGAATGGAATGATTATGAATAGTGGGTCCATGATATATTTGAAAGGACACATCATGAAGAGCCACTCAGGAAGCAAGAGTCCATGGTATACCCGACCGGTAAACCATGAAGAGCCAAGAAAGGACAACGGTAGTGGGTCCATGATACAGCGTAGAAGACAGATCACGAAGAGCCACTCAGGAAGCAAGGGTCCATGGTATACCCAACCGGTAAACCATGAAGAGCCAAGAAAGGGCAAGGATAGTGGGTCCATGATACAACGTAGAAGACAGATCACGAAGAACCACTCAGGAAGCAAGGGTCCATGGTATACCTGAATAGTAGACCACGAAGAGCCTTGGAAACCAACGGGTATTGCTGAGAATTGATTGATTTTGAATGATTTTTTTTAGACTGATTGCCTCTTGCCGAGGAAATTGGGAGTACGAGTTCCTTCCTGAGGACCGGACTCGGGTGACTTGACAAGGTTCTCCGAGTATTGACCTTTCTTTAACAGGTGAAAAGCATTCTGCTGAGGTTTTGAAGGTTACGGGAACAAATTCTAGACTCTGCTGGGGAATTGATTTTCTTTGACGATTGATTCTTTTAGAAAGAGAGCTCATTTGAGGAGTTTAGGGATTTGAATTGAGATGTGGTCGCATATCTCTTATCTCGACTTGTTGTAAATATTAGCACTGATTGCCTTTGTGTGTTCGACATCTTTTATGACGCAGTCATAAAAGATGCTCCTAGTGTGTTGTACTTCAATGACAAGAATCTTAAGGAAAGTAGAACAGGGTAGGTACGGAAATTTGGGTTTGCATGGGTTCTTTCTTTGGAATAAAGATAGGATGATGGCTGAGCTAGAAAAATTTCTTATTCCATTGACCATTATTTGAGGATCACTCTTTCCACCACCTACCACTTGAAATTTATAATCTTCATCATGTCAAAACATGATATTTCTTGCCTTTCTCTGATATCTAAACCAGGGTCTATTCACTTCTTTTTTTACTTCAGAAGGTATACACCCATTCTTCCAATGCCAGACGACTTGGACCTTGAAGAAAAATGAATATGAATGAGGAACAGACTTTCAAGGACTCTATCAAAGAAGACGTATATTATTCGAGGAACTCGACTCACTTTTGATTCACCCTTAGACCTGATGTGTTTGTTTTTTTTTTAATAGTAAGGTTAGCCACTCTCAAAATAATTTTGAAAACCATGTCAAAGGCACTAATTTCCTCCATCACGATTTCCGTCATGGTTATTACCCCCTTCAGATTGCTCAGTCTTAATGCCCCTAGTTTAGAAAGGTGTCAAAGTAAGTCTTACTGACACTACTCGGATTCCAAGATCCTGCCCTGTGTAGTGATGGCTTCTTCATCTCTTCGAGTCTCTCTGGTGGGAACTCATGCTTATTGCATTCCAGGTTTCGGGTCTAGCAAACCATTTGCCTCAACTTTTGCCTGGAATTCTCACACCATTCAAACGTCAGAGTTCTTCATAACCGAGGAACGCTTTCCATGTCTTATTAGCTCACTTGTTTTGGGAAATCTTTGCCTCTGATTGGATTGCCTCTTCAATTTTCAACCCATCAGACCGCTACCCTCACTTTCGCATAAGCCAACCCCTTTGGTTGTTTACTTAGCAAATGCATGACTCTAGGCCGCCCTTTCGGGTTTTCAACCTAGTAGGTCTTCAGACTCTCGTTCTTTTCATTTCTTTCTGTTTTTGTTTTCAATTACCTTGAACCTTTGCTCGTTTCACCAGAAAGACTTTCTAGGCGGGCTTAGGTTCAAAAGGGTTGAATGTTTCGTTGGTTCAAACAATTTGGACCAAATCTGGTCTAGCCAGACTTCCTATGTACCCCAAAAATGGAGGATCAGGTCCGCGTAGTTTGCTTTGGGGTTTATCAAAGAATGATTTAGCTTTTTAGCTTCAAAATTTTGAAAGAGGGATGATTTAGCTTTTATCCCAAAGGTTGACCGAACCTGAGTTGATCAGGTTGCTTACGTGCCCCTGAAGAGCTGGGGATCGGGTCCGATGTAGTTCGGGTGCATAAAATGCCCCTGGTTTGTTATGTGTTTTGAAAGAAATGTTTGGTTTTAAAGTGTTGGTTCAAAGGGCTCACCAAATAATTTTTAGACGTTGGGATTTTGGCTATAATGGCTCAAACGTCCAAGGATGGCCTCCTGGTGTTTTGGCATGCAAGTTCTTTTAAATGAAATAGTTTCAAAGGCTTTGAATGTTTTTGTCGAGTAGTCTGGCGGTATTTGCAAGCAAGACTCAACCACAATGTCCTACTCTTCATCTCAGAGATCTTGAATCCATCTTCCAGATTCCACAACTCTCCTAAGTTTCCAAATGCTGAAGACGATTCTCATATACAATCTGTCTCACAGACTCCATCATCTGGGTCTTTAATATTCCTAAGGAGTTATCTTAGGGACACATTCTCTTCTCCTTTTTGTCTTTTTCTCATGTCTTTCTTTCTTTTGAATATTCTCTTTCTTTTGGACATAAGAACTGTCCCTACTCTCTGAATACAATGACTTGAAATCCCACCAAGATGTACAACCCAAATGCTCTTCTTGGGGATCAAGTCTATGACTTCCTTTTCTGAAAGTCTTCTCTCAATGTCTTCATCAGCTTCACTTAATGCTTGATGTTCATATCTCTCTCGAATTTTGCCTTTTGACTGAATATCTAAAGCTGATGGAGTCTTGCTTTTCATCACAACAAAGTATTCGCTCGATTTATCCTTATAGGATCAAGCAAGACTACCTCAAACCCCCTCTAAATAGGTTTATCAATTCTTTGTGCTCCTCGGGAGATAAAGTTTTGCCAATTCATCTTTTTCGAGTTTTAGATTCCGATACCACTATCAATAGCTTCTATTTCTTCTTTGAGTGGCTATGCTCAACGCTCTTCTTCTCGTTTGACCATCTTTCAGATCTCGAGGGGAATTCCGTCCGCATTCTCATCCGAGAAGGGTGTCTTTAGTTTTATTTTAAACATTAGATCAAAAGTGAATCATAGAACATCAAAGATACAAAATAAAAAACTTTATTGAATTGAAGACTTCATAAGTATATAAGTAACTTTTTTTTTTTCTGAAGCGCCTCAATGGGCTCTACATTGGACTTGACAAAGGACGGAAACAACAGACTCTAAATTAACATGACTGACAAACATGACACACACACATTTTTTTTGACATTGACACAATAAGACTTACCAACTTTGAGAGAAGAAAGTTGGCATGCACTCAAGAAAAGACAAACCTAAAACACAAAACACTTCTTCAATAGTAAATGATCTGGCACTGAAAGGTTATGGGTGGCACTCCTTCCTCCATGATGTCCATAACTAGGGGTTCAACCCTGGTATAGGTCCTGTTGACCTGGCTTCAGCTGATCTTCAATAACTGGCATCGGTAACGATCTCGCTGGCATATAACTACCTCCTGAGATTTCTAGCTCTGACATTCCCAAATTTGCAGCCGAAGTACCTCTTGATTCAAATGTGGGACGAATGAGGACGGAGAGTTCTTCAAAAGGCTCAACTATCAAGTTAGCTTTTGTAGCAGTTGAGAGAATTGCAACATGTCTAGGTGAAGGATTGTGAGTAGCATTAAACCCGGGCCAAATGGGACGGTCCCTATCTATGAGGTCCTGGATTGCAAATCTGAGGGAGTGGCAACGATTGGTGATGTGACCAGGGCCTTGGTGATATTCACAAAATTCGTCCTTATTGTAGAATCTTGGAAGAACCTTAGGTGGTGGCTTTGGAGCCATGTGTCTCACCTGTCCATCCTTAACAAGTTTTCGGAGAATGACCGCTGGAGGTTTCGGTAATGGAGTGAACTTCTTCTTAGGTTTTCGTGCTGATTTCTCATCTCCTTGACCAGACTTCTGCATGACAGGTTGAGATGCTTGATGGGACAACTCAATAATATTGATCTTCTTAGAATCAACAACTAATTTGCTATCGTTCCTTGGATTCTTCACGCTTTGGTGATCAATGGTCAATTCTTTAACACGTTCTTTCACTTTCCCTACTGAAGTGGGAGATGAGAGACACTTCTCTTCAACATGTTGCTTGCCCTTGGAATTATCAATATGTGATACCGGGACCGAGACAGGAATAGGGATCATAGGAGACAGCTTCTCAACCTCGTCAGCAAATTCTTTCTCCTTTCTTACGACTGTGGGAGGTGTAAAACACTTCTCTTCAATAAGTTGTTCTTCTTCAGAATCACCAATATGTGCTATCTTGGCCTTGATAGGATCAAGGGTCACAAGAGGATGATTTTGGACTACAGAGTCCTCAGAAATCACGGATTTACCATCATCTTTTGTTTTAAAAAATGCCACTTCCTCCTTCACACTGGACATTTCTCTAGATACTTTCCTTATAAATTCTATCACTTCGGAAATCACGAATTTTCCATCATCTTTTGTTTTCAGAAAGGCCACATCCTCCTTCACACTTGACACTTCTCTAGATACTTCCTTCAGAACTTCTACCACTCCCGCTAGGATGTCCATAGGTACAGCCATTTTATCTGGGTAAAATGAAAGGAAACTGGTGCAGCAGATGGGTGAGGTCAATTAGGTCTGACTCCTGTCATGGAAATGACAAACACTAACTTTAGTGTGAGGCAATCTCGTTGAATGTTATACACAAGTTAAAACAAGAGATAATACAAATACATCTCTCCATTGGGTAAGAACCAACAACATAACTGTAAGCCCAATGGTTTTTACCTTGGCATTCCCATCTTGTTTTGATGATTCCAATACACAAGTGATCATTTATCACTAATGTGTTTGGTTGTCTAAGTTGTAGATCTTGATAAAGTAAGATCAAGGATGCTTGGATTGAAGGCCAAGAAGCCCACATTGGATCACTAATTGGAAGGCCAAAGTCATCAAGCAAGAAGTCATGAAGACTTGAAGACATGAAGAAATTAATATTGAAGACCATTTTTTAATGTAATTGATCCAAACCTAGATTAGGTTTTTAGAGGCATAATTAAAGTAATCTCACACACCCTAAATAAACAAGTGATTGTATTTGTGGAGTTCCAACACCTTGGAACCCTCATAGCAATCCCATCTTGGTTGAGAACTGGAAGCCCAAAAACAGAATTGAAAATCTGCTCTGCATAGGCTTCTCGGAACTCCGAGAGTTTTTCTCGGAACTCCGAGAATTCTCGGAACTCCGAGAATTATTCTCGGAACTCCGAGAAATGGTACAGTAGACTTTTTCCAACTTCTGTGAGGCTTCTCGGAACTCCGAGAATTCTCGGAACTCCGAGAATTATTCTCGGAACTCCGAGAACACTCCAACGGTCTGAAAAAGAGCCGTTTGGAATTTTGCTGGAATTACCGTAATGCCACTGAAAGGTCATATTTTGTTTTTCCTATAAATATGGGTGTTCTAAACATACAAACCATCAATCCTAACACTCTTAAACTTCATTTGAATACCCAAGAGTGAATCAAGCTTCAATTGTGCCTCTCATCACCAACTCTAGGATTTGGATCATAGGCTCTCAATTGTACATCTTTTGTAACCCTTGTGAAGGGATTTTTTAGTTCTTTCTTTCATCTTTCAAGATTTGTATTCGGTCGAGTATTCGGAGAAGCGGAGCCCTTTTTCTCCGTGGAGAGGATTGCCACCAAGGTTAAAGCAATTGTAATTGGCACCGATCTTCGCCAAGGTTAAGAAGATCAAATAGTGAAGCCATCAACGGGTTTGGTTGGTGGAGTGGAGTAGGCCTCGGGTTTGAGGACCGAACCACTTTAAATCTCGGGTGCACTCTTTCTATCTCTTTGCTCTTTCATTTGCATTGCACCATTAGATTTAACTTGTATGCTTAAAATATTGTTTTTGATCTCTTAATCGGTTTAAGTTTTTCAAATTGGTAAATTCTAGTTTTCTTAAACAACCGTATTCTCCCTCCTCATAGTTGCCATTTCTATTATAACTTGGGACCCCCTATATCGGATTTTCAATAACAATTGTAAGAAGGGTCATGGTAAGATAAACACATGATTTATCAATATCGCTAAAGGATAACAATCACACTAAAAATGTGTTGGGTAAAATCCAGTAGCATGACAGCTATATAAAGAGATCCCCACAAGTCATCTCAAGGGTATATGAATAATCTCTGTAGTATAAGGCCCTCGGCAAGGATATTTGTACCCAAACGATGGTGGCAAGACGGGCTCATGAGCGGTAGACAGAATAAGGTCATCAGAGAGATGTAATCAAATGAAAGACTGACCATGAATGACGACATTTAGAGATGGGTTGAATTTTCAACCAAAAGACCGAAGGATAGATCATGGCAATAAAAAATGGTGATTAAAAACCATCGATTTGATCATAATCTAAAAGATGAATGGAGAAGGATAATTGATTAGAGTAGGAAGAAAAACCTAACTAAGAAGTAAACCCTAATCTAATAATGTAAATACACGATGGAAAACATGGATCAATATTATGAACAATAGATCAAGAGATCAATTATGGATAAAGAGCCAATAATCTAATGATTATCCACAGAATGGATAAATAGAAAGAATTGATTAGATTATGAAGGAGAACCTAACTAAGAGGTAAACCCTAATCTAATAATGCACATATAGGATCAATGATACAAGGTATGAATCAGATCAAAAGATCAAAAAATACACTATGGCCATAATGATGACAAGTAGAATTCACCGGCCAGATCTAAATCTCAAAAGATGAATGAATATAATTGATTGGATTAGATAGGAAACATTACTAGGGAGTAAGCCTAAATCTAATAATCAATATATATATATATATATATATATATATATATATATATATATATATCCTAACTAGGGGCACCAGCCCTAATTCTAATCTAGCGGAGTCGAGAGAGTCTCGACTCATGACAGACTCGTGAGTGTGCTAGGACTGTGCTGTACCCACATAAGGTGAACTACAATAATCTATAGACAGGACATGGCTCCTAAATCTAGGCTCCACATGTGTAAGCAACACATGTTCGTACCTATATGAATGCAATATATATATATATATATGTATATATGTATATATAACCAAGGTTTAAACTTTCAGTTTCGGCAACCGTTTCGGACCCCACCAAAAACCGAAATTTCGGTTCCAAATTTGGTAATTTGGTTCCAAATTCCAGACCCAAATTCTGAAATTTCGGACCGAAATTTTGTAACACTTTTTTTTAATAAATAATGTCATTAAACCGAAATTACCGAAATTTCGGACCGAAATCCAAAATTTCGGACCAAAGGGTGAAAAATGGAATTTCAAAAAATTCCGGTTTCGGTCCCCACCGGTATCCGAAATTTATGATTTCGGTCGAAATTTTAAACCATGTATATAACACATGCATATCCTAGTTGGATTTCACTAAGTTAGCAAATATACTTATATACATAATATATGTAAAATGAAAGTAGGGCTTCAGACTCAATCGATCGGGCACTATGCGTATGATCCATACTTTAGATGTATAACACAAGTATACGGAGTGTTATACATAGTATGCTTCATTGCTCATCGGCTGCTGTAAACACAAGTACAGCGAGTGTTTACGGCAGCAGCACCGGTGCATAGCTTGGAAATAGATACAACAGCACCATCAGGATAATGACATCCCATCTGGCACGCACTGTATCTCTCCCGTGGAGCCAATAAAATCAATGAAATAAATAAATAAAGAATATGATAATGGATACTGTGCAGTGTGTAAATCCCTCGTTTTAAATACCTATTTGGTGCCCCTGGATTCTAAGCGAAAAAGTTCCCATTTAACTTGATTTTAGCCCAAATTTCTTCAAAATTAAAATGGCATTTTAACAGAGTTAGGCAATATCTTGAAAGATTTCCCAGTGGAGTCGCCAGCCTGTGGACCTCGATCGGAAAGAGGCGGGGGACGAACCCCCAGAAAGTCTCTAGATCATCCATGTGAAGGAGAGCTCTACCAAGGAACTCTCGAAAGTGTGCCCCCCACAACTTGAGTGGCGATGTAAAGTGAGATACCTCTCGATTCGGGGACTAGCCCGGATTCGAGACGTATCTTAAACAAAGAAGCGCCGTCATCCAAGGAAGTACGTCTTGGATCCCATACTATGCTTAGTTGCAATGGATAACCGGAGATATATAAAAGGTTCGTGCCTGGTTACGAATTTGGAAGGTCCGAAGAGCACCTCGTCCGCCCAAGTCCAAGCACCTGGTCTCTTATGCCATTTATTTATTGATTTTGAAAGAGTTTTGGGCGAAAGTCATGTGAAATGGGAACATATATCTCCGAGAAGACGTCTATCTAATCATGCATGTCTCGGAGATGAATAATAATAAGCACACACAAAAGAAATGAAAGAAATGTCACCTAAGAATAGCTAGGTTATGAGTGTCATGCCTAATTGGTGTCTAAGTTCTGATGGGTAAACACATGCATGCTACAGCTAAAGGTATAAGGTCTGTACATGAAAGTAAGAAAACACAACAAAACACACAACACAACACAACTGGACTCCACATATGACTCGACACGACAAACCCTAAACTCTAATGTGATACTTGACTCGGACCAAGATGGCCATCCATCCCGGCTGCTCTACGTATCCCGGCCTCGGGAAGAATCAGAGTCGACGTAATTCGGTGGCCTATTCTAAGCTATGATGCCTAATCATCTAAGACCGCTATCTTAGACTCGATCAACTAGACCCGACTAGTTTTTAAAGCTTTTTTTTCGATTGCTTAAGTTCAAGTGAAATGTAATTTTTAGGACTCCCTATATGACCTAACAAATGCAAGTTAGTTAGCTTTAAGCTAATGCAAGTAATTCCTATATCCTACGTGTAATTAGGCTGTTTGTCCTAAGGAAAACCATGGGCTAACTAAGTGTTCCCTAATACAGCCATCGGCTCAACTAAGTGTCTAACCGACCACAACTCAAGGCCTCCTAATTTTATGGATACTCACACGACAAGACACACAAAGCATCCACATAACCAGGACAGACTCCTAACTCTAAGACACCTCAAATAGCTAGGACAGACTCCTAACTCTAGGGGAAGATCTTTTCGAAAAGGTTTTGAAGAATTTTTATATTTTTGGAAGGTTTGAAATGTTTATTTTTAAAGGTTTGACTGAACTTGGGATAAGAATCCCAAGCTGCCTACCTACCCTGTGGAAATGGATCAAGCCAACATAGTTCAGAACATAATCTCCTAACTACACTCTTAATGACTCAGATTTTTAGATTTTCAGATGTTTTTTATTTTTTTGACTCAAGATGACAGATTCCTATCATCATAAGGGTAGGACAGACTCCTGATATCCCGCAAAGGTTTGATAGAATCCTATGCTTTGTGGGGAGGGCTGGATGGAATCACATCTCTACAAGGGTTCGACAGCATCCTATACCTTGCAGAAGTGGATAAAATCACATGATTTGATGAGAGATTTGATAGAATCCTAACCCCTATGATGATAGGACAGACACCTGAAAGGCTGAAGAACTGACTCCTATGCTAAAGAATGACTCTCTAACTAAAGACCGATTCTCTAGCTAAAGACTGACTCATGTACGAAAGAACTGACTCCTAGTGCACAACCCTAAGAGGGGAGTGCTAATGAGATTAGGTTAGTCTCATAAAAGAAGAAGAGATAAAGAAGGGTGCTAGTGAGAGTGGGAAAGTCTCCTAAACACCAAGGTGGGCTCCAAGTATCCTTATCATTGCCCTTGCAATGATGGAAGGATTAGGCAACTAATAGACCGAGTTGGTCTTCAACTTAGAGGAGTATTCTACTTGAGACTTGAATAGTCTCCTATGGATGACTCACTAATGAGACAAAGCCCGTCTCTAAAGGGTGTGACTTGTTAATGAGACAAAGCCCGTCTCCAAAAGGGTATAACTCTTTTCTTCATGAGACATAGCTTGTCTCTTAAAGGGGGCTCTAAATGACTCTTTCATTGCCCTTGCAATGATAAGGCTCCTAATGTTTATGGTACACATCTAAAAGACTAGGCAAGTCTCTTAAATAAAAGAGGGGAGTGCTACTTGGACTGAGCAAGTCCCCTAAAGATGGGCTTGGGCTAACGCCTTTATCGCCGTTGCAATGAAGAATTAAAGGTTTCGGGATATGTAAAAGATTGAGAATTCTCTACCTAAAGAAGAGGAAAGAAGAGGGAAGAGGGTACTACCATGACCCTGTAAATCAGTATAAGGACGGGCTCTATCTAAGAGTGCAAACTAAGCACGTAAAAGACGAAATGACAGGAACAACATCTAACGTTTATAGTATTATACCTCCACAATAGGGCAAACTCAACTTGTGTTATGTTATTCAAAGAATTATCAAGTGATACTTACCATTTCTAGAAAGGATTCTCACAAGATATGGAAGCAGTAGAAACACCCTCGAATCGGCAAGCCAATATTGAAAGAAAACAGGAGGGAAGTGTGCAGTTGTCCAAATGTGACTGAATTGATATCATTCCCCTATAAATATCAGACAAACTAGAATTGGATAAGTGGTAAGACATGGTAGTTGCTAGATTTGATGTCCCCTTTACTGATTGTCTTAAGAAAAATAATTGTGTAAACTATCTTGTACAATTTTAAGGTGCATGTATCCTATTTGCAGCTCATTCTATTACAAAAGGGAACAAAGGGATAGCAAGACAGATACATACAACCACCATAACATGAGTTCGTTAGCTAACTATCATTTCAAAATGATAATCCACAAGAGATAAGTCCGACTCCGAAGTGAAAAATAATATCATAGCAGCTAGCCTTCACCATTCATATGCTAATCATGAATTGAAAACAAGGAGAGCAATTACCTGAGAAATGAATAAATCAACCAAGAGATGATGGCACTGAACATGAAAAATGTGATCAATTTGAGCTCTAGTGACATCTAAAATGAAATTGAACTCTCATTTGGCTTATCTCTTTGCTCTCTGTGCTCTATCTATACAATCATCTTAACTCAACCCAACTTTCCGTATTCAAATGACACACCAAATGACATGGAATATGACCACAGCTCAAACATGCCGTTCAACAGGAAAACAAAAATGATTAAATTCAAACAATCATCAAGACATGACTAAATAAAACAATAATGTGTGGGCATCTTGTGACAACAACACTTGAACCAATGGTCAGCATATTATCATGAAACAAGTGATAAATGCTTTTAAATTTGAAATGCAAAAGACTGAAGCAATATAACTTCTCGATCAGAGACTGTGACAGTAATGAATGTGCCATAACTATTCCCACAAGACATTTGAATGAGTAGAGACAATATGTATCCAAAAAAATTTCTTAGATACACTGCTACCATAACCAAGAATTATGATATGAAGAAAATCAAGAGGATTCTTCCCATAGCAATTACTCAAGCCCGTGGAAGTTCAATTCAAAGATCAACAGTAGAAGTGCCAAGGTTAGTGAAGGAGATAAGGTAGAGGCGAAATCTGGATCAAAGAAAAATAAGACAACAATCAAGAAAATTATATGATCCAAACTTAAGAACATGCCATCACTAGAATCATCTACTAACTATAGCAATACAAAAAATCAGAATTCAACACACCAACATAGAACAGGGAATTAATAAATTACCTATTCTTTACTGTAGAAATCACACCTCTCTCTTTCAACTTGAATGTGATGATCAGAGAATGGACAAAGCACATGAGATCCACCGATAATGATTTACAGAGGTAACTAATTCCGACACAACGATCGGAGAAGAATGCTAGAAATCCCTTCCTTTTCCTCTCTATTCCTTCTTTACTCAGATTTAAAAAAAAAAAACAAATGTTCTCTTGAAATTTCAGATCTAGAGGGAAAATGAGAGAAAGAAATCTTAGATTGAAGAACAAAAGTGACATTGACTAGTGGAGGATTGCCGGAATTAATGGTGTCGGCCGGAGAAAATGGATTTTGGCCGGAGTAGATGAGTGGATTCCTCTTCTATACAATTCCTTTCTTGCTCTCGGCTTTCTCTCTAATCTCAGAACTAGGGTTTTATGAAGAAAACAATCGAATCTGAGAGATTCAATGATGTTAGGGTTTCTAAAAAATATCAATGACAAAACTGAGATCGAAAAAAAATAAACCAGATCAACGAAATTCTGATTTAATCTCGCCGGAGAAAGGTGACTTGAACGGAAAAAATGGAGAATCGAGGTTAGAGTTTGGACAAGTAAAATAAAGCAGATCTTGAATTGTAGAAACCCTAACTAGGGTTTAAAAGTGAAAATGAAGGTTGGAATGTAAGCTATGAGTGAAAATGAGGAGGATGGAGGATCTAGGTTACAAGTGCTAATCGGCATTGAAACCAGTTGGCTGGAGGTTTGCCGGAGTATGGCCGGAGAATTAAGGAAGAAGATCGGGGGATCAAGGGTTAGGGTTTGAACATATTTGAGGATTTTTTTTCTTCTAAGTCTCTCTCTCTCTCTCTCTCTCTCTCTCTCTCTCTCTCTCTCTCTCTCTCTCTCTCTCTCTCTCTCTCTCTCTGTATCAACAAAAAAATGATGAGGCCCTCTCTCTCAAACGAGCCCTCCTTTGCATTATATAGAAAATTTTAAAAAAAAAATTGTAACCCCCTCTTTACTTGGGACAACCCCCCCCCCCCCCCCCCCCCCCCCCCCCCCCGAGGATGTACTTCGTAATTGCTTTGCTTATTTAAGATGGTACAAGTAAGAAAAGGGGTAGATTTCAAGTCTTTTCTTTTTGCTGGTTGGAAAATTGATACTGGCACACAGCTCGGATGTTCCACCCCTCTTCTGCCCTGGGTACAAGGTTAATGGCCAATGCACTCCCCTTTTACGCTACTTATCTAAACACATTCGTTTATAGGGCAACTCTCAACGGATTTTCTTGAAATTTTGTGGGGACCTAAAGGGGACCCTATGCTACCCTAGGGTGAAATTTGGGGTTCCAATTCAATGATTTGATGGGGTTATTCATTTTCACAGAGTGGTTTAGGGCCCCTGTCAAAATGGGGTGTCTACAATACATAATTATACACCTCTTGGGTTGTATGTGAGTATATTCTGCCTCTAGAATTTTTATTTTTTTATTCCTTTTGTCCCATGTTTTTGTATTTTAGAGATGTGTTTGTGTTGTTTTAGGATGGTGAATGCTATGTTCATGGCTTTATTTTTTTTATTTCTTCTATTTGGGTAGTTTCTGATCAACTCCTTTGCTTTTCAGATGCCTTCGATGGGTTAGCTTAAATTTTAGGGGGGTGAATGCTATGTGAACAGTACATTCTTTTGTCGTATTTTTTGCCATTGTTTTCCTCGTTTTTTGTTGCAGATTCTGGTAAAACAGTGAGATAGTTCCTTTCCTAAATTTATGGCATTTTTTTTGTTCTTATTTTTCTATTGCAAAAGGCAACCAAATCTAATATCTAATAATATTTTTAGTATTCCGTGCATTGTTTTTTCCTCTAACTGATTTCTTTTGTTTGTTTCTCAAGGTGGGTTCAAAAATTTAATTTCTCTTTTCAAAAAATTCAACGGGGCATGGCTGATTCCTAATCTTTTTTACAAAAACATCTTCTCTTTAAAAAAAAAAAAAATTCTAGAAAATGTAGATCCTCCTAAAATCTCTCTCTATTATCTTCTAAACTTTACAATGCACCAAACGAAAATCTCTCTCAAACTTTTTGCTACCGATTTATTACCAATTTCCTAATAACAACAAATAAAATTTCCAACTTATTCAAAGTTGCAATTTACAAAAGAGAACTTATTAGAAGTTCCCATGCAATCTATACCCCTTATTTCTAGAATAAGGGGTATATCCCATAATATATACTAGAATCCTCGCCCCCTAGAAAATTGGGTTGTTTCTTTCTTTTTTGCTCGCTATCAGTCTAATCTAATCTAATATATGTACTCCTTAACGTTTGGTATTCTAGACCTATAAAAAAGGAATTCTACAACATAACGTTTGGTATTCTACAACTACGAAAAATAAATTCTATCTTTTAAAGTTAGATTTTAGCACATCTCTCCTCCAAACTATTCCTTTCTATTTGAAGTCATGTTGTTATTGCTTGCAAAATTATTGGGGTTATCACGATTTTAGCACATCTCCATAACCATCACGATTTCATCAAGATCATAATTTTTTCTTCGCCCGTGCATCCCACGGGACTGCAACTAGTATATATATATAAGGAGGAATCCTGGACAACTTGAGTGCGCCACATGGCAACCCCTCTGTATCCTGTATGTTAGCAAAATTGTTTCGATTATTAGAGAAAAATATCCCAATATGTCTTTATATAGTAGTTTGATTAGATTAGGCAACTTAGGGTTTAGTAAACCCCTTTTTACCCCGTATTTGCCTAACATATAAAACAGACGTAGCAAACTTGCCTAGGTGAAAAAGTACCTAAATTTACATGTTTGATTTTTCTTCCGTATATTTCAACATGTTTCACACAAAGAATTAAGAAGGGAATGTCACGGGCCTATTGTTTTAGCAGCGGAATAGCCCGTGCGGAGCCCCAACATGTGCGTATGCTAGGGCAATCCTTCAACTGTGCAAGGCTCACCCCTTGATGCTTCGTATGTGCACACAATCTCTGAGCTGTTCAATAGGCTACTTGGCCAAGATCTTCATATGCACTTCTAAATACTTTGTTCACGGCTCCCAAACCTTTCATCAGGCTACAGAGCTTAGATATGCCGAGATCAGCTCTGAGCCCACTCCCGGATCTGCCTGCATCATGAGTACATCGAACATCAGGCCTTAGAGCCTAATGCAAAGTCCATCGAGCACGAAGCATGACGATGCCACACACTCATCCGCCAAGCCTTTATTTACTTTAATATGAATTAGATAAAAGAAATTCCTAAATATTGGGAATATTTAAAATATCCTAATCTCTTTAACTAAATCAAGAGAAATATTAGAAAAGATAATTCATAAAAAAAAGAAAGAAAAGGAAATGATAATTCCAAAAAAAATTTGGATTATTTTCAACACATACTGATCATAGGCTATAAAAAACTATGGCTTTATATAGAGGTGCCACATTCTGTTTGCATGACTACAAACACCTTTGAGAAAGGAAGAAGAGAAGTAAATTAAGATAAAGAACAAGGATGTCGAAATCGCCTGAAGAAGAATACCCACACATAAGGCCTTTGGTTGTGCAGCTGAAGATGAATCTGGCATCCTGTCTCACTTCAAATTCTCTAGAGGGTATTGAGGGTATTGAGAAATTCAATTTTATTGAATTTAGGATCCTGATTTTTCAATTTTATTGTAAATTTCAATTGTAACTATTTTTGCAGGGCTAACCGGGACAACTATGTGGCGTTGAAGATATTGTACTGTGCAATCTTACATGTAAATTTGTTTCTCTTCCTTCCCCCACACACCATCTCTGAATCTTCTCTCTTAGACCTCTCGGTTTAATACGGCGGAAATTAGGAGGGAGACAGGCTCTGGAAGAGAAGCAGATCCTCCTTTTGTCTTTTTTTGTATTTTTTTTTTTTACTATGATGTCAAAATTGCCCGTTATCATTGATTCTGATTTTTTTTTTTTTTTTTGCCATGTTTTAGGGCCTATCTGCATTTCCAACGTGCATGTTTTACTGCCCCCGTGCAACGGGCGTCCGACTAGTTATTAATTAATAGATATAGACATAAATACATAATCACATACATAAAAAAAGGTTGTCTCCAACAACAAAAGTAAACCCAAAATAAACCTTTTCAAAAAAAAAAAAGTAAACCCAAAATAATAGTAGGCCGGTGCTAAATTCATCCCCTTTACGGATAGTGAGCCACAACCGGTTCAACCATCTCTCTCATGTACTGTTGCCCTTTAGTGGGGCCTCACAAGTGAATATTTAGACCTTTGAACAATGTAGGCCCAACGTGCACTTGTTCTCACAACTAGTACTCTCTCTTGGTGGGGCCCAATAATTAATGGTCAAGATCTTTGAAGGGGGACATCATAAAAAGTGTGTTTAATTTTATTTTTTTTAAATAACTTGGGCGCACCTGTTTAGAGGTCCAAACCGTTCGCTTGTTGGGCCCAACGTAAATAGGCTTTGTCCATAAAATCATCTCCATAGGATGATCCAAACGCTCCTCTACATATCAGAGGGTTAGAGATATTTTTGGGGAAAGGCCCATTTACATAGGGTCCATCAAATGAACGGTTTGGATATTGGAATAAGGGTCACAATGAATTTTCTAATAAATATGTATTATATAGTGTCTTTATAGAGGTGCATGTATTTTTTTTAAAACAGCTTGGGCCTACCTTGTTCAAAGATCTAAACCATTCAGTTGGTAGGCCCGAACGTAAATACGTCATACACTCATACCAAGAAAATCATCTCCATTGTACGATCATAACTCTTCAATCTATAGAGATGTCTATGTGGTGTAATTCAATGGAGCTGATTTGTGGGGCACAGTCTTGTAACAATAGGGCCCAACAACTGAATGGTTTGGATCTTCAAACAATGGGCTTCATTGCATTTTTTAAAATAAAAGCTTAACTACTAACAGATGCAATATACATTGTGGCCCACCTCACCCGCGTGCATATATCATATAACGTGTGTTTTGTTCATTGGGCCACTTTGTTCAAGGATCCAATCCAAATCATTCATTTGTTGAGCTTGAACAAAAATAGCCAGTGCCCCAAAAATCATCTTGATGATCCTAACTCTGTGATCTAATACGAGGACACCATATATGAATCTGCATGGATCAAAGAGTTAGGAACATGCATGGGAGATGATTTTCGGGGTAAGGCCTATTTAGGTTTTGGGTTGCAACAAACGAACGGTTTGGATATTCGAACAAAGTGAACCCAAATGATTTTTATTTATTATTTTTTAAATACACATTTGTATGGCGTTTACCTTCAAAGATATAAACCATTCCCCTACCCAGAACAAAAAGTTCTAAACCATTTATTGTTGGCCCCACTAAGGGTTCGTGTTCAAACATAGGAGAGTGAGTACAACCAGAAGAAGTGTGGGGCGTATCTTGTTCATGGATATAAGCAATTCAATTGCTGGGCTCCACCAACAGTTCGTGTTAGAGAGAGAGAGAGAGAGAGAGAGAGAGTACCCCTTCGTGCCGTAATCAAGGTTTTAAATTTCGGTTTTGGTACCAATTTCGGACCCCACAGAAATCCGAAATTTCGGACCGAAATTTTGTTACAATTTTTTTTTTTTTTTTTAAATGGCATTTTCCATTTTCTCGAAATTTCGGACCGAAATTCTCGAAAGTTCCAAAATTTGGTAAAGGCTGAAATTCGAAATTTCAGCAAATTTCAGTTTCGGTCCCCACCGAAATCTGAAATTTCGGATTACGGCCGAAATTTAAAACCATGGCCGTAATGAAATCCGGCCAAAAGTCTGGCATGTTTTCTGCTGCGCTCTCCCATTACGCTTATCATGTTGAACCAAAAGTTGGAATATGCGGATTCAAAATCAGACACCGATTCTGACTCCCAATTCCAGCAATCCAAACAAGCCTAAGACAATTTATCATATCATTTGATCATTTATGAAATGACTCCGCCTTTGTTTTTCACAACATGTCCCACGCCATGATAAAGGAGGAGGGTTGGTGTCAGGTTGGCAGCCAGCAATAAACTTTGCCACTCTTCTATGAAATGATGCCGATCTCAACTAGTTGGGAAAAAGGCTTAGTTGAGTTGAGTGAAGATTTGATCATTTATATACCAATTTGTCCCAAAAGAGGAGTATAAAAAATCCCTAAAAACCAAGAAAGCAAAAAAGAAATTCTAAATAGGTATTTTCTTTTCACTAATTTTTAGGAATTTTTTATGCTAGAGCCAGTTAATTCTCTCCCTCTCCTTCCTTCTTAGCTCCTCTCACACAGTTAGTCCATATTCCATTGAATAATTTTTGAAGTAATCAGAGCAGCTATAATTCAAAGAGAAGGTCAAGACGGCCACTGAATATTGTGGTCTGAATGATTTGAGCTTTCATTATAGACTCTTTCAAAACAGGGAAAATTTTCTATTTTGGAAAAAAATTCCATAAAAATCAAGTTTACCAATTTCTAAGAAATTATATTTCCATGGAAAATATTTTCTTGCAGTATTTTGTCTATCCAAATATCAGCTCCTAGCTTGAAAAGGAAAAGAAAAAAAGGAAATGATATTTGACACCCTACAACTCCTCTCGATTTCATGATATTTTTATATGGTGTAAGCCCTTATAGTCCCGTATTTTTCAAAAAGTATTGTACGGAACGCATCATAGGATGATCCAAACAGTCCATATATGGAACACAACGTACATAGGTTGTGCCCCAAAAATCATTTCCATAGGGGTATCTATAGAGGTTTCCGTATCCTATAGAACGGAGGGTTGGGATCATTAGAGGTTTCCGTACCCTATAGAACGGACGGTTGGGATCATTTCCATACCCTATAGATAGGAGGCTTGGGATCATCCTACGGAAATAATATTTGGGGCACAACCTATTTATGTTGTAGCCAATCATATGGACGGATCATCCTAGTGCGTTCCGTATAGTACTTTTTGAAAAATAAGGGTCTACAAGGGCTTTCACCATATAAAACCTCCTCCTCTATATTTTTTTCTTTTTCTTTTCAAGAATTTGGTCATGAGTTTTAATGAGTAATTTGATAGTTTGCCATTGCTATGCTTCTTTCCTTCATATCATAAGGTTTTCCCTTAGGCCTGTTTGGATGGTAGGAAATTTCCGGAAAAGTTAGGAATCCCCCCCCCCCCCAAAATGTCATGCTTTTCAACTGTTTGGTTACACATGGAAAAAGATATACTTCAACAACCAGCACTTTAATTTATGATGCTAAATAAATCAAAGCCATATGATTTTCGTCTAAATAGGAGAAACTAATTTTTAACAAAAAAATTTCACCAGATATAATTTTCCTGCAATCCAAACTGGGTAAAAGATTTATGAGCGTGTGGGGCAGGTAGTATTCTCTAGAGCAATATATGTGATTTTGGTATATTAATTGAAAATGTATAGAAAATGAATTCAGGATTGTAAAATCCAGGTTTTAACTAATAAAATCCAAGTATTTGCTTCTGAAATACAGGTTTTATCTTGTAAAATCCAGGAATTTAACAATCCTGAAATATAAAATCCATGTATCCAAACGCCCAGCACTGAACAATTTCTCTAAGGCACCATTTCTTTAGACATAAAATGAATGTAAAATTGGTTTTACACTTAACGCCTATTTTACATCCAAAGAAACAGAATTTGAAGTAACCCCAGCTTGCCCACCAAAAAAAAAAAACAAAAGAAAGAAAGAAAAGAAACAGAGTTTGAAGTAAAAAAAAAAAAACACTAGCATTAGTTGGTTTTTTCAATATTTTTTGGTAAAAACTTTTCACCTGAAAAAACTTCTACCTGAAAAAATGGGTTAGAAAACCTCAGAAATTATGATCTTCATAAAAAAATTCAGGAAAAATTGTTCAGTACAGTCAAACATGACCTACGACTTTTCATATCAATACTCAACTGGAATTTCTTGTCAAACTATCCACAAATAATACGAGAAGATAGAAATGGTTCTTTCTGATAAATCCTTGGTCTTCAGACTCTTCACCAGCAATTATCCATTGAAGATACAGACATTCAAATGACTAACTCTCTACCATGTTCTACATCAACTGTTTCTGGACGTGAACTCGATATCATCTGTACTGATTTCCTTGACCGCTGAAAGTTATGTTTGTGTTCTCAAATGGATGAAGAAGATGAGACTTTACCTTGATAATCTGTTGAGTAAGATGAGCTGAGTGAAAGTTGCAAGGATTCTTCATGTTAGGATAGATCAGAGGTCACATATATTTCCTTCTGTTTTACGGAATCTCCAAGAACCTACTCCAATTAGACTGATCTCACTGTGGCCATGGAAGAGCTCCGAGACAAAGTGCCTGATACAGCTGTAATTATTTCATCTTCATCATCTATCACTGACTCTAATGAACAAGTCGATCTTGTAGTTCCAAGACGGGAATTCAAATAATCACGCTTAGATTTCTCCTTCACTCTTTTGCACCAATTATGAAGGGATTCTCTGACACTCTCAGCGATCAAGGCCTTCTTACACCTGGACCCCATCTGCAAACATTGAGAATGAAGGTTGCATTACAAGTTTGTCTTCAAAATACTTGTCTTGGATTCATCGTCCAATTTAGAGAGAACTTTCATAAAGCAGAGATGGCGAACTGTTTATCTAATTTTTGACAAGATTTTGTAAATCCAACATTACATTATGCCTCCTGGCCCGTGAATGATAATGATAGGTGGGAAGTGCAAGAGTTAAATCAATATAAGCTTCAAAGTTTGTTCAAGTTGGTCTATGCAAAGTTTTGAATATCATAAGAATCGCATGTAGATCGTTTCGAATCACAATATTGAATTGGAAACTGTATGAATCATATGATTTACGATGCAATTCGATCGTAAATCATTCCATTCACCAAATCGGACTACTTTAATCACAAAAGATGATTGGTTAGTTTATGGGTCTATAAGTGCTGGGGTCGATGTTAAAACATACAAAATAAAACCCTAACTACAAAATCCCCTTGAGCTTCTAGAAGACACCACGTAGAAAGACATAAGTAAATATTATATGGTGGGAGTAACAAGAGATGATTGGTTAGTTTGTGGGTCTATAAGTGCTGGGGTCGATGTTAAAACATACAAAATAAAACCCTAGCTACAAAATCCTCTTGATCTTCTAGAAGACACCGCGGAGAAAGACATAAGTAAATATTATATGGTGGGAGTAACAAGAGATGAGATAGATGCCTGCTCTGTTCAACAGTCTCAACAAAATTAAAAGCATAAGATTATATTTAATTGATAAACATGATGTATTCATGAATTAATTTTTACTAAAATATGCAAACATGAATTATTGATATCATATTGATGTCCACTTATGTTACAGCCTCTAGGACCTAAACAATTGGAAGGGTAAAGACAAGAGGCAAGATAAAGAAGAAGAATTTGTTTATATGTCAGAATGTAGGGATGACGAAGAGGGCATTACTTATATCGAGGAAAACATCGACGAAAATGAGGATGACAACGATGATTTACAACTTTATGCATGATTGATATTTTTTCAATTCAAGTTTGAGACTTTGAACTTGCATCTTTGATTATTTTTGAGATTAGTTAGCAAATGGATAATTTTACTTGTGACAATTTGTTAACAAACTATTCATATTCTGATTATTGAATCACTAATCAAGGAGTTTTTATTTAAACTATTGGATTTGAATGGAAAATGGATATTAGTCATTTCACTATTGTTTCCGATCTATTTATATTGTTTTATACTTCTAACCTTAAGTGTTTATGTTGTAAAGTTGTCCAATTAAGAGAAGTATGGTAACTATACCTTTAATTAAGTATATATACTAATAAGAGACACTACCCGACTTAGCTTTGCTAGGGGATCTCAAGACTTCTTCAAGCATAACATGACGAATGATTTCAAGCTCCATCGTAAGAAAAGTACCTTTAAAAGAAATCATTACTTGTTTCAAGAATGGAACTGTTCATTTGAACTTCTTTTACTCATCCATCTTAATATTCAAGGGAAGAAGAAGAATTAGAAGTCATGGTGTTGGTTATGGTTGATTGATATGCTTTTAACCCATGAACTGGATTTCTTACTTTTTATGGATTTTCTTTCGCTCTAAATTTTGAGACCATGTGAAAGTAAGCTCAAAGATCAAAATCAGAAACATATATATATATATATATATATATATATATATATATATATATATATATATATATATATATATATATATATATATTGAGAAAACGGTTTCTACACACAAGTGTAGATACGTTATCTACACACTAGCTTAAAATACAGTGGAGGGCATATTGTTTGGGTGATCCAAACCATTCATTTGATTGGCCCTCACATAGATAGGGTGTCCACAAAATATCAGCTCCATAGGATCATCCCAACACTACGATTTGTGCAGGTAAAATGGACGTGTATAAACCCTCACAAATCTGTCCATTTTTTGCCTCCACGGTTCGAAGGGTTAGGATGATCCTATGGAGCTGTTTTTTTGTGCACACCCTATCTATGTGAAGGCCAATCAAATGAATGGTTTGGATCACCCAAACAATGAGGGCCTCCACTATATTTTAAGCTAGTGTGTAGATAACTTATCTACACTTGTGTGTAGAAACCGTTTTCTCATATATATTTCCCATATATACATTTGAGAAAACGGTTTCTACACATATGTGTAGAGAGTTCTCTACACACTAGCTTAAAATACAGTGGGGGCCCACATTGTTTGGGTGATCCAAGCCATCCATTTTAAAGGCCCTCACATAGATAGGGTGTCTACAAAAAATCAGATTCATAGGATCATCCCAACCCTACAATTTGTGGAGGTAAAATGGATGTCTTTAAACCTTTATCAATTAGTCCATTTTTTGCCTCCACAATTCGAATGGTTAGGATGATCCTATGGATCTGATTTTTTGTGGACACCCTATCTATGTGAGGGCCTTAAAAATGAATGGTTTGGATCACCCAAATAATGTGGCCCCCACTGTATTTTAAGCTAGTGTGTAGATAAGTTATCTACACATATGTGTAGGAACCGTTTTCTCTATATAAATATATATCAAGAGTTGTGACTGTTATATTTGTAAGTTCTTTTGCAGAGTAGCAACCCTGACAAGAAAAGCTATTTTGCAGTCATATGAAAGTAGTACATTTTCCTACTTCTCAAGCACTGAGATTCTAAAGAGAAGAATGAAAAATTATAAACTGAAAAAGCTCATATATGTAGAAAATAGTGTTTTTTGTTGGAATTTAATCAGACCTGCGTAACAATCACATTAAGAGGTACTGTGCTATAGCTGCACCAGAACTGAACAATTACCCTGCATGCATCAACAAGTTGAAAGAAGTTTAGTATCATTTCAAGCAGTTCACTGCCCATAGCTGTGGACTAATACAAGATCTTAAGTTCTTAACAAGTTTGATTGTCCAAGAGACATATTGTTCCCCTGGAGTTCTAACAAAATGAAAAGTAATCAGTTATAGAACTAAAGCCGGAAGATGTCCTAGCATTTACAGAGATTTAAGTAAAACATGACAGACGATCAGTTTCTTAAATTCTGACCACTGAAAATATGAACTCCATGTGGCTTAAGGAATTTATACTTGCACATATTAGTTGCTATTTCACAATAAATCTCGTTATAAACAGGCCATGACATGCTTCAGTAATTTATGTTTCTTATTCCCTGGGATTACAGACATCGAGAAAATTGCTCCAACTCTTCAACAATTATAATATCCACTAATTTTTTCAGACCAAGGCCAAGGATGGTTCTAAATCTTGCAACGTATAAAGCAATCACAACACACCATTAAACATCATATTTATAGGATTTCAGCAATCTATATTATTATTGTGTACGTTTTCCACGTACTGATTTCACATAATTAATCTGTAGACATCAATGGATTATTGATTCAACCTCTATAAAAAGGAAAGGCATGGTAGGGCCCACCGTGGAACATTCCTTTGGCCTCCTTTTACGTTCAGCTTAAGTTGTGAATAGATTCATTGAAATATCAAGATGAGTGATGATATCTACCACTTTCCACATGGACAAAAGACAATCTATTCTGTCCTCTAATGACCTCTTATTGATTGATTTTTACAATATGTATGGATTCCATCCCTTCAAGAGCATTTCCAAAAATAGGTGTGAGAATTGTATCTATAGCTGCCGTTTCTGCTATGACGACTCATATAATCATCTCCTAATGCATTGCTAGATCTCACACAAGGAGTAGATATCAATTTTCTAGTGACATTTTCTCTAACAAAATGACAATATACTTCAATGTGCTCTTTCCTCTCATGAAATATTGGATTACTAGAAATGTAAGTAGATTCCTAATTACCAAAAAAAATCTTCATTGAATTTCCAACCACAAAACTCATCTCTTCCATAGGAGTCTTCAACCATATCAACCCCCATGCAGCGTGAGCCAGCACACGATACTCTGCCTCTACACTAGAACAAGCAAGCACACTCTATTTCTTGATGTTCCACAAGTACGGTGCCCATATTTGAATGTCTACCAAAAGGTGATACTGCCTAATCTATATTAGAAAAACTTTCCCTTCTCAAGTGTTTATTCTTCTTAAAACAATTGTTTTACCTAGTGCACCATGGTATCTCAGAATGCATCAAATTGCATCCCAGCACTGACGATTGTAATATCAAGATATGTAACCTTCAAGAAAATAAGCCTTCACACAAGGCATTGATACCTACTAGGACCTCAAACATATCTCTTTTATCTTTTAACAACTTGATATTAGGATCTATAGGAGTATCAAAAAAATTATCCTAACATACCTCTACAATAAGTTAATAACATACTTCCTTTGTGATAAGTTGATTACAAACCTTGACCTTGCTACTTTGATTCTAAGAAACTACCTCAACTGCACTAAATCTTTGGTATAAACATGTTCTCATAAGTATCTCCCTATTGAATCAATATCTCTCTAATAATTGCCTGCAACAATAATATCATCCAAATAAAAAGCTAGCATCATAATGTTAGTATTTTGTCTCGACATAAATATAACGTGATCCACATGACTACTTCCAGCGTATCAACCGTGCAATGTTGTAGCTAACACAGTAAGTATCCCGCATGGGGAGTACGTTCGCAAGAATGAAGCTCGAAGGAATTTATGGGTGCCAGCACAAGCGGTGGAGCATGTGGTTTAATTCGATGCAAAGCGAAGAACCATACCTGGGCTTGACATGCCGTGAATCCTCTTGAAAGAGACGGGTGCCTTCGAGAACGCATACACAGGCGGTGCATGGTTGTCGTCAGAAGTGCCGTAGTGATCCACATGACTTCAACAAAAACATACTTAATAATAATAGAAATAGTAGACATTGTTTTTGGAAAATGGTTGTTTCCTATGATTTTGCACTTAGAAGCAGGAATCTTCCCTCGGGGTGCCGCTCCCAACTAGAAACCTCGATTCGGCACTCCTTAGGAAGGAGCTTCCAGGGAGCGCGACCCTAAAGAGATAGGAACCTCTCCCATAACGCTCCAAACCTGCTTCCGCTCTATAAGTCCCACCATCACCAACTTTCTTGGATCAAACTCCTCCAACTCTTCAAAGTATTTGATTGGAGCAGGCACAAAGGCTTGTGTATCTTCAAAAGGCACGAGGAATGAGTGCACAGAAATGAAGATGGTTAGAAATTACTGCTTTTTGATATATTTAAATTTTAAAAGATACAAATGAAAATGGTGAGAAACTACTATTTTATGATGTACTTGAATTTTGAAAGATATATAAAGAAAATATTACATACACGCTCCCATGACGCTTCCAAACTTAGACTCTTCTTGACCCCCACGCTTCCTCGTTCCCGTTCCCGCACCCGCTTCGTGCTTGTAAGATTTTGCATACACTTTGAATTTATTACGACACACGTGTCCTGTCGTGTTCGACACAACACCCGTGTCAACACTCCTTTGGACACTTTTAGGCATTGCTAGAAGTGTTACACTTAATGTGGGCATGTGGACACATTTTTGTACCGTGCCAAGTGTGACATTCAGTTTTATTATTAAATATTGTGTTTACCTCTTTTATTATTAAGTCTTCTTTTATTATAAACTCTTATTTTAGCTCTTCTTTAACTAATATTTGTTGTTGTATCCTCTCCCATAAACCTAAAACCCTAAACAAACTCTTATTTTACCCTTGTCCCCCTTTCTAAATTTTGAGGGTTTGCCGTGTCGACAGGCGACACTCCTGTCTGTGTCCACAAATCATAGGTTGTTTCATTATCTTGAATCGGCCCCTTCACAATTGGGTTTACAGCAAGGCCACATCGCTGTAGTTCCTGGACGAATTAATAATCTGACTCTCCATTTTTCCTCACCTCTCTTGGTTTCACAAAGGGTATTATGACCATTTATAGAAAAACTTTACCAAGCTTACAAAAGTTCACACAAGTAGTGGCCATTATTGTCAATGGGTACTGCAGATATCATCCCTGCCGCCCTCCCCCCCAAAACAACTAACCAAGCCTTGCTTTGCAAACCATGCTAGGTTGACTCAGGCAAGTCCAAAATCATCTAACCATGTTTCCAATAACGGTTTTGGGTAAGGCTCTATTTGGGAAGTTTTGTATTATAGAGAACTTACTATACCCAAGAGTAAAAATCTGTGAAGTAATTTCTGTTAAAAAACATATCCATTGACACGGAGGGTTTTCACTTCTCATTATAGAGGGTGCTACTCGTTGTACAAAGAACATGTTGTGTTTAGCTTGTGCTTTGAAGAAAATCTGTAAATTAAGTTGGCAAGAATCTTCAATTCTAAGCCATCTTCGAACTTGATGGGTTAGGGTACTTCAACTCAAGCCTTCAACTGACATGGCATGGAATATTTGGGAACCAAATAAAGTGTCAACTAATGACTAAATAATTGCCAAAATTGCACAAATCTAGAAGTAAAAATATTTGAAATTTTGAATGCCCTTTATACATGATTTATCATCTAACTTAAATCCAACTTAAGACAAAAAAAATCACTTATGAAAAGCCCTCCATCTTTACTATTTATATGCTTCAACAGTAAGGACATAGTACGCAATTATCAATTGCAGAGCTGAGAACAGACATGGTGTTTAAGTTTCATAAGCGAGTTTTCACAGGAATGACTTGGAAGAATGACACATTTTTTGAGGTAACTGTAGATAAGAAAAACGAACCGATCACAACTATGATACTATCTCAAAAGGATCATAAAAAGAGATTAATGCAAAACCTAAATTTGATTCTCACTATCAAGACGAGCACAGACACAACTTAACACAAATATAAAAGACAAACAGAAGACAACCAAAAACTGAGTGATCAGTTTTCCATAGAAATTTTTATCTAAAAAATAGGTCAATGCACACAAACGCATGCCACTTTAGAACCAGAACAAGCCACATTCTTGCATGCCATATAACTAGTGTTGGAAAGAATGTGGTTTGCCATTAGTTCCTGTGATTCTTTCTACTAATGCAAAAGAACAGTTATGTTTATATGAACACATGATGCACATGTACAGAAGGAAGTAAAGAAACATACCCGCAAACCAAGCGAATGACAACCATTAAATGGTTCTTAATGAAACATGATTGTGTCTTTAATCCCCACTGGAAAAAAATAGCTTGTTAGAAACACATTTGCAATCAAACAAGGGATGCAATATAAGAAAGAACCTTCAAAATGGCTTGAGCAGTGAGCAATCAAAGTTGGCTTGCACATGTGGAATTCTAGTGTAGAGAGTAAAGAGGAAGAAAAAAGGAGAAAGAGAGTTGGACATAAATATATTTTATAGGAGATATAGTACATTATGTACACTGTCTTTGTGTGTTTACACTCATAAAATGTGTATTCTAGACACTTATATGTGTGTGTGTGTCTATATATATATATATATATATATATATATATATATATATATATATAGAGAGAGAGAGAGAGAGAGAGAGAGAGAGAAAACGGTTTCTACACACGTGTAGATAAGTTATCTACAGTTCTACACACTAGCATAAAATACAGTGGAGGCCCACTTTGTTTGGGTGATCCAAACCATTCATTTGATTAGCCCTCACATAGATAGGGTGTCCACAAAAAATCAGCTCCATAGGATCATCCTAACCCTTCGAACCGTGGAGGCAAAAAATGGACAGATTTGTGAAGGTTTATACACGTCCATTTTACCTCCACAAATCATAGGGTTGGGATGATCCTATAGAGCTGATTTTTTATGGACACCCTATCTATGTGAGGGCCCATCAAATGAATGCTTTGGATCACCCAAACAATGTGGGCCCCACTGTATTTTCAGCTAGTGTGTAGATAACTTATCTACACATGTGTGTAGAAACCGTTTTCTCATATATATATATATATATATATATATATATATATATATATATATATATATTGTTTGTGTGCAGCTGCACAGATAGCTTATCTGTGCATGGTTGCACAAACCATAGTGAGGGCCACATTTTTGGGGGGATCCAAAGCATTCATTTGGAAGGCCCTTCCATGGATAGGGTGTGTACCAAAAATCAGCCCTATATGTATAGGGAAATGATTTATGCGCTCCAGTGTTTTGATAACCATGCGCTTTTTTAAGAGCTTTTTGAGAACCGTAATATCCTCTGACAATGCTACACGACAAACAAGTAGAGCGCATGTTTATCAAAACACTGGAGCGCAGAAATCATTTCCCTATAATAAGGAATATTAGAGATGCTATAATATAACTTGTTTAAAAAGCATTATTCTAAGGATGTATGTGTTGGATATATGTAATAAGCAGGAGGGCATAGTTGTCTTTGTACTTATCTTTCTCTTTATATAAATACATTAGTGAGGGGAGTTTTCCCTAACTCACTATTTTCTCTCTTTTCCTCTCACAAAACATGGTATCAGAGCCTTAAGGTTTCCGATCCCTGGGGACAATCGGAAGAATCCATCTCCTCCAACCTCCACCAAAGCCAAATCCATCTCCTCCAACCTCCACCAAAGCCAAATCCATCAAATCCATCTCCATCTTCTCTATATTCTCCACATTCTCCATCAAACCCTACATTCTCCACCTTCTTAATCAATCCCTACGTCCCACACCCAAACCCCCTTTCCCCCTTACCCTCTCTCCACCCGTACCTCACACCCACGCCGTACACCCTAACCCCACCTTACTGCTGCTGGTCCTTTTGATGCCTAGTCAGCCCCGTCCATTCTTAGGAGTGCTTCGTCCGCCCCTCCGACTGACACTATGACTATTTCCAGGACGAACTACGATGAATTACAGCGCCTTCGTCTCAACAGTCGTCCACCTACTGTAGGTTTTGCTCAGCTAGGTAGTTCACCGGCCTCTCTCCTTACTAGCTCCAGCTCCTGGATTATTGATTCAGGGGCCTCAAACCATCTGACTGGTAATGCATCTTCACTTAGTTATTTTTCACCATTTCCTTCTGCTTCTCACTCTATCACTTTAGCTGATGGGACCTCTACCCCCATCACTGGTATTGGTAATCTATCTCCACACTCTGATTTCACCTTATCTTCTGTTCTCTGTCCCTAAGTCTCCTTTCAATTTAATTTCTGTTAGTCAACTTACAAAGCATCTTAACTGCTCTATTTGATTTTTTCCTTCATACCGTGTTTTTCAGGATCTCACGACTGGGAGGCAGATTGGCTCGGGCCGTGAGGTGGATGGACTATATCATTTAGACGGTGCTTCTCCCCGTGTTGCTTTGCACAGCTCCGTCGACTCATACTTGTGGCGTTGTCGTCTTGGCCACCTCCTCTCCAGAAGCTTCAGCAGATACCTACTGTGGCTTCTCCTCTTCAGCCTTTTGATTGCGAATCGTGTCAGCTTGGGAAACACCATCGTGTGTCTTTTCCCTTTAGGGTCCTTAGCAAGGTTTTAAATTTCGGTTTTGGTAAAGATTTCAGACCCCACCGAAATCCGAAATTTCGTATTTCAGTTCGAAATCCCGGACCAAATTTCCGACCGAAATTTTGTAACACCTTTTAAAAAAAAAAAAAAAGTCATTTTCTCGAAATTTTGGAACGAAATTACCGAAATTCCGAAATTTCAGCCAAAATTTGGTAATGGCCGAAATTTGGAATTTTGCCAAATTTCGGTTTCAGTAGATTTCGGCCGAAATTTAAAGCCATGGTCGTTAGTCAAGTCTCGTGTCCTTTTGTTTTAGTGCATTCTTATGTGTGGGGTCCCTCGACGACTATGTTTATTTCTGGATACAGATATTTTATCATATTTGTGGATGATTTCTCCCGTGTGACTTGGTTATATTTATTAAAAGATCGGTCACAGATTTTTCATGCATTTTGCACCTTTTATGCTAAGATCACTGCTCAATATAACTGCACTCTTAAATATTTACGCATTGATAACGCCCGTGAGTACTTTTCTACTGAGTTTGTTACCTTTCTCTCCTCCCACGGCATCATTCATCAGTCCTCCCCTGCCTATACCTCCCAGCAAAATAGTGTAGCTGAGAGGAAAATCTATTATCTTCTTGACATTACGTGATCTCCTCTTTTAGATGCACGTCCCTATGTCCTTTTGGAGTGATGCGGTTCTTACAGCATGCTACCTTGCCAATCGCCTTCCATCCTCTGTGCTGGATGGCTCCTCTCCCTTCTCAATTCTCCACCCTGGAGCTGATCCCTTCCCTCTTAGCCCCCGAGTTTTTGGTTGTGTCTGTTTCGTACACAATCTTTCTCCTGGCTGGGATAAGCTTGATCCTCGGGCGGAAAGGTGTGTGATGCAGGTGAGGTGGTAGGAATGATGATCAACAGTTCACATCAAGCTTTCATTGGCTCGTGTAACACTAGTCCCAAGCTGTTGTCATTTCATCAAACAGTTGAAGGTCATCTACAGATTATAGTTTCTATGTTGATCCAAACTTCCAGGACCGGTTCGACATTACAAAAAAAATGATTAAATTGCAGCCAATGAACCTAGGGATCAGATTTGGAATGGATTCAATGGTTTCCAGGTTAGATCTAGAATCCAAGTGAGAGATTTCCCTCAACGGAGCTGCACAAGTGCCCAAGCTGAAACGAATTGGTGTTCGTTTTCTTTTAAATTCTGAAATTCCAGGTCACAACTAAGGATCACATCTAAAATTCCAAAATTCTATTAAATTTCAGCTGAAACACATGCTAACAATCTTTGAAAATTCATTCTTCAAGTTGAAGGAAAAGAACCTAATGTAGATCTAATTCCAAATTGAAACTAGTTCCTACAACTCAATCCAAAACCGAGCAAACCTGAGATAATGATCCAATTACAAACAGAATCCATGCCAATTATAAGAGATCAGGACAATAAAATCAAGTTGATAGAAGCTCACTTTTAATTTAGAAAATGAATGACAATTTCAGCATTAGATGCAAAGAGATCTTCTATGTTCAAACAGAGAATGCATAGACTTGATACATCTCGTCATTTCTTAAACTCCATATGCTTATCTTCATCAAGCAATTGCAGAGAGCTCACGAACAATCAAGGAGCTGACGGTGGGGCATCTAGATCTATTACAATGCAAAGAATTCTTTGCAAAATGAAAGTGTCTTACAGCAGAGGAGAAGGAGAAGCTCGAATCTCAGCTCCTGGAGTCTTCTTGTAGATGATTTACATTCAATCTGAGATTCTCCCCAAATTGGAAAAACCCTCGTACAGAGACCTCTCTCAATTTCAAAACGTGAATGAAAAACTGAACTAAAAGATGGAAGGAAGGCCTTTTATAGCCCCCATTACAACTGAATTTCAGCAAAAATGAAAATACAAATGACAATTTTGCCCCTGATGTTGTGCATAAGAAGCACTTATTTCAACTCCCAATGACCGATTAACAAAGGTAAATGAGGGACCATCCAAGCAAGTTCTTTCTCAGCCCTTGGATCAGCCATAGGCTGGCCCACTTCCATGCAGTAGAAGAGGGGATGCTACACACACTTGCATCAGTGTGTCTTTCTGAGCTACTCCTGTACACAGGAGGGCTATCGCTGCTATAGCCCTCGGCTGCGCCAACTATTCACCTCGGCTGACGTCACCTTCTTCGAGTCGACTCCATTCTTTTCAGCTCCTACCGCACCTGGTCCTCCCTTTCATGACCCTCCTACTCCACTTCCTCTTCTTCCTCCTGTTCTTCCTCCTACCGCACCTAGTCCTTCCTTGCTTCATCCCCTTCCTTCTATCCCTGTCGCTCCTACTCCTATTGTGCCTCCTTCCCTGACTCATTCTCCTTCTCCTACCCATGTGGCTCCTACTCCTCTTAAGTCTCCTTCTTTGTCCGCTCCTCCCCCGGTTACACGGACTTACCAGCGACATGATATCCATTCCACGCAGCCCGAGCTGCGCCCTCACAGCCGACGATCCAGTCATCCTCCTCTCAGGTATTTCTTTTACCTTCTTGTGATGGTTCGGTGGATTCACCAATTGCATCCCGTACCCGGTCTCGTACGACCGCTCACCCAATTTCTTCTTTCGTCTCCTATGATCATCTCACCCCTACGTTTTGTGGTTTTGTTTCTTCTTTGTCTTCTGTTTCTTTACCTAGGACAATTTCTGAGACCCTTGCTCATCCGGGCTGGCGAGCTGCTATGGAGGCTGAGATGTGTGCTCTGCAATCCAATCACACTTGGGATCTAGTTCCCCTCCCTTCTGAGGCCCATCCTATTGGCTGTAGATGGGTTTTTACCATCAAGCATTTACCAGATGGCACTATTGAGCCCCTTAAGGTGCAGCTTGTCGCCAAAGGATACACACAGACCTTCAGCATTGACTACATGGAAACTTTCTCCTCCGTTGCCAAAATTCCGTCTGTCCGGATCTTTCTCTCTCTTGTTGTCAACAGCAGTTGGCCCCTCTATCAACTTGATGTAAAGAATGTCTTCCTTCATGGTGACTTGACTGAGGAGGTTTACATGGAGCAACCTTCAGGATATGTTGCTCAGGGGAAGATATCCTCCTCAGTTTGCAGACTGCACAAGTCCTTGTATGGGCTCAAACAGTCTCCTAGAGCATGGTTTGGGCGATTCAGTGCTGCTGTCATGCGATTTGGTATGAGACAATGTGCAATTGATCACTCTGTCTTTAGTTGTCACTCTGGTTCAGGACATGTTCTCCTTATAGTCTATGTGGATGATATTATTATTACAGGCAGTGATACGGTTGGCATACAGAGACTGAAGACTTTCTTGCAGACGGAATTCTCCACTAAGGACCTTGGTTGCCTACGATATTTTCTAGGGATTGAGGTAGCTTATTGTGGCAGCAGTCTATCTTTTTCTCAGCGAAAGTATGTGCTAGATCTGTTAGAGGAGACTGGATTTATGGGGGCAAAGTCCGCTAGTGTTGCCATGGATCCAAACACCAAGTTGCTTTCAGAAGAGGGAGACTTGATGGATGACCCTGGCAGGTACCGTCGTCTGGTTGGAAAACTTATTTATCTCACTGTTACTTGTCCAGATATCTCTTATGCAGTTTGAGTAGTTAGCAAGTTTAAGAGTGCTCCTCGTACCTCTAACTGGGCAGCAGTAGTTCAGATTCTACGCTATTTGAAAGGGGCACCAGAGAAAGGATTGCCATTCAAGAAAAATCGACATGTCAAGGTGGAAGGATATTGTGATGCAGATTGGGCAGGATCTCCAGCAGATAGGAAATCAACCACGGGTTACTGCACCTTTGTTGGCGGCAATCTAGTGTCATGGAAAAGTAAGAAACAAGAGGTAGTTTCGAAGTCCAGCGCCGAGGCAGAGTACCGAGCTATGTCCCATATATGTAATAAGCCTGAGGGAATAGTTGTCTTTGTACTTACCTTTCTCTTTATATAAATACATTAGTGAGAGGGAGTTTTCCCTAACTCACTATTTTCTCTCACGTAACAGTATGCAATATGAATCTTCATACAGTGCAGAATATATTATATACAAATGTACATACAAACAATGCTTGGTTGTGTGTGTACAATATATTCATCTTATAACCAAAGCAAGCTCAAGCACCGAAACCCTAAGATGGAGAGAGAGAGAGAGACGGCCTGTCCTCTAACTATCTTATGACGGTTATAAGATGAATATACCGTACAAAAAATGCTTGGTTATGTGTATGTGTACACTATATTTTTGTAATACAATTATAATGTTATAAGATGATTACAGAAAATGTCGTCCCCTCCAATTTCACCAAACTAGTGTCTTCTATCCGTGTCTCTTACTATTTGTCTAGGATATTCATGTATAATAAGCCGTGTTGAAGAAAAAATGCTATGCACCATATAGAGGACATTGCCTTACTAGGGACCAGAAGAATGTTGCCATTTCAAATGCATTCTGCATCCACAAAGAAAATTGTCAGAATGAATAGCATGAACATAATTAATATATCAGCCAGTTCTGAAATAATGCCCTGTTCATTTCAGATTATGACAACCGATTGTAAGTCCAAAACCTATTATTGGACTCAAAATTACATTTAAATTTGAGTCCAATAATAGGTTTAGGGATGACAATTGGTTGGCTTAATCTGAAACGAACAGGGACTAAGGTATAAGGATTACAATCACATCACCTGAAAGGAGATGAACTGTATCAACCATAGCAAAATTTCTGGTTTTCCAAACCAAAAGAGATCATCACTTGGCTTTAATTGAGTCTCAATAGATGGACCTGTGGCTTCCACAACTTCAAGAGCTAACTGAGCTACAACATGTTGAAGTTTTGTACCCACCAACATGACCAGCTTTGATATATATTGAGAACAATAGGACATGGTACATATTAAATAATTATGGGTGAATGAGACAAGGAAAAAGTTTACCTATGTTATTGAAAGGACAAGTAGCAGAGGTACTTACAACAGCAGGGATAAAAGACAGCCAAAAGTAAACATTCAATCCTGCAACATAGAAAGTAGATGAGTTTTCGAAGGACTCAAACTCTCAATTGGTGTGAAAAAAAAAAACGTATACTACTACAAAATTTTTACAAGAAAGAAGGAAAGTTTACCGTGAACGTTTATGAAAATGCACAATATGGAATAAACCCAAAGTGTCCAGCTGCAACAACAATATAAAAGGACCATTAGGGCTGTTCACTATACGGTTAAAACCGAAATAACCGACCGAACCGAATTTGGTCGGTTATTTCGGTTCGGTTTTTTTATGCTTCGATTCGGTTTCGGTTAACAAGTTGTACCAATTTCGGTTTTCAGTTTCGGCTTCGGTTTTTGTTTAAAAAAAAAATCGGTTATACCCGATTAACCGTATAGTAGCTTTTGTTAAGATTCAATCTGCTCTTTTGTTTGTCCTTTTTTATCTTTGCCCATTTGTTTTTAGTGAAATTCAAAATGCTTTTTGCCTTTTGGCAGATTTCGAGCACTAATACCATTTCTCCAAAACCATGGGCTGGTCTATTCAAAACCATGGGCTGGTTTTTACATCTTCCAAGAAAGTTATGACAACCCACGTGAGTCGCCTGCAAGACTCTCTTTGCAAAAAGAAAGAGAAGGGAGAGAAGCATAAGAAAACACCCATTTTTTCTGCTACTGTTTTTCTCCCTTCTTCCAAAAAACAAACCCAAACTAGCAAGGGCAAATATAGAGAAGCAAAAAACCCAAATCATCAAAAAAAGATAGAATAGAGAGAGATATGACTTCGAGGGATCATCAGGTAGGCTACCCACATGGAAGGAGAGGGAAAATAACAAGAGAAGAGAGAGGAAGAGAAGGTATGGGAGATGGGTTTATATTGATCCGTGATATTTGCATGGGGATAGTTTGATCTCTTTTGGGTTATGGAATTTGGGGTTTTGGTTTTGTTGTTGGTTTTTGGTTTCAATTGGGTTTTTCTGGGTGGTGTGGGAGATGGGTTTTAAAGATGGGTGAGATTTGGGTGGGGATAGACTGATAGTTTGATCTCTTTTGGGTTATGGAATTTTGGTTATAACCGAACTAACCGAAGAACCGAATTTTTTTTCGGTTTCGGTTCAAGTTCGGTTAGAAATTAATTCGGTTCGGTTTCGGTTATCTTTTTTCCCTAACCGAAATATTTCGGTTCGGTTACTTTCGGCTAATTCGGTTCGGTTTTAACCGAATGAACAACCCTAAGGACCATGTTTAACTCATAAATTTGCAAAGTGTCACTATCAGTGGGACAAAATCAAAATTTCTCAAGAAACCTCAGCATAAAAGATGTCCAGGAAGGAATCATGTTTTCAAGGGAGAGTCTAATTAGGTTAATACAACATAACCAACTAACAAATAATTGTACCTGCAACAAAGTTTGCTACATTAAAAATATGTGACCCTTGTTTTCACAATGCAAAAATTGAGGGGATTATCAAAAGTTGTAGCCATGTAAATGCAACTGAGGGATGATAGCTGTTTGCAATAAAAAGTCCTACTACAAAATCATGATGGTGTAATAACATTGCAAAAGTGCATTTTCAAACTCAATATACACGATTCATTAATTACAGTGAAAACAATCTATCATAAAAGACAACCTTCTGTTGGTAGTTAATGTAGGGAATTTGATGGCATCGCAAGCTATCTTCCTATTTTTGTACTTCTAAAGCTGGAAAACTAAAAGTGGAAAATGCTAGACATTGGTGTGTCCTTTCAATCAATTTTAAATGAATATGTTGAATACATGTTGATATATGCATAATGACAATTTTGATTATATATTGGTTAATCTATATGAGATGGATATGTTGATTTATGCATAATAATAATTGTGGTTATAGAACCAGGATTAGAGCCGGGTAGATTCCTTTTACCTTCTTCATGATTTTTTTCTAAAGGATTCATTTAGCCGACCCCAACTAGTTTGGGACAAAGGCTTTGTTGAGTTGAATAATGTGGTTATATATTGGTTAATCTATGAGATGTTATTATTGGCTGTTAATGCATGTTTGTGATGAGTCATGTTATGATACTAATATAATTCTGATTATATTTTGCTTAATCTATGAGATGTTATTATTGCTTATTATTGCAAGTATGTGATGTCGTGATGATGTATATTACGCGGCTAATAAATTAGTTAATTTAATCATATAATTAACTAATGATCGCCGACATGCTAGTCTGTTACTCACACAGAAAGTCCAACGTTGAGCGAGATGAGGCTAACTGTGCTGAGATATAAGTTGTCATGATTCCTAAAGATACTAAGATGGATGTGTGCATGTTCAGATGTTAGAATCAGATGCTTGATATTGTTGGACTCAAAATTTTATAAAAAAGGGATAACACTAAAATCTCTTTCTAAAATAAGAAGAGAGAGAAAAGGGGTGGTTACTTATCACATTATTCCCTAAAGTAAAAAAGGATAAGTATGAAGTTAAAGTACTTTAATAAAATGGAAACAAAAAAAAGGAGCCTACGTCTAAGGGAAGAGAAATCCCTAAATTTTAGGGAATAAAGTAACCCTCACAAAGGAAGAAGCGAGTCCTCCACTTTTCAAAAAGAGAAGTTACATAACTCCCCACAAAAGGGGAGTGGAGATCGTGAAGTTGCGAGATAAGGGGTGAGGTGGCAGTTACCAACCACTTCAAGAAAGTTCTACAAATAGAGATCTGATCCTTTAGAAAAGGGATCGGATCGAGGAGAGAAGAAGAAAGGTTATGCAAAGGAAGAGCAAAAGAAGCAAGGAAAGAAAGGAAAGGTAAATATTTTCAAAACTAACAGTTCTATTTCCATTTTTGCACACTTCATCTAAAAAGGGGAGAGAAGTACTTTTGAGTCTCTTTCAGGAGACTCAAAAGAAACAAGACCTTTCTCTTCCGGTGTACGGGAGAAAGATGCCAGAAGACCTTTCTCTTCCCTTGTACGGGAGAAAGATGCCAGAAGACCTTTCTCTTCCCGTGTACAGGAGAAAGATGCCAGAAAACCTTTCACTTCGGGTGTACGGGAGAAAGACGCCATAAGACTTTTCTCTTCCGGTGTAAGGGAGAGAGATACCAGAAGACCTTTCTCTTCCCATGTACAGGAGTAAGATGCGAGAAGACCTTTCGAGAAAGATGCCAGAAGACCTTTCTCTTCCCATGTACAGGAGAAAGATGCCTGAAGACCTTTCTCTTCCAGTGTACGGGAGAAAGACGCCAGAAGACCTTTCTCTTCTGGTGTACGACAGAAAGATGCCAGAAGACCTTTATCTTCTAGTTTAAGGGAGAAAGATAAAAAGAACTTTCTCTACCGGATTCAGTGAGAAAGATGATAAAGAAAATCTTTTAAGTCTCTTCCAGAAGGTCTAAGAAGAAAAGAAGACCTTTCTCTGCCGGGATCAGGGAGAAAGATGAAATGACTCAAGAGAGTTCTTCTTTCGGAGAACTCTCTTACAAAAGAGTCTAAATAAAATCATCTGAGATGACTCAAAGGTTTCTCTCTTCTGGGAGAATCTTTTTACAAAAAGAGTCAAAAATAACATAGAAACGAAAATCATCAGAGTTAAATTCACTCTCTCCAGGACTAAAGGAAACTAGCATTCACCAAGAGATTCCACAAAGCTTCTCTTTTAAGATGATAATCAAAACTTGTACTTAGATATGGAACCTCGTAATGGATAATCAGAGCTATTTTCTTCTTCAAGAAATGTAATTAACAGCCGATAGAGCCGGAAGTGTAAAATCCCTACCAAAATTAATAAAACCTCTTCTCGCAAGAGACAAATTTGATTAAAATACTTTTTATGTGTGTGATTCTCTTTTTCATGCCTGTGAAATTTGTTGTGAACAGATATGAGTCAGATAACCCGAGTCAATAAAGATTTATCATATGTGATGAAAGATGACTATGCACCTAGTTTGAGATCGTTTTAAGCTTTCTAGAATTACACCAAGACGTGTATATCATACTACAAATGCTGAAGACTATTACTTAAAGTCGCAAGATTGGTCATTATTCTTGTTATCGTACGAGAAGATAATCTCGTATGTGACCCTTGTGCACTAAACAACCCTTCACTTGTTCAGAGATTGATATTCATTGGTTGCTACTTAGGCAACTTTATCTAAAGCCATTCATTATCAATCAGTTGGCTAAGACAAGGATGGGGAAAAGGACAGACTAATATTGAATAACATATGTGTTTGATTTTGTGATATGATTACATTATGACCAATGTGTCAAAACGCAAATGCAAGGGCCAAACGTGGTCAAAGCAAATCCTAGTCGTTGCAACGGGATCGAGTACTCGGTTGACATGGTCATTAACTCGAGAGGGTAAAAGGAGTTTTGATTGACCTTGTAGGGCAAAATGCAGACTCGGACAAGAACACAACTAAGTTAAAAGGTGCTGACTCGGGACAGTTGGTGATGATGTGGAGTTTTGAAAATATGATTATGACCATTATAAATGTGATCGTGGGTTAGGATTCTTGATTATGACCAGATTATCATCCATGAACTTATATCACCTAAGTGTCGATGGCATCGAATGTTTGATGATTTAATAACTGTTTTCGAAATGTATCTATTTAGTTACATATATTTATTTTTGAAAATAAGAGGCTGTGAAGTATTTGCTTACTCAATAAGTTGATAAATTGTGTTGGAGTGAAGTCTATGAGCTACCAACTCGCATGGGATATGAGTTAATTCACTTTGATGTATGCCATGCAGGTCTAAGGCATGAGAGGAGTTGGAATGTTGTCGTGCTGGTTAGATGGGGATTTGGCACTATGAGCTCATCGTTGAGGATGTTTGCAGCCATGAAGATCTCACCAGGTTAGGTTCTCATAATAAGAGAACGATGCAAGATACATAAATGAGAGCAATTAAGTGTTAGTTTGATGCCATTTGGTTAACCATTTAATAGGAAGATATATAATATTTTAAGTATTAAAGGGGATAATGGCTTTCACACAAATACTTAGAATACTACGCCACTATTTATTAATGACATAACTATGAATATTTAATGAGATTGGAAATTTCAATAATTTGAAAAATATAGAGAATTTAGGGGTATTTGGAGTAATCTCTATTTCTAATTCAAGCTAGACTAGAAAGAGCTTAAGCTCTCTGATCTCATACTTTATTTGAATTAGGAAACCCAGATGCACATTGTAAAAATGCATATAGTATTCAGTTGGATATATGTATCAGAATTCCACAATCCTAGAACTCTCTACTTCCCTTTGAACTCCTATCTTGGCTCTCTTTGATCTTAGTGGTCCATCTTCACTCAACCTAATAATGCTTGATGTTGTGAATACCTAGTAGGTGTGAGTAAACAACCCCTTCATCGTGCCTATTATCTTCCACTACATCCAATCATGTTTTGACCGTGATTATCTACATGTGATTACTTGCCTAATTCGAAGACAGAGGGAGAAAATTTTGAAAACTCGCTTTCTGGCTGCAATAAAAAAATATGATACTCACTCTTGGAGCTTAGAATGTCACTGAAAAATAGCATTCGCATACACTTAACTAGTGGGCTAGATCAGCTGGTTCAAGAATCCATGTCCACAAGAGCTACTCCAGAGTTCATAAGAAAGCCTAGAGTAAATCCAAACCGCACATCTTTTTCATATGACTATGCAAGAATATTGTAACCATTTAACCATTGCCATGGACAAGACGTCGTTGATCATGAAACTATTATGATGAACTTGAAAATTAATCATAATTTGTAAACATTGGTCATTCAATTATCAAGTTTCGGTGTGTACCTGATGCCTACAATCCCATGAAACTCGTCTTCCATACTTCGAACCATATATTTATGGAAATCATAAGAAAGCGGTAGCTTGTGATTCTGCAAATCATAACAACAACAATAAGTGAATGCGCAAAACAATCTTAGGATTGCGATCATATACACTGGTAAGGTGAAAATTTGTAGCAATCTTAAATGCTTCATGTATGAAATCTATGACTTCTAAGATGATGAAACCAAGGGCACCAAGCATGGGACAATGAACTTTACGGATTATGAGTACAAATAAACATGGTATCTGAGGAAAATGTTAAAATTCTACATTTCTTAGAGTAATATCAAAGGAATCTATAGAATGTGGAGTCACCATGCTTTTGCCAACCTTCGTGCTGTGTTACATTGATACATGTGCGGGTATTGGATATTGCCAAGATAAAAAAGTGGATCCTCGAAGTTCCAAAATTTTAGAATACGAATATGGCAAGGATCCTGTTGAGAGAGAAGAGATGAGAAGAAGAGAATGAGTTAAGGGCTTCTCCCTTCACTCAAGAATTTATATTAAGAGAGGAAAAGAGCAAAAGACAACTATGCCCTTATGGCATAACATACACACAAACACACACATACATAGCTATCCAACACTCCCCCTCAAGCTGGAATGTATATATTAGACATTCCCAGCTTGTTACAAATATCAATAAACTTAGCTTTGGTCAATGGTTTGGTGAAGGTGTCGGCTAACTGATCGGCAGATCGAGTGAATGTAGTACGCAACACACCCTGCTGGATCCTGTGTCTAATAAAGTGGCAGTCTACCTTAATATGTTTGGTACGCTCATGAAACACTGGATTGTTTGCAATATAGATAGCCGCCTTGTTATCACAATACAACTCTGCAGGAGAAGATGGAGCAAACCCAATCTCAGATAGAAGAGAACGTAGCCAAATGAGCTCACTACAAGTGTGAGACATGGCCCTGTACTCGGCTTCTGCACTTGACTTGGACACAACATTTTGCTTCTTGCTGCACCAAGACACAAGATTTCCCCCAACATATGTGCAATATCCAGTAGTGGATCGTCTGTCAACTGGAGATCCAGCCCAATCAGCATCACAAAAGGCCTCTAATCTCATGTGAATATGTTTCTTGAAAAGTAGCCCTTTGCCTGGGGTACTTTTAAAGTAGCGAATAAGATGCACCACAGCAGCCCAGTGAGAAGTGCGAGGCTCACTCATAAATTGGCTAACTATTCCCACAGCATAGGAGATATCAGGATGAGTGACAGTGAGATATATGAGCTTTCCAACAAGTCTAACATATCGGCCAGGATCCTCTAATAAGTCCCCCTCTTCTGGGAGAAGTTTAGTATTTGGTTCCATGGGGGTACTAGCAGGTTTGATCCCCAAGGATCTAGTCTCATCCAAAAGATCCAACACATATTTCCGCTGAGATAGGGAAACATTTGTACCTGAATAGGATACCTCAATCCATAAGAAGTATCGAAGACGACCAAGATCCGTTGTAGAGAACTGTGTTTGAAGGAACGTCTTCAATCGTTCAATGCCACAAGAGTCACTCCCTGTAATGATAATGTCATCTACATAGACTATGAGAATGACATATCCAGCATCAGACTTGAGGCTAAACACAGAGTGGTCTACCTCACATTGTTTCATACCATAGCTTATGAGAGAATCACTGAACTTGCCAAACCATGCACGAGGAGATTGTTTGAGGCCATATAATGACTTGCGAAGATGACAAACAGAGGAAGTGAACTCCCCCTGAGCAACATACCCTGGAGGTTGCTCCATATACACCTCCTCAACTAATTCACCATGGAGGAAGGCATTCTTGACATCAAGCTGATGAAGATACCATCCATGAGCGACGGCCAAAGATATAAGGACACGAACCGAGGGAATTTTGGCAACAGGGGTGAAGGTCTTGGTATAATCAATCCCATACGTCTGAGTGTATCCTTTGGCGACCAACCGCGCCTTAAGGTGCTCAACAGAGCCATTGGGAAGGTACTTGATGGCATAAACCCAACGGCATCCAACTGGATAGACGCCAGAAGGAGAAGGAACAAGATCCCAAGTGTGATTCGCCTGAAGGGCGCTCATCTCAGCATCCATAGCAGCACGCCACGCAGGGTGAGTAAGAGCTTCCTGTAAGGACCTAGGCAAGGAGACAGAGGACAAGGAAGACATAAAGCTTCGAAAAGTAGGGGAAAATGATCATAAGATACATAAGAAGATATAGGATGAGTCGTAGTACGAGAGAGCGTACGAGATGCAATGGGAGAGTCTAAGTGAGGGGCAGAAGGAGAAGGTAATACCTGAGAAAGGGACGGCGGAGTCTCTGGCTGGGACGAGAGGGGCACAGGTGGAGCTGGAGGTGAGCTAGGGCGAGCACAACGCTAATAGACCTCCATAGGGCCAGAGGGGGGAGGAGGAGCCGGCAGTGAAACTGACGGAGAGGGCGCCGGGGTAGGGGTAGGGGTAGGAGGAAGTCGATCAGGAAGAACCGGAAGCGGAAGAGGAAGCGGGTCCAGAGACACTGCAGGAGGAGAGGTAGGACTAGGAAAATAAGGAACCGACTAAAAGAAGGTGACGTCAGCAGAGACAAAGCACCGACGAAGATGAGGACTATAACACCGATAGCCTTTCTGGGTACGAGAGTATCCCAGAAAACACACACCGCGTAGCTCGGGGGTCAAGTTTGTCCACATCAGGACTCAACTTGTGGACAAAGCACACACATCCAAAGACACGAGGAGTAAGGGAAATGGTCACCGTGTGGGTGAAGAACCGAGAAGGGAGAGCGAGTAGCTAAAACTGATGAGGGAAGATGGTTAGCAAGAAAACATGAAGTAAGATTAGCATCACTCCAATATGTTTTAGGAACATGCATCTGAAAGAGTAGAGTACGTGCCATGCCAAGAAGAGATCGCTACTTCCTCTCCGCAACACCATTTTGATGAGAGGTGTATGCACATGAAGACTGATGAAGAATACCACGACTCTCTAAGAACTCCTCAAAACCACTCGAAGAGGAAAAATATTCCCGGGCATTATCCATGCGTAAACACTTGAGAGGAGAATCATATTGAGTAGTAATTTCAGCATAGAAGGTGCGAAAAGAATGAAAAACTGCAGAACGATGTTTAAGTAAATAAACCCATGTCATCCGACTAAAATCATCCGCATTTGTGCGACCTACTTTGAGTGGATTCGTCTGGAGCGTCGGGATTCATCCCTTTCAGACCATTACAGCAGGTTTATCTCTCTATGCCAGCAGCTCGATGTGTTTATGCCCCTCACTTCATATCTGACGATTCTTGCTCGTCAGAGGGATCAGCTTCGGGCTATACACTACCTTGAGTCTCTGGGTCCTGACTTCTTACCATTCCGCCATCCCCTCTCTCCCAGAGATTTACTTCTGTGCTCAGCAATGTGCCCCGGGTGGCTCCTCCACTATGCTTCCTTCTGAGGGTTCTGCTCTTGCTTCTTATGATATTGGGACTTCTTCCGGCCGAGACACTGGTTCTTTTGGTCGTGGCACCAGCTCCTTTGCCCGTGGTCGCGGCTCCTTTGCCCGTGGTCGTGGTCGTGTGATGGGTGGTGGTCGTGGTACCGGTGGTCGTGATCGGCCCTATTGCAATCACTGTCAGAGGGATGGTCACCGTGTTGAGACTTGTTTCGTGCTCCATCCGGAGCTTCGCCACGCCCATGCTGCCCACGTCTCTGCTACATCCCCTACTGATGGTACGTTCCAGTCTTCTGGGTCGGACCTTCCAGAGGACCCTTTTGAGTTTTCCAGAGCTGATTATGAGGAGCTTCAGCGTCTCCACCTTAGCAGCCGCCCACCTTCTGCAGCCGTTGCCCAGTCAGGTAGTTCGCCCGCTTCACTTCTCACTAGCTCTGATACCATGTTGAGAGAGAAGAGATGAGAAGAAGAGAATGAGTTAAGGGCTTCTCCCTTCACTCAAGAATTTATATTAAGAGAGGAAAAGAGCAAAAGACAACTATGCCCTTACGGCATAACATACAGACAAACACACACATACATAGCTATCCAACAGATCCAATATATGAGTCTGCGATATGGGCAAGGATCCTTTAAGAAAATATTAAAATAGTTTAAACCAAATGTGGGTTAAATTTTGAAAAGCACACAAATATCTCTTGTACAACACATCAAGACCTTTCCTAGAGAACTCTCTCCAGCTTAAGATTTTCATTTATAAAAAGAATAATAAGCAATTACAAGTTAGGATTCCCATTTCCTTTATGACATGGAATGTAAAAAAGAATAAAGAAGATTTATGCTCAAAAGGCCATCTCTCATTTGTCTATACATGAAAGCCTAGGCACCTAACTAGTGGCGACAAAAAAAAACCCAAAAGTGATGATGCCACTGTTTATGGATATAACAACATTATAAATGACAGAAATGACTCATCAAAGTTCAGTGTTATGTCAATAAGGTTGGTCAAAACCCTAACTATCAATGAGACCAATCACAAGGTGTATTCGCAAATACTTAAATTTCTCAGGAACAACATATCCAAGCATTGGAGTGTTAAGAAAAGTTGAAATTACCCCTTACAGTCTAATGCCATGTTTCACTGTCTCTGAGATTGATCTTAAGATGGGTACAACATGTTTCAATTAGTGTATCAAGTAGAGAAGGTTCACTGCTCAGAGAAGAAAATTGAAGAGGAGGTACTAACAGGTCTATTTGCCCTCATTGCAATGTGTTGGGATCACATTTGATTGGTGAAAACAAGGTTCTACACAAAGATGTTTTTCAACAAATTCCGTCACTCGCAAGGATTGAAATTTCGGTTTTGGTTTGGGTTTTGGAATCAGTTTCCTTGAAATTTCGGTTTCGGATTGGGTTTTGGCCTCACTTGAAAACGGAATTTCGGTGAAAATCTTATAATTTCAGCTGAAATTTTTAAATTTCAGTATTTCGGCCGAAATTTAAAACCATGGTCACTCGTCATGATTCCAAAGATGTTCCATGACTCAGACAAGAATTTTTCTTTCACTAGGCCATTAGTTAGTGTACGTATTTACTTTCACAAAACAGTTTCCCCACGGATAACATGGGGATCTCATATTAACTGCTCCTAGCAGCCAATATGGCTGCAAATATGGTAGTAAGTTGCATGAAAAGGAAATACCATTTATGCTTTTATTCAAGGCCTTTCATTAAAAACCCGCAGAAGAAATGAGTTCAATCATCACCGAAAAGTAGATACTCACAGTAATGAAACCCAAACGCAATGCCATGTAGTCTGATTTCTCTATTGAGCTCTTGAATTGGCGTACAAAACAAAGCTGCATTGGCATCAATAACATATAAACACTGAATCAATAAAAACAGCCATAATAAAGCTAACACTTGTGATTCGAGATATTCTAAAGGAACAAGTACAAATGAAATGTAGATGTGACAATCCGAGAGGGGGGGGTGAATGGGTAAATTAAAAATTTTACGCTTAATTAGTTGGATTATTAGAAATTAATTTGTTAATTAAGTACTAGTTAATCTAACCCTTGTTAAAATACTCAATATAGTGAAATCTAGGGTTTAGATGTTATTTTAAGCCTATATACTCTAACCCTTGTTTTACTAAAACATAAATACAAGCAAAGGGTAGAGTTTACCAATCACCACAATGTGCAGAGGAAAGGAGGAGAGAGAGCATCCACAAGGCACAAGATTTATAATGGTTCGGTCTATCACAAGACCTACTCCAATCTTCCAAGTTTACCGCCTTGGGGCGCTCCACTAAAACAATGAGATGCTTCAAAGGGCGAATCTCGAAGCCGTACACCTTAGTTATTAATTCCGTTCCGTTCTGGTCGGAACGGAACGGACCAGATTCCGGAACGGAATGGGCATATTTTCTGTTCCGCTCATTCCGGCAGGATTTCCGATTTCCGGCAAAATTCCGGCCGGAACGGGCAGAATTCCCTGTTTCGGCCGGAACGGTCTGGAAAGGCGGAAAAAATTCAAAAAAAGTACTAAAATGCTATTAAGGCCGTTGGGGAGAATATTTTACAGATTTGCCCTCGTTTTATGACCGTTTTATAATTGTTGGGAGGGCGTTTTTTGTCTTTTTCAAAAAAAAATTGAAAAAAATAAATAAATATCCCAAAAATTACAGAAATGCCATTATAGCTGTTGGGGACTGTTTTTTCAACTTCTACCCTCATTTTATGACCGTTTTATAAATGTTGGGAGGGCACTTTGCGTCATTTTTCACCCCAAAAGCTATAAATAGCCCTCTAATCATTGTTTTTCACAACTCATTTCCTCTTCAAATCTTCTCCTACAACTACAACTCTTTTATCTCCTACACTACACTACATACAACTACATCTACTTCTCCAACAACTACAAAGATCATCTCAAAGGCTTTTATTATTCCAATTCCAACCAATTCCACTACAAGCTCAAGAAGATCAAAGGCTTTTTTTATCTCCTACAACAACAAGCTCTAGTATACTAAAGACAAGGGCTTCTCTTCTACAACTTAAGGCTTTTTCAACTTTTTCTCTCATCCAAAAGGCGTAAAGAAAGTTAAAGCTTTATTTGATTTAATTTCCTTTCATTCCTTATTCTCTTTCTCTCCATTTCAACTTAAAATATAAGTTCTTCTTGAGGAGCCTCATCTATTGGTTCCGCACCCGCTAGATCGGATGACCCGGCATGAGCTTATTACCTAGTAATTCCGGGTCAAAAAATTGTGTTAAATGCACCTTTTGTGAAAAACTCATAAAGGGTGGAGGTATAACCTGGTTTAAAGAACATTTAGCGGGTGTTCCTGGAGATATAGCGGCATGTAAAAAAGTCAATGCCGATGTAAAATGGAGAATGGCACAAATGTTAGGCGAAATGAGAAAAGAAAGGGCTAGGAAAAGTGTATCAAGGGCAGAGGTGGGTAGTTTTATGCCGCACTAGATGAAGAAGATGTGGAGGAGGGGGAGGGGGATGCGGACGACGAACCGATGGGACCACCTCAGCCTAGGAATAAGGGAAAAGCAGTTGTTGTAGAACCGAGTGGGGCAAAGAGGAAAAAGAAGGGTCTTGTAGGGGGGTTAAGAGATTTCTTTGCATCACGAACAACCCCTGGATCCCAGCCAAGCGTTAAGAGTGCTTTGGCAATAAAAGAAACACTTGATCGGGCAAATATGGCAGTTGGCATGCTTTGCTATGATACCAACCTGCCTTTCAATGTTGCTAATTCACCATATTGGCAGCCAATGTTCGATGCCATAAATGCAGTAGGCTCAATTTATAAGGCGCCTTCTTTCACGATTTACGGGGGGAGGGGGGGGGGGGTTATTGAAGAAAACTGTAGAAGATGTAGACAATTACTTGGGGGAAGTTAAGAATTCATGGAAAACTAGTGGCTATAGCATTATGGCCGATGGATGGACAGACACCAAACAACGTGCCTTAATTAACTTTTTGGTGTACTGTCCTAAAGGAGTAGTTTTCCTTAAATCTGTTAATGCATCTAGCGTAGTGAAGAATGCTGAGGCATTGTTTGCAATTTTTGATGAGATTGTGTTGGAGGTATGTCCGGAAAATGTGGTGCAGTTTATAACTGATAGTGAGCCAAGTTATAAAGCTGCTGGGAAGAAGTTAGAAATCAAATATGCCACATTCTTCTGGACTCCGTGTGCAGCCCATTGTTTAGACCTGATTTTAGAGCACTTGGGAAAATCAGATGTGTTTCCTCTCATAGGAAACACAATTGACAGGGCTCGGAAGATTACGAGGTTTATTTAGAACCACGCACCTCTATTGAACTTGATGAGACAGAAATTCACGGGTGGGAGGGACTTGTGTCGTCCTGCATGGACTAGATTTGCTACCAATTTCATTAGCATACAAAGTCTGGTGCTTCATAGGAAAGCCCTACAACAGATGTTCGTGTCTGATGAGTATGCTGCTAGTAGGTATATTCGACATGGATTGAGTGAAGAGATCGTGAGTACAGTGTTGGATAAACAATTTTGGGACAACTGCAAGCATATTCTAAACATAAGCGAACCATTGGTGAGGGTGCTGCGTTTGGTAGACCGGCAAGACAAACCAGCAATGGGTTACATATATGAGGCCATGGATAGGGCCAAAGAAAACATCAAGGCTAGGCTAAAGAACAAGAAGTCAGATGATGCTCCCATCTGGAGGATTATTGACCAAAGATGGGACAAACAGATTCACAGTCCCCTCCATGCAGCGGGATACTTTCTTAACCCTGCTCTCTTTTTCAGTCCTACATTCTCCAAGCATCATGAAGTCACCCGAGTTTTGATTGAATGTATTAATCGACTAGTACCTGATGAAGTTACGCAGGACACCATCACCAGTCAGATTGAGAACTACCAAGAGTCCACGGGCATGTTTCAATGAAGATGGCAATCCGCAACCGAGGCAGATTGGGACCAGGTATATTGGTTTGTTCATTTAATTAAGTATATTTTATTTAAAATTTACACAAGTAAATGCTTAACTATTATTGTTTACTTTACAGTTGCATGGTGGAACCAGTTTGGAAATGACGTCCCGGACTTACAAAGTTTCGCCGTCAGAATTCTCAGCCAAACATGTAGTGCTACTGGATATGAAAGGAACTGGAGCACTTTCGAGCACATCCACTAGGCAAAAAGAAACAGGTTGGAGCACCAGAGGTTGAATGACTTGGTATTTGTCCATAACAACCTCAAGTTTCGAGAAAATGTATGCTACTTAATTGAATTGGAATTAATTTTCTCATATTTCACCACGTGTCTTTAAATTTTAAGTATTACTTACTAATTTATGTTGGACATTCTTTTCAGGGACTTAAACAGAAGATCTTCTACCACTAGCGACGCACTGAGTATAGATCACATAGATGTTATGATGGATTGGGTTGCGGAAGATGAAGATGTCATTCTGACACCAGACGACATTGGATGGGAAAATATTGAAGCGCCTTCTAGAGTTGATGTGGCCGACGACGAGGACTAGGACGCAAACCTTGAGGACACTCCTCCAAGACGTGGTGGTGAGGGAGATGATGAGGGCTACCAATCGGTTGAGTATGATGATCCTCAACCAGATTCACCACCATTTTGATTTAGATTTAGAGAAGATATGAGATGTGGTTGGCACTATGTATTTGGCTTTTGTTCTTCTATGTTCTACTTTTTTATGTCTTAGTTGTATTAAACTTTGGTTTTTAAGTAATAAAGATGTCTTTTAGTTCATTTAAGTGTTTCTTATATTTTTCTAACAATTTCTAATTTTTTTGGATTTGTTTCATATTTTTAACTATTTTTTCGAGTGGAACGGAAAGTTTCGACCAGAACGCCGAACGAAACGGCCGAAACACCGGAACATTCCGTTTCGGTAGCCAAAACGGAACGGCGACCGGAACGAAATTTATAACTAAGCCGTACACCCAACTCCTCCAATCTTCAAAGGGAACAAACCCTTTCTGCATGAAGCCTTGCCAAAGGGTCACACCTTCTTACAATGATTCACCTCTGTTAACTGGCCAAATCGAAAACCCTCAAATACAAATGAAGAAATAGAAAATGAAAAGAACTCTCTTGCCTCTTGGTAGGCGGATTACAAACAATAAAGCTCTCAAAAGTCTTCAATGAATAGATACAAATGTAAAGCCTATGGAGATCCTCTTGATAAAATGTGAAAATACAAGTTCAAAGAGGAACAATCTTTGATTTTAAAGTTTAAGCTCACAAAAATAGGATTTGATCTTGCAAAAGGTTGTTTAGAAAAGTTTTTATGATGTGTGTATAGCCCATTTAAAAATATGACCGTTTGGGGGTAAAACTGTAATAAACAGGGTTGAAAAAGTCAACCTGCTAGAGCCCCAACGGCTAGTTTGCTCGACCGTAGCGGTCGCCTGCCCCTATCAGGCGCCTTTTTTATTTTCAAATTTTATTTCATCGCGATCGACCGGCCCCATGGCGGTCACCCGGAGAGGGCTTCCTGTCCGCTCGAAAATTCGGCTCAAAAACCTATCCGCGGTCGACCGACCCACGGAGGTCGCCGGCCCAAACCCATGTCAGAATGTTCTGTTTCAACAGAACTTTTTCCGAGGTCGCCCGGCTTACCCCGGTCTTTTCTCACAAGTGCTGGATTTCCAGCCTTGCTTCCGTGGTCGCCCGGGAGACCCCCGGGAGACCGGCCTTGGTTAAAATTCCATTTTAACTTATAAGTTTCAGGGATTTTAGGCCATGGTCTTTGGGCTTAAGTCCTAGGTTTTCAAACACATTTTTGGGTGTGTTAATAGTTTCCAAAGACATAAAAAGTTAGGTTTGAAAACCATTTGAAAACCTTTTGAAAGTGCATTTTACATCTAAACAAGAGGACTCCAAAATACATTCTAAAAGTAAAAGGACCTTGAGTCTTCTTGAATTGGTTGGCTCATTTGCACTTTCTTAGACTTCTTCGGCTTGTGAGTGAACTTCTTGAACTCGTTCTAGCTCTTGTGACCTCCTCCAATCTTTAATACATGTTGAATGGTACATGAGGTGTCACCATAGCATGTTCAACTCCAAGCTCTTTCTTAACACTTGCTAGGAACTTGTGGAATCTTCATCTTCGAGTTTCTTTGACTTGATCGTCTCCAAATAGAGATGTCTTCACTGTATGTGCAAGCTCTTAGTTCCTTTGCTTCTTGATCCACAAGTCATGTGTTGAGAAGAGTTGTGTAATGGCGATTATGACATGAAAATCCCGTTACAACACAACACCTCAAAGCAACACATTAGTCCATAAATGCTAATCAATTTGAGTTTGCTAGCATCAAAACAAGAAGGTAAGGTGAATGATTAGACCCATGGGAACCCTTGGGCTTACATTCTTCCCCTTTTTTATGACGGCAAACAAATTGATTAGGGAGGTACGAGATAACAAGACTAGGATAAATAATAGGGCAATGCTCCCCCTCACTATATGCACAAGTATAAAATGATAATGTAAAGCATATGGTGCATATACAATGTGGACTACCTAATCAATCCTAAAACTCTCCCCCTTTTGGGAACAACAAAAAGGTACGGATCAACAAGTGAAAGTGTAAGTGGGATGTCAAGATGAATAGCTTATATAAGCTATTTGTATAGTATATGATATGACAATGAAGCTCATATGACGCTTATCAAAATGGAAAACAAAGTACAATGCATGATAAGCCCCCCTTTTTTATTTATTTTGATCTAAGATTTTGCAAGTTTAGCACAAGTATGGGGGCAATAAACCATGTGAGCACATCACAATGGTCTATATAAACATGAATAAGAAACCATTTTGCTCTCCCCCTATGAATTTGTCAGAGGCCCTAGGTGAAACCTATGTGATACGGCATGATAGGGCACTATGGTTGAAAGGGGAAGAATGTAAGCCCAAGTCGCTTACATTCATATAAGGGTTCTCTTGTCGAAATGCAGACAAGTCTCTTCCAGAGTATGGATATACTCTGAACTATAATATAATTTTCGAGTTCGCAAGTCGCTTCCCCTAGAATGCAAGAGCTCGCCCTGACTATGTGCAAGAATACTAAATGTAACAGTGTAAGGCACATAGGATAATTGATTTGAGGCTATCACCAATGGTCAAACTGAGGTCGTTAACCGTAGTCTGGGTGATTTGTTGAGATGTCTGGTAGGTGATCATATAGGTATGTAGGATCTTTTATTACCGACTGCCAAGTTCGCTTACCATGGTTTTATTAATCGGACAACTGGAAAGAGTCCCTTCGAGAGTGTTCATGGTGTCAACTCTCGTCAGCCCATTGATCTCATTCCATTACCCCCTCATGCTAGGTCATCCAAGTCAACCGATTTCTTTGCTCAGCACATCCGTGACCTACATGCTGATATACATCATAGGATTGCTATGAGTAATGTTGACTATAAACTAGCCGCTGATGTACATCGTAGGAATCTTGAATTTAATGAAGGCGACTATGTTATAGTTCATGTATGTCTTGAGCGTTACACTCGTCATTCTTTCAAAATTTGCATGTGTTAGCCCAAGGGTTCAACAAGCGCTCCTAATCGATTGTTTTGATGATTAACAAACTCAATTTGTTGTAAAATGCTTGTTTATACTAATGACTTTCAATGTTTAAGTGATCATGTTTCAAGCACAAGCAACCTCAAGCGTGTACCTCAAAGGCCTAATCATTTAGTGATCAAGACTAAGTCAAAGACATGAAGATATCAATGGCAAAGCGAAGCAAAATCAAGGCCAGATCCAAGTTCCCCAAAGGCAAAGTCAAAATGCAAGGACAAAGTGAAATCAAGGAAGGAGATCGCTCCAAGCGCCAAAGCTATGCATACACGGATCAAAGGAGTTGATCAAATCGAAGATAAAGCCTCTTAAATAGCCAACGAAATGAAGATCAAAAGGACACTTAGAATGTGTAAGGTCCCACAATTTGTATTTCAATTTCAAGGCACAAAAATAGGACTAAAATAATCCTAAAAATGGACCACACATGCATGTGCATACCATGGTGGTGTTCATACATATTTGAACCCACATGGCATCACAAACTATGCAAGAAAATCAAAGTTCCGGAGGCCAAGCAAAATGCAAAACAGATTGGTCAAATTACAGTTCCAGGTGCCTCCACGGAACTCCGTGGGTTCTTACGGAGCTTCGTGCACAGAGCTTCCTGGAGCAACCTGTCCGAAAAAATAAAATGCATAACGGTCACTACGGAACTCCGTGGCATGCCTCCGTACTAGCCATTATAGACCTTAAAAAGGCTATATTTTTGTTTCCACTATATATATGGGTCTCTAGGCTTTCAAAGGAGTTTCTTAAGGACTCATATAACACTCCTTGACTATCATACAAGCTGAGAGTCCTCTTGAAACTACAAATCACTCTCCCCTTCTCTCTTGTGCCTTGACTTTAGATTGTTCTTGAGAGACCTTAGGGCTTTTACTTGTTCATCTTTTCTTGAGTGAGAGTGAGTGTTATTTACTTGTAATCAGCCTACTCAGAGGCAAGTGTGCTACATCCTTTCTTTTCTTCATTGTACTTGGCAACAAAGGGCGCCGTAGTTAAGACCCTTGGAGCTTGGAAGCTCGGATTGTATTTGGCAACAAAGGGCGCCGTAGTTAAGACCCTTGGAGCTTGGAAGAAGATTCTAATGGAATCCTCAAGGAGACAAACTTGAGAAGAGTGGAGTAGGCCTTGGGTTTAAGACCGAACCACTATAAAAACTCTTGTGTCAAGCCTCTTGTGTCTTCCTCTCTTCTCTTGTGGTAAGTGCTCCACTCTTGTCGTTGAATCTCTTTCTTTATCTTTTCAATTAAACTAAAACTAGTGCAAGCAAAGTTTTTAAATCTTTAAAATTTCAAAAGACACCCAATTCACCCCCCTCTTGGATTGCTAAGTGGAATTTCAGCATACTTGAGCCACTGGACCTGTAACGACCCGGTTTTTTGCTGCACGGATCGCTACGGACAACAAAACATATTTATTCCTATAATTACACAGCGGAAGGTGGGGATCTACACACATAGCCCAAGAACTTTTTCTCTCCGCTTCCGGTGTGGGACCAACACACCCTACTTGAGGAGATACAGCTTTGATACCAACTGTAACTACCCGGGTTTTTACTGCACGGATCGCTACGGGCAACAACACATTTATTCCTGTAATTACACAGCGGAAGGTTAAAGTACATCCTGAATTTACAAAAATCCCGAGTATGACATATTTAAAATCTTTTTACATCGGAGGAGATTGACTAGGGTCATCATTTCCGTATTTCCTCAAGTTGCTTTCACACTTCTCATAACTAAGGTTCCTCATTGACAAATACTCCCGCATCGAAATTTTCAAATCCTTGTGGGAAAAAGTGGGTTAGGAGAGTAGGTTTATAAAAGCTTCGACAAGTAGCTGAAATCAATAATAAGAGAAATTCAATAAAAATATGCAGTATTTTATATAGAACATAATGTGAATTTAAAACTAATACTAATATGATTTTTTTTATAGAAACAATTTAACCAGATAGTAAAATTGTGAGATCCCACATCAGAAAGGGAGGAAAAGTTACTGGGCTATATATGTGGATTTCCCCCTTCCCTATGTAGATGTGTTTTCAGCATCTCCAAGGGGCGGGCCCTGCGAAGTGGGTCAGGCACTGTTAGTATTGCTGGAAAACAAAACCGAGGAGGGTAGATGACCCAAAACTGGACAATATCTACACAGTGGGGTCGGGTCGTGACATAATGGTATCAGAGCGGGACCACCCATCCAATACGGTGTGCCAGTGAGGACGCTGGGCCCTAAGGGGGCTGGATTATGAGATCCCACATCGGAAAGGGAGGAAAAGTTACTAGGCTATATATATGGATTTCCCCCTTCCCTATGTAGACGCGTTTTCAGCTTCTCCAAGGGGCGGGCCCCGCGGAGTGGGTCAGGCACGGTTAGTGCTGCTGGAAAACAAAACCGGGGAGGGTAGATGACCCAGAGCCGGACAATATCTACACAGTGGGGTCGGGGTGTGAGGAACCAGACAATATCAGAGCCACCAGATTTAGTCTGCGAGGAACCTGGCTACAAGAGTCTTGGGTATGTCTCAGGAAAGGGGTTAGATAGCTGAAACATAGACCATAGATCGAGCTTGAAATATATCTAATCCTCGATGTGTTCGTCTTATAGATGCAGAATGTAACCATTGCTTGTTGTTACGATTAGGGTAGAACCATTTTCTCCTGAGAGTATGGAGAGAGGAATTTCGGGGACGAAATTCTTTTAAGAGGGGTAGAATGTAATACCCGGTAAAAATAACAGTTATTATGCTTAAAAACTCTTCACATGTTACTATTCCCCTAATTTTTTCCTATAAATAGAGCAACCAGGAAGAGAAAAGGAAGAAGAAGAAAGAGACGAGAGGAAAAGGCTAGGAGAATCACTTCTCCCTGATCGTTGTCATCTTCAAGGTCAAGCATCTTCAAATTCCCACTTCTCAGGTTTGATAAGGCAGGTGATAGTTAGACTCGACTGGTATCTTTTCTCAATAAAAGTGATGGGGATATGATTATATGTTGTTTTATTGAAATATTTCTTATCTGTTTTACTTCGAATATTCATTGTTTACAGTCGGAAAATATCAAATCATATTTGTTTCAAAATGATGAAATGTGTTTCATTTTGGAAAATGAAATGTAATGTTGGATTTCATATGCACGAAAAGTTTGAACGAAATGAGAAATGAAATAAATGGAAGAGGTAAATGTACGATAGTCTCTCTCGTGTGACGTATTTGTACCTCTGAGCCGTCGACTTACCCAAAAGCGGAAGCGGACAATACGAGGGTGAGGCGGATCGTTACAGGAAACTTCAGAAATAGAAACAATTGGAAACTACTGGGCTTTAAATTGTTTGTTTTACTATCTGGTTAAATTATTTCTATAAAAAAATACTATTAGTATTAGTTTTAAATTCACATTATGTTCTATACAAAATACTGCATATTTTTATAGAACTGTCTCTTATTATTGATTTCAGCTACTTGTCGAAGTTTCTATGTACCTGCTCTCCTAACCCACTTTTTCCCACCAGGATTTGAAAATTTGGATGTGGGAGTATTTGTCAATGAGGAACCTTAGTTATGAGAAGTGTGAAATCAACTTAAGGAAATACATAAATGATGAACCTAGTCAATCTTCTCAGATGTAAAAAGGTTTTAAATATGTCATACTTGGGATTTTTATAAATTCATGATGTACTTTAACCTTCCGCTGTGTAATTACAGGAATAAATATGTTTTGTTGCCCGTAGCGATCCGTGCAGTAAAAATCCAGGTTGTTACAAAAACAAACCATTTAAAATCTAATAGTTCTATTTCTGAAGTTTCTTGTAACGATCTGCCTCACCCTCGTATTGTCCACTTTGGACTTTGCCCACTTCCGCTTTTGGGTAAGTCGACGGCTCAGAGGTACAAACACGTCACACAAGAGAGACTATCGTACATTTACCTCTTCCATTTCTTTCATTTCTCATTTTCGTTCAAACTTTTCGTGCATATGAAATCCAACATTTTATTTCATTTTTCAGAATGAAACACATTTCATCATTTTGAAATAAATATGATTTGATATTTTCCAAATGTAAACAATTAATATTCAAAGTAAAACAGATAAGAAATATCTGAATAAAACAACATATAATCATATCCCCATCCCTTTCATTGAGAAAATATACCAGTCGAGTCTAGCTATCACCTGCCTTATCAAACCTGAGAAGTGGGAATTTGAAGATGCTTAACCTTGAAGATGACAACGATCAGGAAGAAGTGATTCTCCTAGCCTTTTCCTCTCTTCTCTTTCTTCTTCCTTTTCTCTTCATGGCTGCTCTATTTATAGGAAAAAATGAGGGGAAAAGTAACATGTGAATAGTTTTTATGCATAATAATTGTTATCTTTATCGGGTATTACAGGACCTTTTCGTATTCTTTGTAAGTACGACCCTAATGCATATTTAATGGACTTACCTGCTAAAATGAATATTAGTATCGTATTCAATGTCGAAGATCTTGTCACATATCGAGATGCTTGTTGTGTTCATAAGTACGACCCTTCGCCAACCGATGTCGCCATTCGCGATGCTTGTTGTGTTCGCAAAATGACCCAGAAATCTTTACAAAGCCCAGAAGAGTCCCAGGTCGTTGGAAAATTTGCAAGAAGTTCGAGAGAAATTCTTTGACAATAAGTAGGTTGCTAAGGTACACTTCTTCTACATTGAATTCGTGACTCATGTTTATATTTGCAGAAACATTAATAAATTTGCAAAGGATCCAATCAAACCTGTCCAATCGACAAAATTTGTTCCATTCCCTTAAAACCCATTTCACTCTGAAATTTTACGCAACCCCTTTGGGTGCACAAACTTTAATTAGTTTTCATTAATTTCCTGCTTCCTTGTAATGCATTAGTGTAGTTTTTGTTTATTTATTTATTATATTTTGTGTCGTATATCAGCACCCTTGCTTAACCTTTGTTCATGAACATACACACCCCCGATCCCAAACAAAAATGGAAGACCATATTCAATCCCTTGAAGATAACATGAACACTCTCAGGACATCGGTTGAACAAATCCATGAGGCAGTTTGACGATAGCAGTGGGCAAGCGGCCTATAGAAAGTCAGCTGGATGAAAAGTCTAGTCCTCACTTGGATGGGCATGAGCTCTAGGATAGTCAACCCCACACTCCTTTAAGAGCTACGGCCAAACAGGTAGGCATCCTTCCCAATCCACAAAGACCTTGCCCCACTCAGAGAGGATCCACTGGTAGAGAGAGTGATGTGCACGATAATGGTCCCACCCAGTTGGCAACCTCCGTCGTGTGGACTTCGATGAAGCTAAGTTTTTCCCTGAAGATAACCTTGATATTCATCTCCCGCCACCACTACCTCAAGGTAGGTTTCCAGATAGAAGTTTCCTACCCCGTCCTCAAAGACATCTCCATGGCCCGCCTAGGCACTACCACTTTGAGCCCATAGATATCACTAATAAGGTCAAGATTGACACTCCTAGTTTCGATGTTAGGTTGGACCCCAATGTTTTCATGGATTGGCTAGCTGACTTAGAGGATTACTTTGAGTAGTATGACATGTCTGACTACCACAATGTGCGGTTTGCTAAAATGAAGTCAGTGGAGTCTGGCAAGAAGTGTTGGCAAGCGTCTAGAGGAATCTAGAGCGTTCAGGGGAGCCACCGATTTTATCGTGGGATGAGATGAAGACTAAGTTGAAAGAGAAGTACCTTCCCTCATGCTATAAGCAACAGTTGTTGAACCAGTGGCTGAACAAAGGTTTTAAAATTCGGTTTTGGTCGGTACGGAAATGGAAACATTTCAGTTTCGGTGGAAATCTTGTAAAATCACAGAAACATATGCAAAGGGAGAAATTTTTAAATCTTTTACAAAAATTCTATGAAACTTTGGGAAATGCTAGAATAACCACAAATACATACTTAGAAACCATCACATAATCAAAAAGGCCAACTATAATGGCTTGATCACATTGAATACCTAGTGACATGCGTTTTCGCACTTGTCAACTGGAAAGTCAACAAAGAAGTACAAAGCCATCAATAATGGCTTAATCACATTGAATACCTAGTCACATCCGTTGTCGCACATGCCTGGAACAGTAAAGTCAATAAAGAAGTACAGTATAATTAAGTATAAGAAAGTGTAATAAAGTGTGGAGGGCCCATAACTCAAATGTGCTAGGATCGAAATGTTAATGTGAGAGAGAGAAAAGAAAACTATGAGGACACCACCCAAGTTGTAGAGCTAGAGGTAGAGAATAGGAAAGAAAGAATAGAAGGAGAAGGTAGGGAAGAAGAAAATGGAGAAGGCGGAGTTTGTGGGTTATGCTGTCTAACCCTACGAGTCGCATAAAATTGCTTATGGGTTCTAACCTTAGTTATTAATTCCATTCCGTTCCGGCAGGAACAGACCAGAATTCCGGTTCCAGACCGGAATTCCGCTTCATGACCGGATTCCGGAACAGAATGGGCATATTTTCCGTTCCGGCCAGAATTCCGCCGAATTCCCTGTTCCGGCCGGAATGGTCTGGAAAGGCGGAAAAAATTCAAAAAATTTACTAAAATGCTATTAAGGCCGTTGGGGAGTGTATTTTACAGATTTGCCCTCGTTTTATAGTTATTGGGAGGGCATTCTTCGTCTTTTTCCAAAAAAAATAGAAACAAAATAAAGAAAAATCAAAAAAATTACATAAATTCATTTATGGCTGTTGGGGAGTGTATTTTACACATTTGCCCTCATTTTGTGACCATTTTATAGTTGTTAGGAGGGCATTTTTCGTCCTTTTGCAAAAAAATTGAAAAAAATAAATAAAAATCCCAAAAATTACAGAAATGCCATTATAGCTGTTGGGGACTGTTTTTTACACTTTTACCCTCATTTTATGACCGTTTTATAGATTTTGGGAGGGCATTTTGCGTCATTTTTCACCCCAAAAGCTATAAATAGCCCTCTAACCATTGTTTTTTCACAACTCATTTCCTCTTCAAATCTTCTGCTACAACTACAACTCTTTTATCTCCAACACTACACTACATACAACTACATCTACTTCTCCTACAACTACAAAGATCATCTCAAAGGCTTTTATTATTCCAATTCCAACCAATTCCACTACAAGCTCAAGAAGATCAAAGGCTTTTTTTATCTCCTACAACAACAAGCTCTACTATACTAAAGACAAGGGCTTCTCTTCTACAACCTAAGGCTTTTTCAACTTTTTCTCTCATCCAAAAGGCGTAAAGAAAGTTAAAGCTTTATTTGATTTAATTTCCTTTCATTCCTTATTCTCTTTCTCTCAATTTCAACTTAAAATATGAGTTCTTCTTGAGGAGCCTCATCTATTGGTTCCGCACCCGCTAGATCGGATGACCGGGCATGGGCTTATGGCCTAGTAATTCCGGGTCAAAAATCTGTGTTAAATGCACCTTTTTGTGAAAAACACATAAAGGGTGGAGGTATAATCCGGTTTAAAGAACATCTAGCGGGTGTTCCTGGCGATGTAGCGGCATGTAAAAAAGTCAATGCCGATGTAGAATGGAGAATGGTATAAATGTTAGGCGAAATGAGAAAAGAAAAGACTAGGAAAAGTGTATCAAGGGCAGAGGTGGGTAGTTTTTATGCCGCACCAGAAGAAGAAGATGTGGAGGAGGGGGAGGGGGATGAGGACGACGAACCGGTGGCACCACCTCAGCCTAGGAATAAGGGGAAAGCAGTTGTTGTAGAACCGAGTGGGGCAAAGAGGAAAAAGAAGGGTCTTGTAGGGGGGTTAAGAGATTTCTTTGCATCACGAACAACTCCTGGATCCCAGCCAAGCATTAAGAGTGCTTTGGCAACAAAAGAAACACTTGATCGGGCAAATATGGCAGTTGGCATGCTTTGCTATGATGCCAACCTGCCTTTCAATGTTGCTAATTCACCATATTGGCAGCCAATGTTTGATGCCATAAATGCAGTAGGCTTAGGTTATAAGGCGCCTTCTTTTCATGATTTTTCGGGGGGGGGGGGGGGGATATTGAAGAAAACTGTAGAAGATATAAACAACTACTTGGGGGAAGTTAGGAAACCAAGTGGTTGTAGCATTATGGCCGATGGATGGACAGACACCAAACAACGTGCCTTAATTAACTTTTCGGTGTACTGTCCTAAAGGAGTAGTTTTCCTTAAATATGTTAATGCATCTGGCGTAGTGAAGAATGTTGCGGCATTGTTTGCAATTTTTGATGAGATTGTTTTGGAGGTAGGTCCGGAAAATGTGGTGCAGTTTATAACTGATAGTGAGCCAAGTTATAAAGCTGCTGGGAAGAAGTTAGAAATCAAATATGCCACATTCTTTTGGACTCCGTGTGCAGCCCATTGTTTAGACCTGATTTTCAAGCACTTGGGCAAACCAGATGTGTTTCCTCTCATAGGAAGCACAATTGATAGGGCTCGGAAGATTACGAGGTTTATCTACAACCACGCAGCTCTATTGAACTTGATGAGACAGAAATTCACGGGTGGGAGGGACTTGTGTCGTCCTACGTGGACTAAATTTGCTACCAATTTCATTAGTATACAAAGTCTGGTGCTTCATAGGAAAGCCCTACAACAGATGTTCGTGTCTGATGAGTATGCTGCTAGTAGGTATATTCGACATGGATTGAGTGAAGAGATCGTGAGTACAGCGTTGGATAAACAATTTTGGGACAACTACAAGCATATTCTAACCATCAGCGAGCCATTGGTGAGGGTGCTACGTTTGGTAGACCGGCAAGACAAACCAGCAATGGGTTACATATATGAGGCCATGGATATGGCCAAAGTAAACATCAAGGCTAGGCTAAAGAACAAGAAGTCAGATTATGCTCCCATCTGGAGGATTATTGACCAACGATGGGACAAACAGCTTCACAGTCCTCTTCATGCAGCGGGATACTTTCTTAACCCTGCTCTCTTTTTCAGTCCTACATTCTCCAAGCATCATGAAGTCACCCGAGGTTTGATTGAATGTATTAATCGACTAGTACCTGATGAAGTTACGTAGGACACCATCACCAGTCAGATTGAGAACTATTGGGAGTCCACGGGCATTTTTGCAATGAAGATGGCAATCCGCAAACGAGGCAGATTGGGACCAAGAATATTGGTTTGTTCATTTAATTAAGTATATTTTATTTAAAATTTCCACAAGTAAATACATAACTATTATTGTTTACTTTACAGTTGCATGGTGGAACCAGTTTGGAAATGACGTCCCGGACTTACAGAGTTTCGCCGTCAGAATTCTTAGCCAAACCTGTAGTGCTACTGGATGTGAAAGGAACTGGAGCACTTTCGAACACATCCACTAGGCAAAAAGAAACAGGTTGGAGCACCAGAGGTTGAATGACTTGGTATTTGTCCATTACAACCTCAAGTTTCTAGAAAAGTATGCTACTTAATTGAATTGGAATTAATTTTCTCATATTTTACCACGTGCCTTTAAATTTTAAGTATTACTTACTAATTTATGTTAGACATTCTTTTCAGGGACTTAAACAGAAGATCTTCTACCACTAGCGACCCACTGAGTATAGATCACCTAGATGTTATGATGGATTGGGTTGCGGAAGATAAAGATGTCATTCTGACATCAGACGACATTGGATGGGAAAATATTGAAGCGCCTTCTAGAGTTGAAGCGGCCGACGACGAGGACGAGGATGCAAACCTTGAGGACACTCCTCCAAGAGGTGGTGGTGATGGCGATGATGAGGGCTACCAGCCGGTTGAGTATGATGATCCTCAACCAGATTCACCACAAATTTGATTTAGATTTAGAGATGATATGAGATGTGGTTGGCACTATGTATTTGGCTTTTGTTATTTTATGTTCTACTTTTTTATGTCTTAGTTGTATTAAACTTTGTTTTTTAAGTAATAAAGATGTCTTTTAGTTCATTTAAGTGTTTCTTATATTTTTCTAACAATTTCTAATTTTTTTGGATTTTGTTCATATTTTTAACTATTTTTTTCGACCGGAACGGAAAGTTTCAACTGGAACGTCGAACGAAACGGCCGAAACACCGGAACGTTCCGTTCCGGTAGCCAAAACGGAACGGCGACCGGAACGGAATTTATAACTAAGGTTCTAACCCATTATGATGGGCCTCATCCTAATCTCATGAATAATATAAAAACTACATAACAACCCTGTCTCTTAACAAATCTTACGTTAAAACTGTTAATTTTCGATATAAAGACAAAAATTCGTCATTGCTGGCTAGTGCATGCATATATGTGTAGTGTATCTAGGCTATGCTGATATAGCAAAATGTGTGCAAGTGGAGCCCACCCATGTCAGAAGTACTTCATTAAAGACAATTCTTACTATTTCTTATCTTTCTACAATGGGAAAAAAGAAAATTATCATAAGGTACATGCCTTGCCTGATAGGGCACTCCAGCACCTTGCCAGGAGTTTACTTTTAATCAATCCATTGGTGTAGAGATCAATGGCTCAGCCAATGGCATGCACACACACAGACACATATATATAGAGAGAGTATAATATACACCAATTGCTGCTATTCATGCCAGATTTATCACCATGCCCACATGATCACTGATGAAAACAATAAAATCTCAAGGAACTATATGCTCTGTTATCATCTAATATTTTATCAGCTAAACTTCAACATCCTAAGTTCAAAATATGTACAACTTACAAGAAAGACAATCAATTTATTTATAACACTAATTATGTTCAAGACATCAGAGAATACAGATTCCTCATAGCTAATTTGAAAAAAAATAATAAAAAGAACAGCACTAGACAGAACTACAAACTTATCAAAGTATTTAAACAACTCATATCTTAAAAATTAAATGAGAAAGCAATTTAACCAATTAGAACTATGTATTAGGAAATGTACAGTATATCTTCTTACTTTCTTCAACGACTCCTATTCTATATTTCTATATATCTAATATTTTTTAATACAGAATAGAGGCTCTGACTCAACAGTAGTGGAGCAGGCAGATTCAATAGCCTCTACACAGTTTTAATTTTCAACCAAAATCCGAAATTTTGGCCGAAATATTTCCGTTTCGGTCCGAAACCGAAAGTACATTGAATCGGATTTTTACATGATTTCCCTTAAAGTTCATTTTTCATCCTTATTTACAAAATTTCTACTGAAATGTTAAAGATTTCCACTGAAATTTAAAGACTTCCACTGAAATTACTGAAATTCCACCGAAATGGCTGAAATTTCCACCGAAATTTTATACATTTCGGTGGGAATTTTTTTAAAAAATGAAATTTTTGTCAAAATTTTAAATGATTTCAGCCCACTGAAACCGAAATATTTCAGTTTCAGGGGTGGCCGAACCGACATTTAAAACCTTGCCTCTACAATGAGTTGAAAAAATGCAATTTCAGAAGCATGAAATATCACCATCCAAATGAGAATTTTGCTCTTGCTCCATGGATGAGATGCATGGTGAAAAACAAAGGTGGACTGTCGCATCATGAACGCGTTCCTCCTTGCTACAAAGAACAAACAAAATTAAGAATATTCAGCAGACATGTTGCACTACAGCTACATAGAATGCCGCTTCACATATTTACAATGGCTTCCTAAGTCTTCAAGAAGTATAGTAGATATCTTATAAAATATATTGAACTGTATTTGATATAAGTTGGAGCATAAAATGCATTGCAGATCTCTTTACTTGCACACTTATCAGGTTTTATATTAAATCTTAGTTTTTCCCACGTTTGCTACTCCCAGAATCACATCTCCATCAATGATATTACAAAAAGAAGCAAAGGATGGAAATTAGAATCAAAAGTTGTATATGAGTACACTAGCGAAAGGCACATGCTAGAAACATGTAAAAAGCCTCACAACCAACTAATTGACTTGAACTTATATCAACTGAAGATAATAATTAATCAAATCAGTCAAATGACAATCAGTTATATTAATTAGACAAACATAGAAATAAAATACAGAAAAAAACCTCCTTGGCTGAGATACTCAGAGAAAACATGAGAAGAAGCCTATAAGGGAAATGCAGCCCACAGGAGGTACATCTTCCCAGTGCTCACAAGCGAAGATGACTCTGACAAGGAAATATAGCTGCTAGATGAAGAAAAGCACCTAAGTACTACAAGTAGATTTCACCAATCAGAGCTAGACCGCTTCATAATTAAAAAAAAAAAAAAAAAAAAAACCACTATAAGATAATGCTAATGACAATGACCGTAGAGAAATTTAATTTGTAAGTTCAACATAACATGCGTTCATCAAAATGGATGAAAGCCATCTAGTCAGGATAAGAAAGAAGTCTTGACCCAAACCCTAATACCCTACACAGCAACTCATTTAGTGCTCAACAGAGTAAAATACTCTTGCCCAAACCCTAATACCCTATACAGCAACTAATTTAGAGCTCAACAGAGTAAAATACCCATGACTTGGAATAAGCTATTGAATCTCTTCAGTGCAAGATCATCCTCTACAAATACAGATAATATAATTCTCTTAATACTATCACTCACCATGCAACCCTTCACTTGTTGTTGGGTTTCCTTGGTTTTCCCATTTCCTCCAACTGTAGATCTGCACAAAGAGGAAACAGAAACTCAACTATATGTTCAAGAAGATGACTGACTTTGAAGCCTTCTACAAAGTAGCTAAGCTCTAGAAATGCCTATGCCCTGTTTGGTTGAGATTGTGTCAACCGATTGTGAGCCCCCCAACCGATTATTGGACTAAACATTACATTAATTTCGAGTCCAATAATAGGTTGGAAGGCTCACAATCGGTTGTCACAATCTCAAACGAACAGGGCCCAAATGTGGACGGAGAATGCACCTTGACCATAGACAGAACAACCGTGATGCAACTGTACAACACATGAGTGATTGCAAGGAGAAATAAGAAACGGTGAAGCTGCTGAAGACTCTCGAATGAAACAAATGGTTGGTGACCCTACAAAGCAAAGCAGTTCAGCTTATCTACCACAATTCCAATCACCTCTAACATGATCAAGGCCATGTTCGTTTCAGATTATGACAACCAATTGTGAGTGCTAAACTGATTATTGGACTCAAATTTAAACGCAATTTTGAGTCCAATAATAGGTTTGGCACTCACAATCAGTTGCCATAATCTTAAACGAACAGGGCCTAAACATGAAGAAAAATCCAATTATCCAATCCAGATAGAAGGTTACCTCATTACATAGGTGGGGAGACATATTTGTCTGTCTTTGAGGATAACCAGTCTGATTCAAAGGGTACAGACCAGTACCTGAGATACCAGTAACTGCAAAATCGCCCTCCACACAAGGATAGAAACGGCTACTGAAAAGAGATGATTTGACACAAATCTGAGAGATCCGTCTCGCCCATTGACCCAACATCAAAGATATAAGCCCCAACAACATAAGCTCTTCACCAACAGAAAACCAATTCCATATCAGCAAAATCTCAAACCGCTCATTTAAGCACTTGAAGACTAACATCATAACCTCACCTTCCTTCATCTTCTCAAGAGAAGCCAGAAGAGCCTTCCTCCTCGTCATCTTCAACCACTGCAAAGTACGCAACAATAAACAGGTGCTAATATTTCGATTCCGGCTGCTATCAAAACGAAATCCACTTGGTTTCGGAAAAATACAAGATTCCTCCCGAAATTTAGGGATTTCATTCGGGGCCGTTTGGATACACGGATTTTAGAATCCAGGATTTACTCAAAATTGTAGATGAGAGACAAGAGATTATAGAAGAGAGACAAGAGAAGAAGTGGACCAGCCGTCGTTTTCTGATTTCTCGCCCTTCTTTCCGTCAGCAAGAGCTTAGCAGATCATCCCATATTTCCAGGTTTTCAAAATCTCAGGATGCGGGAGAGATTTCTAAAACCTGGACTTCTTACTTAAAATCCAAGAAATACTGTCAGACAGCATACAGCAGCCTGATCATGAACCCTCATTTACATTGTTTTCAAACTAAAACCAGGATTCTAAAATCCGCATATCGGCCCATAATGTTTCGGGTCAAAATATGCGAAACATGCAACTTTTCAGATTAAAAAAACTAAGGCATTTAGGCAAAAACCCTGACAAAAATCGACCCTCGCAGGGAGAAAAAAAAAAGAAGAAATGGGATTTCTCTAAGACATTTCTAAAAAAAGGACAAATAACAAAACCAAGAATTAGTGGTAAAGAATCTTATTTGGATTCGAGAACGAAACCGAAATTTAAAACCTTGAGAACAGATAAATCAGTCAATGGCGAGGAACACCACATTACCTTCCCAAATCGATATATTGATCTTTCAACCACGAAACAAACAGCAACCATCACTGTGGTCACTGTAGCAACAGACCATGTTGGAGTCTCGGCCAGGGATCTCTGTTCACCCAAATTCATCTCCATTTCTTACATTAAACCCATAAAATTTCAGACCAACATTCTCCCTAATTTAGAATTTATGGATTCTCGAAACCCAAAACCCATTATACAGATAAAAAAGCCAGGTAGAATCAACAGAAAGAGCTAATGGAGAAGCAAAGAAACAGACCCATAATAGAGAAAAATAAAACATATTTTATACTCTTTGTTCCTTTTTTTTAACCATCTAAACAAACCCATGTAGAAATGCATCGAAGTTCCTCCGATTTTTGTCTCCTTCTTGGATTTCAAAATCAGCACATGCAAACGACTCAAAATCCGACAAATGGGAGTTTCCCACATTATTTAAATAGTCTAGAGATAAATCTTTCACAACAAATATCTCTATGAGTTTAATGCAAAAAAGGAGAGCTTTCTTATACAAGGTGGGTGGAAGCAATGCATATCTCGTGAGGCCTTCCAACAGCAAATCCTTTTTTTTTTGGTATCCGTATTCTGCTCCAATTAATCTTGTTTTGCGAGTACAAGTGAATGAGAAGAAAAGAGAAAGTGATGGTGTTGGACGATCAACCAAGGAGTCCCGCCATGTTTGCCCTTTCAGATTTCTTTCTAAATGAAGGGCATTTTCTAATCCTTTGACCACCAAAATCGGTCATTTGTAATTACGATTATTTTTTATAAGATTATTTTAATAAGGTTATTTTAAGATAATCATAACAGCACTTTGCCATGTGATGAATTTTTTTTTTATATGCTGAAAACTGAGCTGGGAATACATAGGTTCAAAGTCTGTTTGGTGGCGCTATATTCCTGGTTTTGGAACAAAACTTGGCTTCGTAACAGTTTGGTGGAAGTTACTCCAGTTCCCTCTAGTAGCAAGGGGGTGTGGAAATATCAAATCCATGGCTACTTTTTATTTTCAAAAGGACTTGATATTTCCACACCCCTTGCTATTACACTATTAGCAAGGGGTCCTTCCTCCAAACGGATATGAAGCCAAGTTTTATTCCAGGTTTTGTGGGGGGGTTTTAGTTGGTGTTGGGGGTAAAACCGGGTATCAACCACATTCTGACAGGTGGCCGCAGACCCACAAAAACCCCGAACAATTGCCGCCACATGGCAGAGTGAGCCAGTCCGAGACGAATGATGCATCTCTGTCCAACACGCATCTCCGGTCAACATGGAATTCGGAGGTCATGCGCCACCCCTTCAACCAATCGGCCACCGCCATGAAGTCCCTTGGACAGTGCAACATCAATACCAATCATCATACAACCATGCAACGTCCCATTGCCAATCATGTCTTTCAGTGCAATGACTGGACTAGCCAGCGGCACCGATACACGCATTAACTAATGCCAGTGATCACCATGGCGTCATATACTATAGCCCCCAAGTCACGGAACCTCTGCTTGTAAAAGAGAAACCCACACATTTCAAGCAAAGGGTTCGAATGCTACCACCCAAGTACGTGAAGCCTATCATTCAGAGCAACACTTTCATCACGCTTAGCTCCATATGTTGCCTCAAATGACTTGAGTGTCGAAGGGTTTCAGCGGAATTCCGACTTCGGGCATTCCTAACCTCTTTTGCTTGAAGATCGCCTGTAGACACCCCCATTTTCCAACGCATTAAAAAGCAAAAGATTCGGTAGTATGATCAAGTTTTGAATTCGTATTCAGCATTAGATTAGGCATCCATGCATTTTAGGGTAGATTTCATTTCATTATGAGAGTTTTGAAGTTGATTCGTGATCCTGAAGGTCTCTAGGGGGTTCCTTTGGCCTCTGGAAGATGAAAGTTCAAGCTTCCAAGCAAATGAAAAAACCTGTTATTTTTAGAATTTTCAGGGTTTCCCTCATTTTTGCCTATTTTGCACTGCAGGGGTATTTTGTTCATTCTCGATGTGTCTCATTTGACCCCCGAGTTATATTTGAGAAATCTTGAGTGATTTTACAAATTTTGAAAAAGCTGCTATTTTTAGAATTTCTCAGAATTTTTCCTAGTCTCGCCAAATTCTAGTACCTCGGGGTAATTTGGTCTTTTCTTGTGTATTTCTTTTGATCTCTGAAATATGTCTGAGAGATTATGAATGATTTCCTGAATTTTGGAAAACCTGCTAAATTTAGAATTTCTCAGGAGTTTCGCTTAATTTGGAAATTCTAAGTGTTGAGGGCATTTTGGGTATTTTCAGGGGATACCAAATGATTCTGTTTAATATTGCTCACCGAAAGGACCCAATTTTAAAAGTTTCTATTTTTGAAGTTTGACCACAAAGACTTTCCATTTTTAATTTTTCCCTTTAGGGGTGGACCAATCTGAGGGTATTTTGGTCGCATTTGGATGTCTAACAGTTAAGTAGGGGCATTTTGGTCCGAAAAGTTATTTCCCAAAAAGGATGGTCCGATCATGTGTGAGGGATGCACCATAAATGTCAAATGGGTTGGGTCCATATATAGAATGTTGAATTTAGAAAGATTTTATTGATTTTTTACGGAAAAACCCGAAACCCGTGTGAAATGGCCCATTGGGCTAAAGCCCGCAAAGATGGAGCTCATGTGGGTTCACCCATATGGGTCAACCACCATGGTGGGCGGCCCACATGGTTGACCCACATGAGTTGAGCACCCAACCTTGATGATGTCACAATGGTGACATCATATTTGTTAAAAGAAAAATAAAAAGAATAAAAAATGAAAAGAAGGAAAGAAGGAAGAGATGAATGATTGCTTAAAAAAGTTTTCTTCCAAAGAAGCAATGTGGAATGAGAATAACATGTCTTGATTGACAAGAAATTAAGATTTGAATCAAATCCAATTTGGAAACAAGAAAGAAAGAAAGCAAGAAGGGAAAATTAGAAACAAGCCAAAAAGGGAGCTCTCACATTGGAAATTACTATTTCTCTCTTAACCCTAACTTTTTTTGTATAAAAATCAAAGCAAACAATCCAATCCAAAAAAAAGGAGGAAAAAAATCCAAATTCGTCCATTTTCTCTCTCCTCCCAAGAAAAAAAAATTTATTTTCTCTCTTGAAGTGTGTTCATATATCTCAAGTGTTCTTCACAAAAGAAATTCTTGAATTCCTTTTTCTTCTTCAACAAATCACAGATCAAGGATCTTTGGGGTGTTCTTTGGGTCTTCTTCATCATATAAAAGGGTGCGACAAAGCGTATACCTCGGATCTACGCACCCTAGAGACAAGGAGCGCGATCAACGGTAGGATCTTTATCTTTGTAATATCAAAAGTAGAAAAGCATGCTAGGGTTTTACTTTTGGTATATCAAATCAATGATTTTTTCATAGAAATTTCAGTATGTTATAATATAGATTACAAGTTTTCAAAATTCAAAATTTCACCAAATAATTAAACTTCCTCCATTTAATAATGATTTTCTTTCGTTTTTTATTCAATATGAATTTCAATCGGATTATCAAAGCAAGTGTTAAAAAACGTGGGTTTATTTAAATAATGATATTTTTTGGAATTTCTATAAAATAAAATACTACTGGAAACTTAATTTCCAACCGTGGTTCGGCCATTTTATTTTTCATTCTATTTTTCAAAGAATAACCCCGAAAAGGGTTATTTCTTGATGAATGGAGCCAAAAGTATATCAAATCATGTTAAAATTTAGTGAGAGTTTGTTTACAGTAGTTTTACAAGGTTTTTAGATCACCCAAAAATTTTCATATTTTTTGGAGTTTGTTTAATCGGATTATTAATTATTTTAAATTTTGGCTATTTTTAATAAATACCAAATCGTTTTAAAAATTGATGAAACTTTTCAGAATTAAAGCCTAATAATAAATGGAAATTTCCATTGAAAAATATTTCAAAAAAAATATGGTTTTTACTGTTTTCTAATCGCTTCCCCGTTTTACGTGTCATAATTCTTTTTCTTATTAAATTAATATATTTTCAAAAAATTTCTTTACAAACCAGTAACTTTGGTTACTGGAATGTTAGATAAATATTCTCAACTAATTTTGCAAAGATTTGATAAGGTTTTACAATTTATTTTAATAAACGGGTTTTAACGCCTATGAAACAAATTGATCTCTTATATTTAAAAACCAATTTTATGGAGGAGATTTAAGTTTTAAATTTTAAAGTTTTGACAATAAATTCTATAATCTATTATATATCTACTGGAATTTTTCATTTGATTTTAGGATACCATTAGGTTTGCTTTTTAAGTAATTCTTTGGTTTTATTTGATTTTTGTGTGAATTTAAATGGCCATCAAATCATCATAAAAATTCATGAAAGTCATAAAGTAGTCTAATCTCATGATTATCTTTATACTGTAAGAGTTTAAGTTGATATGAAATTGATATGCTATAGGTTACTGTGTTAATCTATAATCTGATTTGAATTTTGAAAAATCGGACATTGATATCTAATTTTAATGATAATTCATGCAATTTTTTCAGTAAGCTTTAATCATCTATATATTTATTTTGTAAAAGTTTGGAGTAATTTAAAAGTGATATGATATAGGTTACTGTGTTAATCCATAATCTGATTTGGATTTTGAAAAATCATAAATTAATAGCAACTTAATATAAAAATCTATGAATGTTTTCCAGTAAGCTATATTCATTCTTATCTTGTTACTGTAGAAATTTCAATTTATTTTGAATTTATTTGCAATGAGTTCATTTGTAAAATCATTCATGTGATCTAAAATTGATAAAATCTATTAAAAATTGAAATTAACCAAAATCATTATGAAAACTTCCATTGAACCTTAAATTTCTGTCACGTATTCATTCCTTAAGCTGCTAAAACAGAAATCTTAAGAGTCTTAGATTTCCCTTGTAAAATGGCCATGCTAGGATAATTTAGATGCCGAGATCGCATCCATAATCGTATCCCAATTGCAATTGATCATTGACAATTTGAGTATTTAAATTATAGCATGTTATTGGCTCCAAGGTCTACTGTCCACGGAAATCATAAGAAATATGCCAGGCAATAAGGTACTATAACTTAAGTATTAAATTGGGCAAGGGAAGAGCGCACGATTCCCTTCCATGGATGCAATTCAAGGCTGAAGCTTGCGAACCATAGAGCCTTTGGTATTCCTTAGATGTTTAGGAACCGAAAATCCTTGAAATCTGAAAATTATTAACTTCAACAACTTGAATCAATTTACCTCATGTCTTTCGGAACGTAGGTTAACCTGCATTAGTCTAAGGGACAACTTGCACTTAGATAGGATCATATAGCATCTTAGATGAAGTCCTAGGATAATAAAATCTTCAACTTGAATTAAATAACTTCTTTTAAAACTGTTGAAACAGTCAATCTAGTCTAAATCGGTGTCCTAGATGAGTTAGGCGTAAGTAGCTTAGCTTAGGTGCACCGAACTACGTCGACTCTGATCCCAGTGAGGCTTGGGTACGTAGGCAGCTTGGATGCTTGATGGCATACCAATCACGAGTCGGCTCTACACATAAGTGGGGTTTTGTACATTAATCATTAAATTAAAAGTAATTAAATCACTTAGGACTTTCCATGAAATTAGAAGTTTAGGAGAACTTTCACTTAGATTGAATTCAAACAAATTAAGAAAATCAAGATACACATTTAGGAATTACATTGAAATTAGATCTTAGGATGCATGTCACATAGTTCGCACATTAATATAGAGTTAAATGAGCCATTTAAAAGAAATTCGAAAGAGTTAACTTTTGGAATTGAAGACTGATTATCGGGCAGGAATGGTGCATATGGTGGTAACTCCCGATACCTTCCATTCTCGTAACCAGGTAACGAGTTTAGATTTCTGGTCAATTATGGGTCCTAGATCTCTCATCTAGGTGGCGACTCTGTCACTCTCTTTTGTGTGGAATTCGGATTGCCTTAGTGATCCCAAGTTCACGGAAAAGATGAATTAAATCACACCTTGCTAGCCTCGGCGGCTTACCCCTGCCCTTATGGGTACTAGGTTGCACGTTTGTTTGCACCCTATGGCTTGGTTGTTGCCTGCTTGGTTGGGTAATTAAAATAAATAATAAAAAGCACACGCCATTCGCGTGGGTACGAGAGACCAAGAGAGAGCGTGGCGGCTCGCGTCCCACCCCTCTCGGGGGATCGGGTCCCACATCGCCCAACGACGCTACTAGATCAAGAGACCCCTTCGAGCACACAGCCGGATTCGAGCAGCAACAACTGCCACGCGAACACAAACTTTGCTTGGTTTCAAAACCAGAAGACTACTCGGTTTCTCTCTTTCTTATCTCCTTTTTTGTGCTTACTTGGCATACCAATAAACTACTAACAAAATTCATGCAAAACTTGTTTTTTGCTAATAGAATCTTGGGATTGATGTCATGGGTTCGAGTCACGGAAACAGCTTCTCTGCAAAGTAAGGGTAAGGTTGCGTACATCTAGCCCTCCCCAGACCCTGCAATGGCGGGAGTCTCGTGCACTGGGCCGCCCTTTTTAGAATCTTGGGATTGATGCCTTTCTTTCTCTCATTCCTCTATAATTGTAATGACCTCCTACCACTACTTTAAAAGGTTGACAACCAAACTCTACCTGCCACTTCTGTACGAGTTAACTACGAAGAGAGTACATGGCTTGTCTCCTCTATGTTGACTAATTTAATATTTAATTCACCACTTCTCTTTGAGGTAAACATAGTTAGCCAAACTTCGTTTTAAATGGCATTTTTTTCCAGAAAAAATGTGTTTTGTGGTTTGCCTTTTAATACTATGTTTGAAAATTTTACATGATAAAACTCTATGTTTTAAGGAAAACATTTAAAACATGTTTCAAATGAGTTTTAAACATATTAAACACATTATTGGCCAGCATTCCAATTTTACCCTCTCTATATTTTGTAAATGGAAAATTTCTAAATGTATTAACCACATTTTCTCATGTTTTTTTATTTATTTGACCCTTTTTACAACATTTTTTTTGAACCAATACTGTATTAAGCTTGAATATTTCTCGTCTCATTTTTTCCAAATCTCGTTTTGCTAACTATGGAGGTAACTAACTGCAATCAAACTAATTCAAAGAGAGAAAAAAATGATGGATATTTTAGGAGGGGTGTATTTATGAGGACATTCTATAGAGAGAAAAACGGAGAGATTTTCGTGCGTGAGGCAATCTTTGTGAGAGAGGTGTCGCAAGAGACGAGAGATCTTAAAGAGCTTTTAGAAAGAGGACGATGAGACATATTCTTGTGAGAGATTTTAGAGAGAAGGGGATGAGACAAATTTTCGTGTTAGAGATATAAAAAATTGGAAGATGAGACATATTTTCATGAGAAGGAGATTTAAGAGAGATTTCATGTGTGAGATAGATATTTATGTGAAAGAGTGAAAACTAAAAGAGATTTATGCGATGGAGGGAGAGGGATAAGAAGCTAATTCATGTACACCAAACTATAGAAAACAAAAAATCTAGAAAATAAAAAAAATATAAAAAAGTTTCCAAGAAAAGTTTCTTTGACATAATTTTCCTTTCCCTAAATCCAAAGATGCCTCTAAATAAAATCTGTTGTGGCTCGAATCTGGCTGGCGTACGAGCGGGTCTGTCCTTTGCCTTGTCTAATTAGCGTACATTAGAAAGAAAAGGGGGGAATCCTGCTCCCAACAAACACAGGTTAAGGACAGCCGGAATTTTGGAACTCCAAGAGAACCCTTCGACACTCAAGTCAGTCCCAGGCAATAGTCAAGGTGGCAATTGGGCTATGCTAGCCTGCGGCCCACCCGGCAAGGCATGCCATAGGCCGTGCCGGCCCGGCATGAATTGCTACAGTGCGTGGGCCATGCTGGCACGGCACGAAGCCGTGGGTCGTGTCGTGCTATGATTTCGGGAGCGTCGGCCTGAACTGGCACAACACGCCACGGCCCGCGGCTCGGCATTGCCCACGACTATGATTCCCTTTTTGAATTTCATTTTTTGGGTGTTTTTTTCCAAAATATCCCCGTTAGAGTTTCTAAGCCCAAGAGTTCCCATGGGTCTAATCATTCACTTTACCTTCTTGTTTTGATGCTAGCAAACTAAATTGATTAGCATTTATGGACTGATGTGTTGCTTTGAGATGTTGTGTTGTATACAGGGATTTCATGTCATAATCGCCATTACACAACTCTTCACAACACATGGCTTGTGGATTAAGAAGCAAAGGAACAAAGAGCTTGCACCTACATTGGAATCATCACCATTTGGAGATGATCAAGTCAAGGAGCTCAACATGAAGATTCCACAAGTTCCTAAGCAAGTGTAAAAAAGAATGATCTTGGAGTTGAACTAGCCATTGGTGACACATCATTGACCTCAACATGTATTGAAGATTGGAGGACAAGTCATAAGAGCCAAGACAAGGTCAAGATGTTCACCCAAGTAGAAGAAGTCCAAAAAAGTGCAAAGGAGCCAAGACATTCCAAGAAGACTCAAGGTTCTTATTTTTAGAATATATGTGGAGTCCTCTTGATTTTATGTTTAAATGCACTTTCAAAAGGTTTTTATACTTAACATTTTACATCTTTGAAAACCATCAACACACCCAAAACTGTATTTGAAAACCTTGGACTTAAAGCCCAAATACCAAGGCCCAAAGCCCCTTATCTTTTAAAGTAAAAATAAAATTTTATACAGGGCCGGTCGACTGGGCTAGGACGGGCGACCGCGGGATGGTACCTGGAATTCCAGGACTCTCAAAATTTAGGCTGATCAGGTCGACCGCGGAGGTGTTCCTGGAAAGTCAGGAACAAGCCGTCATGGGTTTGGGCGGGCGAACGCCAGGGGTCGGTCGACCGCAGATAGGTTTTTGAGCGGACAGGTTGACCTCGCCGGACGACCGCCATGGGGTCGGTCGACCGCGACGGTAAGAAATTTGAAAATAAAAAGGGCGCCCGATAGGGGCGGGGCGACCGCGATGGCTCGATCGACCGTCGCGGTCTAGCAAACTAGTCGTTGTGACATTTTCTGCTTGACTTTTTCAAGCCAGTTATTCACAATTTTATCCTAAACGGTCATATTTTCAAATACACTATATATACATCATTAAAACCTATCTAAACAAGCTTTTGAGCATTTGAGAAAGATCAAATCTCATTTTCTTTGAGCTTAAACTTTTCAAATCAAAAGCAAAAATCTCTTTGAGCTTGTATTTCTACATCTTGTCAAGAGGCACTCCACAGGACTTTATATTTGTATTTTCTTGAAGTGATTGTGAGCTATTAAAGTTGTAATCTGCCTATTAAGAGGTATTGAGAGCTTTTATTTTTATCCTTGTTCTTCATGAGGGTCTTCTCTTCTGCTCGTTAACAAAGGTGAAGACGAGGGCTTTCTCTTTGGCCCGTTAAGAATTGAGAAGTGTGGGACCCGATCCCGCGAGAGGGGGGGTGGGGCGCGAGCCGCCACGCACTCTTTTGGTCTCTCGTACCCACGCGATTGGCGTGTGCATTTTAATTATTGATTTTAATTCATCTTTTATGTGAACTTGGTATCACTAAGGCAATCCGAATTCCACACAAAAGAGACTGACAGAGTCGCCACCTAGATGTGGGATCTAGGACCCATAATTAACCAGAAATCTAGACTCGCTACCTGGTTACGAGAATGGAAGGTATGGGGAGTTATCCACCACATGCACCATTCCTGCCCGATAATCGGTCTTCGATTCTAAAAGCTAACTCTTTTAAATTTATTTTAAATGGCTCATTCAGCTCTCTGTTAATGTGCGAACTACGGGACATGCATCCTATGATCTAATTTCAATGTGAATCCTAAATGTGTATCTTGATTTCTTAATTTGTCTGGATTCAATCTAAGTGCAAGTTCTCCAAAGATTCTAATTTCATGGGGAATCCTAAGTGATTTAATTAAGAATTTACAAGAAAATTAATATACAAAATACCACAATTTGTTGTAGTGCCGACTCGCGGTTGGTATGCCATCAGACATCCAAGCTGCCTACGTACCCAAGCCTCACTGGGATCAGAGTCGACGTAGTTCGGTGCACCTAAGCTAAGCAACTCATGCCTAACTCAACTAAGACACCGACCTAGACGGGATTAACTGTTTCAACAGTTTTAAGAGAAGTTATTTAATTCAAGTTGAGGATTTTATTATCCTAGGATTTCATCTAAGATGCTATATAATTCTTATCTAAATGCAAGTTGTTCCTTAGACTAATGCAGGTTAGCCTACATCCTAGTTTACTAGACTTGTCCTAGGGAAAGATTGGGTAACTAGTGTAACTAGACCTATGGCACGGTTGCTATCTATAGCAAGCGTCGTGATGAAGCTAGACTCCTAACTCTAGGACTCCCTAAAACCTAAGACTCCCTAAAACCTAGGATACGACCTGACACCAGTGTTCCTAAATTGGGCTCTAATGGTACTTATGACGGAAATCATAATCCAATGGTTCCGAAAGACTCGAGACAAATCGATTCAAGCTCTTGAAGTTAATGAATTTTAGATTTCAAGGATTTTCAGTTTCTGGACATTTAAGGAATACCAATGGCTCTAGGGTTCACCAATTTCGGCCCAGAATAGCATCCAAGGGAGGGAATCGTGCGCTCTTTCCTTGCGCAATTTAATACTTAGGTTATAGCATCTTATTGCCTGGCATATCTCAGGATTTCCGTTGACAGTAACCTCGGAGCCAACAACATGCTATAGCTTAAATATTCAAATTGTCAAAGATCGGTTGCAATTGGGATACGATTATGGACGCACTGACCATTTTTCCAGGAAAATCTAAAAATCCTAAAATTTCTGTTTCAATGGATTAAGGAGTTAATATGTGACAGAGATTTAAGGTTCTTTAGAGATTTTGAGATGAATTTCAATTAATTTCAATATTTTAATAGATTTTATCAATTTTAAACCATATGAGTGATTTTACAAGTGAAACTGTTGCAGACGAATTCAAAATGAGTGGAAACTTCTACAGCAGCAAGATATGATGAGATGTAGCTTACTGGAAGATTTTTACAGATTTTTACATTAAGCTCATATTTAATTTTGATTTAACAATTAATTGACCAGATTGCACAAATAACACAGAAACTACTAGAAATAGAAACCTAAATTCAATGAAATTTCTACAGAAATAAGATATTAGTAAATATAGCATGCAGTGAGAGTTTTATGAATTTTGGAAACTATTTACTATCCGTTTCGGATTTTTCAATTTTCAGACAAGATTATGAATTAACACTACATCCCATATGAAACAAGATCTAAATCACTCGAAAATTTTACAACAACTAGCAATATGGAATATAAGACTACTATAAATATTTTGGGAATTTTATCTGTGATATGATGTATGTAAAAATTCTCCCAAAATCTGATAATTTTCAAATAAAGCATAAAATAATATACCAAACCAATTCTAATAATTCTCAAAAATTTATGGTAGAATTTAAAAGTATCATATTATTTTCCCACAAAAGTTCATTAATTTTCGAATTCGTTCAGTATATATTTTATTTTTCTTCGTCGAAAAGATATTTTTGAAGAGTTTTCTATTTTTAAAACACGATTTTCGAGAAAATTACGATTCCGGAAAACGTCCTCCAACCTTGTTCTGATGTGATGAACACAAGAAAAATTTAAAATTCCAAAAAATAGATCATCCTGAGATGGCTATTGTTTCGAATTTCGTAATTACTCAGCCAATATTTTAAATAAAATACCACTCTTCATTCAAATTCTAAAAAACCGTTGATCCAATGTCCGATCCGATCCGATAGTTATTTTAACTTATTTAAGTAGAACATCGTATTAAATTTTGGGATGAAACGGATTTGAAACACTCATGCAGATCATGATTTTTAGCTCACACATTTAATATTGAATTAATTTAATTAAATGCTAAAACCCATGCAAAATTCATAAAAAATGCCAAATCATCTGGGAAAAATCTGAGAATAGTGTACCAACCTGTGATGGAGTTCCTCGCCGAATCCGAGAGTCGAAGAAATCCTGAAATCCGGCCGACGCTCGATCCGCGCTGCTTTCTTTCTCTCTTTTTTTCTTTTGTTCTTTGTTTTTTTTTCCTCGCTGCTGAGAGAGACTGATAGGGAGATAGTGAGAGCAGTAGAGAGTGTTTGAGAGAGAGGGATAGAGAGAATGAGAGTGGCTGCTAGAGAATGAGAGAGTGAGAGAGGGAGGGAGTGAGAGATTGAGCGAGGAAGAATGACAGAGAGGGAGTGGGAGGGTGACCGAGAGAGTGAGAGAGTGAGAGAGGGATGGAGTGAGACAGAGAGGGATACAGAGAAGGATATATATATATATATATATATATATATATATAGAGAGAGAGAGAGAGAGAGAGAGAGAGAGAGAGAGAGTGTGAGACACTCTGTTTTTCTCCTCGTTCTCTTCTTCTCTTGTTTTTTTTGTTTTTTCTTTTTTTCAACTATCTTCGGTTGAAGAGGGTGGTAATGAGAGAGAGCGGAGCACGATTTCTTCCCAGAGAGTGTTCTTCAAAGAGCACAATTTTCTTCTTCATCTCCCGAGAATGCTCAACCCGCAGAGCTCAAATTTTTTTTCTGTTTTTGCAGAGAGTTCTGCCCAGAGAGAGATTGAGAGGGTTAGATGAAGAGAGAGAGAGAAAGAGATGGAGGGAAAGAGAGGAAGAGAGAGAGAGAGAAACGTGAAAAACAGAATGAGAGAACGTGGAAGAGAAAAACAGAGCATGCGATGCTCTGTTTTTTTCTTTCACGTTTTTTTTTTATATATATATTTTTTTTAAAAAAAGAGGGAAGGTTAGAGGGAGAGGAGGTTGAGATGGGAGGTGCTGTTATCCGAGACAGATGGGATGGTGCTCTGTTTTTAGAGAAAAAAAAAAACGTGAGATGGAGGGGGCTGTGGGAGAGAGAGGGCTGTGGGGAGTGGGGAGAAATGGGAGATAGGGTACGGTGGGGAGTAGAGATGGCTGTCGTGAGAGGTGAGGGAGATGAAACAGATCGTGGGAGATAGGGTCTTGAGAGAGCTGCAGAGAGTGAGGAAGATGGGAGATGAGATCCGAATCCAAAAAAAACCGTGCTCTCCTCCCTTTTTTTTAACTGTTGGCTTACCTTTCTTTTTTTTTTTTCAAGGGAAAGAGCCGGTCCATCCTTTAAAAAAAGAAACTTTTCTTTTTTTCTTCATGGTTTTCCAAATACCACACTCTAACATCCTTCCCACAAAAGCATGTTTCCAGAGCAAGCAAATTTTGATTCCAAAATCCTCAACTATTTATCTCATGAGATATTATAAGGGAAAGAATTTTATATCCCATGTAGAAGTTTTCCAAATTCAATTCATTGGATATTAATGGATCCAAATCGCCCAAGTGATGGCCACAATATAGATAGGTTGCACTCCAAAGCTATTCTCATGGGCTGATCTAGACCACTCAACTGGTTGATCTAAAATGTTCCATACACACCATTTTCACAAGCTAATCCAAGTCGTCTACCTTATAGCCCATCATTTAAATTGGATGTGCCCCAAATTATTTCCATATGATCATGACCGTCCATGAGATGATCCAAAATTATCCAAATGGATGAGGCCCTTCTATAGATAACCTGTTCTCTAAAAATTATTCTCATAGGATAATCCGGACCGCCCATGTGATGGGTCACACTAAAAATAGGGTGGCGCCCCAAATTCTTTCCATGTAATGATCCGAGCCATCCATTCGCTAGGCTGCAATGTGGATCGGTTACACCACCTCTTAAATCACTTCATATGGTTTAATTGGTGGCCCACAAATCTTTTTCGTTAGATTTCAATACGGACCCCGAAGAATAAGATTGAATCACTTTGGGTGGGCCCCACACATATTTAGTGGGCCACTCCATTTTAAATCCTTCAACCAAATGCTAGGCCTATTCCTTGGCCGAATTTTCCAAGAGATCCATTCATCGAAATTTTAAGCGAGTCCGCTTGCTTCAACTTAGTGAACTCCACTCCATGTTGGGCACACTTATTCCTATAAAATTTGATCGTTAACATCCATGAAAAACTCCACAGATAACTTGAATATTTCTTATATGGGCCAACTTTCTCGATCCAAATTTAATCCAAATGCTCAATGCGGGCCCACCAAACGGGTCCAAACTCTCTCTGGTTTGGAATTCTTCTGAACAACCTTTCTCAATCACTTAGTGGGAACATGCAAAACACGACGAAAACGACCAAAATATTTAAAAATGTAACAGACGGACGCGGAAAGGAAAGACATTGGAAAACCAATAGAAAAACACTAATTTTTTTATTGATTAAGGCAGAGCAAAATGGGGGTGTCTACAAGAAGACATGGCGAGGGTCTCCGATTCGGCTCGTTAACAAAGGTGAATCATGTAAGAGGATATGTCATCTCTCAAGGCTTCGTGCAGAAAGGGTTTGTTCCCTTTGGAGATGGAGGCGTCGGATGTATGGCTTCATCATTTTTAGTGAAGATCCCAAGGAGGAAAACTTGGAAGAGTGGAGTAGGTCTTGTGATAGACCGAACCACTATAAATCTTCTGCCTTGTGGATGCTTTTTCTCTCTCTCTTTTGCACGTGTGGTGATTGGTAAATTCTAACCCTAACTTGTATTTGTGCTTTTAATTGAACAAGGGTTAGTAAATGTGCATGATTAGAATGTCTAAACCTTAGCTTTAATTGTTATACCTATTTGAACAAGGGTTAGATTAATTAGTGCTTAATTAAATGGATTAATTTTTAATCTTCCCCTAATTAAGCCTAAAATTTCTAATTGACCAATTCACCCCCCTCTTGGATTGTCATACATGTATTTCAGAGTAAGAAAAAAGGCTAGCAAGGGGGGTAGTTTCGAAAATTACATTCTGTAATTTATTGTATACCAAAAATACTCCCCCAACAACTATATTTGGGGGGTACGTTAGTGATTATACACTAAAGTACATATTTTTACCAAAATACCCCCCAACAACTTGTAGACACCCATTTTGATCGAACCCTAACCCCCTTTATTTTAATAAAAATTCTATTAAATGAGTGAATTAGTGTTCCAAATTTTATTTTAGAGTAGGTTATGATCCCAAGTAGGTCCCTCTAAATTTTCGTCGAAATCCGTCGAGGTTTGCCCAATAAATGAGTGTAGTTTGAAATACAGTGTAGTATATTGTAGCAGAAGGGGAGTGAAATATCATGTAAGCCAGCCATTTTTTACACTATAGTAGAGAGGGGGTGCATTATCCCTGTAAAGTCGCCCATGAAAAGTTTTATTTGAAAATACCCATCATTTAGTTAAAATACAACATATATATGAATAGGGGGTTTGTCCAAGGTAACTTAAGGGGCAAAAAGTTTCTTTTAGTTGATTTTTCATTAAACTTTTTTCAAATTGCCACCATTTTGCAACCAAAACCAAAGCAAAATTTTTGAAAATGGGTTATCTTATAAACTAATGGGTGACAAAAATTAAGGAAAAACTCTATAAATAGAGCATTTGGGCTCTCATTTGAGCTAATTAGGGTTCTTAATCTAATTTTAGAGAGAGGGAGGGAGAGAGCTTTCTATAGAGAGAGAAGATTCTAGAGAGAGAGCTTTCTAGAGAGAGAAGGAGATCTAGAGAGAAAATGAAGGAGGTAAGAAGCATCAAGGAGAGATCCAAGAGAAAAATCTAAGAGATACTAGAATTTGAAATTTCTCACATAAGGTTGGTGGATTTGGAGTTTATTTTAATTTTTTTCTAAAAAATTATCCTAAAAATGACAAATCTGGGCTAAATATGCATGAAAATGGTTAGCTGAAATTTTAGGTTAAAATGATGAATTCTTTGATGATTTTGCTGAAAATATTTAGATCTGATGTGTTAGGCTTTGGAATTCAAAAATATGTGTGTTAATATGTGAATATCTAGTGAAATCCATGATAGATCTAGGGTTTTGATGTTGAAAGCTCTTGTAAGATGTTGAACATGTTGAAATACATGCTGTCTAAATTTGTATTTGTAATTTTTTGCTAAATTTCGGTTAGAAAAAAGTTGTAGAGCTTTTCAAGACCTTCGATTTGACATATTTTAAGCTAAAATTGGGTTAGAAATAAAAAATATAGCGATTTTACTATTTCAGCCATTTTCAAAGGCTCAAATGGAAAATCTTCTTCATTTTTCTTATTTCTATCATCTTAAGCTTAGAATTTGAGCCTGATATTTATTAATTCAAGTCTAGAAACATATGTAATGTAAATGTTTATAGATATGCTTCTTAGATGTGAATTTTGGCTTTGAAATATCTTGAAAAACCTCAAAATTACATGCTGTCCAGATTTATTTTACCATTGTTTGCAATTTTAGGTCAAATCTGAAAAGAATTGACTATACAAGGTTGTAGGGCACTCCAAGACCTTCAATTTGACATATCATGGCTATAATTTGGCCAAGGAATGAAAACGTTATGACATTTTTAAGATTTCAGCTAAAAACACCATATTCCCAGCTTGCGGCTTGATCGGAGATGGCCGTTTTCCAGCTACTTCCGGCCAAATTCAGCTAGAGTTGTTAACTCAGAAAGTTTCCTTGAATGAATTTTCTGAAACTTTGGTTTTGAGCATTTTTCCTAAAAAAGTGTTTTGGTTTCTCTGTTTTTCAAAACAAAATTGGAACTTTTCAAAACAAAACTGCATAAATGAAATATGAAATCAGCCCAAAGATGGCTGTTTTCTAGCTACTTTTGGTGAGAACCGGTAGAAGTGTATAACTAATCAAATTTTTCCTGATGTGTCCCCTACAACGTTGATGTATATCACTTTTTCTAGTTTTGCCATTTGGATAGTGTGATTTCCAATGCAAATTTTTAGCTTTCATGTATAATACAAATGCATGCTTTTAATGCTTGATTCATGCTTAGCCTAGTTTGTGATGGATGAGATAAAACGCTTGAATATTTTGAGTTTAGTTTCTGATATTATACATGTTATTGGCTTTCACCCATGCTTAAGTTAATTGTTTTGAATTTTGTTATGTTTGAATGCCTTGAATTCCAGGCTTTGTGTAATGCTCAATGATGCAAAAATGTTAAATGCATGCAAGTGGAAATCAAAACTGAAATGAAAGATGTGGAAATGATTAACTAAAAAATATTAGAAGGCAAGCTCAATTACATTAGAAAGTTACTCATAGAAGGCATGCTTAGCCTCATTTATAGAACCATTTCTAAGTTGTACCCCAACTTGTACCCCTACTAGTTGGAGACCAACTTGGTCTGTTAGTTGCCTAATCCCTTATTTATCATTGCGAGGAAAATGATTGGGATACTTGGAGCCCACCTCTGTGTCTAGGAGACTTGCCTAGTCTTACTAGTACTCTTGTTTATTTCATTTTCATTCAAGAAGCGTGTTTTGACTTATTTGCACCCCCTCATAAAGTTGTTAGTCATTCTTTGAGTTATTTACACCCCCTTTTATAGAGCTGTAACATGTCTTATTAGTACATCCTTTATGTTGCCAGTTAGGAGTTTATCCTTTAGTGTTGTTGCCACTCCTCTTTGTTAGGGAGTAGCTTAGTCTTATTAGACCTTTACCAGCTTGGGATTTTAGCTTTTTCATTTTATCTTGGGATACTAGTTTATTTGTTTTGGGATCATTTCACTTTTTGTGAGTTTACTTATTTAGGGGTTTCCCCTTTTAGCCTTAGGGTTTGGCCCTAGTGTGCTGTTTTGTTTGGTTGAAAAATATTTTTAAAATTAAAAAATATTAGAAATTTAAAACTCAAAAACATCAGAAACTCTTAAAAACTCAAAAATATTAGAAAGTTGAAACTTAAAAATATTGAAAAATTAGAAAATTTCATAGTTTTAGGAGTGTGTTAGGAAGTTTGTTTCCGAACTACGTTGGCTTGATCCTCTTCCACGAGGTACGTAGGCAGCTTAGGATCTTTAACCTTAAAAAAAAAACCATGTAAACATTTTAAAAACACAAAAAGCTTTAAAGCTTATCAATAAACCTGTTTTCGAAAAGATCTTCCTCTAGAGTTAGAATTTTGTCCTAGATGTGTTGAGTGTTTTGTGTTTGTGTTAGAGTTAGGAGTTTGTCCTAGCTAGGAGTCTGTTCTCACCTCTGTCTGGTCAGTTGATGATCCACATTGCTGACTGATGATTAGAATAGGATTCGTTAGTTATCCCATTATTTTTCTTAGAATACACAGCCTAGTTGCACATGGGATGTAAGGACCACCTGCATTAGTTTAGGGCTAAAAACTTACGCTTAGTTAGGGCATATATGGAGTCGTAAAATTTATAATCCACTTGAACTTAAATAATCGCTCAAGAAGCTTTAACAACTAGTCGAGTCTAATTCATCGAGTGTAGGATAGCGGTTCTAGATGTGTTAGGATCATAGTTTAGAATAGGCACACAAGAACTACGTGGTCTTGATTCCTGTAGAGGCGGGGATATGTAGGCGGCTTGGATGGATGTAAAGCCGTTCAAGATTCGGACGAAAACATTTAGAGTTTTATGGTTTGTTGTTAGCATTTTTGAGATTTGAGTCTGTTATTCGGCATTGTTCCTTGCATGGGATCATGTTAGTGTACTTCTTTCTTTGATTGGATTGTTTATGATTTGCTATTCAAATGTTTTAGTTGTAGTTTCTACTTGACCTGTTTAGCTATAGCTTCACCATGTTTAGCTGTAGCTCTTATACTTCTTTATTGCTTTTCCTATTGATTATGCTCATGTTTAGTTATAGCCCTTTACTGTTTTTTATTGCTATTCACATGCGTAGCTGTAGCTCTTTACTGCTTTACTGTTCATCATATCTGATATGACCTGCCTAACTATAGTTATGCAAGTATATGTTTACTAATTTCCTAGATGTGATGAGTTAGGGTTAGATGTGATGAGTTAGGACTTGGATGCATATTTTTCTTTATCGATCCTTGAGTCATGCATGCTTGGGTAAACGTTTATTCGGGGATATTTGTTCCAATTTCACATGATTTTTGCCATGTTTTTTGCCCAAAATTCTTTAAAAATAATAAATAAATGGCATAAGAGACTGAGTGTGCTCGGACGAGTTGGATGCCTAACACCTTCCCAACTCGTAATCAGGCACGAACCCAATTATTTCTGGTTATCCACTGGAAATAGAGTATTTATTTTTTGTTCCATGGCCTATCCATGGATGGTGACTCTTTTATTGTTTTAGGTACGTCTTGGTTTCGAGCCTTGACTCTGAATCGAGAGGTATCTCATTTATCGCCATAAGGCGTTTCGTTTTGAGAGTTCCTTGGTAGAGCTATCCTTCATGTGGAGATCTAAAGGACCGACGGGGACCCGTCCCTCACCGCCTCCCCAGGATCGGGGTCCACAGGCTGGCGACTCTACTAGGGATCTCTTGAGGTTATGCCTAACTTTTTAAAAATGCAATTTTTCTAATTTTGAATAAATTTGGGCAAAAATCAAGTTAAATGGGAACTTAATAGCTTAGAAATCCAGCGGCACCAAATAGGTGCGTAAAGCAAGGATTCGTACACTCACAGCCTACATTATCATATTCTTTTATTCTTTCAATTTTTTGGCCCAAGGGTAGATACAACGCGTACCAGATGGGAGGTCATGACCCTGATAGAACCGTTGAGGTCTATTTCCAAGCTATGCGCCGGTGCTGCAGCCGTAAACACTAGGTGTACTTAATTTCTACAGCAACCAATGAGCAATAAACATACTCTGTATAATGCTATGTGTACTGGTATTATACATCAAGAGTATGGGTCATATGCATAGTGCCCAGTAGATTGAGTCCGGAGCCATACTTTCATTTTATATATTATGTACATAAATATATTTGCTGACTTAGTGAGACCCAACTAGGAGGTGCATGTTTATATATATATATATATATATATATATATATATATATATATATATATTGCATTTATATAGGACATGCATGTGTGATGAAGACACATGTGAGCCTATGATAGAAGTCTGCTTACCCATGTAGTGTAGGAGAGTAGTTCGCTTATGTGGCTACTCGCTTCGTCTTTTAGTGCTCACTAGTCAGTTATGAGTCGAGACTTTCTTGACTCCGCTAGATTAGACTTAGGGCTAGGGGTGCAACTCGGGTCGGGTTGGGTCGGGTTGAGGCCAACCCAACTCAACCCAAAAACTTCAACCCCCAACCCTAACCCAACCCAACCCGAGTTTCAACCCGGCTTGGCTAACCCAACCCAACCCAAATTGATTTTTCCCTAACCCGAACCCAACCCAACCCAACCCGATTTCCCAAGTTGGGTTGGGTTTCTACTGAAATCTTAATGAAAAAAATGCCTCTTTAAATCAGTTACCCCATCAAAACCCTCTTTAAATCTTAGTGAAAAAAATGCCTCTTTAATCTTAATGAAAAAAGTTGGAGAGAGAGAGAGAGAGAGAGCCTTGTACGTCCTGTGGCGGAAGAATCGAAGAAGAATGAGAGATGGTCTGATGGAGGATTGGAGGCTGCTGGCTTCTCTCAAAGAGAAATAGAGAATAAGGATTTCTTTCTACTTTCTACGTTAGGGTTTGCCTTTACTTTTTGTTTTTGACTTTTGATAAGTATATAAAGTATAAATTATTATATTTTCGAGGATAGAAAATTAGAAGCTAGAAAAAATAACACGTGAAAAATTAAAAATGTCAAAAAGTAACGTGCTAATCTTATTCTTTGCAGGGTTATGGGTTGGGTCGGGTTGCCTGATGCCCAACCCAACCCAACCCGAATTTTGGTCGGGTTGCCAAACCCCAACCCTGACCTGAACCCAACCTGAATTTTGTCAACCCAACCCGCCCAAAATTCGGGTTCAACCCGACCCAAGTTGCACCCCTACTTAGGCCTGGTGCCCCTGGTTAGGATATATATGTATATATATCTATATTTATTGATTAATAGATTATGGCGTACTTATTTAGTGAGGTTTCACTATCTAATTCAATCAATTATATCAATTCATATTTCAGATTTATATCTGGTATGTGGCTCTTACTTGCCATTATCATGACCATAATCTATTCTTTGATCTTTTGCTCATAGATTTGATTGTATCATGTATCATTGATACATATCCTTGTAGACACCCCATTTTGACCATGCCCTAAACCTTCCAATTTTGTGCAAAACCCCATCAAATGAATGAATTAGGGTCCCAAAATTCACCCTAAGCTAGGGTAGGATCTTACTAAGCTCCCTACAAAATTTTGTCAAAATTCGAGCTCGTTTGCCTAGCGAACGAGCCGAGAGATGACCGTAGTATAAACCAGAAAAGGGGGGTGGATTATCCTGGAACGGTATCAAGCTTGGGCCATATGGGACACACGAAACCGCACGTTCATGAAATTGTCGCGCGCTCATCAAAAAACCGCGCGCCCATCATTTTTGGAGTGCCAATATCAGCATCCCATATTACCTATAAAAATGAAAAAAAAATCGTTTACAGAGGGTTGATTTCCAGATCTGAGAAATTCGCAAAAAAGAGAAGGGAAAAATCAGAGAGAAAGAGAGAAAATCCCCAAATCCCAAATCCTTCTTCTCCATTTTCTCCGGCAACACCCTAGCTCCGTACACCTTCTTCTCCGCCCGTAATCTCTTCTTCTCCGGCCAAGCTTGGACTAACCTCTGATCTTCTCCATTGCTAAGTATCAGATCTGTTATTTCTTGTTTTCCCCAAACCCTAATCCTCGATCTCTTTTCTCCGATCGATCATTTCTGATCTACTTTGGAAGCCCTAATTTTCTTGATTTCTAAACTAGAAACCCTAGTTCTTCTCAAGCTTCATCCCTCTGGTCAAGCTCCGATTGAGCTCCGGCGAGCTCTGACCAGGAAGAGTGAGAGATCGGTGAAAAATTGAGAAATAATAAAAAAATAATCAAGAGAAGAGCTGAGTAGAGAGGAGATCTACAGAGATTAGAGCACAAACTATCATTTACACTTCATTCTAGTCATCTTCTCCAGCTACTTCGCCGGAATTTGACGAATCCCCATATTATCCGGCATATCTTGCCAGATCTGCCATCGGTAGATCCTCTCGGATTCCGGCAATTCTCGGAAGACTCGGTCAATTCCTTCAACTGTACTCATCATCCCGTTGAAGATTGATTCCATCGAAGAGGTAAGTATCATTTTACTCCTCTCTTGTAAATCAATTACAATTTCCGCTCATGTTTGAGTCGCTTGTGAGTTTTTTTGTTTTGGATTTTGTTCTCAATCCATTGATTCTTGCTCAGTTTCTTGCTGAGATTTTCATATTATCTGTGTTTAATAAACCTTTTCATAGTTTTGCATTTTTTTTAGTTCTTGTTAGTAGTCATATTTTCTTTTCATTGTTTAAAAAAAGAAGAAGAAGAAGAAGAATTTGGTGGAGTTCATCACATTCAGGTAATATTGTCAATTAATTCTTATTTTAGTGTGAGACTTTTGTGATTGCCCTTATCTCTATGATTGAATATTGTTGGCATGCGGATCTGTTATTTTTTCTTAATTTGATTCACTGTGGGATGGTTTTGATTCTTAAATTACATCATAGTGGTCAGATTTCATGTTCAGGTAAGTATACAAAGTTTTGTTTATAATTATTTGAGGTTGCAAGTTGTGCTCTGTACTTTAGACTCTATGTGATTGTTTTTATAAGAGTAATTCTTATGATGAGAGATTTTATCTTAGGTTTTTCATGTTTCATAATGTTTAATTATTGATTTTTTTTTAGGAAGTAAGTAATGTTTGTCTTCTCTGTGGTTATCAAAGTTATACTCAAATTTAAATGCAGATTTTAGAGACGTGTAGATAATGATACCTTTTATTGCATGATTTTGTGAGTTTCATGAATCATACTGTCAATTATCATTAGGAAATTGCAGAAATCTGAAATGGAGTTTATGTTTCAAGAGGCAAATTTATGAGGATGTTCTTGTCATTGATTTTCATTCCTTAAAAATGATAATAACTTGAGGAAAAGTTTATTCGATTGTTAGAATTATGTAAAGTCAGTTGTTGTATGTGTGAAATCTTTTAGATATGAATCATTTATGACTTTTAAGAAACATGTAGAAGAAGTTTGGATTGAAAAGCTTGATGTCTGACTTATATATATTAAGACTCTCTTTTAAGTGTTTGGACTCGTTTGTCATAGTTCTGATTTTTGTGGAGTATAGGTTACATCATTATGTTTCATAAATGGCATATGATTTTTCTTGGCAGTATATAGATTTCGTGAATGATGTGATTGTAGTAAAGCTATTGAATTGAAAGTAAGGAATATATGGAGTCTTAATTGTACGCTCTTCAGTGATATTGTGATGTGCTAGAATCAATGATACTGTGATATCTTTTAGAGATACGGTTTTTAATTGGACATCTCTTTTCCTATAAGATTCTGTATAGATACATTTAGTTTTAAATCTTTTTAGAATTTAGACTTGTAGTTTGCTTTTATCTTTGATTTGTGCTTAGTGCATTTATCCAGACAGGTTGTCATAGTTGCATAGGGAAATTTTATTGATACCTGTAGCTCTATGTTCAGTTTATCATTCCTTATAATTTTGTTATATCTATTTTGTTTTAACATTTGTATCTAGAATGAGTATGAAATTAGAATATTATATAATTATTGTTTTATTTACCCGATTCAGTACATGAGTTGTTATTTTTTATTTTTTATTTTTATCAATTCTTGAGTGTATTATGTTTAGACAAGTAGCAATTGCGAGGGCGATGAAGGCGCTAGCCCAAGCCCATCCTTAGGGGGACTCATCATATCATGGTAGTACCCTCTTTCTTCTTCTTCTTCCCTCTTTAGGTAGAGATTTGCTTAGACATTTAAACACTAGTAGCCCTTTCTTTGCAAAGAGCGATGAAGGCGTTAGCCCAAGCTCATCCTTAGGGAACTTGCGCAGTCCGGGTAGCACTCCCCTCTTTTATTTAAAAGGCTTACCCAGTCTTTTAGATGTGTATCCTCTTTGACACTAGAATTCCCTCTCATTGCAAGGGCAATGAAAGAGTTATCTAGAGCCCACTCTTTTGAAGACACACTATATCTTATCAGAAAGTCAAATCTTTTAGAGACAAGCTTTGTCTCATCAGCGAGTCACACATAGGAGACTATCCAAGTCTCACAAAGTCACCCCCTTTTAGAGAGACATACTTTGTCTCGTAGAAAAGCTTATCTCTCAGGGAGACAGGCTATGTCTCATGCAGAGAAAGTTGTATCCTTTAGAGACAAGCTTTGTCTCATTAATGAGTCCATCCCTAGGAGACATGCCATGTCTCGTTAGCATCTCTCTTACAGTTATTAGTCTGAGAGTCAGTCCTTTAGCATAGGAGTCTGTCCTTAGTTAGAGAGTCAGTCTTTCATGAGTCAGTCTTATCATCATAAGGGTTAGGATTCTTTCCAACCTCTAATCAAATCATGTGTTTTTTTATCCACTCTTGCAAAGTATATGATGTTGTCCAACCCTTGCAGAGTCGTGATTCTGTCCAATTCCCCCGCAAAGCATACGATGCTGTCCAACCTTTGCGGTATATCAGGAGTCTGTCCTACCCTTATGATGATAAGATTCTGTCTTCTTACACTTGAAAATCCAAAAAACATAAAAAACCATATGAAAATTGAAATATCTCAAAAGTCTTCAGTCATTAGGATTAGTTAGGAAAGTCTGTTTCCGAACTACGTTGGCTTGATCCCTTTCCATAGGATACATAGTGCAGCTTGGGATCCATCTCCCAAGTCCAGCCAAACCTTTAAAAATAAACATTTCAAACCTTCCAAAAATACAAAAATTCTTCAAAAGCTTTTCAAAAAGATCTTCCTTTAGAGTTAGGAGTCTGTCGTAGGTATTTGAGGTGTCTTAGAGTTAGGAGTTTGTCCTGATTTGTATTGATATGGTATGTCCTGTCGTGTGAGTGTCCCTAAAGTTAGGAGGTCTCGAGTTGATCGGTTAGACATTTAGTCGAACCGATGGCTAGACTAGGAAGCATATAGTCAGCCCGTGGTTTTCTTTAGGATGCACAACCTAATTACACATAGGATGTAGGGCCCACCTGCATTAGCTTAAGACTAATAAACTTGCATTAGTTAAGGCATATAGAGAGTCCTAAAAATCACCAACTCACATGAACTTAAACAATTGTGCAAAAAGCTTTAAAAATCAGTCGAGTCTAGTGGATCGAGTCTAGGATAGCGGTTCTAGATGGTTATGCATCGTAGTTTAGAATAGGTCATCGAACTACGTTGACTCCGATTCTTCCTGAGGCCGGAATACGTAGAGCAGCTGGGATGGACGGCCATCTTGGTCCGAGTCAAGTCTTACATTAGAGTTTTAGGATTTGTCTTGTCCTGTCGTGTATAGAATTGATTTGTGTTGTGTGTTTTGCTATGTTTTCTTACTTTCATGTACAGATCATATACCTTTAGCTGTAGCATGCATGTGTTTGCACACCAGAACTCAGACACCAATTAAGTATGACACTCATAACTTAGATATTCTTAGGCGACACTTCTTTCATTTATTTTGTGTGTGTTTATTATTCATCTCTGAGACATGCATGATTAGGTAGACGTCTTCTCAGAGATATATGTTCCCATTTCACATGAATTTCGTTCAAAACTCTTCAAAATCAATAATAAATGGCATAAGAGACCAGGTGCTTGCACTTGGGCGGACGAGGTGCTCTTCGGACCTTCCAAATTCGTAACCAGGCACGGACTTTCTTTTTATATCTCTGGTTATCCATTGCAACAGAGCATAGTATGGGATCCAGGGCCCACTTCCTTAGATGGCGACTCTTCTTTGTTTAAGGTATGCCTCGAATCTGGGCTAGTCCCCTAATCGAGAGGTATCTCCCTTTGTATTGCCACTCATACTGTGAGGGGCATTTCTTTCGAGAGTTCCTTGGTAGAGCTCTCCATTCACGTGGATGATCTGTAGAGAGAGACTTTCTGTCTCTTCGTGTGGGGCTCGTCCCCCGCCTCTCTCGGATCGGGGTCCACAATCCTATATATTGATTATTAGATTAGGGTCTATTCTTAGTTAGGATTCCTTATCTAAGTTAATCAATCATTTCTATTTATTATCTAGGTTTTTTATCAGATCGATGGCTTTTAATTATCATTCTCATAGCCATGATCTATCCTCGATCTTTTCAGTCGTTTGATTCGACACATTGTCACATAACGTTATTTATGCTCAGTTCTTCATTTGGTCACATCTCTCTCCGACGACCATATTTCATTTAATGATTGTTTGCTTATCTTGCCACTATTATTTGAATAAGAGTATCCTTGCTGAGAGTCCATCATTACTGAGTACCTATTTATATACCCTTATGTTGAGCTTTGGGATTCTTTTTGTAGGGCCGTCATGCTGTCGAATTTTACCCAAAACATTCTGAGTGTGACTGCTATCCTTAGTGTTATTGATAAACCATGAGTTTACCTTGCCAGGACCCCTTATGTAAGGCTGTCATACTGTCGGATTTTACTTAAAATATTTTGAGCATGACCATTAACCTTGAAAGTCAGTAATAAAGCATGAGTTTGTCTTCTCATGATCCCTTTGTTTATTCATATCTATCCATTTTTGTGGATTATTCGTCAGATTATTTGATTATTAGATTAGGACTTACCTTCTTAGTTAGGTTCTCCCTCCTAATCTAGTCAATTATTCATACTTATCCATTATGTGGATTATAATCTGATTATTGACTTAGTCAGAATCTATTCCTTGATCTATTGTACATAAAATTGATCCGTATATTCTATCATGGATTTACCATTCGTTTGTCGTGATCATTGATGCATTAGCTAAATCTTGCCTATCTATCCTACGAGTGCATGATTATTACTGAGATCAAAACCTATTTCGATCAAGAGTGTTTATCGTTCCTAACTCTTTCATACCTCTAACAGTCATATCCAAAGAAGACTTAAATGGACAAATTGAGGATTCCTTGAGATCCTGTTGGTATAGGTCTTGTCATCAATGCCTATCTTTCTTTGACCTTCATAGATTGACCCTTACTTATTTTCCAACTCAAATGTGTTCATGATTATTCTTATCATTATTTGTACAAGATAGTTTATCCCAATTATCATTCATTTAACCTAGTGTTTTAACCTCCATTTAAGGATTATGAAAGAGAGCAACTATCACTCCAACAAGAGATAACCAGTTAAAATCCACTTGGTTTATAACTTCTTCGGTATCTAGACTCATTTATCATTTTAACTCTCCTGTCACACCCGTAGTACCCTTACTCCCTTCTCAAGAAATACCTTACTCACTTGAGACTAATCCAATGGCTGACCCAGTTGATCCTATGGTAGCCATTCAAGAGATGTTGAAAAACATTACCTGTGAGATGGCAAGCATGAGAGAAGAGATTGCCCATTTGAAAGTTCAGAGTAATGATAAAGACTCTACTTCTAGAAGGCCTGTACCGCAATTTCCTCGAGTTGCATCTCCAGACTTGAACAGACCAACCCTTCTCACCATTTAAAATCGACTTAGAGAATGAGCAATATGTTGAAGAGTATTGTGCACCTATGGTCAGTAAAGAGAAAGAGATGTATGACAAGTTAGAGAAGAAGATGTATGACAAGTTTGGAAAGCTAGCCCAAGATATAGAGAATATGAAATTTCAGGGGCCAAAGAAGTTCAATATTTCTGAGTTTATAATACCCCCTGGGGCTATTTTGCCACCCGAATTCAAAACCCCTGACTATGATAAATATGATGGGACTGGGTGTCCTTGGAGTCATGCAGGATGGTTCATAAATCTTTTCCAACAACACGGACTCAACCCCGAGCAGATGGCACAGTTATTCCCTGTATCCCTTGTGGGAATTGCTAAGAAGTGATTTTTGCGCCTGAAATATGAAGAAGTCCAAACTATGGAGGCCATAGCAAACAAACTTGTAGAACAGTTTTTTATGGAGGACGAAATAGAGGTTACAAAGAGGGATTTGAAGCAATTGAAACAAGGTCCGTAGGAGACCTTTACCTCTTTCATCCGACGATGGAAAAGAAAGTTAGCGCAATTGAGTCAAGGACTCTCTGAGGAGGATCAAATCAAACTGGTAGTAAAGAGCTTATCATCCGAATATTTCCATTTCATGGCACCTCAACATTACCCTAGTTTTGACCATCTGATGAAAACTGGGATCAAAACTGAAGACGCTTTAGTAAAAGGTCTGAAGGCCAAGACTTTATCTGATATCAAAGAAGGGAAAAAACCTATGGTTGAGCCAAATGAGGTATATAATGTCAGTTCTGTTAGGACTCTAGTCAAAACAGTATTGGAAGGGGAAGAATTAGCAGAAAAGAAAACAGGAAAATTTACCCCACTTCCTTGTCTGTTATCCTTCATTCTCAAGAGATTAATCAGGGACAACAAGATTGAATTGCCGGAACTCAGAGTCTTACCTAATCCTCTGCCTAAGAATTAGAGAAATGATTTATATTGTGCATATCATCGTGGTTCAGGTCATACGACTGATAAATATTTTACCCTGAAGCATAAAGTGCAAGATATGATTGAAAATGATGAACTCATTATCGAAAAGATTGATGATGCCCAAGGTCCTCTAAATACTAATGCAGTACCACCACCAGCTTCGATAAATGCCATTTCTACTGAAAAACCAATCTTGGATCATGCATCTCTCATTCGTCCTATTTCTGAGACCCCACCTGTCCCATCACCAGTTTCAATAAATGCCATTTCTACTGAAGAGCCGATTGTGGATCCTGTAGCCCTCATTCGTCCTATTTATGATACACCACATGTCCCATCAAATACCCAGCTTGTAAAGAAATCTGTTGAGAGAACTACACTTGTCAGAATGGAAAACTGGATGGTCAAACTCTTTGGTTAGATGGATGTGCTAACTGAGGAGGTAAGGGAGATGAAAATCCAGATGCAACACTTGTCCACCAGATGTGACTCTGTTCCAAAGCAGCTTGTTGATATGAGTACAATGACAGAAGAGACCTCGGTTCAGAGTTTAATCCTTGATCGATATATTGATTTGCATAATGGGAAAAAGCCTTACATTGCTTCAAGGGAAGTTAAAAGTGTTGGACCTTCTCACCAACCTCTTAAGAAGTCTTCCATTGCTCCAAAGGGGGTTAAGAATGTTGGGCCTTCTCACCAACCTCTTAAGAAGCCAGTGGTAGAAGAAGAAAAGATGAGTCAGAAACAACAGAGGGAATTCACTCATATGCCATGTTCCCTTATAGTTATCATGAAGAAATGGGTCAGTGAAGATAGTTTGAGACTTCCAGATATTAAACCTGTGCCCGAACCGCTCCCCAAGTATTATAGGTTAGACCAGTACTGTGAGTACCATAGGAACATTGGCCATATAACATAGAATTTGTAAAGACCACCCTTTTCAATCTCCCTTCTGATTTTTGTAAAAAAATCTAAATTTTTTTGTCCTTATTGTTCAAATTAATGGCCTGGATCATCAATCCATCTTGGATCGATGTCGGATCATAAATTTGGGTACTCTTGTTTTTTTCGTTTTCATTCAGGAGGCGTGTTTTGACTTATTTGCACCTCCTCATAAAGTTGTTAGTCATTGTTTGACTTATTTACACCCCTTTTTACAGAGCTGTTAGACATGTTTGGTCTTATTAGTACCTCCTTAGTGTTGTCAGTTAGGAGTTTATCCTTTAGTGTTGTTGCCACTCCTCATTGTTAGGGACTAGCTTAGTCTTATTAGACCTTTACCTGCTTAGGATCCTACATTTTTTATTTTACCTTGGGACACTAGTTTATTTGTTTTGAGATCATTTCACTTTTAGTGAGTTTACTTGTTTAGGGGTTTCCCCTTTCAGCCTTAGGGTTTGGCCCTAGTGTGCTGCTTTGTTTGGTTGAAAAATATTTTTAAAATAAAAAAATATTAGAAATTTAAAACTCAAAAACATCAGAAACTTTTAAAAACTCAAAAACATTAAAAAGTTGAAACTTAAAAATATTGAAAAACTATAAAATTTCATAGTTTTAAGAGTGTAGTTATGAATTTTGTTTCCGAACTACGTTGGCTTGATCCTCTTCCACGATGTACGTAGGCAGCTTGGAATCTTTATCCCAAGTCCAGTCAAACCTTAAAAAATAAACCATGTAAACCTTTTAGAAACACAAAAAGCTTTAAAGCTTATCAATAAACCTATTTTCGAAAAGATCTTCCTCTAGAGTTAGGATTTTGTCCTAGATGTGTTGAGTGTTTTGTGTTTGTGTTAGAGTTAGGAGTCTGTCCTTGCCTCTGTCCAGTCAGTTGGCGATCCAAATCGCCGACTGATGATTAGAATATGATGAGTTAGTGATCCCATTGTTTTCCTTACGACACACATCCTTGTTGGACATAGGATGTAGGGCCCCACCTGCATTAGTCTAGGGCTAAAAACTTGCATTTAGTTAGGGCATATAGGGAGTCCTAACAGTTACAATCAACTTGAACTTAAATAATCGTTCAAGAAGCTTTAACAACTAGTCGAGTCTAGTTGATCGAGTTTAGGATAGCGGTTCTAGATGTGTTAGGCATCATAGTTTAGAACAGGCGCGTAAGAACTACGTGGTCTTGATTCCTATAGAGACAGGGATACGTAGGCGGCTTGGATGGATCTAAGGCCGTCTAAGATTCGGGCGAAAATATTTAGAGTTTTAGGGTTTGTTGTTAGCATTTTGGGATTTGAGTATGGTATTCGGCATTGTTTTTTGCATGAGATCATGTTAGTGAGCTTTCTTTCTTTGATTGGATTGTTTACGATTTGCTATTCACATGTTTTGTTATAGTTTCTACGTGTCCTATTTAGCTGTAGCTTTACCATGTTTAGCTGTAGTTCTTATAGTTCTTTACTGCTTTTCATATTGTTTATGCTCATGTTTAGTTATGGCCCTTTGCTGTCTTTATTGTTATTCACATGCGTAGCTGTAGCTCTTTACTGCTTTACTGTTCATCATATCTGATATGACCTGCCTAGCTGTAGTTATGTACGTGTATGTTTACTGCTTTCCTAGATGTGATGAGTTAGGACTTGGATGTTTATTTTTCTTTATCGATCCATGAGTCATGCATGCTTAGGTAGACGTTTATTCGGGAATATTTGTTCAAATTTCAGATTATTTTTGCCTAAAATTCTTTGAAAATAATAAATAAATGGCATAAGAGACCTAATGGGCTCAGGTGAGTTGGATGCCTAACACCTTCCCAACTCGTAATCAGGCACAAACCCAATTATTTCTAGTTGTCCATTGCAAACAGAGCATTTGTTTTTGGTTCCATGGCCTATCCATGGATGATGACTCTTTTATTGTTTTACGTACGTATTGGTTCCGAGCCCTGGCTTTGAATCAAGAGGTATCTCATTTATCGCAATAAGGCATTTCGTTTCTAGAGTTCCTTGGTAGAACTTCCTTCATGTGGAGATCTAAAGGATCGACGGGGACCCATCCCTCGTCGCCTCCTCAGGATCGGGGTCCACACAACTATTTTTGGGGTACTTTAGTGATTATACATGTTTTTACCAAAATAACACCCCAACAACTATGTTTGGGGGGTATTTTGGTAACTCATTATGTTTGCAAGCCTTATAAATATCCCTCCCCTCCCCCTTCATTTCTCACCCTCAATTACTCTCTTATTACTCTCATATTACTGTCTCTCTCTCTCTCTCTCTTTCTCTCTTATAACTCTCTCTTTCATATTACTCTCTTATTACTTTCTCTAATTACCTCTAATCCTTCTCTCTAATTACATCCAATTTATTTCTCTCCTTCTCTAATCCTCCGTTACTCACTTCGATTAGCAATTAAGAAGAAGGGATTAATGAGGTGCGATATTTATTATTTAAGAAGACGCTAGTTCCGTGGGCGATTCAAGCAAAGTTGATTACATAAGTTGAGGTATTTAGCATTTATTTTTTAAAATTTACTTCTTGCTTATCTTTATAATTTTTTAAAAATGGCCGGTTCACACGACCACTTTTTTAACGACTATGGCCTTCAACCAAATGAAATCATGGGAAATGATGAATTACTGGACGCTTGTGTGGAACCTTGGAATGATGATACATACACTTCAAAATCTGAATATCAAATTCCTCCTCAACCTACAGAAGGACTTTGTAGTACTAGTAGGAGTTAAGCTCCCAGTTCTAAGACCTCTAGCGGTAGGATTTCTGAAATCCTAAAGGGCAACCCAAGAGGGGGGTGAATTGGGTAATTAAAATTTTTAATCAAATTTAATTAAGATTTTAAAATTAACACAAGTCTAAATCTGACCCTTGTTCAAATAATTATAAACATAAAGAAATGTTAGATATTACCAAAACACCCAAAGGATGCAAGAAGGAGAGCAAGGAGACCACACAAAGATTTATAGTGGTTCGGTCACAAACGGACCTACTCCACTACCCAAGTACTTGGTCTTTCCTTGGGATTTTCCTTCACTATGATGGGATTGCATAAATGCAGAATCCCCAAGCTTTACAATGATCACCGCCTCCAAGGGAACAAACCCTCTTTGCAAAATGCCTCCAAGAAGATCAACTCTCTTCGCACACTGCCTCCAAGGGAATCACTTCTCTTCGCGAACCACCTCCAAGCAATAATCCCTCTTCGCAAAATTGCCTCTAAGGAAATTACTCCTTTTCGAAAACTGCCTTCAAGGTAGTATCCCTCTTTGCAAATCGCCTCAAAGGAAAAAGCTCATCTTCGCACCGGATTCACCTTTGTTGTTGGGCCGAATCTTAGACCCCGATTACAATGAATTGGAAGAAGATAAAAGCTCACTCAATGCCTCTTGATAGGCTAATACAAACAATCAATGACTCACAATCTCTTCAAAATATTACACCAATAAAAGCCCTATGGAGATCCTCTTGTTGAATGTAGAAATTCACAAATCAAATCATTGAAGAGGATAAACTTAAAAACCTTAGATTTGAAAGTATAGGCTCAAAAAGATGTGAAATGATCTCGCAAAAGGTTGTTTAGATGGTCAAGGATAGGGTATATATAGCCGAAGCAGTAATATGGTCGTTTGGGGGTAAAACCGTAAATAATTGGTCAGTAAAATCAAAGCCGCTCGAGCCCCAACGGTTAATTTTCCAGACAGGCGTGGTCGACCGGGGTGTCACGGTCGCCCACCTTTTCGGACGCTCACTTTTTATTTTGAAAATTCGAACTGTCGTGGTCGACCGGGGGTGTCACGGTCGCCCTCCGTGAGCAATCTGAACATTTTATTTTTGGTTCAGAACCCTATTCGCGATCGCTCGACCCTATGGGGGTCGACCGGCCCAACCATGCTGATGGCCTCTGGATTTTCAGAAGCTCATCCGCGGTCGACCTGGGTGCGTTGATTGACCGGCCCTCTAAGTTTGGGTAGGTGCTGGAGTTCCAGCACACTTTCCGCGGTCGCCCGAGAGACTCTGGTTGACCGGCCCTGTTTTGAAAACTTAGTTTTACATATTGAAACTTTAGGGCTTTGGGCTTTTGTCTAAGATTTTCAAACACATTTGGGGTATGTGGATGGTTTCCAAAGATGTCAAATTTGTTTATAAAAACCATTTGAAAACCTTTTGAAAGTGCAAATACATTTGACAAGAGGACTCCAATACAATCTATAAAAATAGAACCTCTAGTCTTCTTGGATTGTCTTGGCTCCTTAGTACTTTCTTGGACATCTTCAACTTGTGAGTGAACTCTTCAACTTGCTTTGGGTCTTGTGACATCCTCCATTCTTTGAACATCTTCAATGGTACATGAGGTGGTCACCAATGCTAGTTCATCTCTAAGCGTCTTTTGGCACTTTGTAAGGCATGCTTATGGGATCTTTAACTTGAGCTCTTGACTTGAACATCTTCCAAGGATGATGTCTCTAATGTATGTATAAGCTCATGTGGTTCATTGTGCATATTTATCCGCAAGCCATGTGTTGAGTTGTATTGTGCTAGATGTGTTAACTTTGGTTTGACATTTGACTTTCTCGTCTAAGGCACAATACTACAAAGCAACACATTAGTCCATAAAGATTAATCAATTTGGGTTTGATATCATCAAAACAACAAGGTAAAGGTGATTAGTTGAACACATGGGGAACTTTGGGCTAACAATTTCACAAGTATGGAAGTCCTTTACCATTGAAAAAAAATAAATTCCTAAGGGAGTTTTAGAGGATAGAACTATTTGTAAATTATGTAAAAAAAATTTTAGATGTAGGAGTAAAGGTGGAACAGGGCACTTGGCAAGGTATTCCACTGTTTATAATGCAAAGCATGGGTCATTAGACCTTAAACAAACCCAATTAAGCCTCACTTCTAGTTCATTATGAACTTTTTCTTATTCTCAAGATACGAACATGAGAGAACTAGCATCATACATCATACAAGATGAGCAACCATTTGTTTTGGCTGAAAGTAAAAGATTTGAAAAATATGTTCATAAAGATCTAAATCCTACTTTTAAAAAAGAGACTAGAAATACTTTAAAATCAGTTTCGTTTAAATTATTTATTGAACGTAAAAAACAATTGATTTCAAGTTTTAAAAATTTTAACGAAAATATTTCACTTCTGATATTTGGACCAGTAAACAAAATGTAGACTATATTTGTGTAACAACACTATATTAATGCGAACTAGATGTTAGGAAAAAGAATACTTAGTTTTAGTGAATTAGAAATCCCGCATAATGGTCATTCTATATCAAAATCTATATTATCTACTGTTCAAGATTTTAAAATTCAAAATAAATTTTTTCTATTAGCTTTGATAATGCTAGTAATAATACTGCATCAATAGGGTTATTAAAATCTCAATTGAAACCTATTTTAAATGGAGAACTATTTTTTATTAGATGTGCATATCATATTTTAATTTTAACTGTACAAGATGGTTTATCGAAAATTGTACAACAAATAGAGAATGTTAAAGATTGTATTCAGTCCATTCAGTCTTTAGGGCATAGAAGACAAGAATTTAAAGCTTTGTGATTTTTTTTGGAAAAAACTACAAAAAAATCCTCTTAGCGATTAAAACTAGGTGAAATTCAACTTATAAAATGCTAAAAGTATCATTTGAGTTCAAAATTATAATTAAAACATTTTGCCAAGAACATATGCCTCCACATTTCAATTATAATCTATCTCTAGAATATTGAAACAATTGTGAAATTATTTCAAATTTATTAGAAGTATTTTTAAATGCAACTAATCTTCTTTCCGGTGTTTACTATCCAACTTCATAATTAATTTTGGGTCAAATATATAAAATTACTGGTTGTTTTCAAAGTAATAGATCAAGATTGGGATATGGAAGTATAGTTCATAGAATGGAGGAAAATTTTTAAAAATATTTCCAAGAAATTCCTCTTCTATATTGCTTAAGTACAATAATGGGCCATAGATTTAAGTTACAAGGTTTATAAGTCCTTTTAGATGCATGCAATGAAAATTAGGGTATTGGATCTGAACATAATATAGATGAAGTTATAAAATTATTACATTCTATGTATGCATTGTATGAGATAGAACATGGACACAGAAGACAAAGTTCTTCACAAAACTGCCAACCTAGAAATAACCCACTTTGGTCACTAATATATAAAAAAGACCAAAACATAGTGATATTACATCTTCTGATGAGCTATGATTATATTTGGGAAATAATTATTCAAGCTACCTTAATCCTGATGAATGGGAGAGTTTTGATGTTTTGACATGGTGGAAAGAACATGAAAAAAGTTATCCAGTACTATCCGTAGTGGCACGTGATCTACTAACCCCCCCGTGTCCAAAGTAGCATCGGAGTCTGCTTTTAGTGCAGGTAACAGGGTCTTAAATGACAAACAGAGCAGAATATCACAAAAAACATTAGAGGTATGCGTGTGCCTCAAGGACTGGTTGGATGCAGATGATAGAGCACAGGACAGAAGAGAAGATGACTCAACCGACTCACATGAAGAAACATGAAGACTTTGAATTTTTAAGTTGTACTTTCTAAAATGTACTTCACAATGTATTTGTAATTAATTTTTTTTCTTTTTTCTTGTATGTTGGTAGGTTAGAGGCAAGGTTCTATGTCATCCTCTAATAATTTTTTATGTTAATAAAATTTTAAGGTGGCGCTCGGGTTCCTGGATAAATATTACGGGGACAATCGATCTTTGTTTTTAAATTACTATTGTAGAGTTAAGCGATAATGCTAGAGACTTGCAAATTTTTTACAAAATGAATTGCAAAACTCATTTCCAAAATGACTTGCAAATTTTTTTACAAAATGACTTGCAAAATGACTTACAAAATGACACCCAAATGAGAATAGGACTCACAAAATGACTTACAATTTTTTTTTCTAACAGTTGCTTTCACGAAACTTCGTGTCCACGGAGTTCTGTGAAAGCATCTGTTAGAAAATAATAATTCATGGAACTCCATGGATCTTCACGGAGTTCCGTGAAAGCACCTGTTTGAAAAAAATAACACGTAGTGGGCCGAAACGTGCCGGCACGGCACGAGTGGGCCGCGGGCCGTGTCATGACTAACCCCAGCCTTTGGTGTGCCGGCACGGCACGACCCGTGGAGCAATTGTGTCGTGCCGTGCCTGGCCCACGGCCCGTGTGGGCTGAAGTCTTTTATGGCCCAATTGCCACCTTGAAGTAGCAGATGGAGCAAAACACAATTAAGGACGAGCGTCCATTGCCTTGAGACCAAAGTGGAAGCTACCCTTTATTGGTGAGGTTCCATAATTAGGCAGGGGTGACGGTAGCGTGTAACAAGGTCAACCGTTGTTATTGGAGAGAATGCCGGTGAGGCAGGGGGGTTCAGACCTCTCATGATTAGGGGTGCAAGTTTGGCCTGTCAGCCTTGACCCGCCCTGAGCCCGAACTGGGTCTGGGCTGGATTTTCCAACCCTGAGGGCGGGTCAGGGTTCATTTTTTAGGCCTTGACTCAGGGTCGGGTCGGGTTCAAGGTTGATACCTCGGGTCAGCCCGGCCCGGCCCGACCCTAAGTTTTCTATTATAGAATTGAACTATCTGTGCTTGTTTCTTTTGCTAATGTTTTCTATTATCTTGGATTGATGTTTCTTTAGATTATTATATTAATTGTCTCTGCTGCCCGTCATGTTGTTGAATTCATTTTGTCTTATTTTGTTCCCTTTCTCTGTTTATTGTTTATCCTATATAATGTTTGGTTGCTTTATTTTTGGCACTCTTAACAGGTATTTGCACTAGTGTCAATCCAGCCTAGCCCGGCCCAATCAGGACCAATCAGGGCGGGTTAGGGCCGTGCTGAGCCCTGTAGGGCAGGCAATGGGTTGAGGTTTTTCGGCCCTGACTCAGGTCAGGGTCGAGATAATGGAATCCAGGGATGGGCTAGGGTTTTGGGCCAACCCGACCCTGTTGCAGCAATACTCATGACGATGTGTGACCGACAATGTGACGTCAAAAGGTGATGGCTTGCGCCATGTGGGTTTGTTACATTGTGTGGACTAAGCTCAATATGAGGTGGGCTGATCTCGCTGAGCCGCATAGCATTTGTCTGAGGAATGAACTCTGGGTCTCACGACACGTGTCCTGGTGTGGTTGAGCCCGGTTTTATTCCTAACAAGAAAAAAAAGGAGAGAGAGAGATTTCAGTAAAACAATTTACGGAAAAAAAACAAAAAAATCACAAGAATGCGTTTTTTATGAAAATATTTTACCTGAAAAAAGGTTTAAGAGCAGTGCTAACAAGTAACAAGTAACAAGTAACAAGTAACAACCAATGATACCGTGGCAAATGGAATTCATCTTTTTCTTTCCCACAAAGTTCGCCGAATCAAAGGCATCCTTCACCCCTTTCATAGCCAACACATTTCATCTATCAAACCTTCAAGACAACCCACGAAGGCCACGTTCTAAGGTACGTGGCTAGCGAAAAAGACACGTGGCATGTTCAGCAAACAGAAAGGACAACGTGGCCATCGTTCAGTTTCAGATGTAAAAATGGTCCAAAACAACGGAAGACAATTTCCAACGTCCATTTGAAGAAGATCGATCCAAAAAAATACAGAAAAAGATGATGAACTTAGTCGCTCTTTGTCTTGTCATATCCTCTCTTGTTTCTGCCGGAGTCTGGTCTCCGGTACCGGAGAATCAACTACGGGAAGAACCCACATACCCAAAACAAGATTTAATCATCAAAGAAGGCCACCGTGTAATAGTAGTTGAGTATGAAAGAGAAGGCATTAGAAAACCCATTGAAGATCCTTCTCTAACTCATGTTTTAGACCAAGAGAAACCCACTTTAGATTCTGCAGAAAAAATAGCAGAGGAGAAATTCAAAGAAGGTGCATCTCATATCCCCAATCTTCGCCAAGGGCTCTCAGTTCCAACCCATGAATCTCTTCATAAGACTGGAGAGAAAATCAAAGACAAAATAACTGGAGCTTTCGATAAAACCAAAGAGACAGTCTCAGATAAAGTGACACATGTCAAAGAAGAGGCGAAACTCGCCGGAGAGAAGGTAAATGAGAAGATTATCGAGAAAGCCAAAGAAGCCGAAGAAGTGGCAGAGAAAGCAGTCCGTGAGGGCCGGGAAAACCTCACGATGATATTCCGGCGAGGGCGAGATGTTATTTATGATGGTTTTGTATATTCAATTTTGCCTGAATATCTAAGTTTGTTGATGGGTTTGGTTCATCTTCTTGCATTCTCGGTTTCATATGGGATGTGTGTTTGGGTGACTTTTATTTCGAGCCATGTTTTGTCGAGAGCTTTGCCTAGGCAACAATTTGGGGTGGTGCAGAGCAAAATCTACCCGGTTTATTTTCGGGCTATGACTTATTGTGTGGGAGTCGCATTTCTAGCACATCTCTTTAATCAACGGCTGAGAAACGTCGATAGCCAAGCTGAGAAATTTCAGTGTTATAATATGCTCGTATCACTTGGGGTTTTGCTTACCAACATGCTTTACTTCGAGCCTCGAGCGACCAAGGTTTGGCACTTTCTATCGTCTCTTCTAAATTGATACTTACACCCCTTGTTTTGGCATGATATACTTCGAATGAGTGGCTTGTGAGTCGATCGATAGAAACTCGAGTACTTTGGATTGCAGGAATTGTTTGGAAGGAAAAATATTTCTAAATTTTCTTACCTTTTTTTTACACTTGTAAAAAGGTATATTGAACCAAACCTATTCAATTTTTGCTTTGAGAAGCCTTCATTTATGATTATATCCTTCTAAATTAACCATTTCATATCATTAACGTCTAAATCATGAAAAGAAGAAAATCCTTTTCCTTGCAATCCAAACAGTGTCTAGAGATTTATTAATAACACGATTTTTTTGGGGAAATGATGCCCCTTTTTCTTGGGCCACCCACTTGTACTGCAAAAGGGTAATCATAAATACGGGCGCCCAGGGAAGAAAAGGGAGCGAATATATTACTTACCTTACTTTTTATTGTTACGCGTGAACATAGGAATCCATAGAGTTCAAGGCCATTTTACACTTTTTTTCATGATAAATTTAGTGTCTCTGGTGAAAGAGGGGTAGATGACGGTGAGAATATGGCGAAGAAGTTTATCCTATTTTGAGTTTTTTGGTTTCCTTATTTTTAGCCACTTCACTAGCCCTACCCCTCTCATGCTAGCCAAACGTGCCCTCAGCTCTCCGACTGTCCCCACGAGTTGTAGGAGAGTCAAATTGTGTACTCACGAGTTTTAATACTAAATGGTATAGATATATTAGCAATGATGGAATGAAGGTGGGTGTAACATGGGTCGGGTCACTAGGTCAGGTTGAGCTTTTGTTAAAACATGAACTTGAACTGGAATCAACCCGATCCCGAACCTATTTTAAGGTAAAAGCTCAACCCGAATTCCATAAAATCGACCAGAGAGTTTGTTAACTTACCAACTTCTCCAAAAGCTTAAGCCGTTGGAGAAAGACGTTATTTATCTTTTATCCTTTATTAACACTCCCCTGCATGTGTGGCCGACTTGGCAAACACGTGGCACTTGTGGTCCCACTTTCGGCCGACCATCGCATGTGGCTTTTGCTATCTGGGGATTTGAACTCGAGACCGGCTCTGATACTATGTTAACTTACCAACTTCTCCAAAAGCTTAAGTGTTGGAGAAAGGCGTTATTTATCTTTTATCCTCTAACAGAGTTGCACCCCTAAATGAAGGGCGCCCTTGCAAAAAAAAAAAAAACATCTTAAGGGCACTCTCATTGGTCAATTTCTGCAAAAGTGAGTTTATGGTGGGGCCGAACAAAGTGGATGGCCCCCAAAAAAAAAAAAAAAAAAAAGTGCAACGGCTTTGACTTTTGCTTAAATTGACCAATGAGGGCCCCCTCCATTCTATCATTACTCTGTAGACCGTCATTTCTTTTTCTTGGTAGTAATGTAATTTGGAGTGTTTTCTACTTGACAGGTTATGTTTGAGAGATTGAAGATGGAGAAGGAAGAAGGGAAAGGGAGAGACATGGCAGACATGGTGGAGCCGGTTTCCACACCACCGACGGCAAGGACAACCTCACCGGCGGGGGTTGGTGGAGGGGCGAGGGTATGCACTGCCGCGAGCACCACCACTGTTACCCCAGGTACTGATGGTGGTGGCGCGAGGACATTCAGGACCAACACTGGTGGAAGAGTGACTGATGAAGAGGAAGTAAAGAGTCGAGTAGGGAAGCTGAATCAGAGGCTGAGGACTCTCAACAGCTACTCTTCCTTCCTCAACGTTATGACTCTTATGAGTCTTACATGGCACCTCGTCTACTTGGCACAGCGCTTGGAGGTGAGTTGCTGACACGTGGGGTGACACTTGTTCATGTGTAAGCGGGCTTTGGTCTTTTTGTAGTGGGATGGTTTGGATTTGGGCTGCTTGATTTCTTCTCTCCTCTGCTCCGCCTTGTCTCCTCTTCTGATGTTCGATCTATAGTTTAGAGAAGAGTGGCCTTTCCTCTTATCCACTGTATTTGATATCTATTAACTCTAAATATAAACAACTACAAGTAGATATTCTGTACTTTAAGTGGTAGGCCAACTAGATCTTTTTTTTTTTTTTTAATAATGGCACTCATCTATATATTTTGAAGTTTTGTGCCTCTTCTAATTAAATGATTTAAAGCAATAGATGATACTTTGTTTACATTGTTAGGGACTTCAGGGGGTTTAGTTCGTTGAGTTAGGCTATATTTGAAAGGGGAATGATACTAAAAAGCGATTTGAAAACTTTAAAATCAAATGGGATATTCGCCTCGGGGTGGCAGTCCGGGGACGTTTTAATATCCTTGGATATGCTTGCCATCCTCTCTTTCATCTGTATGCATTGTATGTATTGCGTTTTAATATCCTTGGATATGCTTGCCATCCTCTCTTTCATCTGTATGCATTGTATGTATTGCGAGAACAAAATTGCTGTGATTTTTCAGGATGAAGGATAGCCAGTGATGGGGTCCGGACTCAGCACTGATGGAATCCGGACTCAGCACTGATGGGTCCGAACTCAGCATCCAATTGGCTGCTGGCACGTGGCCCTCACAAGGGCCGTTGGAAGGCCAACACCTGTCCCTACTAGGTATGACACCTGGACCAATCAGGGACTTCCACCTGCCCTCCTTAGGTATGAGACCTGGTCCATACAGAGGCCACCACCTGTCCTGGACAGGTGGCTCAGAACTACCACCTGTCCTAGACAGGTGGCTCAGAATCACTATAAATAGCCTTCACTTGTGCTAAGGTGAGGGATCTGAAAATCAAAACTCTAAGCTTTTGCTCTGACATTGCTCTGCACTCCTGCTCATACTGACTTGAGTGTCGAAGCGCCCGTCCGGAGTACCACTCCGGGTTGGTCCTCTGACCCTTTTCTTTCTTGTCTGTACCCTTGTGCAGCGCAGGACTCCACCAGCCCTTCAGCCGTGACTTGTTAGCTCGGACCATCCAGCCCTACCATAACCTGTTACCAATTTTAGACCTAACAGATTTGGCGCCATCCGTGGGACGGCCGCAACAAAAAGCTGTTCGACATCTTATTTCAAGAAACAATGGTAGGGCAGACCGGCAAGCGAGCGCCTCCGACTTCTCGGGCGACCCGGGCTACAGCCGCCCGCGAAGGACGAAGTGAGCGACTGGCCTCGCAGGTAGAGGTCGGGGCGGCCGTGGAGCGAACTTCACCTCGCTCGGACTGCTCAGACCCTACTCCGACCCCAAGGGAGATGCGGGCCCTTTTTCAAGAAATGACTGCTGTGGTTGCGCAGTTCAAGAATGCGGCCCCCGCACTCCAGCAACACCCAGTCGAAGTTTCTCGACCCGTCTAGAGGGGGGATAGCTCCCGCAGAGAACGCACGCCTCCGCCCCGGGATCAGACTCGTCACTCCACAAGAAGAGATCACCGCTCGCGGGACAGGCACGTGCGCCCCGAGCCTCGTCAGCATCACCGGTCACGATCTCCCTCCGTGCAGAAGCGTGGCAGCAAGAGAGACCCCACGCACGGAGAGGGATCGCGGCACCAGCGAAGGAGTCCACTCAGCCAGTTCGGTTCTGCAATGAGCCCATCAGCCATAAGGAGCAGACCTGCCCGCCAGGCCGAAAAGAGGGATGATCCAATGTTGCTGAGGATCCAGAAGATCGACAATAGAATCGAAGAGCTGGCCAGAGATCAGGGCCGCCCTGCTTCGAGGATCTTCAGTAGCAATCCTCCTTTCACAGACAGAGTACTCGGTGCGGCAGTCCCCGTGGGCTTCAGGATGCCGCAGATCCCGCAGTACGATGGGACCACCGACCCCGTGGATCATCTGCAGACTTTCAGAACTACAATGCTCCTCCACGGGGCGTCGGATGGATTCCTTTGCAGGGCACTCCCCACCACATTAACTGGAGCCGCGAGAGATTGGTACTCGCGGCTGAAGCCCAAGTCTGTGGACAATTTCGACGACTTTGGGGATGACCTGGCCCGACATTTCATGAGCAGCAGAAGACCTCGAAAGACAACAGCTTCGCTGATGGCCCTGAGACAGGAAGACGGTGAGGCCTTGAAAGCGTTCGTTGGCCGGTTCAACAGGGAGGCTCTGCAGGTACCCAACCTGGATCCCTCCGCGGCAACGAATGCCCTTCTGACCGGAGCCCGGTCAACTGACTTCAGACGAGCAGTTGCCCGGTGCAATCCGCAGTCCCTGGCAGATCTGATGACCGGGGCGGAAGAGTACATCTCCATCGAGGAAACTCTCGCCGCCCTGGACTCTGTCAGCAAGAGAAGACCCGAGGAGAAGAACCCTGCCAAGCAACGTAGGGACGACAGACCTCAGAGGAAGGAGAGCAGTCCGTCCCGGAAGGAGAGGAGCTCCCCCCGGCTCCGGAAGGAGAGGAGCCCCCCGCCGAGGGAGCGCTACACCCCGCTCACCGCATCCAGGGCCCAAATCTTGGCAGCCATTCGGAAGGAAGACTTTATCCGATGGCCGAAGAAGTAGACATCAGAGGAGGGCACGCGAGATATGTCCAGGTATTGCCGGTTCCATAAGAGTCACGACCATGACACCAATGCGTGCATTCATCTGAAGGAGGAGATCGAGCAGCTGATAAGCAGAGGGTACCTCGGAAGGTACTTAAAAAATAATGACAACAGAAGGGAGCGCCAGGACAACCCGAGGCCCAGAGATAGAAGCCCCCGAGACGCCCAACCTCTGGGCGACCGCATCCAAGCTCCTGCCCCGGCCAGCCCCCCTCCTCAGGTACCTCAACCTCAACCTCATGGTGTTATTGGTACCATTTCAGGAGGGCCGACCGCGGGAGGGACCTCTTCATCGGCCCGCAGGACTTATGCCCGGCAGGTCAACGTCGTCCATGCCTGCAGCAAGAAGGCCAAGCCAGAGAACGAGATATCCTTTTCAGAAGCAGATCTTGACGGCCTGATCCTCCCGCATGATGATGCCCTGGTCTTCACCATGCTAGTGGCGAACTGGGAAATGAAGAAGATCTTGGTCGACAACGGGAGCTCCGCAGACATCCTCTACTATCACGCCTTCGAGCAGATGCTGATCGGAACTGACCGTCTGAAGCCGGCCAACTCTGATCTGTTCGGGTTCTCAGGAGAGGTTGTCAAGGTTGAAGGGCAGATTGAGCTTCCAGTTCTTATCGGGGAGCCGCCCTGCCAGTCCTTCGCCATGGTGACCTTCCTGGTGGTGAAGGCCAAGTCGGCCTATAATGCCATTCTAGGACGCCCTGGCCAGAACCTCCTCCGAGCTATTCCCTCCGCTTATCATCAGAAGATGAAGTTCATTACGCCAGGAGGCGTAGGTGAAGTCAGAGGGGATCAGCCCCAATCAAGACGGTGCTATGCGGCGGCACTGAGAGGGAAGAATGCGTCTGAGTCTTTGCCAATCGAGCTGTATGATCTGAGAGATGAAGCGCAGATCACAGTCAACGAGCCGGCCGAGGACCTCATTTCTATCCCATTGAACATCGATGACGAACAAAGGGTTGTCCAGATCGGCTCTGCCCTGCCAGAGGCCGCGCAGCAGGATCTTGCGCAGTTCCTCAGAGCCAATGCAGATGTCTTTGCCTGGGCTCCTTCAGACATGCCCGGCATCGACCCAGCAATTAGCACCCATGAGCTCGGTGTTGATCAGACCTGCAAGCCCGTGAAACAGAAGCGGAGGTACTTTGCACCAGAGAGGCGGAGAGCCATCAGAGAAGAGGTGGAGAGGCTTTTGAAGGCCGATTTCGTCCGCGAGATCCAGTACCCGGACTGGCTCGCGAATGTGGTGATGGTAAAGAAGTCCAATGGAAAGTGGAGGACCTGTATAGACTTCACAGACCTGAATAAGGCCTGCCCAAAGGACAGCTACCCGCTCCCGAAAATAGATCAGCTCATTGACGCTACTGCAGGTCACGAGCTGCTCAGTTTCATGGATGCCTTCTCAGGATACAATCAGATCAGAATGTATGAGTCAGACATCCCGAAGACATCGTTTGTGACTGATCAGGGGACCTATTGCTATCGGGTGATGCCTTTCGGACTGAAGAATGCAGGAGCCACTTACCAGCGGCTCGTCAACAAGCTGTTCAGAAATCAGATCGGCCGGAACATGGAGGTCTACGTTGATGATATGCTAGTGAAGAGCAGAAGTGCTTCCGACCACGTCACGGACCTCAAAGAGGCCTTCCAAGTCTTGAGGGAACACAACATGAAGCTTAATCCGACTAAGTGTACGTTTGGCGTCGGGGCAGGTAAATTCCTGGGCTTCATGGTAAGCCAGAGAGGAATAGAGGAAAATCCAGAGAAGATCAAGGCAGTAATGGAACTGACTCCTCCCAATACTATCAGAGAAGTGCAGCGGCTGACCGGGCTGGTGGCAGCCCTGGGGCGGTTTATTTCCAAGTCCGCCGAAAGATGCCTCCCGTTCTTCAACGCGGTCAAAGGTATAAAAACCGCGCCCTGGACTCCGGAATGTCAAGCAGCGTTCGAGGAGCTGAAGCAGTACTTATCCTCTCCCCCTTTGTTGTCCATGCCAGATCCAGGAGAAGAGCTGATTCTGTATCTCTCAGCGGGACCCTTGGCAGTTGCAGCAGTACTGATCAGAGAAGAGTCTAACCAGCAAAAGCCGATCTACTATGTCAGCAAGGTCCTCCACGATGCAGAGACCAGATATCAGCGAGTAGAGAAGCTCGTGTACGCCCTCATTATGGCGGCTAGGAAGCTAAGGCCGTACTTCCAGGAGCACACGATCAGGGTTTTGACAGGACAGCCCCTCAGACAGATCCTCCACCGGCCAGACACTTCAGGCCGACTTGTCAAGTGGGCCGTGGAGCTCAGCGAGTTTGATATCAAGTATCTGCCCAGACCGGCAATCAAAGCTCAGATTCTCGCAGACTTCATAGCTGAGTGTACAGTTCCAGATCCAGACCCCGGGTTGGTAGCAGTTCCTTCTCCAGAAGCAGAGCTGGCTGTACCCGAGCCGCGAATCGAGTCCAGAGCAGCCCCGCCCCCCGGGACTGAGTCCGTCAGCGCGCATCCGGATTTGGAAGAGCCGCTCTGGGAAGTGTATGTGGACGGGTCATCGAACAAGACAGGGTGTGGTGCAGGACTAGTTCTCACTGGACCAGAGGACTTCGTCCTGAATTATGCCCTGAGGTTTGGTTTCCGTGCGTCCAACAATGAAGCAGAATATGAAGCGCTCATAGCCGGAATGAATCTCGCTGTGCAGACCCGTGCTCAGAGGTTGAAGGCGTACTGCGATTCACAGCTGGTCGTCTGTCAGATCCAGGGGGTATATGAAGCCCGTGAAGAACGGATGATCAAGTACTTGGGAAGGGTTCGCAGTCTGGCTGATAAGTTCAAGAGCTTTGAGGTCGTCAGAGTCCCCAGAACAGAGAATGCAAAGGCGGATGTGCTATCGAAGCTTGCAGCATCAGGTTACACCGCTCTCAGAGAAATTTGCATGGAGTTTCTGAAGAAGTCCAGTATCGATGGCCAGTCCGTCGTAGTGATGCAGATCGACGATGAGCCGTGCTGGATGAATGAGATCATCAGATATCTGCACAGCGGAGAGCTCCCGGGAGAGAAAAAAGAGGCCCGTAAAGTCATGCAGCGAGCAGCAAGGTTTTCACTGGACGGCGAGACTCTGTATAAGAGGTCGTATATCCTCCTGTATCTAAAGTGTCTCCGCCCCAGTGATGCCTTGTTAGCCCTGCAGGAAACCCATGAAGGAATCTGCGGAGAGCACCTCGGGGGCAAGGCCCTCGCCATTAAAGTCCTCCTGAGAGGTCTGTACTGGCCTACATTGAGGAAGGATGCTCTGAGCCTTGTGAAAAAGTGTGAGAAGTGCCAGAAGTTCTCTCCGGCCGTCCACCAGCCCCCCGTTCCGATGGCCCCGATCATCAGTCCTCTTCCCTTTGCAGTCTGGGGAATGGATATTCTGGGCCCCTTCCCGCCGGCCTCTGGAGGCCGTGAGTTCGTCGTTGTCACCATCGATTATTTCACCAAGTGGGTAGAAGCCGAGCCTCTGGCCAAGATTACAGAGCAGAATGTACAGAACTTCTTCTGGAAATCAGTAGTGTGCAGATTCGGAATCCCCCGGGTCCTCATAACGGACAATGGCAAGCAGTTCGACTCAAGGAACTTCCGAAAGTTTTGTTCAGACCTGCAGATAGAGCAGAGGTTCACATCTGTGGCACATCCTAAGACGAATGGGCAGACAGAGGTGACGAACAGGACCCTGTTGCAGGGGATAAAGAAGAGACTGGATGGCAAGGCCGGGCGTTGGGCTGACGAACTGTATCATGTGCTCTGGGCGTATCGGACCACTCCGCGCACTGCTACAGGTGAGTCGCCCTTCAATCTTTCCTTTGGAACGGAAGCAGTGATCCCGGTTGACATCGGCGTCCCCTCCCCAAGGATCGTCCATTTCAATGAGCAGCTCAACGGGGACTGACTCCGTGCCAACCTTGACTTGCTTGAAGAAGTTCGTGAGGAATCTCAGATCAGGGCTGCAGCCTATAACCAGAAAGTGTCTAGATATCATGACGTCAAGATCCGACCAAGAGAATTCCGGGCCGGCCACCTAGTCCTGAGGAAGGCCTCCGTCTCCCAACCAAGAAGAGTAGGCAAGCTCTCTCCGACCTGGGAAGGGCCGTACCGAGTCAAAGAGGTCGTCCGTCCGGGAAGCTACCGGCTAGAGTCCCTTGACGAACAGATGCTACCGCACGCCTGGAATTCTAGAAATCTTCGGATCTACTATCAGTAATTTTGTTTGCCTTCGTAGACTTGTAAAGAACTGCTGTAATTATTCAAGTTCCGAAATGAATAAAATAATCTTCCCAAACAAGTGTCCCTCTTTGAGTCACTTATAAACGCCAACATACAGCACTGGACCACTCCGGCTCATCATAGTGGCTTGGAGATCAGTTCCAGCCGAGGACGCCCGCAGTGGAAATCACCTTCAAAGATTCTAAGTATTTGCATACTGAGCTCCCAGCTCGGTTCTCGCAGACTTAGGACGAGCAGTAGTGGTGCACTCCGGCTCATCCTAGTGGCTTGGAGATCAGTTCCAGCCGAGGACGCCCGCAGTGGAAACCACCTTCAAAGATTCTAAGTGTTTGCATACTGAGCTCCCAGCTCGGTTCTCGCAGGCTTAGGACGAGCAGTAGTGGTGCACTCCGGCTCATCCTAGTGGCTTGGAGATCAGTTCCAGCCGAGGACGCCCGCAGTGGAAATCACCTTCAAAGATTCTAAGTGTTTGCATACTGAGCTCCCAGCTCGGTTCTCGCAGACTTAGGACGAGCAGTAGTGGTGCACTCAGGCTCATCCTAGTGGCTTGGAGATTAGTTCCAGCCGAGGACGCCCGCAGTGGAAACCACCTTCAAAGATTCTAAGTGTTTGCATACTGAGCTCCCAGCTCGGTTCTCGCAGGCTTAGGACGAGCAGTAGTGGTGCACTCCGGCTCATCCTAGTGGCTTGGAGATCAGTTCCAGCCGAGGACGCCCGCAGTGGAAATCACCTTCAAAGATTCTAAGTGTTTGCATACTGAGCTCCCAGCTCGGTTCTCGCAGACTTAGGACGAGCAGTAGTGGTGCACTCGGCTCATCCTAGTGGCTTGGAGATCAGTTCCAGCCGAGGACGCCCGCAGTGGAAATCACCTTCAAAGATTCTAAGTGTTTGCATACTGAGCTCCCAGCTCGGTTCTCGCAGACTTAGGACGAGCAGTAGTGGTGCACTCCGGCTCATCCTAGTGGCTTAGAGATCAGTTCCAGCCGAGGACGCCCGCAGTGGAAATCACCTTCAAAGATTCTAAGTGTTTGCATATTGAGCTCCCAGCTCGTTTCTTGCAGACTTAGGACGAGCAGTAGTGGTGCACTCCGGCTCATCCTAGTGGCTTGGAGATCAGTTCCAGCCGAGGACGCCCGCAGTGGAAACCACCTTCAAAGATTCTAAGTGTTTGCATACTGAGCTCCCAGCTCGGTTCTCGCAGGCTTAGGACGAGCAGTAGTGGTGCACTACGGCTCATCCTAGTGGCTTGGAGATCAGTTCCAGCCGAGGACGCCCGCAGTGGAAATCACCTTCAAAGATTCTAAGTGTTTGCATACTGAGCTCCCAGCTCGGTTCTCGCAGACTTAGGACGAGCAGTAGTGGTGCACTCCGGCTCATCCTAGTGGCTTGGAGATCAGTTCCAGCCGAGGACGCCCACAGTGGAAATCACCTTCAAAGATTCTAAGTGTTTGCATACTGAGCTCCCAGCTCGGTTCTCGCAGACTTAGGACGAGCAATAGTGGTGCACTCCGGCTCATCCTAGTGGCTTGGAGATCAGTTCCAGCCGAGGACGCCCGCAGTGGAAATCACCTTCAAAGATTCTAAGTGTTTGCATACTGAGCTCCCAGCTCGGTTCTCGCAGACTTAGGACGAGCAGTAGTGGTGCACTCCGGCTCATCCTAGTGGCTTGGAGATCAGTTCCAGCCGAGGACGCCCGCAGTGGAAATCACCTTCAAAGATTCTAAGTGTTTGCATACTGAGCTCCCAGCTCGGTTCTCGCAGACTTAGGACGAGCAATAGTGGTGCACTCCGGCTCATCCTAGTGGCTTAGAGATCAGTTCCAGCCGAGGACGCCCGCAGTGGAAATCACCTTCAAAGATTCTAAGTGTTTGCATACTTAGCTCCCAGCTCGGTGCTTGCAGACTTAGAAGGTTGAAGTGGTTCACTCCGGCTCGTTGTAAATGACTCACAGACCCTCTCGGTCAACGACGGACAACCACTCCGGCTCGACAGAAAGAGAAGAAAGCAGCACAGAAATTATGCGTACAAAAAACAAGAAGGCCGTACAGACAGTTGAACAAAAGTGTATCTGTATTCATAGTATTCATATTACAAAATTGCTCTCTTCGCCGAGCTGGCTTACAAAGAATGGGCCTTACGGACCGTACAAAAAGCATACCACCAAAAAGAAAGATAGGAGCAAGAGGGCTGCTACTCAGGCCTCCTCGTCGGCCACTCCCTCGGTGACGACCTCTGTAGGAGTGAGGGTTGCAAGCCCGCCGACCTCAGTAGAGGAGACTGCGGCCACAGTCACCTCCGCATCCATCTCAACAGGCCGGGAGGAGTCCGGTTCGTCTTCCTCTTCATCATCCTCCCCCTCCGGAGGTGCATACGGAACGGTCAGTCCGTCCAGGGAAACGCCGGGGTGAATCCTCTTCACCTGCTCGGAGCAGAGAAGGAAACCCGCCCTATAGGCCTGGAGGCCCAAGTCGAAGTGCTGAGCGTCCTTCCTCTCCTCGGTCTCCTTCACGGCCTTCTCCACGGCCGCCTTCTCCTTCTTTCCGGCCCTCTCCGTCGAAATTAGGAGATCCTGCACGGCCTGGTTCTTGACCCTCTGCAGTTCGTCCTGCAAGCTGTTGAGTTCGGCTTCTTTGATTTGGACGGCTTCGGTAAGCTCGCTGTTCTCTTTCTGGAGCTGGGCCTTCTCGGACTCGATCTTTGTGATCGTCTCAGAGAAGAGTAGACTTGGAGTTGATAGAGGGCGGAGCTGATTGCCGCTTCGCAGGTCTCTGGCACCTCTTTCTCGACTTCTAACCGGTCGCGTGGGAGGACGCCCTTGTACATCAATTCCGTGGCCACCCGAGTATCCCCCACACCGGTGTCCTTTTTCTGCACGGCCCAGTTCGGGCGGAAGACGTTGTCGCCTCCAACCTCGTGGCGGCAGCAATGCCCAGAACTGCCCCGCTGTGTTGCGGCCCTGTCATCCCTCCGGACCTGGAGCTCTGTCCCGCGGTATCTGCCCGGCTCGATAGGGCAAGCTTATGTGTCGCCCGGCTGCTTTTCAGAGGCTTAGGCAGTGCGACCATCGGCGGAGTCGACTCCGGCGCCTTCCTCTTCTTGCCCTTGGCTTGGGGCTGCTCCTGCGCTGAGGACGCTTGGGAGGTCTGCTTGATTTTGTCCAGCAGGGACATCTGCTTCACCATTTCTGAGAGAGAGAACAGAACGCAGTCAGAACTATGAAAAATTGAAGAGCAGTTCAAAAAAATAAAATGCTGGCCTAAAAAGTCTACGTACGTGCCGGCGTCGCACGACTGACCCCGAGCGCTACCAGCTCGGCCTCCTCTTCGAATTCTGAGCAGTGTATTTGACCTCGCTTTAGCTCTTCTTTGATCAGAGCGAAGGTCATGTGGTCGTAGTCCTCAAGGGCTGGTTTCTTACTAAGGAGAAGAGTGTCCGGCGTTCTCCATTCCAATGAGAACGGCCAGTGGGAGCCCGGCTCGGTGTCCTTTACGTAGAAAAACCTGTTCTTCCATGTGTGAATGGAAGTTGGTATGCCAGTGATCATTCTCACTTCGGGCCTCTGGCTGATGTAGATCCAGCCGCCGTCCTTATGCCTCTTCAGGTGCGCACACATCCTGAAGACGGGCACGGTGGGGTTCCTACGGAGCCGGACTCCCAAAAGGTACAGGAAGCCGACCAGCGTTCTCCAAGAGTTCGGCACGACCTGTGTAACCGCCAGCCCGTAATAATTCAGTACATCGACAAAAAATGGGTGGAATGGGAGCCTAAGCCCGGCCCGTAAGGCCTCTTCATATATGCAGAGATCTGCACTATCGTTGCTGGCCCGGTCCCCTTCAACGGCCGCCCTCAAAAGGTACCGATCAGGAATACAGTATTTGTCCCTGACGGCCTGAAGTTTGCCCGGCCACAGATGATTCACCTCGTACAGGGCCCCGATGTTGTACTGTGGGTTGGCCTCCATCCGTGCCTCCGCTATCACCTCGACAGGCATGCGCGGCGAGCGAGGAACTACCGTTTCAACGTCTTCTTCATCGTCGCTGGTTTCTACCCGGTCCGGTCCGTCCCCACGGACCGGGATTGTGTCTAAGTCCACAATCACTTCCTCTCTGCTCTCCTCGTCTAGTACGATTACTATCTCTTCGTCCTCAACACCGGCCTCCATAGGTGAGGCCGGCATCGCCCTCTCTGACGCCCCGGACCCCGTAGTGGTACTGGTCGAACCGGACTCCTTTGAGCTAGAGTCCGAGTCCGAACTAGTGCTAGACATTAAAAGGGAAGAAAAGAAAAGCTAAAAGAGATTACCGAACTGAAGTGTTGGACGAAGATCTCCGGGCTCACTGATCCGAAGCGGGCAGAAACTTGAATAGCCGAGCAGAAGAGGAGGAGAGTAAAAGATGAAAAGTAAAAAATGAACAGTAAACTTCGGTATATATAGAGAGGCTAGGAAGAGCGGGAAAAATCCCGCCATTTTCCCGCCAGCCGGGGTGCGCCACGTCACCTGCCGCATTAAATGCGCCGTTCGCATTAAATGCGCCGACCGCATTAAATACGAGGCACAGGTTCCAAGGCGCTAGACAACAAAAGACCTGCCCGGCTGGCCGTCCACAGCCTTAGCCGGACAGGATATGGCGCAATCGCTAGACGACAAAGCGCTAGAAGACAAAAGACCTGCTCGGCTGGCCGTCCACAGCCTTAGCCGGACAGGATATGGCGCAATCGCTAGACGACAAAGCGCTAGAAGACAAAAGACCTGCCCGGCTGGCCGTCCACAGCCTTAGCCGGACAGGATATGGCGCAATCGCTAGACGACAAAGCGCTAGAAGACAAAAGACCTGCCCGGCTGGCCGTCCACAGCCTTAGCCGGACAGGATATGGCGCAATCGCTAGACGACAAAGCGCTAGAAGACAAAAGACCTGCCCGGCTGGCCGTCCACAGCCTTAGCCGGACAGGATATGGCGCAATCGCTAGACGACAAAGCGCTGGAAGACAAAAGACCTGCCCGGCTGGCCGTCCACAGCCTTAGCCGGACAGGATATGGCGCAATCGCCAAACGACAAAAGACCTGCCCGGCTGGCCGTCCACAGCCTTGGCCGGACAGGATATGGCGCAATCGCTAGACGACAAAAGGTCTGTCCGGCTGGCCGTCCAGCGCCATTGCCGGACAGGATCGCATGAACCGGATGAACCAATTACGCCCGGCTATGACGCTCAGGAAGCCTGGCCGGCCAGACTTCTGGTCCAAAATTTGGCCGTACTGGATAACCGAGAGCCTTCTGCCCGGCCGTGCTCCTTCAGGCCAAACTTCAAGGCCAGACCAGGGCGCCCGGAGGCTCCTGCCCGGCCACGATTCCTTCTAGCTGAATCTGAGTCCGGCCTGAGCTGCCCAGAGGCCTTAAGGCCGGTCAGATGCTGTTTTTACCTTCTCTTTGCTTCTTCCAGCCACTCTCATGGCTCGAAGAACCGGGGGGCAACTGATGGGGTTCAGACTCAGCACTGATGGAATCCGGACTCAGCACTGATGGGTCCGAACTCAGCATCCAATTGGCTGCTGGCACGTGGCCCTCACAAGGGCCGTTGGAAGGCCAACACCTGTCCCTACTAGGTATGACACCTGGACCAATCAGGGACTTCCACCTGCCCTCCTTAGGTATGAGACCTGGTCCATACAGAGGCCACCACCTGTCCTGGACAGGTGGCTCAGAACTACCACCTGTCCTAGACAGGTGGCTCAGAATCACTATAAATAGCCTTCACTTGTGCTAAGGTGAGGGATCTGAAAATCAAAACTCTAAGCTTTTGCTCTGACATTGCTCTGCACTCCTGCTCATACTGACTTGAGTGTCGAAGCGCCCGTCCGGAGTACCACTCCGGGTTGGTCCTCTGACCCTTTTCTTTCTTGTCTGTACCCTTGTGCAGCGCAGGACTCCACCAGCCCTTCAGCCGTGACTTGTTAGCTCGGACCATCCAGCCCTACCATAACCTGTTACCAATTTTAGACCTAACAGCCAGTGTCACGATGAAGGATAGCCAGTGTCATGCCCCGACCTCACTGTGTAAATATTTGTCCCTGGTTTTGTTTTCTATCAGCCCTATTGTGCCTCGGTTTTGTTTTCTAGCAGCACTATCTACACAACACTATCTACACAGGGAGATCCAGAAATCTTATCTGACGTAGCACACGTCTTTACTAAGGATAAGGATCTAAAAGAATCTCTATTTGCACACGTTTTATTCTTGAGTCCGATTGCAAAACAATTACAACACGTTTTGTGTTGATTGTTGAGTTCGAGTATTCTTCTTTATTTATTGTTGGTTGATAGTATAGGGAGTTAACAATGGCCAATGGCCATTGGATTAGATGTAAGGGTTAGGTGTAGTTTTTGTTAGAAAAGGAATAGGAAACTACAGTTTCTATATATATATATATATACCTACGTGCAAAGGGATGTTGGTACGATTTACATTTGTTATTAAAATTTGAGTAAAATTCCACTTCTTCTATAGAAAGTTGGCTCTATATCATTCTTCGTGGAATAACTCTTTGTGGATCTATTTGATTGGTGATTGACGGCATTCAATCCCGATGATGATTACTCTAGCGAGGAGGAATTCGAAGATATCATCCATCCATAGTATGCCTATGGTCGCGCTCCCCGCAAGCTGCGATTCGTGATCACGACTATCGAATTAAGGTGGATTGGCTCGAGTTTAATGGTAAACTCCGCATCGAAGATTTTCTTGATTGACTAGTGGCGGTCGAAAGATTTTTCCACTCTATGGAAGTACCCGAGGAGAAGAATACCATCAAGCTCAAATGAGGAGCTTCAGCATGGCAGGAACAACTACAACTTTCTCGTACAAGGATGGGAAAGCGGACAATCCTAACATGAGTACTGATGCGTCAAGTCCTTCGTGAGAGGTTCCCACCTATTGATTTTGACTAGATTCTCTTCCAATAGTACCAAAATTACAGACAAGGAAGTAGATCAGTGCGGAAATATACATAAGAGTTCTACAGACTATCGTCTAGGAACGTTATTTCGGAGATCGAGATGCAACGTATAGCTCTCTGCATCGATGGTCTTCATAAGAAAATCTATGATCAGGTAACTCTTCGCTCGGTTTGGACACTATCTGAAGCCATGAAGATGGCCGAGTGAGAGGAGACCATAATCATACGGCCCAAAGGACTTCTTACGTAACTCAAGCCATGATAGAGATACCACAAACGATGGTTTGTACGGTGAAAGAGAAGGCAATTTTCAATCCTCTTGTTTGGGTAAGCAAGTCTATCCAAGCGTTCCCGACACAAGGAAGAGGACAAGGACACGGAGAAGTTTCTTCTACTTCGGCAACGACCTAAGTTCCACGACGGGATCCGTACAAGTAGCAGTGGATTTAAAGTGCAACCAATTGGGTCACAAATCCAATGAGTGTCCCAAACGTGGTTGGCATAGTATCAATCTAACGATTGGAGAAAGATAATGAAGATGATGATTCGAAACAGTGCGATGAAAAAGAGAAAAATACATAAGATCCCATACCTACTACTTGTGCTCCTGGACAATCTCTGGTGATGCATCGTGTGATTTTCACATCTAAAATAGAGGAGCTCACGTAGCGGAAAGGGTTTGCATCATGTGATGTGCAAGATATGGTCAAAGAAAGGGTTTCCTGCATCATCATTGATGGAGGTTGCATGGATAATTATTGGCACAAGGACATGGTGACGAAACTCAAGTTAATGACAGAGAAGCAACATACTCCCTCCAAGCTCGGTTGGAAGCAACATACTCCCTCCAAGCTCGGTTGGATTTTAAAGGATAACGAAAAGATGGTAACTGAACGTTGTTGAATCCCTTTGGAAATTGGAACCGTTAAAGATGAAATTTTTTGTGATATTATCAATATGGATACATTCCATCTTTCGTTGGGGAGGCCTTGGCAATTTGACAGGGATTCAATTGATAAGGGGAGAGATAACGTCTTCGTTGTGCATTTCAACCTTTGGGTGATGAGAATGATGCCAAATCTTCTCAAGTGGAGGGACAAGCATGTTTGATGGCCAAAGGATCCCTTTTCAAATCTCAGAAGGAGAAGAAGAAGCGCATACATAAAGGCGTAAAAAAGAAGCAAAAGAAGCTGGTTGTAGCTAATGTTAAGTACAATGCCGAAAAGTCCAAGCATCACGTTTTAAGGTCTTTGAGGTAGGAGATGTTATGACGACAACACCAATGAACTCAGGGTTGAGTTCCCTTCAAGTGGAGGGGAATGTCGTAGTACACGTCTCTACTAAGGATAAGTATCTAAAGGAATCCCTATTTCACACGTCACTTTTTATAAGTCTGATTACAAAACAATTACAACACGGATTTGTTGAGTGTCGAGTTTGAGTAGTTGGTCAATAGTATACGGAGTCAACGGTGGCCATTGGATTAGATCTAAGGCTTAGGTGTAGTTTTGCTCAGAAAAGGAATAGGAAACTACATACTATATATACCTACGTGCAAAGGGATGTTGGCACAATTTACGCTTGTTATCGAAATTTGGGAAAATTTCCTCTTTCTTATAAAGAGAGTTGGTTCTATTTCGTTCTTCTTGGATTCGTGGAACAACCCTTTGTACATTCGAAGGTCTATTTGATCGGTGGTTGACGGCATTACAACCAAGGTTTTAAAATTCGACCGAAATCCGAAATTTCTAGTTTCGGTCAAGAATGAAACCGAAATTGGGTATACTCGAAATTGTATATAATTTCGGTTGAAATTTCGTTTCCCCGAAATTTTAGGCCGAAATTTAAGGGATTTTGTGGGACCCGATCCTGCGAGAGGGGTGGGGCGCGAGCCGCCACGCTCTCCCTGGGTCTCTCGTACTCACGTGATTGGCGTGTGCATTTTATTATTGGTTTTAATTCATCTTTTATGTGAACTTGGGATCACTAAGGCAATCCGAATTCCACACAAAAGAGACTGACAGAGTCGCCACCTAGATGTGGGATCTAGGACCCATAATTAAACAGAAATCTAGACTCGCTACCTGGTTACAAGAATGGAAGGTATGGGGATTTATCCACCACATGCACCATTCCTGCCCGATAATCGGTCTTTGATTCCAAAAGCTAACTCTTTTAAATTTATTTTAAATGGCTCATTCAACTCTCTGTTAATGTGCTAACTACGGGACATGCATCCTATGATCTAATTTCAATGTGAATCATAAATGTGTATCTTGATTTCTTAATTTGTCTGGATTCAATCTAAGTGAAAGTTCTCCTAAAGTTCTAATTTCATGGAAAATCCTAAATGATTTGATTAAGCATTTACAAGAAAATTAGTATACAAAACACCACAATTAGTTGTGGTGCCGACTCGCGGTTGGTATGCCATCAGACATCCAAGCTGCCTACGTACCCAAGCCTCACTGGGATCAGAGTCGACGTAGTTCGGTGCACTTAAGCTAAGCTACTTATGCCTAACTCGACTAAGACACCGACCTAGACGGGATTGACTGTTTCAACAGTTTTAGGAGAAGTTATTTAATTCAAGTTGAGGATTTTATTATCCTAGGATTTCATCTAAGATGCTATATGATTCTTATCTAAATGCAAGTTATTCCTTAGACTAATGCAGGTTAGCCTACATCCTAGTTTACTAGGCTTGTCCTAGGGAAAGATTGGGCGACTAGTGTAACTAGACCTATGGTACGGTTGTTATCCACAGCAAGCGTCCGTGATGAGGCTGGACTCCTAACTCTAGGACTCCCTAAAACCTAAGACTCCCTAAAACCTAAGACACGACCTGACACCAGTGTTCCTAAATTGGGCTCTAATGGTTCTTATATCGAAAACCATAATCCAATGGTTCCGAAAGACTCGAGACAAATCGATTCAAGTTCTTGAAGTTAATGAATTTCAGATTTCAAGGATTTTCAGTTTCTGGACATTTAAGGATTACCAATGGCTCTAGGGTTCACCAAATTTCGACCTAGAATAACATCCAAGGAAGGGAATCGTGCGCTCTTTCCTTGTGCAATTTAATACTTAAGTTATAGCATCTTATTGCCTGGCATATCTCAGGATTTTCGTGGACAGTAACCTCGGAGCCAACAACATGCTATAGCTTAAATGTTCAAATTGTCAAAGATCGAGTGCAATAGGGATACGATTATGGATGCACTGGCCATTTTTCCAGGAAAATCTAAAGATCCTAAAATTTCTGTTTCAATGGATTTATGAATTAATATGTGACAAAAATTCAAGGTTCTTTAGAAACTTTATGATGATTTTTAATTAATTTCGAATTTTCAATGGATTTTATCAATTTTAAACCATATGAGTGATTTTACAAGTGAAATTATTGCAAATAAATTCGAAATGAATTGAAACTTCTACAGCAGCAAGACATGATGGGATGTAGCTTACTGGAAGATTGTTGCAGATTTTTACATTCAGCTCATATTTAATTTTGATTTAACAATAACGAGACCAGATTACAAAAATAACACAGAAACTACTAGAAATAGAAATCTAAATTCATTGAAATTTCTACAGTAGTAAGATATAAGTAAAAATAGCATGCTGTGAGATTTTCATGAATTTGAGAAACGATTTACTATCAATTTCGGATTTTTCAATTTTTAGACCAGATTATGAATTAACACTACATCCCATATGAAACAATATCCAAATAAATTGAAAAGTTTACAGCAGCAAGAAATATGAAATATAAGACTACTGTAAAAAATTTGTGAATTTTAATGGTGATCGGATGTCAGTAAAAATTCTCACAAAATCTGATAATTTTCAAAGAAAGCATTAAATAATATATCAAACAGAATCCAAAAATTCTTAAAACTTCATGGTAAAATGTATCAGTACCATATTATTTTCCCACGAAATTTCATTAATTTTGGAATCCATTTAGTATATATTTTATTTTTCTTCGTCGAAAGATATTTTTGAAGAGTTTTCCATTTTTAAAACACGATTTTCGAGGAAATTTCAACTCCGGAAAACGTCCTTTAATCTTGTTCTGATATGATGAACACAAGAAAAATTTAAAATTCCAAAAAATAGATCATCCTGATATGGCTATTTTTTCGAATTTTGTAATTTCTCAGCCATTATTTTAAATAAAATTCCACTCATCACTCAAATTTTTGAAATCCTTTGATTCAATGTCCGATCCAATCCGATGGTTATTTTAGTCTATTTAAATAGATCAGTGTATTCAATTTCGGGACGAATCGGAATTGAAACACTCATGTAGATCGTGATTTTGAGTACACACATATAATATTGAATTAAATTCAATTAAATGCTAAAAATCGTGCAAAAATACATAAAAAAATATCAAATAATCCTGGAAAAATCTGAGAATAGTGCACCTACCTGTGATGGAGATTTTGGGTATCCTTTGAATATGACAAGATTTCAAGGCGAGGATGTGGAGGATTTCTCTAGTAGTTTTCTTTGAGTCTTCTTCCTTTTTTTTTCTCATTTTTGGAAAGAAGAGAGCATGAGTATTTATAGGTGAGGGATGAGCCAGGTTGCCATCTTTAGGGCCTAGAGGTGTAGGGTGGAGATTGAGTGATGGAAAAAGGAGGGGGAAAGAATGGCCAAGATCGGATTTTTCTAGAATATTCTCCCTCTTCTTTGGCATCTTCTATTTAGGCCATGGCTATGTTAAAAATGGCAGGCACTTATGCGGCCATGATCATGTACTAAAGATTTAGGAACAATTCAGGGTCCAAGATGATGCCATTTGTCCTTGGAATCTTTGTAGATTTTGGAAGCAAATTTCAAGGTAAGGGAAATGTCCAATTTGGTTGCCTTTGTAGAGAATGGCAACGATTTGGATGGTTGCGATTAACTGCAATCTCCATGTGATCGAAAGAACGGGCGAGATCGGGTATCCAAATATCCTGAAATCTTTGCAATGATATGGAATAAGATTGGGTGGTTGAGATCCATTTCGATCGAAAGAATGGACGAGATGATGCTTCCAAATCTCCTAGAATCTTGTAAAAGATTTTTCAAATATTTTGAATGTAAAAATCGAAAAACGCGGTTTTCAGAAGATTTTGAAGTCCGATTTCGATAATTCTTTCGCCATTAAAATCGTTGATTTTTCCTCTTTCATTTAAGCCCAATGTTGCCATAGAAATATTATTTTCAGAATTTTTGACCAATGCGAGCCGTCGATTTTTAACAGCGAATCATTTTTCCAACCGTTGATCAAATTGACGATTCGATTGATCCAACCAACTTAATCAATTTTTGATGAATGATCCTAACCTTTGAAATATGAATTTTGACAACAATTAAAGTACTGAAAAGCACTGTTGTTGATAATTTGGTTAAATTATTTCGACGGCTCTCGTTCACCCACATTGATCCGTGATTTTTCACTGGGTTTTTGCTCAATTAAGTGGCACAATGTTTAATCTGAATTTGAGATTAACCTTGATCGATCCTATTTTGACTAAATGATCACAAATTCTTAGTAAGGAAAGACACCCAGGTTAAGATCTGCCCTTGATCTAACGATTTACGGAAATCGGGTTTCGGAATGGAATCAGGTCCCGGGCTGTGAAGTGACCCTAGCTTATTTTGTCCCGATTGATGATCCGTAAAGTCAGATCGAGATATTAATGACCTAAAACATATAAATCCATGATAGAGGGGCTCTCACATAGATTTAACACACTAAATTCACCAATCAGGGTATTTTTCAATTTTTCGGATCTAATCATCTCACCAGGTACATCTCTTTATCATTTCGGTTTTCAGAAAATTTGAGGATGCATACTTTACCAATGAAATTCCACGGATCAATATATTAGGTTATTGTTGGTTAAAGTGTAGCAAAATGAGGGTGTCTACAGATTTCATCCAAAAAGTAGATTTTATTCCGTTAAATAATAATTCCCTGAAATTTCAGTAATTTCGGTGGAAATTTTTTATGTAATAAAATAATATTTTATTTGATCTCGTAGATTTCACCAGAAATTTCAAAATTTCGGCCTAAAATTTCAGTTTTGATTAGGACCGAAATCACACCCGAAACCGAAATTTAAAACCTAGATTACAATAACGTTCAATCCTCAACTCGTTCTTCGCGCTTCCGGTTACGCCACTCTCTTTCCGATGTGGGATCTTACAAATAGTTAATGAGGGATTTAGATCAACACGGTGAATGAGCAGCCCCAAAAGGCTAGTTGGTTCGTTGGGGAGTCCATCCCATGAACAACCCATAAGGGGGTTTTGAATGTAATAGGTCTTTTGGTGTAATTTGTGTGTAAATTGAAATATAAGATGAGATTGTTTCCTCATCGTTTCAGCTCCGATTACCGAGTCTACCTCCTATTTTACAGAGTTGACCTTCAAATCTGGAGTTGACTCTCATTTTACCAAGTTGACCACCAAATCTCACCATTTCAACCCCAAAACCTCAAATCTCAACAACTTTTCTTAGTCAATACCAACTTTTCCTTCTTCCTTATTTTTTTCATTGTTTCCGGAGTCTTCCATTTTTTCCTGTGCGATTCATTTTATTTTTCTTCTTTTTCATTTTTACGGCATCTTCCATTTTTCCAGAGTATATTCTTTTTTTCCATTTTTTCCAGCATCGGTTCTACTTTTTTTTCTTCTTTTTTATTTTTACAGCATCTTCCATTTTTCAAGAGTAGATTCTTTTTCCCTTCTTCTTCTATCTGTTTTCTTTCCTCTTCCTCTCTCTCTCCCTCCTTTTTTGAGTTGCACTGATTGCCGGCAGCGGTGAAGAGAAAAAAAAAACTTAGAGAAGAGGGATGAAATTGCGATTTTCGTCTTTTTACTTGGATGACCCAATTCCCGCATGATTTCAAAATTAGACACTGGCCTATCTGTTGTCATATCAGAAATAAACGCATTCTCTTGGTCAAATGCTCATAATCTTATATGCATGTTGTAATTGCATAGAATCCTATATACAGATAACGGTTATAATAGTTCTATTTAACTATCTTAGTAAGTGGCTTACCGGGTGACGTTAATGTCTCATTTGAAAATTCTTAGGCATGGCTTGTTTTGGATTTTTGATAATTGATTTCCAAACACAATGTTTGAGGGATCATTTTTTTGCTCAATCAATTCTCAAAATCCAAAAGTGGCTTAAATAAGCCAAGGCAAATGGTTCAGATTTTGTACACCAATGCTTTGTTTGACATGAGCCTTTTTTCCATCTTTTTTCTTAAAGTAACAAGAATTCTTTATTGGTCATTGTTCGGGGTCTCTCTCATGCGATACCCTAATTAGGGGTGTCAATGGATCACTTAGGATTGACCCACCTATGTCTTGGTCGTGATTCATTCAGGTCACCTATTGGTTGGATCCTTTTTAGAGTGCTTTTTGGATCTTAATTATAGGTCATGATACCCTAATTAGGGGTGTCAATGGATCCACTTAGGATTGATCCACCTATGTCTTGGTCATGATTCATTTAGATCACTTATTGGTTAGATCCTTTTCAGAGTGCTTTTTGGATCTTAATTGTATTGGGTTTTTCGCCGAAGAAAACCTACTTTAATTAAGAAGCAAATAAATATGTGGATAAAAGAACCAAACAATCAAGAGAGCAATCACACAAACGAACACGAAAGATTTACGTGGAAAACCCTCAAACGAAGAGGGAAAAACCACGGGGTGAATACGAAATATCAACTAATCAAATAAGTAATACAACATCTCTTTCTCAAATTATTCACCCAAAACTTGAACCAATACAAGAAATAAGAGAGATAAAAGGTTACCTTGTTGTGAACAACAAAACCCACTTTCTCACTAAAAAATACTCACTTCGATCTTCAAGTTGAAGAAACCCAAATCCTCACGAAGTCTCCGTGCAATGGGAAGATCCAACAGCGTGGTGAAAATCTTCAAGAAGAATGCCCCAAGAAAGGCCCTAGGTTTTGATCCCAAGCCAAAACCCTAACCACACAAAAAAAACCCTTGTTTCTTCTTTTTCTTCTTCTTCACTCTCTCTTTTTCTTTCTTCAATATGTTCACCATTTTTTTCCTTTTACCATATTTATGTTTTTAACTTTTTCACGTTACTCCACCCACAACTCTCTCTCTCTCCGACTTTCCTTCTCTAATTATGAGAGCTACTTTCCTATTTTAATAAAAACGAGTGTGGGTGTGGGCTCGTTACATGGGGCTGGACCCCACCAACAATCTCCCCCTCCAGGCCAATGAGGAAGAGACACCAATCTTGACTCTCACTTGGAGTCCATGCCAGCTAGGCATAGCTCAAGCTTTCCTTTGGGAACAACCTTGGTCAACATATCAGACGAAGCATGAATCTTCTTCAACTGCACCAACCGCATTTCGATCACATCACGGATCCATCGGTTCCTGAAAATCCATTCCACTACTGCCCAGTGTTCTTTACCTCTATGAGATTGTAACTCCTGAACCCTTTTTGGCTCTCCCTCACTAGTAACCAATATATAATCTGAGTTAGGATATCTCGTTGATGGCTGATGCTCTCTAGTAGATCTTCTAACCTGAGATTCCACTATGTCTATCTCTGGGGGCTGCTCCCCTTGCTCATGATCTATCACAGTATCATGACCACCTGCATCTGATCCATGATCACTATCATCTTCTTGCACTTCTCCTCCATGTGTAACATGCTCGAATGGAGAACGAATAAATGTAAGATGAATAATGCCATCAACCACACTCTTAGATTTTTCAACCCTCTCAAAATCTGTAAAAGTCTGGTCTTTGTGGAACACAACATCTTTGTTTCTGACTATCTTTTTCTTTTCAAGATCCCATAGTCTGTAGCCAAATTCCTCATTTCCATAACCAACAAATATGCATGGAGTAGCTTTATCATCAAGCTTCAACCTTTGCTCTTTGGGCATATGAGCAAAAGCTTTGCACCCAAACACCCTCAAATGAGAATAGGAAACATGTTTTCCTATCCATAGCCGAGGGAGACATGTTAATTATGTAGCAAGCAGTGCGAACTGCTTCACCCCAAAATGACTTTGGCAACTTAGCCATCTTTACCATTTATCAGTACAGAGGCATTTTAAAGGTTTTCCTGTCTCTCTTTCTACCATGACATGAAATCTTTGAAAACATTGGAACACCTGGTCTTTTGTTTTCAAAAAATAAACCCACACTTTTCTCGATGCATCATCAATAAAAGTAGCAAAATAACGGTTGCCACCAAGAGATTCCACCTCAAAGGGACTACAGACATCAGAAAAGATCATGTTTAAAATATCAAATTTTCTTTTTGATGATGTAACAAAAGAGACCATATGTTGTTTACCAAATAAACAATGATCACATGGGTCAAGACGCGTACCTTTGACGAATGGAATAAGTGCATTCTTTACCAAAATTTGGAACTCCTTTTCACTCATGTGAGCAAGCCTCTTATGCCACAAGCTAGGAGAACTGTCTTCAGTAACATTTACCACATCCTTGCACACCTTTGCATAAGTCTTATATAGTGTGCAACAAATATTCCCCTTTGCAACAACGAGTGACCCTTTGGTAAGTTTTCATATTCCTTTACCAAAGTAGTTTTCATAACCTTCCCTATCCATGACTATCCCAGAAATCAGGTTTAGGGGCATATTAGGAATATGTCGTACATCTCTCAAAGTCAAAGTGCACCCAACATTGGTTTCTATGCACACAATACCAATTCCAACAATCTTTGAGAGACTAGTGTTGCCCATCTTCACCATACCAAAGCATCCTGCTTTATATGAAGTGAAGAACTCCATGTTGGGAGTAGCGTAGTAAGAACCTGTATCAACAACCCACTCTATACCCTGATCTGCAAGATGTAAACACTCTTCTTCTCCAAAAGAGAGTGTTATCACTTCTTCATCAGACACGATAGCCGTAGTGTCTTTATCATCATCATTTTTCTGATTTTTACCTTCTTTTTGTTCTCTTTTATAAACCCAACAATTATTTCTTATATGGCCCTCTTTGCCACAGTGAAAGCATTTTTTTCTTCTCTCTTGAATTCGACATTTCTCTAGATTTTTCATAATTTTTTGACCCTCTACTTTTACTTCTAGCCCTGTTCTCTGTGACAAGAGCCTGTGCATGGTCTGTACTCGTTGATTTCCTTCTAGTCTCTTCATTAAGTAAGCTACTAATAACTTGGCTCATACTAAGTACACCATATGGAGCAAAGTTACTAAGTGACACCACCAAAGTTTTCCAACTGTCAGGTAACGAGCTCAAAAGTAACATGCCTGCAACTCATTATCTAGCACCATCTTCATTGAAGACAATTGGTTTACTATGCTCTGAACTTCATTCAGATCCTCTACGATCGAACCACTTTCTTTGAACTTTAGGTTTACAAGCTTTCTAATTGAGAAAGCTTTGTTCCCAACAGTCTTCCTCTCATAAAGACTCTCTAACTTTTTCCAAAGAGAATGTGCAGATGTTTCATTAGACACATGGTGGAACACACTATCATCCAACCATTGCCTAATATGTCTGATAGCCTTTCTATTTAATTTTTGCCAATCTCTATCATACATGCTAGCAGGCTTGGCTTTTTCACCTTCAATGGGTTCATACAAATCCTTGCAATAAAGGATATCCTCCATCTTTGGTTTCCAAATCATCAAATTTGACCCTGTAAGCTTAATCATGGTTTCTGTAGAACTCTCCATCTCAATCCACACAAACAACTATGCTTCCAAACAACCTCAGCTCTGATACCACTTGATGGGTTTTTCGCCGAAGAAAATCCACTTTAATTAAGAAACAGATAAATATGTGGATAAAAGAATCAAACAATCAAGAGAGCAATCACACACAAGAACACAAAAGATTTACGTGAAAAACCCTCCAACGAAGAGGGAAAAACCACGAGGCGAATTTGACGAAATATCCACTGATCAAATAAGTAATACAACGTCTTTTTCTCAAGTTATTCACCCAAAATTTGAGCCAATACAAGAAATAAAGAGATAAAAGGTTACCTTGTTGCGAACAACAAAACCCACTTTCTTACCAAAAAATACCCACTTCGATCTTCAAGTCAAAGAAACCCAAATCCTTGCGAAGTCTCCGTACAATAGGATGATCCAACAATGCGGTGAAAATCTTCAAGAAGAATGTCCCAAGAAAGGCCCTAGGTTTTGATCCCAAGCCAAAACCCTAACCACACAAAGAAAACCCTTGTTTCTTCTTTTTCTTCTTCTTCACTCTCTCTCTCTCTCTCTCTCTCTCTCTCTATCTTGAAGGGGGAAGCACATAAAGGAAGAGTATGAGCACCTTACGTGATTCATTTTTTGCTGCTTATGCTGCTGTCCTGAGCCGGCTCTAACATCTGCATGATGTCTCTTTGTAACTCTAGCGGAAGATGCTCGCCCAATGATTGATTCACCAGCAACTAGTTAGTTGGTAGGGACAACCTCACCCGTGTGGCCCAATTATTATTACAGCATTCTCTACCATAGAATTCGGCCTTCAGGGTCAACCCGGCGACTTAGATGTTAATCGCCGCATTGGAACTACCTACCATGAACCTTCTACCCCGAAATCCCACCACTTAGAGTCCATAAGAGGTTGCGGGATGGGAACTATCGGGGCAACATCCTACCAAGGGGAAGGGGAATCCATCAAGGTTTTTGGCTCGCAATAAAGCTAGGGTCATGATCGAGCAACTAGTAGTCCTATCTATCTACCTCGCCAGAAACAATATCTTGAGTACCTATGATGGTGTTCACCCTTTTTTTCCTTTAACGTTTTTATGCTTTTGACGTTTTCACGTTACTCTACCCACGACTCTCTCTCCGACTTTTCTTTTCTAATTAGGAGAGCTACTTTCCTATTTTAATAGAAACGAGAGTGGGTGTGGGGCCCGTTACATGGGGCTGGACCCCACCAACAAATTGTAGGTCATGAACTATTTCGTATCCGACCATCCATCGGAGTGTCTGTTAGGGTTAAGGTAGGAAGTATCTCTTCGATACAAAAAGCAGAAAAATAAAATACTATTTGTCGTCTTAAGTGGGGTTTTTAAATGTTACGAAATTAATGAATAGAGACAGATGAACCAAAATATGAAGGGTATTTTTATATATTGGCGCTCTCCATTCGGATCTAGTCCAATGGTGTTGTGAGTCGTGACTACGACTTGGGCCACGATAAAAAATAATTTTGGGCCATAGGATATGGATCCAACAGACACTTTCTGATCCAGCTGCTATGCCCAAATCTAGTCAATTAGGCCCTGTTTGGATTGCAAGAAAAATATTTCCGATGGAAAAAAATTCTTGGGATTTTTTCCTTTCCATGATTTAGAGAGAAATGATATGATTATGGTTAGTTTAGAGAGATATCATAATAAAGTGAAGGTCCTTTTGAATAAAAATTGAATTGGATTGGCTAGAGTTATCTTTTTTTCGTGTATAAAAAGTAGGAAATTTTAGAAATATTTTTCCTTTCAAAACTTTTCCTGATGGGCATAGCAAAAAATAGCATCAATCACCACTGGAGGATAAAAACTATGTAGATTAAGATGTTTGAATAATCCAAAGGCCATGATCCTTGTGCTATATCATATCAATGTGGTGGCCCAGCAATCTTAACTCACCTCAACTCAACTAAACCTTTGTCCCAAACTAGTTGGGGTCTGCTAATGAATCCTTTAGAAAATTTTCACGAGTGGTGGCCCAGCAATCAACGACCATAATTGATGCAACTAGTGACGACCATAATTAATGCAATTAGTGCCTCAAACGCATGCCTTTCCTAGAGATACAAGGGGCGATAGGTACAAGTAGAGTGATAAAGAAGCCAAAAGGATGAGCCAGGTTGGAGTCTCTTTGGACTCTGGCATGTTTTGTAGGCCCAAGTTGTTGTATTAGTGATATAAAATCACTTGGTAATATCTTCTTTAAGAAAGGGCATTCTTGGAATGTGTTAAAAGGTCTACTAAAGAGAGTTTTATCTTTAGTTGGGTCATTCTTCTAAAAGGAGTGGATTTGGGGCTTTTCTCTACAAGAATAAAAGGAGATTAGGTTGATGAAAATAAAATTTACCTTTTGAAAATTTAACCTAAATATTTAGACTCTCAAATGAAGGATTAAGAGATCAAAAGAATAAAACAATTTAAGCAAGTGAGTCAAATCTAAAGTGCAATGCAAGAAATAGAGCAAGAGACGAGAAAGCGTGCACCCGAGATTTAAAGTGGTTCGGTCCTCAACCACACGAGGCCTACTCCACTCCACCAACCAAACCCGTTGATGGCTTCACTATTTGATCTTCTTAACGTCGGCGAAGATTGGTGCCGATTACAATTCCAATCGTCTTTAACCATGGTGGCGATCTTCACCACGGAGAGTGGGCTCCGCTTCTCCGAACACTCGCCCAAATACAATCAAAGAAAATAGAAAATTACAACTCCCTCTTCAAGGGTAGATAGCTCTCAAGCTCACACAAATTCCACTCTTTGAGATGATATACAAATTCAAGCCTAGGTCTAATCCCTCTAGATATACCAAATTGAGGCACAAGGGTGATTACCACTCTCTAATATGTTTAGAACATGTTTTGTAATGAGAGAGATGTGTTCAAAGGCATAGAGAACACACACACACACACACACACACACACACACACACATATATATATATATATATATATATATATATATATATATATATAGGGAAAACCCAAATATGACCGTTACAGGGGCATAGTCGTAATTATGGCAAAATCCCAAACGGTCATAATTTTGTTCCCGACACAGTGGTCTTGGAGTTCCGAGAATTTCTCTCAGAGTTCCGGGAATACAAACAAAATTTGGAAAATAGCTACTGGACCAAATCTCGGAGCTCCAAGAACTTTCTCGGAGTTCCGAGCTCGGAGCTCCGAGAATATTCTCGGAGTTCTGAGAAGCCTAAATCAGTCGATTTTCAAGATATTTTATGCTGATAACTTTTGGGCTTCAAGGGTTTCCAAGTTCGACATAGATGGGATTGTTATTCAATTAAGATCAGTTGTTTGGTGACTCCATTATGCCTCAAGGTGGGGTACCTAATAAGGATTAGATGTACAATCTAACACAAGACTTAAACCTTCAAATCTTCGTCTTTTGAAGCACATCTTCAATCTTGAACTCTTGCATGGATCACCTCCATTTCTTTAGCTCTTCAAGATCTCTCCTTGAATGCTCCAAGCCTTCATCATCTTTTGGCTTCAAATGGTGTTCAAGGATGTACAAGCCTCGATCCATGCCGTTTTCCTTGATCAAGCGTTTGAAATACTTGAATCTTCAATATATGCACTTAAACATCAAACACGTTAGAAATACAACACATTTCAACTTATGTTTGGAATCATCAAAACATAGAAGATTGCCAAGGTGAGAACCATTGGGCTAACAATCTCCCCCTTTTTTATGATGACAACAGACAAGGTGATTGCCACATTTAAGCATACTAACCATAAAACTTCTCCCCCTTTGTCATCACAAAAAGAAGTGATGAAAGTTTTAAACATAAGGAGAATAATATATGCAATGTGTAGCTCCCCCTTTGTCAAGGAATAAATCAAATCAAAACTCCCCCTTAATAAAGGCAAAATTCAAAACAAGGAGGGTTTTGAAAACTCATATGGGGTTTTGAAAGATAACTCATTTTCTAACTCCCCCTAAATCAAATGTCCCAAATCATCAATAAATGGGGATCATCCAAATCAAATTCCCAAGATAAAGATATAACAATCTAAGTAAAAGTCTTGGGCAAAAAGAACCAAATTCATAAAGATATTCTGTGGTACCCTGATCCCGCGAGAGGGGTGTGGGGCGCGAGCCGCCGCTCTCTCTCTCTTGGTCTCTCGTATCCACGCGATTGGCGTGTGCATTTTATTATTGATTTGAATTAATCTTTCCTGTGAACTTGGGATCACTAAGGCAATCCGAATTTCACACGAAAGAGACTGACAGAGTCGCCACCTAGATGTGGGATCTAGGACCCGTAATTAACCAGAAATCTAGACTCGCTACCTGGTTACGAGAATGGAAGGTATGGGGAGTTATCCGCCACATGCACCATTCCTGCCCGATAATCGGTCTTCGATTCCAAAAGCTAATTCTTTTAAATTTATTTTAAATGGCTCATTCAACTCTATGTTAATGTGCGAACTAAGTGACATGCATCCTATGATCTAATTTCAATGTGAATCCTAAATGTGTATCTTGATTTATTAATTTGTCTGGATTCAATCTAAGTGAAAGTTCTCCTAGAATTCTAATTTCATGGAAAATCCTAAGTGATTTGATTAAGCATTTACAAGAAAATTAATATACAAAACACCACAATTTGTTTGTGGTGCCGACTCGCGGGTGGTATGCCGTCAGACATCCAAGCTGCCTACGTACCCAAGCCTTACTGGGATCAGAGTCGACGTAGTTCGGTGCACCTAAGCTAAGCTACTTATGCCTAACTCAACTAGGACACCGACCTAGACGGGATTGACTGTTTCAACAGTTTTGAGAGAAGTTATTTAATTCAAGTTGAGGATTTTATTATCTTAGGATTTCATCTAAGATGCTATATGATTCTTATCTGAATGCAAGTTGTCCCTTAGACTAATGCAGGTTTGCCTACATCCTAGTTTACTAGGCTTGTCTTAAGGAAAGATTGGGTGACTAGTGTAACTAGACCTATGGTACGGTTGCTATACATAGCAAGCGTCCGTGATGAGGCTGGACTCCTAACTCTAGGACTCCCTAAAATTTAGGACACGACACAACACTAGTGTTCCTAAATTGGGCTCTAATGGTTCTTAGATTGGAAACCATAATCCAATGGTTCCGAAAGACTCGAGACAAATCAATTCAAATTCTTGAAGTTAATTAATTTCAGATTTCATGGATTTTCGATTTATGGACACTTGAGGATTACCAATGGTTCTAGGGTTCACCAATTTCGGCCCAGAATAGCATCCAAGGAAGGGAATCGTGCGTTCTTTCCTTGCGCAATTTAATACTTAGGTTATAACATCTTATTGCCTGGCATATCTCAGGATTTCCGTGGACAGTAACCTCGGAGCCAACAACATGTTATAGCTTAAGTATTCAAATTGTCAAAGATCGGTTGCAATTGGGATACGATTATGGATGCACTGGCCATTTTTCCAGGAAAATCTAAAGATCCTAAAATTTCTGTTTCAATGGATTAAGGAGTGAACATGTGACAAAATTTAAGGTTCTTTGGAAATTTTCACAATGATTTTTAATTAATTTCGAATTTTCAATGGATTTTATCAATTTTAAGCATATGAGTGATTTTACAAGTGAAATTATTGCAAACAAATTCGAAATGAGTTGAAATTTCTACAGCAGCAAGATATGATGAAATGTAGCTTACGGGAAGAGTTTTACAGATTTTTACATTAAGCTCATATTTAATTTCGATTTAACAATTGATTGACCAGATTGCACAAATAACACAGAAACCACTAGAAATATGAATCTAAATTCAATGAAATTTCTACAGTAATAAGATATAAGTAAAAATAACATACTGAGAAATTTTCATGAATTTTGGAAACCATTTACTATCAGTTTCAGATTTTTTAATTTTCAGACCAGATTATGAATTAACCCTACATCCCATATGAAAACAGATCCAAATCACTTGAAACTTTTACAGTAACTAGAAATGTGAGATTGAAGACTACTGTAAAAATTTTAAGAATTTTAGTTGTGATCTGATGTCAGTAACAATTCCTTCAAAAGCTGGTAAATTTCAAAGAAAGCATAAAATAATATACCAAACAAATTCTACAAATTCTCAAAATTTCATGGTAGAATGTACTGGTATCATATTAGTTTCCCACGAAATTTCATTAATTTTGGAATTCATTTAGTATATATTTTATTTTCGAAACACTCATGGAGATCATGATTTTGAGCATACATATTTAATTTTCAACTAAATCCAATTAAATACTAAAAATCATGCAAATATACCAAATAATTCTAGAAAAATCTAAAAATTAAGTACCTACCTGTGATCGAAATCCTCGTCGAATCCGAGAGCCGAAAAATTCGAAAATCGCACCGCCGCTTGATCCGCTTCCGCTTTCTTTCTCTTTTTCTTTGTTTTATTTTCTTTTATATTTTTTTTTATATGGAACAAGGGAGAGAGATGGGGAGAAACAAATAAGGAGAGAAAGTAGATAATGATAGTGTGAGAGTGAGAGAGTGAGAGATATTGAGGGAGGGAGATATTGAGGGAGAGAAAGAGAAAACTATCCAAAAACAATGTGTTGTTTTTCTCCTCCTCTCTTCCTCTCATCACCTCTCTTTATATAGTGAAAAACTTAGTGGAGAGGTGGAAATAAAAAATGAGAATGGTGGGTGTGGTGGAGAATAATGGAATATATAATGGTAATGGTGGGAATGGTGGTGGGAATAATGGAATATATAATGGTAATGGTGGGAATGGTGGTGGGAATAATGGAATATATAATGGTAATGGTGGGAATGGTGGTGGGGATAATGGAATATATAATGGTAATGGTGGGAATGGTGGTGGGGATAATGGAATATATAATGGTAATGGAGATAATGGTGGTGGGGATAATGGAATATATAATGGTAATGGAGATAATGGTGTTATTTTAAAGGGAAAAATGAAGTTAGTGGAAATGGTAGAGAAAGTTAAGTCATGCTAATGGTGAGTCCCACTTTGTGGGTTCCGCACAAGCGGGCCCCACATCAGCGGGCCCTACACAAGCGGGTCCCACATCAGCGGGTCCCACACAAACGGGTCCCACATCAGCGGGTCCCACACAAACGGGTCCCACACTAGCAGGTCCCACACTAGCAGGTCCCACACCAGCGGGTCCCACACAAACGGGTCCCACACCAGCGGGTCCCACATTCTCTTTTGCTCGGATTCTCATGAATAACCCTTCTCAATACTCAACGGAAAAAAAAATCAGAACATTGCAGGAATGACCAGAAAGATTTGAGAAAGCGTAAGGGACGAACACAGGAATGGAAAATACTGAAAAATTGACAGCGAAACCCTAATTTCTTTGTTGATCAAAGCAGAGCAAAATGGGGGTGTCTACAGATGCCCCTCTTTGGTAAAGATGACGTAGTCATCAAATACCAAAGTTAAAATGACAGAACCATTTTGCGTAGCTTTAATCGACAAAAGACTCTACACAAAACGGAACTTAGACGCAAACATTTACTACCTAATGCAAGACCCTAAACGAAGTCCTAGAATTGGAATGCAATAATAATAAAAAACAAAATCCCGCTGCGGTGCCGCTCGACATCACATTTATATGATGTTCAAAGAGAAAAGACCATTTTTGAATGGACTCAGAATGAAATACCATATTTTTACGGTTTCCAAGGAAATGAAACATCACATTTGTATGATGCTCAAAGAGAGTAAGAAACCATAGTTGTATGGATTTGAAGAGAATGGAATGCCGTATTTTTACGGAGTTCCAAGCAAATGAGGTATCATATTTGTATGATGCTCAAAGAGAATAAGAGAACGTAGTTGTATGGACTCGAAGAGAATGGAACACCGTATTTTTACGGAGTTCCAAGGAAATGAGGTATCATATTTGTATGATGCTCAAAGGGAATAAGAAAACATTTTTGAATGGACTCAGAATGAAATACCGTATTTTTACGGCTTCAATCTTCGGTTGAGATGAATTAATGAATTTGACAATGAAGAATTTGGAGATTTTTTCATGAATTTGAATTTGACGTAGAATTGGATTTGATGAATTTGGGGAATTTGAATTTGACGTAGAATTGGATTTGATGAATTTTGGGAATTTGAATTTGACGTAGAATTGGACTTGATGAATTTTGGGAATTTGAATTTAACGTAGAATTGGACTTGATGAATTTTGGGAATTTGAATTTGACGTAGAATTGGACTTGATGAATTTTGGGAATTTGAATTTAACGTAGAATTGGATTTGATGAATTACGGAATTCCAAGGAAATGAGGTATCATATTTGTATGATGCTCAAAGAGAACATTTTTGAATGGACTCAGAAGGGAATGGAATACCGTATTTTTATGGAGTTCCAAGGAAATGAGGTATCATATTTGTATGATGCTCAAAGAGAATAAGAGAACATTTTTGAATGGACTCAGAAGATAATGGAATACCGTATTTTTACGGAGTTCCAAGGAAATGAGGTATCCTATTTGTATGATGCTCAAAGAGAATAAGAGAACATTTTTGAATGGACTCAGAATGAATGAAATAACGTATTTATACGGATTTCAAACAAATGAGACACCATATTTATATGATGCTCAAAGTTAACTCAAGGACAATGGACTATCGTATTTATACGAATTCCAAGAAATGAGACATCACATTTATATGATGCTTAAAGAGAAGAGACCATTTTCAAATGAATTCAGAGATAATTTGAGCTTTGACATAGATTATCAGAGAAAAGGAACTGAAATCTCTAATTAACAACTTTGGAAGCAAATGATTCCATACCACCATGCAGCAAAGGTCTTTCAAGGCTTGAACATGAGATGCCACTTCATTAGCAACCTGCCCCAGTTTAAGGCCTTCTAACCTTCTTCTATTCATTGACCAGAGATCATTCTTGCAACGATTTTTCACCATTCATGACAGTCGCACCTTTTCCAAGTTTCTCGGAATCTGTTAATGAACCTGCCTTCAGAGTGATTGCACCCTACAACAATTCTTTAAAATAGCATTTGTAAATTTTTCTAAAAATAGAACCACAGACATTGGTAATAAAAAGACAAAATAAGAAAGATTACTCAAGTGATCTCGTGATGCTTCTGACTTATCAGTATTTTCTTTTGGGTTAGGTTAGCCTCTTTTAAAGAATGTTTCTCCACTGATAAACATCTTAACTTATTTTTTAAGACAGTGATACTTCATATATCCTTCTATCAACTTTCGGATTGTTTTGAAATTAATGCCCTTAGTTTCGGGAATCATTGTTATTTTTGCCTGACCTACTGAGAGTTCAGAGGTCGATGTAATTCTTCTGGCGTGAACCCCATCTTACCACGACCAAGTATTCCTTTTTAGATTTTCAACTTGGCGGACCGTTCAACCTTAACTTTTGCCTGAATCGCCTTTTCAGGTTTTTGACTCAGCAGGCTACCCCCTTAACTTTTGCCTAAGCTGCCTTTTCAGGTTTTCAACTTAGCAGGGGAATGATCCTAAATTTTGCCTAGATCGCCTTTTCAGGTTTTCAATCTAGCGGATCTTCAAGCTCCATTCTCTTTTTTTTTTTTTTTTTTTTTTACTTGAACACCAAAAGGACTTTACAGGTGAGGTAGAGCTTTTCAAAAAATGGCTTAAGGTTTTGCAAGAGTTTCAACCGAACCTGTGAACAGGTTGCCTACGTATCCCAGTGTAGGAATCAGGTCATGCGTAGTTCAGGGGAATGCCCCTAGTACATTGGGTTTTGAAGGAAAATTTTATGTAGGCTCGAAAGGGTTTGCAAAAGGTTATATATTTTTTGATTTTGGGTTATGAATTTGGGTTTTATTCGGCCAAAAGACGGCCTTCTGGTGTTCAAGCATAGAACCTCTTGAGTTGATCAAGATTTGTTGGTTCCGACAATATTTCTCCATTTAAATTACAGAGCTTGACGGCTTTTCCGGGTAAGATTTGGTCCACGATGTATGGCCCTGACCAATTAGGCTTGAATTTACCTCTTGGGTCAAACACTGGTGCTCGGTTTTCTTTTAGAACAAGATTGCCTTCTTCGAGATCTCTGATTTTAACCTTTTTATTAAAAGCCCGGGCTATTCTGCGCTGATAACCCTGCACATGGTAAAGCGCTTTTAACCTCTTTTCATCTAGCATATTCAGCTCTTTATATCTGGCGTCTGCCCATTCATTTTCTGGCAACTTGACTTCAGTCAATACTCGGAGCGAAGGTACACGAATCTCTACAGGTAGCACTGCTTCCATACCATAAACAAGAGAGTAAGGGGTTGCCCCAGTTGAAGCTCTAATTGATGTTCTGTAAGCCCACAAGGCGTACGGCAACTTATTCGACCAATCCTTATGAGTTTCTGACATCTTGCTAATGATAGTCTTGACATTTTTGTTTGCAGCTTCCACTGCTCCATTTGTCTGCGGCCGATAAGGTGAGGATTTGTGATGCTTAATCTTGAACTCTTCGCAAAGAATGATAACTTCTTTCTTGAAATGAGATCCGTTATCTGAGATAAGTTCATGGGGAATCCCATATCTACATATGATGTTGGTTCGTATGAATTTAGCAACTGATGCGGATGTAAGCTTTGCATAAGAAGCGGCCTCAACCCACTTAGTGAAGTAGTCAATTGCAACGAGTATGTACTCATGACCACTGGATGACTTAGGGGAAATTTTGCCAATAATGTCAATTCCCCATACCGAAAACGGCCAAGGAGAAGTAAGAGAATGCAATTCGGTAGGTGGTACATGGATGAGATTCGCATGTATCTGACATTTATAGCATTTCTTCACAAATGTGTGACAATCTGCTTCCAATGTTGGCCAATAGTACCCCAGACGTAGGATCTTCTTTGACAACATCTTCCCATTCATATGAGGTCCACACACCCCTTCATGAACATCTGCGAGAATTTCTTCTGCCTGATCTTCAGTGACACATAAGAGTTGAATTCCATCGAAAGACCGTCGATATAACTCTCCTCCACAAATGACAAAGTTAACTGCCAATCTCTGCAAAGTCCTTATCTCCTTATTCGACGCCTCATTGGGATGCCCCTGGCCCGAGATGTAGTTCTTTATGTCCGTATACCATGGTTTACCATCGGGACATCTTGCAGCTATCTCTATAGCATCAACATATGCAGGAGCCCATTGCTCTTGAACCGTGATGGGCCTCATCTTCATATTGTGAGGTATGTCAATCATAGAAGCTAACGTCGCTAAGGCATCGGCGAATCTATTCTTCAACCTTGGCAAATAACTGAAAGTGATGTGCTGGAATTGCTTAGCGAGAACATCCAAGTATTCATGATATGGCAGCAACTTTTCTTCTTTGGTTCTCCATTCTCCTTGGGTTTGGCAAATGATTAACATTGAATCTCCATATACGTCAAGATTCTCTATGCCTAAGGCCAATGCAGCCTCAAGCCCAACAATGCATGCTTCATACTCTGCCATATTGTTGGTGCAATTGAATTGTAACTTAACGGCAAGGGGAACATGCTCATTTCGAGGTGACACAAGCAATGCCCCTACTCCCTGTCCTGTTTGGTTTGCTGCTCCATCAAAATAGAGGGTCCAACCAGTTTCTGGATATTCATCTTCTACCATCATGATCTCTTCATCTGGGAACATCGTCTTGAAAGGCTGATTTTCTTCTTGGGGTGCTTCTGCCAATTGTTCAGCAATGGCTCGGCCCTTTACTGATTTTTGGGTTACATGGGTGATGTCAAATTCAGACAACAATAACAACCATCTGGCAGTCCTACCTGTCAGGGCTGGTTTTTCAAAGAGATATTTCAGAGGATCCATCCTTGATAGGAGCAAGACCTTATGTGATAAAAGGTAATGCCTGAGTCGCTGAGTAGCCCAAACCAAAGCTAAGCAGGTTTTTTCTAGGACAGTATACTTCTGTTCGTACTCCAACATCTTCTTACTAAGATAGTATACAGCCTTTTCATGCTTGGTTTCCGGATCTTGCTGTGCTAACATACAGCCCATTGTGGTTTCTGTTACTGACAAGTAAAGCAGCAATGGATGCCCCGGTATTACTGGTGCTACTATCGGTGGTTCAGACAAACTTTGCTTTATTTTCTCGAAGGCCTGTTGACATTCCTCCGTCCACTCTTTGGAAGAGTTTTTCTTTAATAGCTTGAAGATAGGTTCACAAGTTGAAGTCAGATGAGCAATGAATCGTCTTAGGAACTGTATCCTTCCTAGGAACCCCCGTATTTCCTTCTCGGTTCTAGGTGGCGGCATCTCCTGGATAGCCTTAATTTTCTGAGGATCCACCTCTATGCCCCTTTGACTCACCATGAATCCAAGCAACTTACCAGAGGTAACCCCGAATACACACTTGCTAGGATTCAAGCGAAGCTGGTATTTGAGTATTCTTTCAAAGAACTTCTTGAGGTTCGGGATGTGATCTCTCCTTTCCTTGGCTTTTACAATCATATCATCGACATAAACTTCGACTTCTCGATGTATCATGTCATGGAGTAAAGCTGTAGCTGCTCTTTGATATGTTGCACCAGCATTCTTAAGACCAAATGGCATTACCCGATAGCAATATGTCCCCCATTGTGTAATGAACGAGGTTTTAGCCATGTCTTCGGGTGCCATCTTAATTTGATTGTAGCCCGAGAAACCATCCATGAAGGATAGTAATTCATGCCCGGCCGTATTGTCTACCAAGATATCGATATGTGGTAGAGGGAAATCGTCTTTCGGACTTGCCTTGTTCAGATCTCTGAAATCTACACACATTCTCACCTTTCCATCTTTCTTCGGTACAGGTACTATATTTGCAAGCCATTCTGGATATTCCACCACTTGTAGGAACCCAGCATTCAACTGCTTAGTAACCTCTTCTTCTACTTTCAAGACCCATTCGGGCTTCATTCTCCTTAGCTTCTGCTTTTTAGGTTTAATTCCTGGCAACAAAGGTAGCTTGTGCTGAACAATGTCTTCGCTCAACCCGGGCATATCTTTGTAGGACCAGGCAAAAACTTCCTTATATTCCTTAAGTAGGTTTATTAATTCATCGCGCTCTTCAGAGGATAGAGTATTTCCAATTCGTATTTCCTGTATTAAATCTTCTGTTCCGATGTTTATAATTTTGATTTCATCTTTAAGAGGCTGGGCTCGGCGTTCCTCCTCTTGTTTGAGCATATGCTGCAATTCAAGGGGAGTTTCGTCGATCCCTTCTTCCTCGTCTGAGGAGGGAGTGTTATCATTATTAAAGTCAGAAGCAAACACAGAGACATACTGAGAATCGGATTTCATTGAATTGAAAGAAGTTACATCATTATTCTTGGACTCATCCTGAACAGGCTCAGGATTCATATAGTAAATAAACTCAGAAAACGACTCGCCTGGACTAGGCACTGACCTTTAACTGTAAGACCGGACTCAACAATTATACTGACCATGATGACTGACTCAACATAAAATAGTAAGTGACTAAAACTTTAACTGCTGCAACTGTTTGGCGTTGAAGGCTCGGCGAAGGCTGGTTCGTTCTGAACATCATCATGGCTGATACTTTCAATTTTGGACAATGATGACTGATTCGCATAGGGGAATGCCCCTAGCTCAAGGATTCTGAGAGTGAACTCTGAAGGACTTAGCAAAATAATCTTGAAAAGGTAGCCCCTAGAGGAGGAAGAGACCAGGGGTACAAGCAAGATTGGATTATCTGGACCAGGCATGATCAGATCATGAGAATGCATAATAGAAAGATTGTGAGATTCTGCATCTGCCAGTTAGGGGATGGCATGAAGATACGATCGAATCGTATGACAGAAGAACGAAAGACGCACGATCAAAAGATTAGATGAGATAGCATAAGATTGCTTTCAACGGATAGATCATGAATGACTAATCCTATGAGATTTTTGGAAATGATGGGATTTATATCCTAACCCAAAGGGAAAATTTTTTTTTTTTTTTTTTTTCACATTTTATCAGTGTTACCTGAAGGCATCAACCCTAATCCTAATCTATCGGAGTGGAGAGAGAATCTCGACTCATGCCTTTGTTCGTGTATCTAAGGACCGATCGTAGCCATTGGAAGATGGACTACGGCCTAATCTAGACACAAATAGGTAGAATATCCTAAACTAGGCTCACACACGTGATGCACATGTGTTCGTATATTACATGCATGTGTGGGTTAATCTAGGGGTAAGGCCAAGAGTTCCCTTAGCGCGAATCCATGTTCGATATACTGTACCAGTGTCCGGCGTATCAGTACGTGAACAAGGGATCCGTTTACGTACCATAAAGGTACTAGGCTAAGGGTGGAATGCTTCTCTAGCACAGAGGCACCAGGTGATGAAATCCCAGTCAACCATGCTAGATAACACTCCGGGTTCCTAAAATAGGATGTGTGTGCACGTGAGATGCATGGTTTAGATGCAAGTGATGTAAGTGTGTGCAATATGTTTGCGCAATCTATGATGCCTTCAGGTTTTGTTAAATTAAGTTTGAGTAAAATGTGATGAGAAAATAAAACAAGACAAACTAATCTAACAAGTATAGAGTTTTTATGAGCCATTTAAAATTAAATTCAAATGAATTATCTTTTGAAGTTTTAATGAAGTTAGGTGATCCCCAGCAGAGTCGCCAGACTGTGGGACATGATCCCGCGAGAGGGGCGTGGGGCGCGCCGCCATGCACTCTCTCTTGGTCTCTCATTCCCACGCGATTGGCGTGTGCATTTTATTTATTGATTTGAATTCGTCTTTCCTGTGGACTTGGGATCACTAAGGCAATCCGAATTCCACACGAAAGAGACTGACAGAGTCGCCACCTAGATGTGGGATCTAGGACCCCTAATTAACCAGAAATCTAGACTCGCTACCTGGTTACAAGAATGGAAGGTATGGGGAGTTATCCACCACATGCACCATTCCTGCCCGATAATCGGTCTTCGATTCCAAAAGCTAACTCTTTTAAATTTATTTTAAATGGCTCATTCAACTCTATGTTAATGTGCGAACTAAGTGACATGCATCCTAGAATCTAATTTCAATGTGAATCCTAGATGTGTATCTTGATTTATTAATTTGTCTGGATTCATTCTAAGTGAAAGTTCTCCTAGAATTCTAATTTCATGGAAAACCCTAACTGATTTGATTAAGTATTTACAAGAAAATTAATATACAAAACACCACAATTTGTTGTGGTGCCGACTCGCGGGTGGTATGCCGTCAGACATCCAAGCTGCCTACGTACCCAAGCCTTACTGGGATCAGAGTCGACGTAGTTCGGTGCACCTAAGCTAAGCTACATATGCCTAACCCAACTAGGACACCGACCTAGACAGAATTGTCTGTTTCAACAGTTTTGAGAGAAGTTATTTAATTCAAGTTGAGGATTTTATTATCTTAGGATTTCATCTAAGATGCTATATGATTCTTATCTGAATGCAAGTTGTCCCTTAGACTAATGCAGGTTTGCCTACATCCTAGTTTACTAGGCTTGTCTTAAGGAAAGATTGGGTGACTAGTGTAACTAGACCTATGGTACGGTTGCTATACATAGCAAGCGTCCGTGATGAGGCTGGACTCCTAACTCTAGGACTCCCTAAAATTTAGGACACGACACAACACTAGTGTTCCTAAATTGGGCTCTAATGGTTCTTAGATTGGAAACCATAATCCAATGGTTCCGAAAGACTCGAGACAAATCAATTCAAATTCTTGAAGTTAATTAATTTCAGATTTCATGGATTTTCGATTTATGGACACTTGAGGATTACCAATGGTTCTAGGGTTCACCAATTTCGGCCCAGAATAGCATCCAAGGAAGGGAATCGTGCGTTCTTTCCTTGCGCAATTTAATACTTAGGTTATAACATCTTATTGCCTGGCATATCTCAGGATTTCCGTGGACAGTAACCTCGGAGCCAACAACATGTTATAGCTTAAGTATTCAAATTGTCAAAGATCGGTTGCAATTGGGATACGATTATGGATGCACTGGCCATTTTTCCAGGAAAATCTAAAGATCCTAAAATTTCTGTTTCAATGGATTAAGGAGTGAACATGTGACAAAATTTAAGGTTCTTTGGAAATTTTCACAATGATTTTTAATTAATTTCGAATTTTCAATGGATTTTATCAATTTTAAGCATATGAGTGATTTTACAAGTGAAATTATTGCAAACAAATTCGAAATGAGTTGAAATTTCTACAGCAGCAAGATATGATGAAATGTAGCTTACGGGAAGAGTTTTACAGATTTTTACATTAAGCTCATATTTAATTTCGATTTAACAATTGATTGACCAGATTGCACAAATAACACAGAAACCACTAGAAATATGAATCTAAATTCAATGAAATTTCTACAGTAATAAGATATAAGTAAAAATAACATACTGAGAAATTTTCATGAATTTTGGAAACCATTTACTATCAGTTTCAGATTTTTTAATTTTCAGACCAGATTATGAATTAACCCTACATCCCATATGAAAACAGATCCAAATCACTTGAAACTTTTACAGTAACTAGAAATGTGAGATTGAAGACTACTGTAAAAATTTTAAGAATTTTAGTTGTGATCTGATGTCAGTAACAATTCCTTCAAAAGCTGGTAAATTTCAAAGAAAGCATAAAATAATATACCAAACAAATTCTACAAATTCTCAAAATTTCATGGTAGAATGTACTGGTATCATATTAGTTTCCCACGAAATTTCATTAATTTTGGAATTCATTTAGTATATATTTTATTTTCGAAACACTCATGGAGATCATGATTTTGAGCATACATATTTAATTTTCAACTAAATCCAATTAAATACTAAAAATCATGCAAATATACCAAATAATTCTAGAAAAATCTAAAAATTAAGTACCTACCTGTGATCGAAATCCTCGTCGAATCCGAGAGCCGAAAAATTCGAAAATCGCACCGCCGCTTGATCCGCTTCCGCTTTCTTTCTCTTTTTCTTTGTTTTATTTTCTTTTATATTTTTTTTTATATGGAACAAGGGAGAGAGATGGGGAGAAACAAATAAGGAGAGAAAGTAGATAATGATAGTGTGAGAGTGAGAGAGTGAGAGATATTGAGGGAGGGAGATATTGAGGGAGAGAAAGAGAAAACTATCCAAAAACAATGTGTTGTTTTTCTCCTCCTCTCTTCCTCTCATCACCTCTCTTTATATAGTGAAAAACTTAGTGGAGAGGTGGAAATAAAAAATGAGAATGGTGGGTGTGGTGGAGAATAATGGAATATATAATGGTAATGGTGGGAATGGTGGTGGGAATAATGGAATATATAATGGTAATGGTGGGAATGGTGGTGGGAATAATGGAATATATAATGGTAATGGTGGGAATGGTGGTGGGGATAATGGAATATATAATGGTAATGGTGGGAATGGTGGTGGGGATAATGGAATATATAATGGTAATGGAGATAATGGTGGTGGGGATAATGGAATATATAATGGTAATGGAGATAATGGTGTTATTTTAAAGGGAAAAATGAAGTTAGTGGAAATGGTAGAGAAAGTTAAGTCATGCTAATGGTGAGTCCCACTTTGTGGGTTCCGCACAAGCGGGCCCCACATCAGCGGGCCCTACACAAGCGGGTCCCACATCAGCGGGTCCCACACAAACGGGTCCCACATCAGCGGGTCCCACACAAACGGGTCCCACACTAGCAGGTCCCACACTAGCAGGTCCCACACCAGCGGGTCCCACACAAACGGGTCCCACACCAGCGGGTCCCACATTCTCTTTTGCTCGGATTCTCATGAATAACCCTTCTCAATACTCAACGGAAAAAAAAATCAGAACATTGCAGGAATGACCAGAAAGATTTGAGAAAGCGTAAGGGACGAACACAGGAATGGAAAATACTGAAAAATTGACAGCGAAACCCTAATTTCTTTGTTGATCAAAGCAGAGCAAAATGGGGGTGTCTACATATTCAAATTAAGCATATGCCCCTAATCTAATGCAAAATCATAGAAAACTAGGTTGGGGCTTTTGGAACCCACATCCATTTGGTTCCAAATGGCTGTGATTTACCTAAAGTGTTCTTTTCAACCCAAATTATCTTAGTCTTAGGTAAAGATTTAAGCACGCATTCATTTTTAAAATGTCCTAATCTAACACAAAAATGACATTTTGTGCAACAAGTAGATGGACATGAAACACTACAAGAAGATTTAAGATTGTCAACATTTTTCTTCTCTTCTTGCAAATTTTGGTTTACAAAAACCAATATCTCATTTTCTTTTGCAAATGATTTACATCTTTGAATCAAGTCTTTGTTTACATTTATCAAATCATTGTTTATTTGATTCAAAGCATCATTTTTGAGCGAGAAATTATCAATTTCCAAGTGCAAAGAATCAATCTCATTTTATAGTTTGGAAATTAAGGAGTTGAAATCCTTCTTAGTATCAAAAGTGTTTAAACAAGGATTCACAACACTATCATGTAAATGAGAAACCTTAGAATCTTCTAATGAAAGATGACAAGTATGATATTTAAAGATTTCTTCAAGTTTAATCCAAATCTCATGTACATCTTTACATGTTGAAATTTTCTCAAAAACATGGGGAGACAACGAGCAACAAATTGCAATTAAAGCTCTACTATTTAATGCTTGCAATTTGGATCCTATTTTTCCTTTTTTAGAAATACCATTTTCTACAAGATTTAAGATCTCTAAATCCAAAGATCCTAAAAAGAACCTCATACGGGTTTTTCATTGCCCATAATTAGTTCTATCAAAGGATGGAGGGATAGAGATGTCATGACCAATTTTAAAATCCATAGATTTTGCCAAATAATGATCTTTTAACTCTTACCGGTTATGACTTTTGACAAGAGCCCTTGCTCTGATACCAAGTGAAATTCTAAGGGTGGCCCAATCGACAACCTAAAAGGAGATTAGGTTGATGAAAATAAAATTTACTTTTTGAAAATTTAACCTAAATATTTAGACTCTCCAATGAAGGATTAAGAGATCAAAAGAATAAAACAATTTAAGCAAGTGAGTCAAATCTAAAGTGCAATGCAAGAAATAGAGCAAGAGACAAGAAAGAGTGCACCCGATATTTAAAGTGGTTCGGTCCTCAACCACACGAGGTCTACTCCACTCCACCAACCAAACCCGTTGATGGCTTCACTATTTGATCTTCTTAATGTCGGCGAAGATTGGTACCGATTACAATTCCAATCGTCTTTAACCTTGGTGGCGATCTTCACCACGGAGAGTGGGCTCCGCTTCTCCGAACACTCGCCCAAATACAATCAAAGAAAATAGAAAATTACAACTCCCTCTTCAAGGGTAGATAGCTCTCAAGCTCACACAAATTTCACTCTTTGAGATGATATACAAATTCAAGCCTAGGTCTAATCCCTCTAGATATCCCAAATTGAGGCACAAGGGTGATTACCACTCTCTAATATGTTTAGAACATGTTTTGTAATGAGAGAGATGTGTTCAAAGGCATAGAGAACACATATATATATAGGGAAAACCCAAATATGACCGTTACAGGGGCATAGTCGTAATTCTGGCAAAATCCCAAACGGTCATAATTTTGTTCCCGATACAGTGGTCTCGGAGTTCCGAGAATTTCTCTCGGAGTTCTGGGAATAGAAACAGAATTTGGAAAATAACTACTGGACCAAATCTCGGAGCTCCGAGAATATTCTCGGAGTTCCGAGAAGCCTAAATCAGCCGATTTTCAAGATATTTTATGCTGATAACTTTTGGGCTTCAAGGGTTTCCAAATTCGACATAGATGGGATTGTTATTCAATTAAGATCAGTTGTTTGGTGACTCCATTATGCCTCAAGGTGGGGTACCTAATAGGGATTAGATGTACAATCTAACATAAGACTTAAGCCTTCAAATCTTCGTCTTTTGAAGCACATCTTCAAGTCTTGAACTCTTGCATGGATCACCTCCATTTCTTTGGCTCTTCAATATCTCTCCTTGAATGCTCTAAGCCTTCATCATCTTTTGGCTTCAAATGGTGTTTAAGGATGTACAAGCCTCGATCCATGCCGTTTTTCTTGATCAAGTGTTTGAAATACTTGAATCTTCAATATATGCACTTAAACATCAAACACGTTAGAAATACAACACATTTCAACTTGTGTTTGGAATCATCAAAACATAGAAGATTGCCAAGGTGAGAACCATTGGGCTTACAAAAAGGGTTTTCTCTCTCCAAGGGTTTCTTCTTTCTCTTCTCTTGCAATAGCTTTGATCCAAGGTTGTTTGGTTCTTTTTATGGTGCTTTTGGGTTTATGAAGACATTGTAAAGAGGGAGTTGGGTTATTTGCTTGAGTTGAAAGAGGGTGTTGGTGGGGTTTTCACCATTGTTGGAGAGGTAAGGGTTTCAACCCTTGTTTGTAATTTCTCATTGTTAATAGTGAAAGTTTACTTGCCGGATTGCCTGTGGAGTAGGCCAAAGTGCCGAACCACGTAAATCTCTTGTGTCTCTTGCTCTCGTGTTCTTTATTTATTTCAGTACACTCTTGATTTTTTGCGCACACACTCGTTTGGGCTAATTCCGTGGGTTGCCGGAGGCTATTTTTTGTTGTTTGGTTGAAGTAATCTCTAATAGCCGGATTTATAGTGGCAGGGTCTTGCCGCAACAAGTAGTATCAAAGCATTCGGATTTTGCACACAAGGTGTTTGTGAAATTGTTTGTGAGAGGCAAAGTTTGAGAAGATGGCGAGTCCTCGGTTTGAGGTGGAGCAGCTTGTTGGGAAGAAGAATTTTGAGTTGTGGAAGATGAAAATTCATGACTTGTTGATTCAAAATGGGCAACATAAGGCATTGCTTGGAAAAGACAAGAAACCAGCATCTATGTCTAGTGATGATTGGGGGGAATTGGACTTGAAGGCTAGGTCTACTATCCGCTTGTGTTTAGCGAATGAAGTTTTATTCAACATAGCTGGAGAAAAGACGGCCGCCGATTTATGGGCTAAGTTGGGAAGTTTGTATCAAAGAAAGTCTCTCACCAATTAGATTTTCTTGAAGAGGAAGCTATATTCTTTAAGAATGAAGGAAGGCACAAACATATCCGAGCACTTGATTACGTTCAACAATATCATTTGCCAACTTGAAAGTGTTGGTGTGAAGATGGATGATGAAGATAAGGTGGTTACATTGCTGTGTACATTGCCGGATAGTTATGAAAATTTGGTCACAACTTTGAGTTATTCCAAGGATAATTCTCTTAGCTTGGATGATGTGTGTAGTGCATTGCTTGCCGATGAACTCCGGAGAAAAGTATCATTGAAGAGTTCGGGTCAAGTAGAAAATGAAGCTATTGTGATAAGAGGGAGATCAAGTGAGCGTAGTAGCTCATCAGAAGGGACTTCGAGAAGCAAGTCCAAATATCAATCAAAATCAAGGGGTCGGTATGACAAAGATGCTTGTTGGAATTGTGGAAAGAAAGGTTGCCGGTACAGGAAGGGCTTCGGATTCTAACTCGGGCCAAGAAAAGGGTGTTGAAGTTAAGAATGAAGCCAATCAAGTTGAAGAGTCCACATCCGGGTTCATTGAAGATGAAGTGTTCATGGCTAATGGCAATCCCATTTTCTACCAAAATTGGATCCTTGTTAGTGGTGCCACTCACCACATGTGTCCTCATAGGTCATGGTTTGCTACATATGAGCCATGTGATGGTGGTTCGGTTTTGATGGGGAAAAACTCTACAAGCAAGACGGTGGTAGTTGGTACGGTGCGATTAAGGATGTTTGATGGGATAGTGAGAACACTTGAGAATGTGAGGCATGTGCCGGAATTAAAGAAAAGTTTGATTTCACTTTCAGATTTGGATTCACGTGGCTACAAATTCACTGGGCAAGACGGAGTCCTTAAAATTTCTAAGGGTGCTTTGGTTCTTATGAAAGGCATCTGGGTTGGTAATTTGTATAAGTTGCTTGGAAGCACGGTGGTTAATGATGCACACATAGTAGCGGAAAATGATGAGTTTCTGGTTTGTTTATGGCATAGACAGTTGGGTCACATGAGTGAAAGGGGCATGAAAATTTTGATGAAAAATGGTCTTATCCCTAAGATTACCTTTGGTGAAAAGGAATTTTGTGAATTTTGTGAGCATTATGTGTTTGGGAAACACCGTAGGCAAAGTTTCAAGCCTGGGAGTCACACTAGTAAAGGTATTCTTGACTACATTCACTCGGATATGTGAGCACCGTCGCGTGCTACTTCATGTGGAGTTGCATCTTATTTTGTATATTTCTTTGATGACTTTTCAAGAAAGGTGTGGGTGACATTTTTGAAATCTAAAGATGAGGTATTCATGGCATTTAAGCACTTCAAGGCCGAGGTTAAGAAACAAACTGGGCGGCATATTAAAGTGATAAGGACAGATAATGGCAAGGAATTCAAGAAGAATGAATTCACCAAGTTTTGCAAAGATGAAGGGATTGTTATGCATAATACCGTTGCCTATACACCTCAACAAAATGGTGTAGCGGAACACATGATCCAGACCTTAGTAGAGCGTGCAAGGTGTATGTTGAGCAATTCAGGCTTGGGCAAAGAGCTCTGGGCGGAAGCGGTAAATATGGCTTGCTATCTCATTAATCGACCACCTTCGACGGAATTGGGTGAGAAAACACCCCAAGAGGTATGGTCCGAAACTCCTTGTGATTATCTTGATTTAAAGATATTTGGATGTGATGCATATGCTTTAATTCCTAGTTTTCAAAGGAGTAAATTAGATCCAAAGTCAAAGAAATGTATCTTTGTTGGTTATGGCAAAGGTGTTAAAGGGTACCGTTTATGGGACCCGGTTTCCCATAAGATTATTCTTAGTCGGGATATTCATTTTGATGAATCACGTGTACTTGCAAAGGCTTTGGAAAATGAGGTGGAAGGGGTTCGAAATGACGTGGAGCAATTTGAAATTGAACCAAGGCATCCTAATTCGGAAAATTTTATTCCCATTGAACATGTCACAAATGAGAATGATGGGGATGTTAGAAATGATGAAAATGTTGAAGAAGCACCATCATCATTAGTGGAACGCTTTGATAATCAAAGATTGTGTGGATCCTAGCACAATGGAAGCTTTGATAATCGAAGATGGGGAACCTAACTCATTTGAAGAGGCCATTCAAGGTGTTGATTCTTCTAGTTAGAAGGAAGCCATGGGTGAAGAAATGCATGCTCTTCACAAGAACCAAACATGAGATTTGGTGGAGTTACCAAAGGCCCGAAAAAAAGTTGGGTGCAAATGGGTTTACAAAATCAAGAAAGGGGTTGATAGAAAAATTGAAAGGCATCGGGCAAGGTTAGTTGCCAAGGGTTTTGTATAAAAGGAAGGTGTTGACTTTCTTGAAGTTTTTGCACCGGTTGTCAAGATGGTAACCATTCGGTTTGTACTTGCACTTGTTGCCATGCATGATTTAGAACTTGAGCAAATGGATGTCAAGACAGCATTTTTGTATTGAGATCTTGAGGAAGAAGTGCACATGAAGCAACTTCAAGGGTTTATTGAACAAGGCAAGGAGAGGCTTGTATGTAAACTCAAGAAGTCCTTATATGGGCTTAAGCAAGCATCAAAGCAATGGTACAAGAAGTTTGATACTTTGATGTTGACTCTTGGGTACCAGAGAATTTATTACGATCATTGTCTCTACATAAAGTTCTTTGAAGACGGCACCTTCTTGATGTTAGTCTTGTATGTAGATGACATGCTTTTGGTGGGCAATGATAAAGCAAAGCTTAAAGAGCTCAAGGCACAATTGAGCAATTCATTTGAGATGAAAGATCTCCGACCGGCAACTCATATTCTTGGAATGGAGATTATGAGGGATAAGAAGAATGGAACTTTGTTGCTTTCAGAAAAGATGTTTGTGGAAAAGGTACTTGAAAGGTTTGGGATGAGTAAGGCTAAGCCGGTAAAGACACCATTAGCGTCTCACTTCAAGTTATGCTTCGATCAATGTCCAAAATCGGAGGAGGAAGTGAAGAAAATGGATCGAGTCCCATATCCTAATCTTGTTGGGAGCTTGATGTTTGTCATGGTATGCACTAGGCCGAACATTCCTTTTGTGGTTGGGGTTTTAAGCCGGTTTATGGCTAATCCTGGTAAAGCACATTGGGAGGCCGCCAAATAGGTGCTTCGCTATTTAAGAGGCACTAGTGATTATGCTATCACATATGGAAAGGATTTGAAGTCGTTGCATGGTTTTGTTGATACAAGTTATGCTAATGATATGGACAAAGGAAGATCAACTACGGGTTATGTATTCCGGTTTGAAAATGGTTCCATTAGTTGGATGTCAAAGTTGCAATCAATGGTTGCATTGTCTACTACCGAAGCCGAGTACATAGCTTTGACGGAAGCTTGCAAAGAAGTGGTGTGGCTTCAAGGTTTGATGGGTGAAGTCGGTATGATCACTAAAGCCATGGAGTTGTTGTGTGGCAATGTGGGGGCTATTTGCTTGGCCAAGAATCCAGTGTTCCATAAGAGAACAAAGCATATTGCGGTTCGATATCACTATGTTCGTGAAATCGTTGAAGAAGGCAAGGTGCATGTTTCAAAAGTAAGAACAAAGGAGAACTTAGAGGACATGTTAACCAAGACGATCTTAGGAGAGAAGTTGGAATGGAGCTTGACTTCTCTCAGTGTTATGCCAAGGTGAGTTTGGTGATGGTGGCAATTGCAAGTGGTGATTTTCTATCAAGGTGGAGATTGTTGTATTAGTGATATAAAATTACTTAGTAATATCTTCTTTAAGAAAGGGCATTCTTGGAATGTGTTAAAAGGTCTATTAAAGAGGGTTTTATCTTTAGTTGGGTCATTCTTCTAAGATGAGTGGATGTGGGGTACTAGAAAAGGATTTTCTCTCTCCAAGGGTTTCTTCTTTCTCTTTTCTTGCAATAGCTTTGACCCAAGGTTGTTGGGTTCTTTTTATGGTGTTTTTGGGTTTATGAAGACATTGTAAATAGGGAGTTGGGTTATTTGCTTGAGTTGAAAGAAGAGGGTGTTGGTTGGGTTTCCACTATCAACCCTTGTTTGTAATTCCCCATTCTTGATAGTGAAAGTTTACTTGCCGGATTGCCCCCTGGAGTAGGCCAAAGTGCTGAACCACGTAAATCTCTTGTGTCTCAGGCTCTCTTGTGTTCTTTCTTTATTTCACTACTCTTGATTTGTTGCAAACACTCGTTTGGGCTAGTTACGTGGGTTGGCGAAGGCTATTTGTTGTTGTTTGGTTCGAGTAATCTCCGAAAGCCTGATTTATAGCGGCAGGGTCTTGCCGCAACACAAGTCCGCTTTAGTTTTGACGGGCTAAGAACTCAAGGCCTGAATCGGTCTAGTCTGTGATGGCTTTTCAAAGCCCACGTAAACCAACTCGCTCGAACATCCTGAGTTGTAGTTTTATGGATCCGTTCTTTAACCTTTTTGGAGAATGGTGTTCCTCAAATTTGGCACATTTCACACTCCAAAGGAGAAGACTAGAAATCGATCCGGGTTTGAACTCCTCTTTAACCTGTTGCTGGAAGCAGGGAGAGGCTACTCTGAGCTTCTATTTTTTCGGGGAATTTGGACAATCGGATTCTGGAAACCCAGCAATAGGAACTCCTGCATGTTCCCAAATAGCAAAAGCTAAGACAATTACATATATGTTTTCTATTCAATTTGGCTATAGAGAAGTGATAATTAAATTTAGGCCCCATGGCCCAAGTTGGTTTTTGCAGTAAATCAATGGGCTCAAATCCCTATTGAATTCAGGGCCGAAGGCCCAAGTGGGACATTTGGAGAGAAACGAATAGGTTCAAATCCAGTTATTAAACTTAGGGCCCAAGGTCCAAGTTGGGCCTTTCGTCGAAAAATGAATGGGCTTAAATTTTCTCAGAGTCCATTCCGACACAAATTTGTGACCATCGTTGGAATTCATGCTACTCTCTAAATTACCTTGTAGATGACATCATATGTCTAATCCTAGCTTTACCTATAAAAAAGAGTTGAATTTGGGAGATATTGTCTTTGGATCTGGAATAGTTTAAAACTCAACTCAACTCGAAAGTGTGTCAAGTAGAGTCACCTTAAATGAGTAACTCGTGAGCTCTGACTCATGTAAACTCGAGAAAATTTTCCTAGGACTTGATAGGCAATTTCACTGAAGACCATTTCGCGGCTGACTTTTGCATGAGTGGACTGTGTACACTGGTTCACTTTTCAGCAGAATTTGTCTTATTCACTTAATTCATCTAAGGTGGTTGTCCTCTCGTGCAAAAGTCAGCCACAAAATGGTTTTATGCGAAATTGCCTTTTCCTATTAACATATATATATATATATATATTATATTTTTATATATTTATATTTCTTACAATATGGCACTTAAAGACGGCTGACTTTTGCACGAGATGGCGATGTTTGCATTAGCGAGTCAACTCATTCTACTATCGAGTTGAGCAACTTAGATAGTTTTTCAGTTGACTCATGAGTTTTAGTGGCCATAAATTTGTTGTACAACAATTTCTATTTTTAGGGAAAAATACAGATACACCCACTCTAGTTTTTGGCACATTCAACTGTAACCCTAACTTTCAAAACGTGACAAGTACACCCCCTGAAGTTGTTTTAACGTGACGGAGTAGACGGCGAGGCGAAAATTACCAAAATGCCCTCATCTTCCCCAACTGTAAATTAGGGTTTTCAGACTAAAAATTTGAAAAGTAGGGTTTGATTCAAATCCTTATTTATTTATCAACATAAACCCTCGACATAGGAGTTTTTTTTGTCTTCATTCACACCATTATCATGATTTGCATATAAACCCTAATATTTTAGGGCTTTTTTTTCTATTTTTATCAATATTTTTTCTTGAAAATGTGGGTTTGATGTAGCCATGTGGTGGGGTTTCATTGTCTGTGGTGGAGGTGGCGGCGGCGGCGGCGGCGGTGGCCAAAGGTGGCAACGGCGGCGGTGGCCGGAGGTGCGACGGCGGTGGTGGGGAATGGCATAACCTTAATCCCTCTGCAAATGAGGGTATTTCTGTCCTCAAAATATTAACCATGGTTAGTTTTAGTCTTTCCGTCAGGTTAAACTGACGGACCGTTGACAGAGGGGTGCACCTGTCACATTTTGAAACGTCAGGGGGTGTACTTGTCACGTTTTGAAAGTCAGGGTTAGAATTTAATGTTTCAGAAATTAGAGGGGGTGTAAATGTAATTTTCCCTTATTTTTATTTTTACTTTCATGAATGATCAGAGTTTGGGGTCATCGTGAAACTATTTTTTTTTTTTAAATCTCTAGGTTTTATTTGAAAATGAAGCAAACAAATTGCTACTAAAAAAAGGTTGGAAAATATTGTCATGCCCCCGTCCAGTTGCTGTCCTCCACAAGGACTTTCCATCATACTGCACTTTCCAAAGTGGTGACGTTAACGTAGGGGTGGCAATGGTTCGGTTTCGGTTTCGGTTTGACCCCAAAACCGAAACGGAACCGAAATTTGAATCGGAACCGAATTTTCAGTTCGGTTTCGGCCAATTTCGCCACCCCTTACTCATATTCATTGGAAATCGGGGGCAACGGTTCGGTTTGATCCCCAAACCAAAATTTGAATCGGTTTGGTTCTACCGAAACCGAAACGGAAACTGAAACCGAACCGAAATTTGAATCGGTTTGATTTTACGAAACCAAAACCGAATTTTGGGTTTGTTTTCGGCACAGTTCGGCCAATTTTGCCACCCCTACGTTAACGTGGAGAATGCTTCTGGATTTCTACCTTTTGGAAACAAATTCGGTTTCCCAATAGGGGATGATGCCACGTGTTAGACATCTACGGAAGGTGCAGATTTTACGCCAAACAGCATGATTTTTAAGTCATTGGATAATCAATGTAGGGTTCATTAAAGAGTGTCCTCATCAATCAAAATGTTAGGACTGACTACATCGTAGTGCGCATGCCCAAGCTGTATAATCCGGTTTCAACTTTGAACTTAGGCTTTGAATGATCAAATGGCCCCCGCGATACCCACAATTGGACGGTTAAGATTATCCAGTTAGAGTAGTTTCCAAACCGTAGGGCCCTCATGACTGAAAACCTCACAGTTTTTTGTGCCCCACCAGCTACCTTTCATGTTTGTGCGAAAATAGCTTGATTTAAACTGGATTTCATTTCGATAAATCGACCCCCAAATATCTTAACCACGTGTCAGAGGAGAGAGAAAGAGAGGAGAGAGGAGAGAGGAGAGACAAAGACACATAGGGGGCGATTTAAGATATATGGGGGTCGATTTATCACTCCCCTAACTTTATCATCATTAATAATATTTTAATTAGGGATTTGCTAGCATCATTTCGTGGAGAATCTTTGCACGAGAGAGCAGCCACATAGGCTAGTCTTATTCATTTAATTGATCTGAGGTTCCTGTTCTTTCCTGCAATAGACGCTCCTCTGAATGCCTAATGCAATGGATGCTTGCAAATCTCTTTTAATTAATAAGAGCAATGATAGAATGAAGGGCGCCCTTGCAAAAACTAACTTCAAGGGCGCTCAGATTGGTCAATTTCAGCAAAAGTCAAAGCCGAACACACCTTTTATGGCGCCATCCACTTTTTTGGTGCCATCATCAAAGCACTTTTGCTGAAAATGACCATTCAGGGTGCCCTTCATTCTATCATTCCTCAATTAATAAAGAAAACACAATAAGCATTGGATTCCAATAATTCAGTCTGACAGCTGGAAACCCCACGCTAATCATCTTTAAACATCCCTTAATCATTGATCTCCTCTTTAAATAAAAAAAAATAGGTTCAAAAGAAATAAAGAAAATGCAGCAAATGACCAAACTACCCTTTTAAATGGTTAATTTTCACTCAAATGCCATCACTCCTACAGCTATCACTGGCAGTCGGAGGCCGCCAAGGCCGGCTAGGATACCTCCCCTCAAAGAATATGGTGTCCGGTGAAAGTCTATTAGAATATGTGAGATCCAACTGTTAGATTGGGTGTAGATGAGGGTGTAGATCACATAGTTGAATCATCTAGGTGATAAATTTAGAAAGTTGCTTAGAAGAGGCAACCTAGATATATTAGGCAACCAGATTACAATAGCAAATCTAACCTAATTGCTAATGTAATATGGTTGCCTAATGTATCTAGGTTACCTCATCTAAACAACTTTCTTATTCTACTATCAAGAAGATTCAACGGTGAGATCTACACCCAATCCAATGGTTGGATCTCACTTATTTTAAGTTTTTAACAAAATCTGTCTTGCAAGAGAGGTGGTCCTCGGCGTATCCGACCGAGGATTCGAAGCACAAGAGAGTAGCAATCCTCTAATCGTGGGCCTGAACCTGGTGGGCCCCGGGAAGAGTTCGTTTTTCCTTTCGTTCATAGGACGCAATAGGACAATGCTACCAACTAACGCCGTTAGCTGATACCGTTCGAGCACTTTTACATGTTTTTTTTTTCACAAGAAAGTAACCGGCAAAATAAGGCAAGCGGTTACCGTTATATAAAGCCTGGATGTTAAAGTTGGGGTTGTTTTTGTAATCAAAACTAGTTATTGCCCTTATTTTATACAACCAAAGGATTTCGAAATCCTCAACCAGCACTCTCAATTACCGTTATAAGGAGAGGAAGGATAAAAAGTTAAACAAGTAAAAGATGTTGGAGCCCTTTCCATATAATCTATTATATTAAAGATGATAGCTTTATAACCGTCCAAGGCTGATGAGGACACTCCCATCTTTTCCCAACGTGGCGCCCAATCCTACGTGGCATCAAAACCCTAAAGATTTGCTGAGTTGTGCGATAAGTCGGCAATCCAAAAGCCATCTCACCAACTCTCTTCAGTGTTTATGTATCCAATGTTAAAATTCAAAACTCTTAAATAATGTGCCCTTTCGTCTCTCTCTCTCTCTCTCTCTCTCCAAATATACACAAATATAAATACCTTTAAGTTGCTGTAGAGAAGAACTCGTCCGCTTGATCTACTCCTCAAAAATTCGCCGATGATCTAATCGACGCAAAACTGTAAGTTGAATCGATGGATTCTTTTTGTTGCACAAAGGATTTTCTATAGGAATTATTGTTTAGAATAATGGAGATTAGTTGGATGAATGCCTTTTAGTTCAAAAATCCAAAACTAGTTGATGAATAAAGAGAACAAAATGGATGAATTTTCTTGTGTCTCTTTCAATTTCCAGCACATGGATTATGAAAGAGCTGTAGAAAACTCTATTCCTTTGTCTTCTATTTATAGAGATATGAATTGCCTTTGATACAATCCAAAGTTTATAGAGAATTCTCAAAAACAAGGAAACTAGTCAAAATTGGGAGCTTCCAATTTGGGAACAAGCTATGTTGCATTTTTCAAAATAGAAATCAAACAATGTGGAGAATGCTTTTAGAAATTCTTGGACGTTTAGATAGCCCTAAATTGGGCGTTTTTTCAAGTAGAAAACGTGGGTTGCTTTATTAGATAAAAACAATCCCTAAAATATCTTCTACACTCTCTTTTTTCTACTTTCACGCTATAATACTGTAGGTCAAATTTTAACTTCATTTTTGAAAGAGTAAATTGACGAATTAGAAAAAATCATATGCTACAAAGTTGTAAATCTTTCAAAGTTCTTCGAAACGAGTACTTATACATTAATTTTAGCTGAGATGTGAGTAAGTTATGACTGTTTTAGTAAAGCGAGTCTATAAGCTCAACTTTTTTATTTGATGGGTAAGTTGAGGTTAGGCAAGACCCCTACCAGATTCATTGATTAAAAAGAAGATTACATGAAGTTTTAAAAAAACAACCCAAACAGAGGGGAGCAAAACAAACAAACCACCAAAGCAAGCCACCTCTAAAATAGGAGGGGAACAAAATTTACAACAACCAAGAAATAAAACAAAGCATAAAAAGAGAAGGGGAAGCAAGCCACCTATAATCTAAACTTACAATTGTTTATTTAATTTTTTAATTAAATAAACATATTTCCTCCCATCCAATGGGATAAAAGCTTCATCCATATTTTTCTATAACTCCCAAAAAACCCTTTAGTTAACATTTAACTAAATTGGTATTCCCATTGCGTCCCATGGTGTTGTAGACACCTCATTTTGATCGAACCCTTAAGCTCTCCATGTTTGTGCAAAATCCTATCAAATCAGTGAGGTATGACCCCAAATTGCACCCTAAGCTAGGTTAAGGTCCCAGCAAGGTCCCTGCAAAATTTCGTCAAAATCCGAGCTCGTTTGCCTAGCGAACGAGTCAAGTAAAGTCGTAGTGCAAATACAGAAGGGGGTTGAATTTCTCCTGAGATGGGGGCGAATTTATCCTGGAAAGGACGTGCATGGCCGAATAAAACAAAAGTTGTGGGCGCGCCTCATCAATTTTCCGCGCGCCCAATCAACTTGGACTGCCAATATCAACTTCCAAAAAAGCTTATAAATATCATTTAACCTCTTCATTTTTCATTTTAATTAGGATTTTCTAAAACTAATCAGAGAGAGAGAGAGAGAGAGAGAGAGAGAGAGGAGAAATCCCCCAAAATCGAAACCCTTTTCTCACCTTCTTATCCGATCATCTCCGGCGAGCTCCGACCTAAACTCCGCTAGATCTTTCTTCTCCGGCTGACCTCACCGGATTCTGGCCAAGCCTTGACCGGAGCAATCCTCTTGTACGGATATTGCCTCTTGTCATCATCTTCTCTGAGCTCTAAGAGATCTTAGATCTAACCTCATCTTCAATTTTTCTATAGATTTATGTGGTAAAACCTATGATCTGTACAATTCAAGCATGGATCTGAGCAAAGATTCAACGAATTTGCTTAGATCTTCTATTTTGGTGTTGAAATGTTAATTTTTTCTCATCAATCAGCTTCTAGATCACATACTTCAAGACTATGCATCGATCAGTGATGTGGCCCGGGCTTTGGTGGTAATCATAGTGCTCATGTGCTCTCCAACTTCGGGGTAAAGGATTGGGAGGTGGTCTAATGGGAGGTAAGATGATGCGACCTGAGGCTAAACATTCTTGTAGGATTTTAGAAGGTAGAACAAGTAGAGGATCAAAATCCTTCCTTGGTTCCTGCTGGGGTGCGACCATGGGTTGATCATAATCTATGACTATAGGGTTCTGAGGTCTTGGCGGTTGAGGATTGGCACGAGAGACATTGCCAACCTCTTTGACTTGTGCGGGTGCAGGCTTCTTAAAATCTCGGGTATTAGGATTGTTTCGCTTATACACCCCCTGTGACATTGCTTCTTCAATTTGTGTGCCAGCATTAATGAGGTGCTCGAAGTCAGGATAATATTGAAGAGACATGTGATAATAGAGGTGAGGGGATAGGTTTTTGAGTATCATTTGAACTTGCTCTTTCTCAGTGGAGCGGTCAATCATCTGTGCTGACAACCCCCTCCATCTTTTCACAAATGTCAAGAAAGACTCCCTTGAATCTTGTTTGGTCTTTTCCAAGTCTTTCTTATTGATCTCTGCCCCGTCATCATACTTGAATTGCTTAACAAATTGTTCAGCAATGTCTTTCCTTGTCATATAGCAGGTCTTGTCCAATCCCAAAATCCACCTTCTGACAACCTTTAGTTAAAGAGACTAGGAAAAGCTGAGCCAATTATTCAGGAGAGAAGTTCTGAGGTTGGCATATGATAGTGAACATTTGGAGATGGGAAGTAGGGCATCCCGTGCCATCATACTTATCAAAGTCTGGCATCTGGAAATTATTAGGAAGACAAATTTTTGGAAAGAGTGTGAGATCATTTAAGCTAAATGCCCCTTGCTCTTGAATCTGTATGTTGTCAACCTTCTTAGTTAGCTGCTCTAATTTTTTCAAGACTGACTTATCAACTGGCATTGAGCCTGGGTTGTAGTTCTCTTCACCATATTGTTCTTCATCAGTAACATCAAATGGGCCTTGAGGAATGTGAATCACCATAGGCTTAGGAGGAAACTCTGGCATGACAGGGTGTATGGGTTCTTTGCCCTTTGAAGGTGAAGGAAATGATGAACCAAATTTCTCGGCGAATCGGGCTTTAAGAAACTGATTATTTTCTTTGATTTCTTTCATTTGCTCGAGAAGTACAGCCATCATAACTTCAAGGTTATTGTCTGAGGGTTCTCAACGTGTTCCGCCATGGGTGTAGAAGGAGGTGACGGAGAAGCTTCCAAAGGAGGTGGGGGAGGTGACTTCCTTACCAGACGAGAGCTTACTCGAACCCAAGTTCCTTGAGGGTGATCAATGGTGAATACTCCTGACATGGAAACAATGAGCACAAGGTATAAGATTGAGATTCGGCACGTATTTTTTCTCAATGATTAGAGATGACTGTGGCCTTTGTAAACAATGGGATGACAGAATGAATCTTGAAATGAGCAAGGTATGACAATGGCGACATGATGAGTAAAGGGGAATGCCCCTAGTCCAAGGACTACGGTAATGACCACTTGGGTATTAAGAGAGAAGATTTGAATAATGCCCCTAGTGCAAAGGAACATAATCATAGACTAGGAATGCAATGAGCTCAAACTCGGGTGTCCTAGAACGGACTTTCTTGACTAGAATGAGTCTAATGAGTTTTTCAAATGCAGCCTTAAGTATGAGAGACGAATGGACAGACAATTGAGAGGTAATGACAACCATAACAATAATCTGAACAAAGACTGACGAGGATAAAGCTAGATAATGATGATTTGGAGGCTAACGGACCTATGAAATAGACTTTCTAAACCTGAAGATGATGAAGATTAAGCAAGGGACATTTAGAAGATGAAGCCAATGAAAAATACGGTATCAGATTTAATGGGACCATGAATATGGAGATAAAATCACCGTTCTTGAGAGATGGATCATAGATGAAGAATGACACAATCAAGATGAGATCGTATAATAAGGGATAATCTAAGAAGATAACCTATGAGATCTTGGGAAAAGATGAGATTTATATCCTAATCTCAAAGGAAAAAGTTTTTTAATCTTTTAACATTTTATGCAATGTTACCTGAAGGCATCAATCCTAAGCCTAATCTAGCAGAGTGGAGAGAAGATCTCGACTCATGACTTTTTTGTGTACCTAAAACTGATCACAGCCATTGGAAGATGGACTACGGCCTAATCTAGACACAAATGGGTAGGATATCCTAATCTAGGCCCACACACATGATGCACGCGTGTTTGTACTATATGTATGCGTGGGGTAATCTAGGGGTAAGGCCAAGAGTTCCCTTAGCGTGAATCCGTGTTCGATATATTGTACCGGTGTCCAGAGTAGCAGTACGTGAACCAACGGATCTGTTTACGCACCATAAAGGTACTAGACTAAGAGTGGAATGCTTCTCTAACACAGAAGCACCGGGTCATGACCTCTCAGTCAACCATGCTAGATAACACTCCGGGTTCCTAAATAGGACGTGTGTGTATGTGAGATGCATGGTTTTGGATGCAAGTGATGTAAGTGTGTGAAATAAGCTTGCGCAATCTATGATGCCTTCAGGTTTTGTTAGATTAAGTTTGCAGTATAATGTCTACGAAAATAAAGCATGACATACAAACAAATCTAGCAAAGAGCAACAAAAAGATATAAGATAGAATTTTTATAAGCCAATTAAACTAAATTCAAATGAGTTATCATTTGAAATTTTAATGAAGTTAGGTGGTCCCCAGCAGAGTTGTCAGTCTGTGGGACCCGATCCCGCGAGAGGGGCGCGACGCGTGGCCTTATCTCTTGGTCTCTCGTATCTATGCGAATGGCGTGTGCCGTTTTTTATTATTGATTTAATTCATCTTTTCTGTGAACTTGGGATCACTAAAGCAATCCGAATTTCATTCAAAAGAGAATGACAGAGTCGCCACCTAGATGAGAGATCTACGACCCATAATTGATCAGAAATCTAGATTCGTTACCTGATTACGAGAATGGAAGGTATGGGGAGTTACCACCACATGCACCATTCTTGCCCGATAATCCGGTCTTTAATTCCAAAAGTTAACTCTTTTGAATTTCTTTTAAGTGACTCATTTAACTCTATATTAATGGATTTTCTAATGTGTATCTTGATTTTCTTAATTCGTTTTAATTATATCTATGTGAAAGTTCTCCTAAAATTCTAATTTGGGAAAAAGTCTTAAGTGATTTAATCAATTTTAATTTAAGGTTTTAAATGATGAAAGAAAATAAAAACTACACTAAAAAACCCCACTGGTTGTGTGTGGGGCCGACTCGTGATTGGTATGCCATCAAGCATCCAAGTTGCCTACGTACCCAAGCCTCACTGTGATCAGAGTCGACGTAGTTCAGTGGCCTAAACTAAGCTACATGCATAAGACATCTAGGACACCGATTTAAATTGGACTGACTGTTTTGACAGTTTAAGAGAGATTATTTAGTTCAAGTTGAATAGATTTTTTATCCTAGGACTCCATCTAAGATACTATATGGTCCTATCTAAATGCAAGACGTTCCCTAAACTAATGCAGATGAACATACATCCTAGGTTAACTAGGCTTGTCCTATAGGGAGATGGTTTGACTAGTGTAACTAGATCCATGGCACGGTTGTTATCCATAGCAAACGGCTGTGATGAGGCGAGACTCCAAACTCTAGGACATCCTAATTCCTAGAACACAACGTAAATGTTCCTAAAGGGCCATAAGGGTTCCTACGAAGAGATACCGTTATCCAACGGTTCGTTCGAAAGACATGGATTAAATTAATTCTGTTTGTTGAAATTAATGATTTTTGATTCCTAACATCTAAGGAATACCAAAGGCTCTAGGGCTTGACTAATTTCATACTTAGTTCGCATTCATGAAAGGGAATCGTGTGCTCTCCCCTTGCACGATTTAGCACATAAATCATTGTATATTGTTAGCTGATATGGTTCTTAGGATTTTCATGGACTACAACCTCGGATCCAACGACATATTATAATTTAAATACCCATATTATAAAGGATCAATTACAATTGGAATACGATTATGAATGCGATCTTGGCGGTTAAACTAGAATAGCATAGCAAATTTGCAAAGGAAATCAACGATTCCTAAGGTTTCTATTTCCATAGTTTAAAGGCTGGATACATGATGGAGAATTAGAATTCTCCAAAAATTTTTATAACAATTTGAACTTATTTCGATTTTCGTAAGGATTTAAAAATTTTCAGTTCAGATTATAGATTTACACATCAACTTATATCAAATCTGATCTAAATAAGCTAAAAGTTTTACAGTAGATTTCTTCTGACCAGAGAAGATTACTGTAAAATTTTCAGGAATTTTTAAGATGATTTACTATCCATTTTTCAATGTTGAAGATATCTGTCCAGATTATAGATTTACACATCGACTTGTAGGAAATCTAATCTAAAATATTTGAAATTTTTACAGTAGCTTTCTATTGACAATAAAATGTTACTATAATATTTTCATGGATTTTAAATGTGTTTTACTATCAATTGTCCAATGTTGAAAATCTCTGTCCAGATTATAGATTTACACTTCAACTTGTAGGGACTCTAATCTAAATAAGCTGAAAGTTTTAAAGTCTATTTATCTTGACCAGAGACGATTACTGTAAAATTTGTATGGATTGTCAAGATGATTTAGTATCAATATTCTATTTTAAAGATATCTGACAGATTATAACATTAGAAAGAAACACATAGGAAAAATAGTCCTAATCAATCCAAACTTTGTGGCAACATGTAATTCCAGTAGTAAATCTCAATCAAATATTTCCAGAATTTTTTATTGCAATTTACTATTTGTTTTAGATTTAATATGGCATTCTTGATTTGGCATAAAAAATCATATGACATATCTAACACTAACTAAAAATCTTGAAAACTTCAAAGGAGATCAGATCATATTTTAGTTACTTCCCATCAAAATTTTACTTCTGGAAACTCTATATAGTTTTTGGAAATTGATTTTTACCCAAAATAACCCTAGAAGGAAACTAATTTTTAAATCTCTTAAATTTAATCTAAAATTCTTCAAAACATTCATACTGTTTTAAAACCTTAAAATTCTATCATGTTTAAATTTTTATTGATTTTGGATTTGTTTTGACATCTTTTTAAATTAGATCTTTGGAATTTTACTCCTTTAAGGGTAAAGTTCAAAATGTCAAATTGTAGTAAAAACGAAGTCAAAATTTCTGAAAATTTCAGATTTCTATGCTTTTTAATACACAAAAGACTTGGAGATTGAAAAATTTAAGAAATTTCAAAAGCTTATTAGAGTTGATTTGTAAAGTGGGTGTAAACCCTCTTATTTTCAAAAATCAGATTTTAATATTAAAAAATAGATTTTCTAAGAAAAAAATTAGATTATGAAATAACATAAACCTGATCTTATCTCCTCAAAATTTCACATGCAAACACTTTCATCTTCATAGCTTTTCAAACAAAATTCTAAAGTTACTCCTAGCATGCTTCTAGTTTAAACTACATGAAAGAGGGTTTTAGAATACCAACCTTGCTAGCTCTCATTGTCTCTAGGGTAAGTAACCCCTGGATATAGGGGTGTAAACGAGCAGAGCTGAGCCGAGCTTGGCCAGGCTCGGCTCGTTAAGCTCAAAAGCTTGGCTCGGGCTCGGCTCGGTCTCAAGCTCGAATTATATTAATTTCACACCCCTCATCTTCCCTGGACAACCCTATCTAATGTTTTTTTACTACTCTTTTTACACTACGGGGGGTGGTCCAAGTAACAAACGGGGTTCCAAAAAAGAAGTGACATATTTTGCCTCCCCCTTTCACTCCCTGGACAACCCTTTTAGTGTATATATATTAATATAATATATATATATATATATATATTTAAATATATTAAATTCTTAACGAGCCTTAAGGAGCCGAGCCGAGCCTGGCCTAACTCGGTCTCGGCTCGTTAAGCTTAACGAGCCTGGCCAGCCGGCTCGTTAAGGATTCGAGTCGAGCTCGAGCCACGCTCGAGCGAGCTTCCGAGTCCGAGCCAAAATTGACACCCTTACCTGGATATACGCTTTGACTTACCCTTATAATCACAAAAGAAAACCCCGAAGAATAATAATATAGCCTCTAATATGTTTGAATATGTTGAATATATGAAAACACTTTGTATAGAACCAAGAGGAAGAGAGCACCAAAGCACCAAAGAAAATGGAATGAATTTTAAGAAGGAAGGGAGAGAGGGACCAATTTTCAACAGCAGAAAAAGCCTTGGGTGGGTTTGCTTTTATAAGCACAAGGCTAGGTTTGAGTGAATTTGGAAGTTTCCAATGTGATCTCTCTCCTTTTGGCTTGTTTCCAATTTGCGCTTTGACTTTGTCATTCTTTGATTTTCATATTGAACTTATTTCTAAACCTAGTTTCTTGCAAGCTAAGCAATGATAAACTACACAATGGAGATCATTCAAGATCAATCTAGAAGCTTTCTGCCCAACGTTTGAGCTTATTTTTGACCTATTTAGAGGCTGATTCACGAAACGTTGTAAACTATAAAGTTGTAGATCTTTTTGAGACGTTCGAAACAATTATAATAACAAATTTTTTCAATTAGAAGATAAAATGTTATGGCCATTTTACCAGCCTGATCATACTAGCCCTTTCTATTTATAACTCTTCATTCTTTTCATTCTTTTTCTTTTTTTTCAAAACACATCAAATATGACATCACCATCCCACCTCATCCATGTTGGGTACCCAACTAAGTGGACCACCCATGTGGGGTGCCCACTTATGTGGCCGACCCACATGGGTGGGTCCACTTGGGCCCCTTCCTATGTGGGCTTTGCCCAATGGGCCTTCTCACATGAGTTTTGGGTTTTCATAAAAATTTAATAAAATTCTTTTAAATTTAATATTTTATATATGGATCCAATCCATTTGACATTTGTGGTGCACCCCTAACACATGATCGAACCATCTTTTTTTTGGCAAAATAACTTTTCGGACCAAAATGCCTATATTAGACCATTACACATCCAAATGCGACCAAAATACCCTCAAGTTGGTTCACCCTTAAAGGAGAAAGTTAAAAATGGAAAGTCTTTGTGGTCAAACCTAAAAAATAGAAAGTTTTTAAGTTTGCTTCTTTTGGTGGGTAATATAAAACATGATCATTTGGCATTCCCTAAAAAATGCCCAAAATGCCATCAACACTCAAAATTTTCAAATCAAGCGAGACCCCTGAGAGGTCTAAATTTAGCAGGTTTTTCAAAATTCATGGAATCACTCAAGATTTTTCAGACACAACCTGGGGGTCAAATGGAAGACATTAGAAATGACCAAATTACCACTGTGGTGCAAAAATTGATAAAATTTGGGAAAATCCTGAGAAATTTTAAAAATAGCAGATTTTCTTACTTGATTGAAAACTTGAATTCTCATCTTCCGGAGACTAATGGAATCCCCTAGAGACCTTCGTGATTGCGAATCAACTTCAAAACACCTAAAATGAGGTGAAATTCACCCTAAAATGCAAGAATGCCTAACCTAATGCAGATGACTGACACAGACGAAACAAACCTTTCGCTTTTTAAAGCGTAGCAAAATGGGGGTGTTTACAAGTATCAACGATCCATCTTTCGAGCTTCAAGAGAATGATCTCATCCTCAATTAGTCTTGGACTAATAAATATAAACTACCCTAGTGTCCTACACCAGCCTAGGTAATCTATACATCATCATTAATCTCCATGGGAAACCAGTCATCCGCCCAATTGCCTAATGGGAGTACTTTACTAGCTGAAATTATTAAATTAAATTACGGACTTTAATATTACAAACCATAATATAAAACATCAGAACATATCATCCATAGAAAAATCATGCATCTCATGCATGAAGTGATGTCCAATCTCCCTTTTGCCCATCTTTCACCAAAAGCGATCGATTCGTACAAAACAGTGTTAATTCAATTTCGATTAGTACAAAACTATCTTGATTTTAATTAGAAACACCATAAAACACTTTTACATTGTCTCATAAATCTGCATACAAAATTTGCATAAAACAAGATCGTTTGATTTGTGAAAAATAAAATTGTTCCATACCAGGAACACAATCCGGATAGCATGACCTTTCGAGTAACTTTGAGTGAGATATAACTAATCGAATGCTTTGTCAAGGATCTGCTCATGCTACATACACCCCAAGACATTGTTTGAAAAGTCTATGCCTGGGTTATAGGCTTTACAAATCATTTTGGGGTGGAGAAATAAAAACCCAAATTAATTTTCGGAATTAATTTCCTGAATTCCAGCAACTTGTACCAAAATTTAAAAAATCATATCTCCTACACCGCTCGTCTGATTTTGACGATTCTTGATGCGTTTGATTCGTATTCAAGTCTACTGTCCAACCATGTAAAGTGATTAGTCTAGAAATTACCATGCTGTTCAGTTTTGTTGTTTTCGGACGAACAATCCTATGTTTATTAAAACACACAAAGACTAGGAAAACTGAACCGCATTGCGGATTTCTGTTTGTTAGAAATAGCAAAACTGACGAGGCTAACGCTGTTTGTCAGAAAACAACGGAAGAATAAACCATGTAGAACAAAAATTTTGCTCTAACCCAGGATTCATAGGGACTAATTGATTTTACTGTGATTTAATAAACTCAATTATAAATACCTTTAGTTGCTGTAGAATGCTGTAGAAAAGAACTTGTCAGCTTGATCTACTCCTCGAAAATTCGCCGGTGATCTAATCGACGCGAAATCGCAAGTTGAATCAATTGATTCTTTTTGTTGCACAAAAGATCTTGTAAACAACTCTTTGTTTACCTTATAATATGATCTTAATCAGATTATAAGAATTATTATTTAGAACAATGGAGATTAGTTGGATGAATGCCTTTGAGTTCAAATTTTTTTGCCTAAGTCGCTTTTCAGGTTTTTGACTTAGCCGGTCTTCAGAACTTCTTGCGCTTTTCTTTTCTTTTCTCCTACACATACCTCGACTCGGATATAGGCGGGAGTCCAGAATAGAGTTTTGAAGATCTTGCGTTGTTTTACAGAATGTGACTGAACTTGGATTCAATAGGTTGCCTACGTACCTCGAAGAAGGTTGGGATCAGGTCCGCGTAATTTGAGGCTTTTTCTCTGCTGAGGAACCAACTGAAATGAAGGGTTTCATTGGTTTTGGAAAAGGTGACCAAACCTAAATTGGTAGGTTGCCTATGTACTCCAAGGTAGAGTGAGATCGGGTTTGCGTAGTTCGAGGATTTTCTATGGGAAAAAGGATCGAAACGGGTGATACGAAGGGTTTTGTTGGCTTCGCCAAAGGGTGACCGAACCTGAGTTTGCTAGGCTGCATACGTAGCCCAAAGAGGTTGGGATCAGGTCCGCATAGTTCAAAAGTTTGAAGGTATCTTCAAAAGGGGTTTAAATTTGTAGGTGAGTCATTTTAGGCTATGTTCGGTGCAGGGAGGCCCTTGATATTTACGAGTAATATCTTTTGATTTGATTGAGGTTGGTAGGTTCTGAAATTCTATCTCCATTTTGGTCAAGAAGTCTGACGGCTTTTCCTGACAGGATTTCATCAACGATGTAGGGGCTAGACCAGCTAGGTCTAAAATTTCCCCTAGGATCGAAGACAAGAGCTCGGCATTCTCTAAGCACTATATCCCCCTCTTTGAGTTCTCTGATTCGAACCTTCTTGTTGAAAGCTCTTTCTATTTTACGTTGATAGCCTTGTACATGGAACGCTGCTTTCAGCCGTTTCTCATCCATCATGCATAACTCTTGATGATGAATACGGGCCCATTCAGATTCTGGTAGATTGCTTTACATCAGGATTCTGAGTAACATGATTTTCAATTCGATTGGTAAGACGGCTTCCATACCATATGTTAGCGAGTACGGAGTGGCTACTGTGGATGTGCGGACATACGTTCTGTATGCCCATAGTGCGAACGGAAGCTTGTTTGACCAATCCATGTAGGATCGAGTCATCTTTCGAAGAATAGTCTTGATATTCTTGTTAGGCCGGTACGGAGACGACTTATGATGTTTGATTCTGAATTCTTCACACAACAAAGCTACCTCTTTCTTGAAGTGGGATCCGTTGTCTCGTATCAACTCGTGCGGGACACCATATCTGCAGATGATGTTGGCCCTGATAAATTTGGCAACTGATGCCGATGAAATTGAAGCATATGAATGAGCTTCGATCTATTTTGTGAAGTAATCGATTGCGACAAGTATATACTCGTCTCAAGACACTTGCGTATGAGCAAATGTCTATGGCTAACTATTTCACTTGTCTCAAGACTTTATGGGACGAACTCCCGGCACTCCGACCGGTACCGAAATGTTCTTGTAATGCTCTCAAGACTCTACGAGAGTATCAAGATAAGGAAAGAACAATGCAGTTTCTTATGGGATTGAATGAGTCCTTTGCAGCAGTTAGAGGCAAATATTACTCATGGATCCTCTTCCCTCTACCAACAAGGCCTTCTCCCTTGTTCTACAAGAAGAGAGACAACGGAATGTCACCGCCACTAATATTCAAGCATCTGAGCCTGCTGCTTTAGCTATAAAGTTCAATAACACCAATGATGGTCGCAAAACCCGGGATGTACACAACAAGAGAGCACAAAAAGTGGTACAAAAGAATGCTCAACGAGGAAGGCCAACCTGTGATCACTGTGGTTGGGTTGGTCTCACCATCAACACTTGTTATGTACATAATGGATATCCGCTTGGGCATACGGTTTACGAAGAAAATCCTCAAAGGAGTGTAAACCAAGCTAGCTATGCATCTGGGTCTTCGAATGCTTCTAATGGCGTTGGACTTCCCTCAGCATTAGATCAATGTCAACAATCTCTAGGCCTCGGAATAAGCCACATGCCATCACTAATCAAGTAGGAAGTGGTACTCCCACTACCTGCTTGTCAGGTATTTCTTTAAGCTTGTCCTCTTCACATGTTGCTTGGATTCTTGACAGTGGTGCCACTGATCATATTGTTAGTTCACCTTCGTTACTTACTACCATTACAACTCTTGGTAGCACCACTGTAAAACTCCCTAATGGTACTCATGCTTCCGTCACACATATTGGACCAGTTCATTGTAGATACCCCATCTTGACTGAACCCCAAATAACCTTGTTTGAATAAAAACCCTTTCAATTGAGTGATTTCGTTGTCCCAAATTTTACCGTAGAGTAGGTTATGATCCCAAGTAGGCCCCTTTTAAATTTCAAAAAAATCCGTTAAGGTTTGCCCAATAAGACTAGCATAGTTAGAATAAGTAGTGTTAGAGGGGTGTGCATTATCTAAAGTTCATGTGGTTTTTTAAAGAATAATGAAGCAGTTGTAGAGAAGGTGGTTGTCCAGGAGCATAAAGGGGATAGGTTATATCAGTATAATTTTTCATTAAAATTTGTCCTCAAGGCCACCCCTTTTCCATTTGAAATTAATGAAAATACACATATGGGGGGCTGTTCAAGGAATTAAGGAGGGGGTAAATATTATAGTTAAAAGGCTATAAATATGAGCCAATGGCCTCATTTGGGTGAGAGAGCTGGATTTGGGGAAAGATCAGTTCTTAGGGTTTTCTAATTTTCCAAAGAAAGAGAGATTTTGAGGATTAGGGTTTCATCCAAAGTTGTCTTCTCCAGCAAGCCTCCGGCTGGATTCCAGACACTCTCCCAACATCAGCCACTACTTCCGTATTCTTCTACATTTTTTCTCCATTACAAACCCTAGCTTTGTTTTCCCGTTTGAAGTTTTTAGATGGAGCATTAGTTAGTTCTTTTTCCTCGAGTTGCCTTGTTTTCTATAAGATCTGTTCTACTATTATTAATCTCTAGCCCTTTTTCTTCAGATTGGCCATATTTAACACTAACTCTTTTAAGCTTTAGATCAAAGTATCAAAACATTGATCAAATTCATGTCTGTGCATTCAAGCTTTAAAAATCTGGATCTGTATATATTTTAGTTTAGATCAGACCTTGTTCCTGTTCGAATTTCAATCTGATTGAAGAAATAAGAAAGTTAGCTTAGAGAAGAAGAAGTAGAAGCTGAGGATCTCTGATCGGAGACTAGTTTTAGCTCTTAATTTGAAAAGGAAAACAGATTGCGGAGTTACAGCAAAAGTAAGATACGGATCTTTATTTTTTTCTTTTAAAAAACATTTGATTCCTCATGATATGTTGTTTTCATTTAATCTGATAGTTGCATTTTTAGTTCAAACGATTTCATTTTTTTTGTGATTTTTATGAGTTCGATTTATTGTTGTAGTCATGTTTAGGATAGATAAATTGGACTCGCAGGCTTTACATTGTTAAGAAAATTTGTCATTAGATTCTTGAGAGGAAAGTTAATGTTTAATTCAGCTTTGAAGGATATTCTTTGAATTTCCTTGAGATCTTAAAACAGAGGTACTGTTTATAGGTTAAATTGTATTTATCACTCAGAATTATGCTAAAGCAATTTTCCATGTGTATGATATTTCTGTTAACCTGGTCATATTTAGGTGTTTAAAAATTGTTATTATATGAGGCGTCATAAGGAATGAGTTTGTATTTGAATCTTTACAAGGCGCTTATGAATTTTGAGATTAGATTTTTGACTTTATCATTTTTTTTAAAAAGAAAGAGAAGAGATGAATTGATGATTTTTGTGATACTAGAAAAAAGAATTGGAGATAGGAAATGATATTTTCTATCTAACTTTGCTAGAGTGCATATCTGTAGGCTTTAAGAAGGGAATTTTAATTTCAAACCCTGAGTTTATCTTTAATGCTGGTTATTAACGTGTGGAGGAATAGGCATTGGGAATACCTTTCACAAATGTTCTGTTTGAGCTCTATATGATGGAATTTTTAGGTCTTAATGATTGAACAGGTGTAATAATGTATTTTCATCTTTTTAAAAACAATGAACATGGTAAAATCGTTGTTTTTAAGAAAAAGGTGTAGATAGCCATATATTTAGCATGTTTATTTCAGCTTGTTATTCATATTGTGCTAAATTGTAATCAAGACATAATTTAAAATTAAATATGTCTAACTTCATGGAATGTAGGTATAGTTTCTTACTATTGGTTTCACTCAAAATATACAGATTATGAATAATGTCTATGTGAATTGCTACCCTTGAGCATTAAGATTATAATCCTAAAAAAAATAGAAAAGGAAAATGTAATATTGTCGATGCAGATGAAATGAAATTAATTGAGTTGTGTTGTGATAAATGTACTGTTATCTAATGGGTTGAGTTTTTAATGGATACATGTTTTGCTCGATTAAGAGTAGCAATAATTCCTTATTTTGTTTCTTAAAGAAAAATGTTTCATAATCTTTACAGACTTGTAACAACTTTGGGTAAGGTTCAGTTTGGTCAAGTACAAATGTCAAAATAGAGTAAAAACTATAATATCATTCTTGTCCATCACTATAGGTACTATTCATAGTATTTTCTTTGAAGTCAAGAAGTTTCATGTGCTGCTGTTTGTTTAATAAAATTTGATGATAAAAGAATATGTTCCTCATTTCATGCTCACCTTGTCTAGAAGAAAGAAAATATGATTATTTGTATAATCTTAATTCATTTTATAGGGCTATTATAAAACTATGTTTTTTTAGAGTTTGTATAAAAATGGAAAGAAACATAATTCAGTTCAATCATTTGTGAATCTTACTAAATCATTTTCTTTTAGAGAATGCAACTATTAATGAGTCAGAACATGTATCAGTTTGAAGTAATTACCTTATTTTTAGGATTAAATAACGTAGTACCACCTTTGAGCTTTAACTTGTTCAGTAGTTGTGGCCCCTTGTACATTTTAACTTAAAAAAGGGAATCCATGATTAGGTCATGTCTATGCGTGATTTAGATAATCACCTAGAAATGTTCATCTAAAAAGATAATTCAGTACATGCTATTGTATGGTCATGGCCATGATTGATTACTTTGTGTGGAATTAGTAAAGAAAGGCATTGATTTTATCATGTTTGGTAAATGCATTTGAGGTATTTTGCCTTTTCCAATTGGGTTAAAGTATCCTGAAGTGTATTATCCTGTATAATTATGTTGTAATTCCCTAAAGTACCACAGATAATGTAAGTGGATACAACTTTTTGAAATGGTTATGGGGGGGGGGGGGGGGGGGTTGATAAGAGTTATATAGTTCTAGTGATTGTACTACATGCATCTTATCATACCTGTATAGATCAATTATAAGAAAGTCTAAGCATGGGTCATGAAAGCTGACATTAGTGTTCACATTTTCTTCTCAATTAATCTTGACATATTCTGATGGTAGTCTAATCCATGCTCATGCTTCTTTGCAATTGATTCCTGAAGTTTTGATTAAGGGGGTTTAGATACCACTCACAGTTTTCTTTAAGGATGAAAATGATAAAATCTGTTAGGAGAAGATTAATGGATGGAAGCTGATTTTTATATCTCTTAAGCTAATGCTATGTAATTGTTTGGTGCTATTCAACCTTGTATTTTTTTTATATACTGCTTCCAATTCTGGTTTAGGCTTTTGTTTCACTTTCAAAGCTCATAATTTTCATAGAAATATTGACCAAAGAATGGGTTCGGTTTAAAAATATATATATAGTGGGAAAATTTGGTCTTCAAATTTGATCATGTAGTATAGTTTTCGAAGAAGGTCTTGCACTTATCTGGTTTAAATATATTTAGTGCTTAGGCGTGTTTTTTTATGTTATATAACACAAAAGTTCTTATAAACTTCATAAATTCAATTTTTTTTATACCTGTTTGGTTCAGTCATGTTTGTTTCGTTGCAAAGAAAAATTATATGCATGTTTTTATGCAGCTTACACAATATTTGAAAATTTTAAGGGTCTTATATTGTTTGAAATACTCTAGGTTCGAGTAAAACGAAAATATACATGTATATATTCTTATTCCATTAGCGCAACATTGGTAGCTTTATGAATTTTAATTTTGTTTTGGAGCAAGCTGTGTTTGGTAAATATAGATGAAAGGATGTCTTCAGATGTTCTTAAAATAATAGTATCATGCATATCTTTGGGAATTGTAGCGTAAGTTGTCCTAGAGTCATATAGTACCCTCTTATAAATGGAGCCATTGTTTCTTTCTCCTTGAGTTGATGAATGAATAATGATGTCAGTGAGGTTGTCTTTATTAGGTTAATTTTTATAGCATATCCTAAATAGAATTGAGGTTTCTTTACGAAACAGGTATAGTCACAAAAGTCATTTTACTGACATTCATTGGTATAGTATATAAAAGTATTTAATATCGGTATTTGCTTGGGTCAGAAGTTTTTCATAGGGAATTCTTGTCTTTCATGTCTATTAACTTCATTGAAAAGACATTAAATCATGTTCTTTTTATGGACGGTGACTTCTTTCCCACCTTTGGTTTGTCTTAAGAACAGTAGTATTCTTCGTTAAAAGTTTATTTTTTATTTGATTTTTCATGTTTTTGTGGTTTTTGTGTATTGAATTTACTCAATTTTGAAAGTATGAACAGGTTTATTTTTGGAATGTAGATTTTGTCTATATGAAAGTTTCTTTTTTTTTTATCCTCAACGTCTTTGGAAATATATTTGTCATTTGGTGATAGTGTAACTATGGTTGCCAGATAAATTTCAAGTCATATTAACACCCCTATTATAGGGTTACTAATGCTTAGATATTTGTCCTTTAGGAGAAATTACTTTCAAAATCCAATTCCCACACTTAAGTTTAAGTTGTAACCCTGGAATTTCTTCCCTTTCGTTGGGTTATTCTGACATAAAACCAAAATGCTCACACATACCAAATAGGATCAGCCATGAGCATGCTTTCAGCCATGGAATGAAAACATACAGATTTTAGCTTATTTGCTTATTGTTATAGAATGAATGGTAAGTTCTATCATCTCCAAATGTAGCATTGAGTATCATAAGTATTTTGGCTTTATTTAAAGTAAGTTCAACTTAGTACTCAGTGAGGGTTTTAAGATCATTGTTCTAGCTTTACCTCAAGTCACTCGAATGATGAGGGTAGAGGGTTTTTTTGTTGGACTTTATTCTTACTATAATCTGTGCATCTTAGCGGGAGTTTGTGATGGAATTATAAAGGGGTATCATCTTGAGTATCAACTCTGGTACGAACTCGATGACTTTGGCAAGAACATTTGGGGTAATGCAAATGACAAGTTAGGCTTCAGAGCTTTATTTTCTATAATGATTAATTATATATATATATATATATCTATTAATTCTAACTTCATTGGAGTATCGGTTTCAAGTTAGGTAATAGCCATTTCTTGGGCGATTAAGGAGTCATCCCAAGCCCATCTTTAGGGGGACTTGCTTAAGTCCTATGTAGCATCCCCTTCTGTTTCTTCATTTTAGGAGACTTTTCAAGTCTTTCAGATATTCTCTTTAGGCATTAGATTCCCTATCTTTGCAAGGGCAATGAAGGAGTCATCCCAAGCTCATCCTTTAGGAGTCATCCCAAACTTTTTTAGTCTTTTAGATGTATACCTTTAAATATTAGGTCTTATCTATCATAGCAAAGGGCTATGATGGCCCTAGCCGGGGCCTCCTCTTTTAGGAGACATGCTTTGTCTCATTAGGTCACTCTCCTTTAGAAGACAAGCTTTGTCTTATTAGAAAGTCATGCTATAGAAGACATACTTTGTCTCGTTAGTGTTAGTTGCTTCCCCCTATGTGAGACATGCTTTGATTTATTTGCACCCCCTCTTATAAAGTTGTTAGACATATTATGATTTATTTGCACTCCTCTTATGGAGTTGTTAGACATGTTTTGACTTATTTGCCCCCTCTTATAAAGGTGTTTGACATGTTTTGATTTATTTGCACCATCTTTTAGAGTTGTTAGTTTAGGAGTCTATTTAATAGACTATTAGTTTATCCTCTATAGGGTTTATTTTAGGAGTCTATCCTTTGTCATTTTTCTCTCATAGAGACTTGTTTAGCATTGTTAGAGCCTTACTTGCTTGGGATCTTACTATTTCCATTTACTTTGGGACACTAGTTTACTTGTTTGAGATTTTTATCATTTTTTGAGACACTAGTTTGTTTGTTTAGGATTTTTCCTTTAGCCCTAGGAATTTTGCCCTAGTATGTTGTTTTATTCCCTTTGGCTAAAAGGATGAAATTTTCATTTTAAAAATTCAAAAACATCAAAAAATATTTTAAAATTCAAAAAATAAAAAAAGTTAAAAGATTTTAGGAGCGTATTAGGAAAGTATGTTTCCGAACTACGTTGGCTTGATCCTCTCCCACGAGGTACGTAGGCAGCTTGGGATCTTCATCCCAAGTCCAGTCAAACCTTCAAAATGAAACTTTACAAATCTTTCAAAAATCATTCAAATTTTTAAGAAAAACCGTTTTAAAAAATATCTTCCTCTAGAGTTAGGAGTTTGTCCTAGATGTTTAGAGTGTTTTAGAGTTTAGAAGTTTGTCCTAGAGTTAGGAGAGTTCTAGAGTTAGGACCCCCTGTGCAGTCAGTTTGACTATATAGTTTGGCGCATAGTCGGCTGATGGATATCATCCCTTGGTGAGTAATAAAAAAAGGGCCCACACACCACTCTCATCCCTTACATATATTCTTCTGTTTTGTGGTTACTTTTCTGCTATGGTTTGTTGTGGATGGATATCAGATGACCTATTCGGGGTACTACTAGCAGGAGGGTTGCTGGGCTATACCCGCCCCCCACAAGAACCGCACCGGTAGTACACTCAACTCTTGGACACATCATGTGAAAGAAGGACATAGTTCGTGCATTGGAGGGAACTCTCAATGCACAAGTAACTATGCACCCGGCCAGGAGGACCTCAGCCTTACCCCATCTTTATATTGTATTTGTCCTCTGTTTGCATATAGGTACGGACATGTGTTGCTTACACATGTGAGCTTAGAGTTAGGAGTCTTGTCCTATCTATAGACTAGGGTAGTTCACCTCGTGTGGCTATAAATGCAGTCCTAGTATACTCACCAGTCTGTCATGAGTCAAGACCCCCTTGACTCATCTAGATTAGACTAGGGATGGTGCCCCTAATTAAGATATATATTGTATATATTTATCTATATTTATTGATTATTAGATTAGGGCCTTCTTATTTAGTGAAGTTTTCCTATCTAATCCAATCAATTATATCAATCCATCTTTTAGATCTAGACTTGGTCGGTGGCTTCTACTTGCCGCCCTCATGGCCAGGGTCTATCCTTTGATCCATTGATGGTAAACTCAATCCTTATATTTGATTAGACTAGGACCTACTCATTTGGTGAGGCTTCCTTGTCTAATTTTATCCATGATATTAATTCATCTTTCAGATTTAGACCTGGTCAGTAGCTTCTACTTGCCACTCTTATGGCCATTGTTTATCTCTTGATCCATTGATGATAAATTCTACGTTCATATTCCTTTATTATTAGACTGGGACCTACTTTTTAGTAGGGATTCTTTGTCTAAATTGATCAAATATATCCATCCATCATTCAGATTTAGGTCTGGTCCATGATCTTACTTTGTCATTATTATGTCCATGGTCTATTATCTGAGCCATTGATTATCCATTTGATCAATGTTCATCTATCATCAATTCATTTACCCTTGGATCATCTTGAAGTCATTGATGGAAAAGTTTGATCTTATATGTATCCTTTGAGTGCATGATTTATTGCCGATAGTATTTCTTTTGTAACTTCATAATTAGGGTTGACCTTATTCTCATCCTATTTACCTTTCTTGATTATCAGATAATACATCATGTCGAATGACAATTTGAGAAAGTGGGTTTACGCAACTACTGATTCACTTTGGCCCAAAAATTATGGAGGACATAATACTTCCGCTTACCGTCATTTCGTAGACATTGAAATTGATTGAAACTTCCTCGAGCAGCAGCCAAATTTTGGGACTCTAAACATCATGTTTTTCGCTTTGGATTACAAGTACTCTGTCCCCTATTTGAAGAATGGTGCATGTTATTAAGCCATCCTCTTACTGGCCCTCTAGTCAATCCTGAACAGAAGTTAGGATATTGTACAACATTTGACAAGTTGACTCTTTCTACCTTTACACCTGTTGAGTCAATCTTGCATAAGAAAGGTGTGTCCAATCCTAAATTGATTATCATCTTTTACCCTCATGGCAAGTCAACTGAACCTTATCAAATATGCCGTCGTCATGCCATGGTGATTTGTGTATACACTAGATGGTTGACTAAACAACCCACCCATTATGCTTCCCCTGTGATTCTTGATTTGGTACATCAAATATCATAGGAAAGTAATCTAGTTCCTACCATCCTAGCAGAAACCTTTGGAGGATTGGACAACATCATTAATCATGTCGATAAAGTATTCAAAGGATCACCCGTGTTTCTCTTTGTCTGGCTCTGCTTGAAACTCAAATTCTTTGAGCCTCAGGACTACTCGCATGGTACTCTGCTTCAGTATGATCTATGGAAGCGTAACTTTCCTACCCGTAGTAAAGAGGAGTGGATTGATTGGCTAGGATCTGTTCAAGCAGATCAAATTTCTTGGAGGCACTTAGGAATCCACGAAGCGGTATTCCGAACTTCTCAAAATCAATGGGTCTCCTTCCTCGGTTTGACACACACCTCTTTTTATATACTTGAGCGCGTCATGCGCCAGTACGAAGCTCTTCAAACCGAGGTAATCCTTCATATACCAATTATTCCACCAGTCAAATGTGACGCAACCTCCATTAGGGCTGTAATGCACCATTGGGAAAATAAGACGACATAGTTCTTGATTTCAAAGTTAACCTATGTCCCAGGAGGTGTATCCGATGAGTATTTTCCTTGGCTGATCCAAGAGCCGGAGGATGAGCGAAAATCCAACAAACCGAAATTGGAGGAGAAATATGACTGAAAATCTTATCTTGTAGTTATCTGTCATATGTCATAAAAGCTTTGATGGTCAGAATTTTTTGTTATGACATTTTATTTTCATGTTACTAGTTTTTATCTATGTAATCAGATCAGATATCAACCAATGAAATGTGTTCTTGTCTTCTATTGTCTCTATTTGATCTAAATATCTTATTTCATTTATCATTCATTTAATCTAGTTTGTTAACTTCCATTCAGGATTCTGAAAAGGAGCAACCATCGCTCTAACTAAAGATAACCAGTCAAAACCCACTTGGTCTAGACCCTCCTAGGTATCTAGACTTGTTCGTCACTATGACTCTCTTGTCACATCTAGAGTGTCTTTATCCCCTACATTGGAGTTACCTAGCTCACCTAAACCTGTGGGACTCGATCCCGTGAGAGGGGAATGACCCGTGAGCCGCCTCACTCTCTCTTGGTCTCTCGTACCCACGCGGTTGGCGTGTGCCGTTTATTATTGATTTAATTCGTCTTTTCCGTGAACTTGGGATTACTAAAGCAATCCGAACTCCACGTAAAAGAGAATGACAGAGTCGCCACCTAGATGATGGATCTAGGACCCGTAAATGATCATAAATCTAGATTCGCTACCTGATTACGAGAATGAAAGGTATGGGGAGAATGGAAGGTATGGGGAGTTACCACCACAAGCACCATTCTTGCCCGATATTCGGTCTTCAATTCCAAAAGTTAACTCTCTTGAATTTCTTTTAAATGACTCATTTAACTCTTTATTAATATGCGAACTATTTGAATTGCATGCTGAAATCTAATTTCAATGTATTTTCTAATGTGTATCTTGATTTTTCTTGATTTATTTGGATTCAATCTAAGTGAATGTTCTCCTAAAATTCTAATTTGGGAGAAATCCTATATCTTTAGTTAATTTAATTAAGAATTTAGAAAAAACTAATATACAAAATCCCACCATTTGTGGTGGGCCGACTTGTGCTCGGTATGCCATTCAAAGCATCCAAAGCTGCCTACGTATCCAAGCCTCACTGGAATCAGAGTCGATCGTAGTTCGGTGCCTAAACTAAGCTATTTGCTTAAGACATCCAGGACACCAATCTAGATTGGAAGGACTATTTCAACAGTTTTCAATTGATTATTTAATTCAAGTTGAGTAGATTTTATTATCCTAGGACTCCATCTAAGATGCTATATGGTCATATCAAAGTGCAAGATATCCCTTAGACTAATGCAGGTAAATCTACATCCTAGGTAACTAGGCTTGTCCTATGGGAAAAAGGGGTAACTAGTGTAACTAGATCAATGACTCAATTGCTAATAATAGCAATCGGTCGTGATGAGGCTGAACTCCCAACTCTAGGACACCTTAAAATCTAGGACGTGACGTAAGCGTTGCTAATTCTTTCTAAAGGTTCTTACGAAGTGATACCGTTATCCAACGGTTCCAAAAAAGTGGGGTAAATTAATTCAATTTGTTGAAGTTAATAATTTTCAGTTCCTTAAAGATTTTCGAATCTTAAAATTTAAGGAATACCAATGACTCTAATATTGCCAAGTTTCCACCTTGAGTTGCATCCATGGAAGCGAATCGTGCTTTTTACCCTTGAATAATTTAGCACGTAAGTTATAGTATGTTATTGCCTGGCATATTTCACAGTATTTCTGTGGAGAATAGACCTCGGAGCCAATAACATACTATAATTTAAATGCGCAAATCATCGTGGATTGATCGCAATTAGGATACGATTATGAATGCAATCTTGGCGGTTAAACTAACTTACCCAAGCCATTTTACAAAGGAAATCTATGACCCCTAAGTTTTCTGTTTCAACGGCTTAAGGAATGAATACATGATATAAAATCAAAGTTTTCTGAAAGTTTTCATGATGTTTATGATTAATTTCGATTTTTAAGAGATTTTATCAATTTCAAACCAAGTGGGTAATTTTACAAAACAACCCATTGCAAACGAATTCCAAACAAGTTGAAATTTATAAAGTAACATGATATGGGCGAATATAGCTTACTTCGAAAATTTCATGGATTCTTCTGATAATGTGCTATTAATTTCTGATTTAATAACATTGAGACCAGATTGTTTGAATTAGAAAGAAACCCTTAGCAATAGAACTCCAAATCAATTACAATTTCTACAGTAATAGGGACTGAATGAATATAGTTCACTGTGAAAATTTCATGAATTTTGAATACGATTGACTATCAATTTCTGATTTTGTAAAGATTCTAGTCAGATCATGGATTTACAGAGTATCTTATAATAGATATTGTCTAAATAATCTCATAGTTTTACAGTAGTTTCATCTTGACAAGGTGTAGACACCCCATTTTGCTCTGCTGTAATCAACAAAGAAGTTAGTGTTCTTGTTATCAGTCTTTTTCAGTGTTTCCCATTCCCGTGTCCGTCCCTTATGTTTTCTCAATCTTTCTGATCATTTCCGCAATGTTCCGTATTTTTCTTTTCGCTAAGTGTTGAGAATGGTTATGCAGAAGAATCCAAGCCAGGGGAGAATTCAGACCCATTCGGTGGGCCCGCATTGAAACATTTATTGAAATTTGGACCCGTTTGGTGGGCCCGCATTGAACATTTGTTTAGATTTGGATCGACGGGGGCCCGCGCATTGTTTTAATGAAAAATGAGTCTTGAGCCTACCTCAATCTGATGCATAAAGATATCTACCAGGGGAGCGGTCAAGAACTCAGAGAAGTCATTTTAACAACCAATTTTGTTGCGATCATCAAGTTAAATTATTCGGATAATTCTCGGAAATGATTTTTAGGCACAATTTTATAAATTAATGGTATGGATCATCCGGCGAGCAAAATTGATTTGGAGGGGCACATCCCATACATATTGAGACCCATAAATTGACGGCTTAGATCATCCCAAGGAGGTGATTTTGGGGTACAACCAACTTATGTTATGGCCCATTCGGAACCAACTCAAATTGGTATTTTAGAATTTGGACCGTTCGAACTATTTTGGCAACTCTTCTTCATTGTTAGTATCAAAGAGAGTTTCTCATTATGGTGGATGTATATTTAGATTTGTTGTCCAATGCTTGGGAATGTTTTCTGCCTCAAAGAGGAGTTGCTATAATGAGGTAGGATACATTATTCGTTAGTGCAAATTTGGTTTTTTGAAATGGTAATTGCCAACGAGAGGAGTCACCGTATAAGCAACTTGCCGATTTTATTATCAAGGAAATTTGGAAGGTAGTATAAAAAGAAAAAAAAAAGGATGTTGTTTGAAAAGGAAAGAGGGTATCTATAGATGCTAAAGTCGGCAATTGCCATTAGAGGGGGGAGAATATAACTTTCTGGCAGGGATGAAAAAAGGAAGAAAAAAGAGGTCACGAAGAAAAAAAAAAACTCTCTGGCTGAATCTTCCCTCTCCTTCAACAGTTCTCTTTCTCTCTCCCTCAACAGGATCTCATCCTTCAACAGCCCTCACCCTCTCCAGCCCACCGAAAAAAAAAGAGCTCTCGGCAGAAGCTCTGGGAGGAGGAGCCCATAAAGAAAAAAGGAGGACCGAGGAAGGGAGGGCTCTGTTTTTGAAAAAAACGGAAGAATACCTCCGTGAAAAATAAAATAAAATTGAGAGGAGGTTGGTCTGGTTTGAGAATTTAGAGGTGTCACTCTCTCCCTGTGTTCTATCCCCTCTCTCTCTGTTTTCACGATCCCCCCACCACCCTCTGCATCTCCCTCAACCTCCACTCCCCACAGCCCTCTCTCTCTCACTCTCATCTCTCCCCACTCCCCACAGCCCTCTCTCTCTCACTCCCATCTCTCCCCATTCGGCCTCTCCCTATTCCTCTAGAACTCCCCTCTCATCCCCAACAGCAGTTTTTTTAAATAAAAAAAATATAAAAAAAACAAAAGAAAAAAAAACAGAGTATCGGTTTTTCACCGATACACTGTTTTTTCTTCTTCTTCTTCTCTTGGGTTCACTCTGTTTCTCTCCTCTCTCTCTCTCTCTCTCTCTCTCTCTCTCTCTCACTCTCCACGCTCTGTTTTGCTCCCCATTCCACCCTCTGTTTTTTTCTTTCTTCAACTTCCCACCACCCTCTGGTTTTTCCCACTCTCGGCCTCTCACTCTCCTCTATTAATCTCTCTCTCTATCTCTCTCTCAACCACTCCCCTCATCTCCCTACCATTCTATCTCTCTTGCTCACCCTCTCTCAATCCCATTATCACTCTCTCTTTGTCTGTATCTCTCTCTCACTCCATATCTGCAACTCTCTCTCTCACTACATCTCTCTCGAAATCTCTCTCTCACTCTCACTCCACTCTCTGTCTATCTCACTCTGTTTCCCGCTGATTCTCTCTCAATCTTTGTCTCACATTCTCTATCTCTCGGCCTATCTCTCATTCCCCATCTCTCGCACACTCTCTATCTCTGCCGTGAGAGAAATAAAAAAAAAAAAAAAAACAAAAAAAAAGAAAGAAAAAGGGAAAGAGAATGGAGCGGATCGCACGTCGGCGGGATTTTTCGGACTCTGCAGCTCTCGGATTCGGCGAGGAACTCTATCACAGGTAGGTACACTGTTCTCGAATTTTTCCCGAATTATTTGGTATTTTTTTAGATTTTTGCATGATTTTTAAGCATTTAAATGAATTTAATTCAATATTAAATGTGTGGGCTCAAAATCATGATCTGCATGAGTGTTTCAATTCCGATTCGTCCCGAAATTTAATGCACTAATCTATCTAAGTAGAGTAAAGCAACCATCGGATCGGATCGGACATTGGATCAAAGGTTTTTGAAAATTTGAGTGAAGAGTGGAATTTTATTTAAAATAATGGCTGAGAAATTACGAAATTCGAAAAAATAGCCATCTCAGGATGATATATTTTTTGGAATTTTAAATTTTTCTTGTGTTCATCACATCAGAACAAAATTAAAGGATGTTTTCCGGAGTCGTAATTTTCTCAAAAATCGTGTTTTAAAAATAGAAAACTCTTCAAAATATCTTTTTTACGAAGAAAAATAAATTATATACTAAACGGATTCGAAAATTAATGAAATTTTGTGAAAAAATAATATGATACTGGTAAATTCTACCATGAATTGTTGAGAATTTTTGGATTTGGTTTGGTATATTATTTTATACTTTCTTTGAAAATTATTAGATTTTGGGAGACTTTTTACAGATATCAGATCACAGATAAAATTCCCAAACTTTTTACAATAGTCTTATATTCTATATTTCTAGTTTTTGTAAAATTTTCAAGTGATTTAGATCTTGTTTCATATGGGATGTAGTGTTAATTCATAATCTGGTCTGAAAATTGAAAAAATTGAAAATGATAGTAAATAGTTTTTAAAATTCATGAAAATATGAAAGTATACTATTTTTACTTATATCTTACTACAGTAGAAATTTCATTGAATTTAGATTTCTATTTCTAGTAGTTTCTGTGTTATTTTTGTAATCTGGTCAATTAATTGTTAAATCAAAAATAAATATGAGCTTAATATAAAAATCTGTAAAACTCTTTCAATAAGCTACATCCCATCATGTCTTGTTTCTGTAGAAGTTTCAACTTATTTCGAATTCGTTTGCAACAATTTCACTTGTAAAATCACTCATATGGTTTAAAATTGATAAAATCCATTGAAAAACTGAAATTAATTAAAAATCATCATAAAGCTTCTAAAGAACCTTAAAATTATGTCACATGTTCACTCCTTAATCCATTGAAATAGAAATTTTAGGATCTTTAGATTTCCCTGGAAAAATGGCCAGTGCATCCATAATCGTATCCCAATTGCAACCGATCTTTGACAATTTGAATATTTAAGCTATAGCATGTTGTTGGCTCTGAGGTTACTGTCCACGGAAATCCTGAGATATGTCAGGCAATAAGATGCTATAACCTAAGTATTAAATTGCGCAAGGAAAGAGCGCACGATTCCCTCCCTTGGATGCCATTCTGGGCCGAAATTGGTGAACCATAGAACCATTGGTATTTTTTAATTGTCCATAAACTGAAAATTCTTAAAATCTGAAATTCATTAACTTCAAGAACTGAAATCGATTCATCTCGTGTCTCTCGGAACCATTGGATTATGGTTTCCGTCGTAAGAACCATTAGAGCCCAATTTAGGAACACTAGTGTCGTGTCGTGTCCTAAGTTTTAGGGAGTCTTAGGTTTTAGGGCGTCCTAGAGTTAGGAGTCCAGCCTCATCACGTACGTTTGCTATGGATAGCAACGTGCCATAGGTCTAGTTACACTAGTCACCCAATCTTTCCCTAGGACAAGCCTAGTAAACTAGGATGTAGGCTAACCTGCATTAGTCTAAGGAACAACTTGCATTTAGATAAGAATCATATAGCATCTTAGATGAAATCCTAAGATAATAAAATCCTCAACTTGAATTAAATAACTCCTCTTAAAACTATTGAAACACTCAAATCAGTCTAGATCGGTGTCTTAGTTGAGTTAGGCATAAGTAGCTTAGCTTAGGTGCACCGAACTACGTCGACTCTGATCCCAGTGAGGCTTGGGTACGTAGGCAGCTTGGATGTCTGATGGCATACCAACCGCGAGTCGGCACCACAACAAATTGTGGTGTTTTGTATATTAATTTTCTTGTAAATGCTTAATCAAATCACTTAGGACTTTCCATGAAATTAGAATTTTAGGAGAACTTTCACTTAGATTGAATCCAGACAAATTAAGAAATCAAGATACACATTTAGGATTCACATTGAAATTAGATCATAAGGATGCATGTCCCGTAGTTAGCACATTAACAGAGAGTTGAATGAGCCATTTAAAATAAATTTAAAAGAGTTAGCTTTTGGAATCGAAGACCGATTATCGGGCAGGAATGGTGCATGTGGTGGATAAATCCCCATACCTTCCATTCTTGTAACCAGGTAGCGAGTCTAGATTTCTGGTTAATTACGAGTCCTAGATCTCACATCTAGGTGGCGACTCTGTCAGTCTCTTTTGTGTGGAATTCGGATTGCCTCAGTGATCCCAAGTTCACATAAAAGATGAATTAAAATCAATATTAAAAATGCACACGCCATTCGCGTGGGTACGAGAGACCAGAGGAAGCGTGGCGGCTCGCGTCCCACCCCTCTCGCGGGATCGGGTCCCACACAAGGGAAGATTACTGTAATATTTTCATGAATTTTGGAGGTGATTTACTATCAATATTTGATCTCACAAAATCAGACTATTTCGAAAGACAAATCACAAACACATGATTGCTGACATCCTAAAATGATGAAAAAATCACATACGATACAAAATGAATTATAATATTTTCTACCAAAATTTTAGAATCTGAAAATTAACATTCCTTCAAAAAATCAATTTTTTTAAAAAAAAGATCAATATGCTTTCTTGTAATCAAAATCCATTTATTATGAATAAATCAAAAATTATACCAAAACATTGTAAAAACCTTTAAATTTTTTTTCGCAACGTTCGAGTAACCTAAGTTACTCGATTGTAAATAAAAGTTTTGAAAATTATTTAATTTGATATAGAAAGAATTATGGCACGCAAAACAGAGCATTGATTAGAAAACAGTAAAGAAAATATTTTTTTCAGAAATTTCTTTCATGAAAAATTCAATTTATAATTAAACGTAGACTCTGAAAATTTCATTAATTTTGAAAATCATTTGATATTCATTAAAAATAGGCTAAATTTAAAATAATGTAAATTCGGACTAAATAAATTCGAAAAAATGTGAAAATTTTTGGGTGATCTAAAAATCCTAAAACACCACTGGAAATAAAATTTCATGAAGTTGGGACTTAATTTGATATACTCTTGGTTTCATTAATCGAGAAATAACCCATTTCGGGGTTATTTTTCGAAAAATAGAACGAAAGATGAAACGATCAAACCGTGGCTGAAAATTAACTTTCCATTGGTTTTTTTATTTTATATTAAACTCAGAAAATATCAGTTTTTTAAAAAATCCTTGTTTTCAAACACTTACTTTCCAAAACCCGATTCAAATGCATATTGAATAAAGAACAAAAGAAAATCATTATTAAATGGGGAAAAGTTAATTTTCCCATAAAATTCTGGATTTTGAAAACTTATTATTTATTTTATAACATACTGAATTTCATTGAAAAATTCACTGATTTAAATCATGTACGAAAATAAAAATCCTAGCATGCTTTTCTACTTTTGATATTACAAAGATGAAGGAACCTACCGTTGATCGCGCTCCTTGTCTCTAGGGTGGGTAGATCCGAGGTATACGCTTTGTCGCACCATTTTATACGCTCTAGAAACCCAAAAGAATCATAAACTAGCCTCCAATATGTTGAATGTATTTAATATGTGAAAGCACTTTGTGAAGAACCAAGTCGAAGAGATGAATACCAAAGTAACAAAAGAGAGGAATGAATTCCAAGGAGGAAGAGAGAGATGGATCAATTTTCTAGAGAAAGGCCAAAGGTTGTGCTTGCTTTGTTTTTATAGAAAAAGTTAGGGTTAGATTGGATTTGGAAGTTTCCAATGTGAGAACTCCTACCTTTAGTTAGTTTCCAATTCTCACCTATGGCTTGCTTTTCCCTTACCTTCTAAATTGGATTAACTTCTAACATTAATTTCTTGCAAGCCAAGCAATGCTAAATTATACAATGGAGATCCTTCAAAATCAATCTAGAAGCCTTCTCACATAGGAAACTAGCTTTTATGAATGATTTTCGTCCAAAAAGGGCTGCCCGATGTTTGAGCTCATTTTTGACCTATTTAGAGGCTGATATAGGAAAAGGCATAAACTAGAAAGTTGTAGATCTTTTCGAGAAGTTCGAAACATGTATAATTACAAATTTTTTGGATAAAAAAGTAAAAAGTTATGGCCATTTTAGTAACCTGACTATACAAGCCATTTCTAATTATAACTCTTCCTTTCTTTATTATTTTTCTAAAACAAATATGATGTCACCAACCACCTCATCCCATGTTGGACGTTTTTGCATGTGACCTCCTCATGTGGGGCGCCTACTTATGTGGCCGACCCACATGGGTGGGTCCACTTGGACCCCCCACCTTGTGGGCTTTAGCCGAATGGGCATTTTCACACAGGTTTTGGATTTTTTCTGTAAAAATTCAATAAATTTTTTCTAAATTCAACATTTTATATATAGACCCAACCCATTTGACATTTATGGTGCATCCTTAACACATGATCAAACTATCTTTTTTTTAAAAACAACTTTTCGGACCAAAATACCCCTATTTGACTATTACTCATCCAAATGTGACCAAAATACCCTCAAATTGGTTCACCCCTAAAAGGAGAAATTAAAAATGGAAAGTCTTTATGGTCAAATTTCAAAAATAGAAACTTTTAAAGTTGGTTCTTTTTGGTGAGCAATATCAAACATGATCATTTGATATCCCTTGGAAATACCCAAAATGCCCTTGACACGTAAAATTTCCAAGTCAAGCGAAACCCCTGAGAAACTCTAAATTTAGCAGGCTTTCTAAAATTCATGAAATGATCTAAGATTCCTTAGACATACCTTAGAGGTCAAATAAAACATGTTGGAAATGACCAGATTACCCATGAGGTACAAAATTTGGTGACACTAGGGAAAACCCTGAGAAATTCTAAAAATAGCAGCTTTTTCAAAATTCATGGAATGATCTAGATTTCTCAGACACAACTCGGGGGGTCAAACGGGACACATCGGGAATGACCAAAATACTCCTGTAATGCAAAAATGGGTAAAAATGAGGGAAACCCTGAAATTTCAAAAAATAGTAGGTTTTTTCACTTGCTTGGAAACTTGTACTTTCATCTTCCAGATACCATTGGAACACCCTAGAAACCTTTAGGATTGCAAATCAACTTCCAAACACCTAAAATGAGATGAAATTTACCCTAGAATGTATGGATGCCTAATCTATTGCGGAATATGGACTCGTGACTTGACAAACTACCGAATCTTTTGCTTTTTGAAGTGTAGCAAAACAGGGGTGTCTACAGATGCCCCTCTTTGGTAAAGATGACGTAGTCATCGAATACCAAAGCAAAAGTGACAGAACCATTTTGCGTAGCGTTAATCAACAAAGAATTCTCTTGACAATGCAACCTAACCTAATGCAAGACCCTAGATGAAGTCTTAGAACATAATCAAGATAATTTATTCTTACCACCATAAGCTGGTAGTTCAGAATAACGAAAAAATAGATTCAATCTAATTGCAAAAATTACACAACTCAGAATGAAAGACAATTATGAGGCAGCGCCGTTTTCAAACGGGCAATGAGGAATTGAGAGATCATTTTTGAATGGATACCACTTTCAAATAGGCTCAACAGAAATAAGGCACTGTAATTGTACATGCCAATGGAAAATAAGAGATAGATCATTTTCGAATGGACTCACAGAGAATGAAATGCCATATTTATACAGATTCCACGGAAATAAGACATTATAGTTATATGGATCCCAAAGAGGAACAAGAGACCATTTTTAAATGGACTCAGATAGAATGAAATACCGTATTTTTACGGATTCTAAGGAAATGAGATATCATATTTGTATGATGCTTAAAGAGAATTACGTGATCATTTTTTAATGGACTAAGAGAGAATGAAATACCGTATTTTTATGGATTCTAACGAAATGAGACATCATATTTGAATGATGAATTAAGAGAATTAAGAGAGCATTTTTTAATGAACTTGGATAAAATAAAATACTGTATTTTTACGGATTCCGAGGAAATGAGACATCATATTTGTACGATGTTCAAAGAGAATTAAGAGACCATTTTTGAATGGACTCAGGTAAAATGAAATACCGTATTTATACAGATTCTAAGGAAATGAACATCATATTTGTATGATGTTCAAAGAGAATTAAGAGACCATTTTTTAATGGACTTAGATAGAATGAAATACCGTATTTTTACTGATTCCAAAGAGATGAGACATCATATTTGTATGATGTTCAAAGAGAATTAAGAGACCATTTTTTAATTGACTCCAATAGAATGAAATACCGTATTTTTACGGATTCTAAGGAAATGAGACATCATATTTGTATGATGTTTAAAGAAAATTAAGAGACCATTTTTGAATGGACTCGGAGAGAATGAAATACAGTATTTATACGAGTTCCAAGGAAATGAGACATCATATTTGTATGATGTTCAAAGAGAATTAAGAGATCATTTTTTAATGGACTCAGATAGAATGAAATACCGTATTTTTACGGATTCAAAGGAAATGAGACATCATATTTGTATGATGCTCAAAGAGAATAAGAGACTATTTTTTAATGGACTCGGAGAGAATGAAATACCGTATTTATACAGATTTCAAGGAAATGAGACATCATATTTGTATGATGCTCAAAGAGAATAAGAGATCATTTTCAAATGGACTCAGAGAGAATGAAATACCGTATTTATACGGATTCCAAAGAAATGAGACCGTAATTGTACGGACTCGAAAGGAACATGAGGCCGTAATTGTACGGACCCTGAAGGGAATGGACACTGTAGTTATACAACCTCAAAGGAAATGGGATACTGTAATCATACAGGCCCAAAAGGATAAGAGACCATAGTCATATGGACTCAAAGAGAATGAGACACCGTAGTTGTACGGGTTCAAAAGAGATAAGACAACTTCAGTTGAGATGAGTTGATGAATTCGACAATGAAGAATTTGGAGATTTTTCATGAACTTGAATTTGAGGTAAACTCGAATTTGATGAATTTTAGATGCTTGAAATTGGTGTAGGATGAAATCGGAGACAATAGAAATCGTGCCCGATGAAAATATTAGAAACTAAGACGAATGACGAGACGACAAACCTTAGGAACTATGCAGCATGATTAACGAGAATGGTTTAGGAATGCTTTCAGAAAACTTCAACAAGATTTTTTTTCGCAAAGAGATTATTGGTCTTTTCTGCTGGGGATTTTGATAACTGAAACCTTGATCTAAATACCTGGAATTGGTAACCTAGAACAGCAGCTGTCTTGAATACAAAAATTGGAAAGCGGGATTTTTCCATTGACAGGTGTTTAGATAAACATTTCTTGACCAGGATAGTATTCAACTGACTGGAAGGAAATTATGAATTTCAATAGTTCATCTTTTTGAGAAACTGGCCCAACCTTCATCACATCCAAAGCTCTGTCAAGCTTTGTGTACCCTTCTGGGGCATGGTCTTCTTATGGAAACTGCACTTCCCGATGTTTCTACTTCGGAATGCTTCTGAGCTAATCTTCTTTAAAACGAAGCACTTTGACTAGATTCTTTAGATCTTTCCTTCAGGATTAACTTGGCGTAGGTACAACCGCAGGGAACTGACGACACCGGGCCTCTTTCACCAAGACAGTTATATCATTTGGACACAAGGACGAATTGACTCTTCGTAAAGAGGAAATTTGGGTAAAGGACACTATTCAAAGGATTGAGGAACTCTGAAAGACTGAACTTAGAATGACAAAGATTGACTAACTACACTGACAGACACAGTGATGCTTCTGACTTAATTAATATTTTGTTTGGTAAGTCTATCATTTCAAAGAGTAGTTTCTCAATTGATAAACACTGGACTTCTTCATTAAAACAGTAATGCCTCAAGGATTTAATTCCTCAGTTTCAACGCACGCAGTTTCTAGGATGATACTTGAGCTTGCTTGAACTTCCTTTCAATCTTCAGTCTTGATACTGGCTGTAGCCTTCTTATAATGATTCTCTTACCGTGACCAAGTCACCTCTTCAGGGCTTTTAACTTGATGGACCGTGTTAGCCTTAGCTTTTGCCTGAACCGCCTTTCTAGGTTTTCGATCCAGCGGGCTATCCCCTTGACTTTTGCCTAAGCTGCCCTTTCGGGTTTTCAACTTAGCGGGAGAATGATCTAAAATTTTGCCTAGACTGCCGTTTCAGATTTTCAGTCTAACAGATCTTTGATTCTGAACATCTGAAGGACTTTATAGGTAGGATAGGGCTTTTTAAAGAATGGCTTAAGGTTCAACAAAGATTTCGACCAAACTTGTGAACAGGTTGCCTACGTATCTCAGGGTAGAAATCAGGTCGTGCGTAGTTCAGGGCGAATGCCCATAGACTGAAGGTAAATTGGTTTTTCTCTTCTTTTTTTCTTTTTTGAACAATTGAACTTTCTTCTCTGATTAATTGACTTTTTTCTTCTTCTTTTCGGAACGATTGAACTTTTTCTTTTGAAACGACCGAACTCGGTTTGACCAAGCTGCCTACGTACCCCAGCGTAGGGATCAGGTCTCACGTAGTTCAGGGGGAATGCCCCTAATATAATGGGTTTTCGAAGGAATTTCATTCAGGCTCGAAGGGTTTGCAAACGGATGTTCTTTTTCACATTGGATTATGATTCTGGGATTTGTTCAGCCAAAGGAGGCCTTCCAATGTTCAGGTTTGGAATTGATCTATGTTGATGAGTTCTCTTTATTATTATTTTTTTTTCGGAGTTTGATGGCATTTCCAGGTAAGAGATAATGGATCTTCTTCTTTTAATGTCTTGATATGTGCTTTCGACTTTGATGGAGCAAAACTTGTTCTTTGACATCCCCCATTTATGGATCTGTAATTCTTGATATTTGATGATCGCTTTTCAATGCTTGCTCTTAAACTTCTTATCTTGAATTTGTTGGCTTTATATTATGAATTTGGGAACCAAGGTCATTGGCTGGAGATATGAAAGTTGCTTCCAATCCATGCCCCTTGTATAGCATATGTCTCTCACTGTCTTTATTCTCTTAAGCTTTCTATCTATGTCTTACCCCTGGTATCGGTTATAGCGCTTCTAGACAATCTTCTTATCCTCGAAACAGGTTTATCAATTCCTCACACTCTAATGTATTTCCAATAGGCATTCACTGAATCAAAGTTTCAGTGCCAATATTTATCATTTCAATTTTCTCTTTGAGAGGCTGGGCCCGGCGTGCCTCCTCTTGTTTGAACATATGCTTCCGACCAAGGGGAGTTTCGTCGGTATCTTTTTCCTCATTTGAGGCGGGAGTATTATTTTCATTTGAGTCAGAAGCATACACACTAGAACATATGAAAAAGTAAACTTTATTGAATGAAAAAGATTACATCGTTATAACTCATCCTGAACAGGCTCAGGATTTACAACTTTTAAAACAAGAAGCAAAGCAAAAGATAACTTGCCTGGACTAGGAATTGACCTTGAACTGTAGAACTGAAAGACTTGACTCAATAACTGAACTAACATGATGACTGACTCAAAATAAAACTACCGCAACTGTCTGGCTCTGGAGGCTCGGCGAAGGCTTCCTCATAATTGGTAATCTCAACTTCTTATTCTTTTCATTGCAACTAGGCCTGAGCTTAATTGAACCTTGGGTCGTCTAAGCATTATGATTTGCCGGTGGCGGTGCTGCATGAGTCGGCAGAGGGTTATTGACAGTATTTGGCCTCTGTTGAAATGCCAATATTTTATCATCAATCAGCTTTTTGATTACATACTTCAAAACTATGCATCGATCAGTGATGCAGCCCGGGCTCCGGTGGTAATCACAGTGGTCCTATGCTCTCCAATTTTAAGGTAATGAATTGGGAAGAGGTTTAATGGGAGGTTGGGTGATACGACCTGAGGCTAGACATTCTTTTAATTCGTCAGATGCTGGAAGAGGGAGATGAGTGAATTTCTTCTTGAGCGCTTGCTTAGGTATAGCCCTTAACATATCATATTTGAATACCATAGGATTTTGTAGCTCCTTGATATTTTTTGAAGTAAAATTGCCCCTGTTAGAAGCCCCATGTGTTGTGGCCTCTTTGATTTCCTGACATGTGGAGACCGGGCTCCATATATTCTGACCCATCATTGTACATTGCTGGTCGTGATTATCGTAAGACTTTCTCTTCATTTGCTCAAACCATGGTTTGCGGTCATCAGGAAAGGATGGAGTTCCGCCGTTTGACAAAAGATTTTGATGGTCGAGGAGCTCCATGTCTATAGGGTCTTGAATATCATATTTCAAACTGAAGCATTTATCAGTAGCATGATCAGGACGTAAATGGTAATCACAAAATTCTTTCATTTGGAAGGTCCTAGGAAGAGGATTAGGAACAGGCTCTGGTCCCAATAGTGTTATCATTCTTTCCTTGAGCAACCATTTCAAAGCATCAGGTGGCGAGATCGGTAAGTCAGTGAATTCTCTTTTAGGAGTCTCAGATGGTGGCTCTTTGTAATATTCAAGAATTAAGGGCCCAACAGAATCCTGATGGTGCCGAGAGACAGAGTTCCTGGTAACAACATCCTGGACTTTGATATTTTTGTCAGCGAAATGTTTAGAACTTTGGGACTGACAATAACAGGTTTGCATTTGTTGCTTCATCTGATGAACTTCTTCTGTTAGCGCCATTTGTCTAGAGAGATTCACAATTAGTTCTTCTGAACCCATAACCATGGAGAAGCTAGGACCTTTGCCCTTAGAAACAATAGTAGTTGGACCAAATTTCTTAGTCAGTTAAGCTTTGATGAATTGATTTTCTTCCTTCAATTCCTTCATCTGTTGGACGAGCTGGGTCAAGGCTTCCAAGATGTAAGAGAGCTGGGAATTTTCCATAGAGTCTGCCATGAGTATGGAAGGAGAGGATTAGAGTTATTTTCACCAAAAATCTGTTCATGAATTATCCATTGTTGTTCTCTGTTTCGTAGTTATGCAGAATCAAATTGTATTTGGACTGAATTGATTGTAGTAGTGAGAAATTTTTTAATGTTTTAGTGTCCTTTAATTCTATCAGGAAATAATATTGAGGTCAAATAAGAGGTTTATGTTTATTCTTGAAATTTAGAATCATTTTGTGTGTATTTCATAATTGTTTTTACTCAAATCAGTTCAGATGAATCGGTTTTTGCTTTGTCTTACGCTTTGTAGAATAAAAAAAAAAAGGCTTTTAGAACTATGTGAAATCTGTTGTACCTAGTGTTGCTATAGATGAGTTAAATTTATTTTGTCTGATGGTTGGCTGAGGTTTGGGCATTCAATTTCAAATAAGATGAGATCCTTTGCAAATGGATCTAGTATATTGAGCATTGATTTTTCATGCTTGGTTATGTTAAAGCTCAAAGTTGATATGAGTGCTGTATTGTTCAGCTGCGGTAGTTATGCAAAAGCAGGGTATACTGATTCAGTTGAGTATTTCTATCTCATGTATCTTATCTTTATTTTGTTATTTTGTGATGTGCATATAGTTTATTTTACATATTTGAGGAAACTGTGTATTTTAAAATTCTAGGAAATGCTATCTGTTGCCATATGAATATTTCTTGATTTAAAATTGTTATGGTTTTAATGAAAAATCAGGTGCAATTAGTCGTACGATTTTCCGGACAGATAATGTCTGTATCGTTGTGCTTCATTAGGATTCGCCTTTGTTATCTTATTATTATCATTTTGTTGGACGCTCATTTATGTATGTGTTTCTAAAAGGAATGGTAGATTTTTTTATCTATAGATGGATTTTCGTTGTTTAGTTTTTTTTAAGTAAATAAGCTAGGAAATTAGTTTTGTCAAAGCCTTGGTAGTGATGTCCAAGAGAAGATAGCAATGGGTTTAGTCCTAATTCATGTCTAAATGTGTGAATAGATAATGTAGAGATAGAATAGGATCCTTTGTTCCAATTATGTCTTGATTTCCCTTGGGTTTATTATAAGTACCCCTGTAGAAACAAAGAAAGAAGGATGTCTTCATACATTGACCTAGTTGTAGTTTATGAGATTTTGATCATTGTGTTTGCCCCTCAAATAATTTTCCCTACAATTTTTATGATATTATTGGCTAATTTGTGAACTCATTAAATGGTTACTTTGGGCTAGTATGTTTAGAACTCTTTGTTTCAACAGCTTACATAACCATTTTTATTGAAGTCTTCAGTGGGGTCAGTTCAGCTAGTTGTTTTCAATTATGCCATCCATGTATGAATGGAAGATGTATGGCAAAATTTGAATGAGTTGATTATTTAGCACCATCGATATTTCATAGACTTGATGTGTACTTATTAGAGAATCAAGATAATTGCAGGTTGTTTTATTGAAAGGTCAGACAAGTTATAGTGTCTTTTGGGTCCATTAATGTCAGTGCTATTATACTATAATAAAGATATCAATTGGAAGCATTTTTCCTATGTATATACTTACACATAATTCTATTAGCAAGATGAACATTCGAATGGGTGAGTGTGCTGTAGCAATTGGTCTTTATGCCCACTTGTTGAGTTTGTGTAGTTAGCTTGTTAAGGAAGCAATAAAGTAGATTCATAAAATAGAATTGTAAGCCAAGGGTTCCCATGGGTTCAAACATTCGCCTTTTCCTTCTTGTTTTGATACCAACAAACACAAATTGATTAGCATTTATGGACTAATGTGTTGCTTTGACATGTTGTGCTCTATACAGGATTTTGATATGTTATATTGCCATTACACAATTCATCTCAACACATGGCTTGTGGATCCACACACACATGATCAAAGAGCTTGCACCTACATTGGAGACATCACCATTTGGAGATGATCAAGTCAAGAAGCTCAAATTAAAGATTTCACAAGTTGCCTATCAAGTGTCAAGAAGAAGCTTAAAGTTGAACATGCCATGGTGACACCTCATGTACCTTTCAACATGCATTGAAGATTGGAGGAAGTCACAAGAGCCAAACATGTTCAAGAGTTCACTCACAAGCTGAAGACGTCCAAAAAAGTGCAAAGGAGCAAAGACATTCTAAGAAGACTCAAGGTTCTTTACTTGTAGAATGTATTTAGAGTCCTCTTGATTTTATGTTAAATGCACTTTCAAAAGGTTTTCAAATGGTTTTCATACATAACTTTTTATATCTTTGGAAACCATCAATACACCCAAAAATGTGTTTGAAAACCTAGGACTAAAGCCTACAGACTATGGCCCAAAGCCCCAGAAATTTAAAGGTTAAAAAGAAATTTCAAGCAGGGCCGGTCGACCGGGGCATCTCGGGTGATCCTAGAAGGATGGCTGGAATTCCAGCATCCTCTGAACAAAGTCGGGCCGGTCGACCGGTCTGGACTTCGATCCGAGAGAGGCGGGGGACAAGACCCTAAAAGTCTTTAGATCATCCTCGTGAAGGACAACTCTACCAAGGAACTCTAAAAAAAGTGTCTCTCACAGCATGAGTGGCGATGTAAAGTGAGATACCTCTCGATTCGGTGACTAGCCCGGATTCGAGACGTACCTTAAACAAAGAAGAATCGCCATCCAAGGAAGTCGGCCATGGATCCCATTCTATGCTCTGTTGCAATGGATAACCAGAGATACAAAAGGTTTGTGCCTGGTTATGAATTTGGAAGGTCCGAAGAGCACCTCATCTGCTCAAGTGCAAGCACCTCGTCTTTTATGCCATTTATTTATTAACTTTGAAGAGTTTTTGGTGATAATCATGTGAAATGGGAACATATATCTCTTAGAAGACGTGTACCTAATTATGCATGTCTCGGAGATGAATAATAAGTACACACAAAATAAATGAAAAAAGTGTCACCTAAGAGTAGCTAGGTTATGAGTGTCATGCCTAAATGATGTCTAAGTTCTGGTGTGCAAACACATGCATGCTACAGCTAAAGGTATAAGGTGTGCACAAGATATAATAAAGACGATAAGCTAGAAAGATAAATGAGCTACAGCTAAGCATATGATCAAGGTAAATAAGCAGGTAAATGCTACAGCTAAGCATGTAATCAAGACAAGTAAGCAGGTGAATGCTACAACTAAACATGTGTGTAAGTAACGAAATGATCACACACTATCATAATCATATGCAAGAAATCATAATCAATATATAAACACAAGCCTTAAAGCACTAACAACAAACCCTAAGACTCTAAGGCCTAAACCCGAGTCTTTGGATGATCTGATGTTCATCCAAAGAAGCCTACGTATCCCCGCCTCTTACAAGAATAAAGGCAACGTAGTTCTTTGCCCTATTCTAAACTATGATGTCTCACCCATCTAGGACTGCTATCCTAGACTCGACCTAGAAGACTTGACCTGTTCTTAAAGCTTCTTTTGCGATTATTTAGATTCAAGTGAATTGTGGATTTTTAGGACTCTTTATATGCCCTAACTAAATCCAAATTAACCTAGTCTAATGCAGATGGTTCCTACATCCAATGTATAACTAGGTTGAGTTCCTATGAAAAATAATGGGATCCTTAGCGCATCCTAGTCTAGTCATGAGTCGGCGGTGTGGATCGCCAACCGACCGGACAGAGGCGTAACCTACTCCTAGCTAGGACAGACTCTTAACTTTAAGACACCCCAAACATCTAGGATATACCTCTAACTCTAGAGGAAGATCTTTTTTGAAAAGGTTTTGAAGAATTTTTGTATTTTTGGAAGGTTTAAAATGTGTATTTTTTTGAAGGTTTGACTGAATTTGGGATAAGAATCCCAAGCTGCCTACGTACCCTGTGGAAAGGGATCAAGCCAATGTAGTTCGGAAACAGACTCTCCTAACTACTATCCTAATGACTTAAGACTTTTGAGATGATTTGAATTTTTCAGATGTTTTGATGTTTTGAAATTTCTGAATGTTTTTGAGTTTTCATGTTTTCAAGTGTTTTTGTTGTTTCGAGTTTCTGATATTTTTTGGATTTTCAAGAGTTTTAACCCTTTTAGCCAAAGGGAAACAAGGAGACAACCAGGAAGAAAAGAACACACCTGTGATCCATAGCCTGGAGAAGTGTCAGATGAAAAGATGGAACCCTTTTAGCCTAAGGGTTGTCCTAAACAAGCAAATTAGTGTCTCAAATAGATGATAGAATGGACGAAATTCCGAGAAGGTGTGAAAACCTAAGAAGACTGAGTTAGACCCTAAGAGAAAGGAGAATAACTAAATCGAAATGAAGTCTTGCACTGCTCTTCTCTGAAAGAGTGTGCAGCTGAGACAAGGCCTGTCTCTCAAATGAAAATGGCCATTAGGATCAATGAGACATAGCCTGTCTCATAAAAGAGAAGAATCAACAAGAGAATGAGACTGGGCGAGTCTCCTAAAAGAAAAAGGATGAGACTAGGTGAGTCTTCCTAAATGAAAAAGATGAGACTGTGCGAGTCTCCCTAAAACAAAGAGATAGCTGGGGCAAATGAGATAAAGGTTGTCTCTTATGGGGAAACAACTAACTCTAGTGAGACACTGAATGTCTCCTATGGAGGGCTCCAAGTAACCTTATCATTGCCCTTGCAATGATAGAATAGGGATTAGGCAAATAAAAGACTAAGTTCGTCTTCTAATGAGGTACAACTTATGAGACTTGAGGTAGTCTCCTATGGGTTGACTCACTAATGAGACAAAGCCTGTCTCCAAAAGATATGACTCCTCTACTGAGACATAGCTTGTCTCTTACATGGGGGCTCTAGATAACTCTTTCATTGTCCTTGCAATGAGAAGGACCTAATGATTTCAGGGTTCTTGTCTAAAAGACTGGGCTAGTCTTATAACAAAAAGAGGGGAGCGCTATTCAGACTGTGCAAGTCCCCTAAGGATAGGCTTGGGCTAACGCCTTCATCGCCCTTGCTACTTTAAGCTTTCTGGAACAGCAAGATCAAAATTGGAATCCCAGAAATGCAATAATGGAACTTAAACTCCTTATCATATTACTAAAACATTCGCATACCCTTCTAATTTAAACAGATATCCACGGAAAGGAAAAATAATTTCAAACAACAATCATTTATTCTGTTTTGTGAGTCCTAAAAAATGAAACTAAGCATAAGACTAAGAATTGCACATAAACATTCATCAAAAAGAGTGAACTCAGGCAAACCATGTGAGTGAATGAACTATATCTATATTGCTATTTCTTAAAGACCAATTGAGTTTTGCCCAAAAAATCACTGTTTCAACTATAGATTCTGATAACCCCCTTTTTATGATATTAAAATACTTCCTAAATTTCCAGAAAACTCTCAAATCCATAACCCTATCATCATCTAATCTGCTAAATCAATAAGCATTTATACATTGTAACTCAAATTACGACATCAAATCTGTTATACTTAGAGAGTTGTAACATTCAATAAAAGCTAAGCAACCATCAAGGAATGAGATTGTCACTTTAAGCCACTATAGGAGAAATTTCAGCCATCAAAACACGCCCATTTGAAATCACACTAAAAAGGATATTCAAAAGAAATTTTGTGTCTAAACCAATTCAAATGTAACAGTTTCACTAAGGTTGGGCTAAGATTCAAACAAAAAGATCATTTTATAATTAAAGCAACAAAAGCTAAATAGCCTATGGGACTCATCCAAACAGTTATATCAAATAGTAATCCCATTCAAGAAATTTATCCTAGCTTAAACTCCCCAAACATATCAACTCATAACAGATTACCATGATTCACAGATTGACACATTTAATTATACAATTGATGAAAAGAAAAGCAAGCAAAACATGGTGGACACTAAACAGATGTCAGGACTATTACACAAAAGAAGAGACCATGCACTATTAGCACTTACAAAGCCGTGTTCTGATAATTACACTAACTCAAACTATCCTTTTAGCATTTAAAGAACAACAACAAGGTCACTGTAATTCTCATGAAACACATGTGGAAATGATATCATTACATTGTTTCATTTAATCATACTCCAATTTCTTTACCCTAAAGCAAACGAAGTAAAAAAAAAAAAACTGTACTTATCAATAAGAAGACGGGGACAAACTTGGCTCTCAACATCAAGAAAACATGAGTCATTTCCAATTAACCATAGATTTGCTTAAGCATACCACATTCTTCAATTCTTTTTGAATTTATAAAACAATGTATCAGCTATATACCCCCCTCCTTTTCTTTTACTCAATATTCCCATTACAACAAACCTACATCAATGGATGCCCTTAACAGATGACTTGTGTTAGTTTAACAAAATGAAGATGTAAATTGAGGCAACACCCATGTCCATCTATAATTGAACCTGCACTATAACCTGAATAGCATACAAAGATAATATTTGATCTACAAATGTTCAGCACTTATCCGACCACAAAACTGATTGAGAAATTCCATTCGTAACCATTTTGGATCATTTTAACTACTTTTTATACATGCAATCAGTACTGAATATGCTTCTAAATAATGCTTGTTAACCTTTACCTTCATAACTTTAATGTGAAGACCCTCATTTCAATACCCATAAAAAAATGCTTCTTCATTGTGGACCCCGATCCGAGAGGGGCGAGGGGGACGTGCCCCCACGCGAGTCTCAGGATCATCCACGTGAAGGAGAGCTCCGCCAAGGAACTCTCGAAAGAGTGCCCCTCACAGCATGAGCGGCGATGTAAAGTGAGATACCTCTCGATTCGAGGACTAGCCCGGATTCGAGACGCATCTTAAACAAAGATAGAGTCGCCATCCAAGGAAGTAGGCCCTGGATCCCATGCTGTGCTCTGTCGCAACAGATAACCAGAGATATAAAAGGTCCGTGCCTGATGACAAATGGGGAAGGGGTTAGGCGCCCCCAATTTGCCCAAGTGCAAGCACCTGGTCTCTTATGCCATTTATTATTAACTTTGAAGAGTTTTGGGCAAAAATCATGTGAAATGGGAACAATCATCCCCGAGAAAACATCTATCTAAGCATGCATGACCCGGGGCTGGGCAAAGAAAATGAACATCCAAATCCTAACTCATCGCATCTAATCCTAACTCATCACATCTAAGAAAGCAATAAATAATCGCATGCATAGCTACAACTAAGCAGATAATGATAGATATAATGAGATCAGAAAAGCAAATATCTAAGTTTAGACAGATAATCAAGCTAAGATGAATAGATAAACGCTATAGCTAAGCAATCAAAGCAGTAAAGGAAACACACTAGCATGCGAGCCTATGCAAGAGATAAGACTAAGAAAATGGCGATCGATTGCACGCTAGAAGAACAAACAAACTAGAATGCATGAGAAATCTAAGATAAGCACACAACAAGCTAAAAGGTGTAAGAAAAGAAAGAAATCGGAAAATCAACAGCATGTGAGAACCAAAAATGCCAGGGGAAAGAAGATGGAACACACGATAGGCTCAGAGGGCGATTCAAAAGGAATCAAGCCCAGCGATCCTAATCTGCTGAAGATCGGACAAGTCTCGCGATCGTCATGACCTATCACTGGGCTCAGCGAGGACAATTCCTGTAAAGGGGCCACGCTACGTCATCGCCCGTCCCAAAACCCGATAAAACGTCAGAAAACTGATGGAAACCGGAAAATCACGATGAAAATCGGAAATGGAATGAAAAGAGGGCTCCGAGTGACATGGCAATCACAATCCTTGCCCATTTTTGCTTTTGTTTTGAAATGTTTGAAAATATTTATTAAAAAGGTTTTTGACTGAACTTGGGTGGACCCAAGCTACCTACGTACCCTGCGGAGAGGGATCAAGCCAACGTAGTTCGGACGAAAAGGTGAGAAATATTTGTAAAATGGTGATGAAAAAAAGGTGAAAGGGTACAAAAATGGTGTAAAAAAAAAGGTGTAAAAAGATGGTGATGAGAAAAGGGGGTAGAAAGATGGTGATGAAAAGGGTGTGTAAAAAAAGGTGATGAGAAAAGGGGGTAGAAAGATGGTGATGAAAAGGCTGTGTAAAAAAAGGTGATGTAAAAATGGTGACTGGACTCAGGATGCCAGCTGCACGCCTGAGCTGCCTACGTACCCCTCAGCTAGGGATCAAGCCATCCGTAGTTCGGACCAGATTTTCCTAACTACACTCTTATGACTCGAGATTTTTGAGATTTTTGATGTTTTGAAGTGTTTTTGATTTTTTCGACACAAGAGGACAGAATCCTATCATCACAAGGGGAGGACAGACTCCTGAAATCCCGCAAAGGTTGGACAGCATCCTATGCTTTGCGGGGGAATGAACAGAATCACGACTCTGCAAGGGTTGGACAGCATCCTATACCTTGCAGGAGCGGACAAAATCACATGACTTGATGAGGGGATGGACATAATCCTAACCCTTATGATGATAGAATAGACTCCTGACAGACTGAAGGACTGACTCCTATGCTGAAGACTGACTCCGAAAGATGGAAGGACAGACTCCTAAACTTTCTACGACTGACTCTATAGCGGAAGAAATCCCTTAACCTGCGAAGACTCTAAGCCAGGAAGGGAAGGGGTTGGCTCAAGAAGCATTCCGTCATAGCCTAAACCCGATGGAAACTCCGAAAATCGATGAAGATCTCGAAAACCGAATGAAATCCCGAAACGCAGGAACTCGAAGGAGAAAACGAAACGGAAGGAGCCCCAAAATGAAAGAAAATCCCAAACTCTAAGGAAAGTCGAAAGTGAGGCAAAGGAAGGGTATTACCTGTTTGGAGGGAAATCGCCAATGCAGAGGATTCCTTGGAGCTTTAGTGTCGGCACCGGAAATGGTGGCCGAGCATCTCCAGGATTGTGACGGTGCCGGATCTAAGCTGGAATTGCCGAAGTTTTCGATCCGATGGCAAGGTTGATGAATCGATTGCCGGAATTTTCAAGGATTGTTGGAATAAATGGCGATGTGGCTTCGATGGTACAGTTGAAATAGAGAGTTAGATCTGATGGGGAGATGAGATTCAAGTCACTGGAAATGAAGGGAACGGAGGTGAATAAAGCAATAGAGCCGGGTTTTGGTGGTACCGACGGGAGAAATAAATGGTGGAGGAGTGGGTTTTGAAGTGGGTTTCGAGAAAAATGGAGATTCGGATATGGGGTTTGGGGCTTTATAATGCAGGTTAGAAGGTAGTGGAAATGGAATAATGAAATGGGTTTATATATCGGAGGGATTGTAGAAACGATCAGGGAAAATCTTGGGCTCGGATCTACAGAGGAAGGGGCGATGATGCAGAGAGGATGGACGACGGTTCCTTCTCCTCCCCCTCTCTGTTTTCTCTCTCTCTCCCTCTTTCTCTCTCTCTCTCTCTCTCTCTCTCTCTCTCTGTCTGCTGACAAAAATGGGGGAGCACCAAATGGGTTTGAAATGAATAGGGGGTTTTAATGGCAGAGAAGATCAAAATCGAAGTGGGTTTCGGGAGGTGGAAATGGTGGTTTGGCCGGAGCTCCGGGGGCGCGGGATCGGAGAAGATGGAGAAGGAGGTTTGATGTGTTCGAATGGGGTAGCAGGTGAGATGGTGGTGGGTTTTTTTTTTGGGTTTTTTCCGAAATGGGTTTGGGTTGTTTGGGTTTTAATGGGGGGGTTTGGGTTGATCGGTTTGGAGGTGGTGAAGAGGGAAAAAATGGTTTGTAAGGGGTGGAGATTGCGGCCGATGGAGGTGGTGATGGGCGATGGAAGATGCTTGATGGCTGTGAAATGGGTTTGATGGGGTGGAGGTTGCGGCTGGTGGCTATGGGTTTCAGTTTTTGGGAGGTGCAGAAAGTGGGTTCGGCTTTGAGGGTTGAGGAAGGTGAAGGTGGAGGATGGTGGAGGATTTTCGAAGGGTTTCGGTGGCTGATGGTGGTGTGGGTGGTGGCGGTTGTCGGGTTCGGGAGACTTGCCGGAGAAGAGAGTGGGTTTAGGGTTGGATTTTGGGGTTTTAAGGAGATGAGGTTGGATGATGATGGCCGTGGGTTGTGGAGGAGGATGTTGGGACGAAAATGAGGAGGAAGGGGGAGGTGGCTGGCCGGAGAGGCTTGGGTGGCCGGCGGGAAGGTGGTGGCTGTGGTTTTTTGTTTTTTTTTTGTTTAGGTGGGTTTTGATGGATGAAACGGCAGAGGGTGGTTGTAGAGGTTTGGGGTGGGGATGGTGGCCGTGGATGGTGGCTGGTGGAGGTGGAGAGAGGAGGGAGGAGGTGGAGGGTGGCCGGAGTAGGGAGAGGTGGAAGAAGATGGGCGTCTGGTGATGGAGATGAAGAGATGGTGGCGGTGTCTCGGCTCCCTCTCCCCTCTTCTTGAATTTTTCTTAAAAAAAATGAGAAATCAGGCTTCTCCACCCTCTCTTTGCCATATATAGGTAGGTTTTGGGGGGGGGGGGGATATTGGCACACCAATATCCTCTAAGCGCACCAAAACCCAACCTTGATGAGCGCACGAATTTCGCTCCTTCTTTTTCCCAGGGACAACCCTCTTTTGGTTTATCTTCACCGCTTTTCCTCTGCCTAGGGCACCCCTGACTTGACTAATTCGACCCCCTTCTGCACTATTTTTCGAAATAAACCCCATTACCCAGGCAAAATTCTGTCGAATCTCGACGAAACTTCAGGGGGCCCACTTACGGTCTCGAACTATTCAAGATTTAACCCCAGAGCCTTGAGTTGCTAATTCATAGGTTATTATTATTTATTTTTTTCTTTTTTTTTGTCGAGGACTTATCTAGGTCCAGCTGCTCAGGGATTTTCCAATTTTTTTTTTTTTTTTGGTTTTTGTTTTTAGGCTTGGTCAAAATGGGGTGTCTACATTCATATACAAACAACTTCAACATCCACAGTCCTAAAGAAAGACCTTGTCTATAAAGCCAATTTGAACACTGCAGCTTATATCAGTAAAAGTACAACTAAACTCTAAATTATACCCCTTTAGCTACCACTTTAGTACATGTGATATGATTAGGCTAGAAGGATCATCATCCCTATCTTCCTTTGACACTAAAATAAACTAGAGCATAAGCTTAAACAAAATCTATGAAAAGCCATAAGCTAAAGCAAGCCAAAACACTTGCAGCACTCAAAACTTTTACACTATTCATAATTAGCAAGGCATTTCAAATCAAAGACATGATCCAAATCTTTAGCTTTACAGACTTAATAAAATGAAAACTATTAACAACTAATTAGCAAGGAGTCATACATTAAACATATTGATTAGAATTTTAAACAAAATCCGAACGAAGGAAGAAAAGTATTACCTAGAACTTGAAATGTGGATAACAGAGTTTTAGATCTTGGACCTTTTTTCGCGAACTTTGGAACGGTCCAGATTATGATCTCAAGGACAGCAATAACTGATCCTTGAGCTTTTCTCTCCCCTTCTAATCTGGATCACAAATGATCTTGATCTAAATTCCTGAAGTAAAACAAGAAAATCAACTTGATCTAGGGTTTTGAGAAGGAAAGCTAGGGTTTACAATGGCAGAGTAGAAGAAGAAGAAGATGACAATAGAATAGTTGATCGGAGGTATGGAACAACTGGCCGGTGCTACGGTTCGGATCAGAGAAGATAGGGTTTCAGCTAGGATTTTTTAGAGCTGAAAAGAATAAAAGTGATGATATAACTTTATGAGGAAAGAAAAGTAAGGAATCTTAAAGGAGGAAGATCAGCCGGATCGATGACCGGAGTTTTGGCAAAACTTGCCGAAGAAGATGACTGGAGGCCCAAAAAAGTGGCCGGAGGGTTAGGGTTTAAAAACGAGATTTATTTTCTCACTCTTCTTTTCTTAGACTCTCTCTCTCTAAAAATAGTAGCCAAAACCTAGATTAGTGAGAAATGAAGCTTGATTTGGTATTTATAGGCAAAAATGGGATGGTGATATTGGCGCTACAATTTTGATCGGCGCACGATTTTGCGTAGAAAAGTGATGGGCGCGCGATTCGTAGTGTCCTATTCGCTCCTTGTCATTACCTCTTCCAGATAAATCACCCCCCTTCTGTTTGCACTGCGATTCCTACTCGGCTTGTCTTATTTGACAATTTAGTTCGGATTTCGACAAACTTTTACAGGGACCTATGGGAGACCCTAACCTACCTTAAGGAGAAATTTAGAGTCTTAAAACATTGGTTTGATAGGGTTTTGCTCAAGCATGGAGGTTTAGGGCACAGTCAAAATGGGGTGTCTACAGATGCCCCTCTTTGGCAGAGCGTGCTTATCGCGCGAATGCCAAAGCTGAAAAGACAGCACATTTTGACTTGCCCAAGATTAGGGAGTTTAAAATTTTGGATTTTCATTTTTTATAATGATATCCACAAGATAACAAGGGTGAAATAGCCTTTCACCAGACTCTGACTCTGTAAACGCTGGTGAGATAGCCTCTCTCCAACTTCTAACTTGGCAAGCATTGGTGAGATAGCCTCTCTTGCAAAACATTAAAGGCTAGATTTGGTTGTGAATGATCTTAGAATTTGAAGAGAAAATAGACTTGGATGCTGTGTGAAAACGGACTTGGATGCCGTGTGAAAACGGACTTAGAATGTCGTGTGAAAACGGACTTAGAATGTTATGTGAAAACGGACTGAAATGTCGTGTGGAAACAGACTTAGAATGCCATGTGAAAACGAACTGAAATGTCGTGTGGAAACAAACTTAGATGGGGAAAATGGACTGAAATGCCATGTGGAAACGGACTTGAATGCCGTGTGGAAACGAACTTGAATGCCGTGTGAAAACGGACTGAAATGCCGTGTGGAAACGGACTTAGATGGCGTGTGAAAACGGACTTGGATGCCGTGTGAAAACGGACTTGAATGCCGTGTGAAAACAGACTTAGATGCCGTGTGAAAACGGACTTGAATGCCGTGTGAAAACAGACTTAGATGCCGTGTGAAAACGGACTTGAATGCCGTGTGAAAACGGACTTAGATGCCGTGTAAAAATGGACTTAGTTACCCTGGAAGGCAAAGTGAGGATAAATGCTGTAGAAAGCAAAATGCTGGATGATTAAGGAAATTGAATTGGATTCAAAATTAAGAAATGATTTTGGCTGACTTAACTGTGGATCGATTGATCATCTCCTGCCGAGAGAAATAAAGAGTACTTGTTCTCTGCTTAGAGCAAGATTTGAATGACTTGAGAGGGTTTTGAGTATTAGCCCCCTTTCACTTTCAAAATAGAACTGCATTCTACTGATGTAAAGATTATTTTGAAAACTATTTTGAAGAAAACTAATTTTCAAAAGCATTGACTTTGCTGAAAAGAATTTGACTGGAGAATGCTCAAGCCCCTCTTGTCTTCATTTGTTGAGAATAGCCATCTCAATTACCACAGTTAGCTTGACATCTTTTATGACTTAATAACTTAGGTCATAAAAGATGCCCCTAGTATGATTTTACTTTCATGACAGATTTATAAGAGAGCAAAAATAACCAGGAACAACAAAAGGTTTTCATTTCTTGAATGTTTGAGGTTACAAATCTTTTCTCATATACAACAGACTGAATCTGACTGACATCTTTCTTTCATTTCTGCCAGCTGCTAGTGCTTCGAATGGGTCTGAAAACCTGCCATTCTTCTGAACTCTTGTTTGGCTTTGTATAACCTTTGAAGAGATACAACTGCATAATTTTTCTCTTATCACCCCAGCTTTGAGAGGGATACTAACCACACAGGACTACTCACACTAGACTTTGAAGCTTGACCTTGACTCGACAAAGAAAGGACTTTAACAATGATATCAAGAACTTCAATGATGACATGACTTGAACTCTAAGAGAGATTGAATCTGCTTCTTAGTCTGATAAATGTTTTAAAATGGTACAGTCTACCACTCTTAGAATCTTTTGAAATCCGTATTTAAAAGCGATTCATTCATCTTTTCAAGATTTCCATCATGGTTATTATCCCTTTGGATTGCTTCGTCTTAACCCCCCAGCATAGAGAGTGCTAAAGAAGCCTCGCTGGCGCTTACTCAGACATTGAAGTGATGTCAAAGCAAAAATGAAAGTCCAGTTGGCTTCCATAAGTACTGTCCTTTTTGAAGTCACTGCCATGACCAAATCGCCTTTTTAAGTTTTCAATTCGGCGAACTGCATGCCTTATATTTTGCCTGGACTATCTGCCCTTGCTCAGCACCCTGCTTTTTGCCTAAGCTGCCCTTTTCGGGTTTTCAGCTTAGCGGGTGAATGATCCTAACTTTTGCCTAGACTGCCCTTGCGGGTTTTCAATCTAGCGGGTCTAAGACTCTATCATGTTTTTCTTTTCTTTCTGTTTCTCTACAAACCTGGGCCTAAGTACACCAGAAGGACTTTTAGGTAGGCTTGGGTTCAAACAGGTTTTGACTTTGGTAAGTTTCTTATATTTTGACCGAATCGGGCCCTCCAGACTGCCTACGTATCCCCAAAGAAAATGGGAATCAGGTCTGCGTAGTTCGCCCATTTGGGTCTCAAGGTTTGTTTGTTTTTCGTTTGGTTTCTTTCTTTTCTTTGAAAGATTGCGAATAACATGACCGAACCCGAATTGATCAGGCTGCCTTGTACCTGTAGAAAGGGATCAGGTCATAACGTAGTTCAGTTCCAATATCTTTTATGACGCAAGTCATAAAAGATGCCCCTGGTTTGAGTTTATCAAGGAAAGAGAATTTTTTTTAGGCCCAAAGGGTTTGCAAACGGTTTTTGACTTTGAGATTGTTAGCTTTTAAGCTCTGATCGACCAAGGACGGCCTCCTGGTGTATCTAAGCATAGTACTTCTTTAGTTGGTCTAGGTCTGTAGGTTCTGTTAATTTTTCTCCATTTTCATCGAGGAGTCTTACGGCTTTTCCAGGCAGGACTTCATCAACAATGTAAGGTCCAGACCAATTTCGCCTGAACTTCCCTCTGGGATAAAGTTCCGGTGCCCTGTATGATTTCAGGACAAGATCTCATGGCTTTAGATCTCTGACTCAGACTTTCTTGTTGAAGGCCCTTTCGATTCTTCTCTGATACCCTTGGATGTGATATAAGGCTCTCAGCTTCTTTTCATCTATCATCTGTAATTCCTGATGTCTGGGCTCTTGCCCATTCAGACTCTGGCAGATTTGCTTCCATCATTACCCTTAAGGATGAAATTCTCATCTCAACAGGCAGGATTGCTTTCATTCCATACACTAAAGAGTACGGAGTTACACCTGTAGAGGATCTGATCGATGTCCTGTAAGCCCATAAGGCAAAAGGAAGTTTGTTCGACCCGTCCTTATAAGTGTCGGTCATCTTACTGATTATGATCTTGATGTTCTTATTTGCTGCTTCTACAACCCCGTTTGTCCGAGGTCTGTAAGAAGATGACTTGTGATGCTTGATTTTGAACTCTTTGCACAGGTGTACTACCTCTTTATTGAAATGAGATCCATTGTTAGAAACCAGCTCATGAGGTACTCCGCAACTGTGTTTGAAGTTATGGAAACATACGAATCAGCTTCTATCCATTTCGTGAAGTAGTCAATGGCTACTAGAATGTACTCAAGTCCACTTGAAGATCTGGGATAGATTTTTCCAATGATATCAATCCCCCATACTGAGAATGGCCATGGCGAAGTCAACGAGTGTAACTCCGATGGAGGCACATGAATGAGATTTGCATAGACTTGGCATTTATGACATTTCTTCACGAATGCGAAGCAGTCTGCTTCCATTGTGGGCTAATAGAATCCAAGTCTTAGGATTTTCCTTGACAGCATCCTACCATTCATGTGAGGGCCACAAACACCTTCATGTGTCTGCTTTATGAGCTCTGCAGCCTGATCTTCATCAACACATAGAAGTTGTATCCCATCAAATGACCTCTTGTACAATTCGTCATCACAAATGATGAAGTTGGCAGCGAACCTCTGAAGAGTTTTCTTCTCTTTGCTTGAGACCTCCAGCTGGTGCCCCTTGCTTGAAATGAGATTTCTAATGTTCGTGAACCACGGCTTTTCGTCTAGACATCTAGCAGATATCTCTATGACATTCACATGTGCTGGAGCCCATTGTAACCTCACAGCTAGGGCTGCAAATGAGCCGAGCTGAGCCGAGCTTTGGAGTGTTCGGGCTCGGCTCGTTTAGTTTATAAGAAGGCTCGTGTTCGGCTCGGGTCGTTTAGTTTTCGAAAAAGCTTGGCTCAGCTCGGGTCGTGAAAATTAGAGAAAGCTCGGCTCGGGCTCGGCTCGTTAAGTGGAATGAACCGAGCTTAAGCTCGGCTCGTCTCAAGAATGATAAAAACATACATCTATGGGATTTGAACCAAAGACCCCTCTAAATTCAGTGCCTTAACCACTAGGCCAAACCTTCATTTGTAATAAACAACCCACATTCTTTTATTTTATAAATAAAAAACAAACATAATCCAAGCTTTAAAGCTCGGCTCGGCTCGGCTTGTTTATGAACCGAGCCTAAAAAGCTCACTAGCTTTTCCGTGCCGAACTATACAAAGCTCAAGTTCGGCTCGTTTATTTTGGCGAGCCTAATTTTTGGGCTCGGGTTCGGCTCGTTTAGTAAACAAAGGAGCCCGAGCCGAGCTTTTAATGAGGTGAACCCAAACATGTTCGCGAGCCGGCTCGGTTCATTTGCAGCCCTACTCACAGCTAAAGATTGAACCTCCATTGTTGCAGAAATGTCTAACATTGAAGCCAGAGTAGTTAGTGCATCAGCAAAATGATTCCTTGTCCTCGACAGATGAGTGAAGGTGACACTCCTGAACTTCTTGACCAGAGATTCTAAATATGTGTTATATGAGATCAACCTCGCCTCTTTTATTTTTCAATCCCCATTTATTTGACAAATGACCAGGATTGAATCCCCAAACACATCTATGTCTTGAATTCGCAAAGCCAAAGCTGCCTCAAGTCCTGCGATGCATGCTTCATATTCTGCCATATTATTAGTGCATTCAAACTGCAACTTGATGGATATAGGAATATACTCATTTGGAGATACCAAAACTGCCCCTATTCCTTGACCATGATTATTGACGGCTCCGTCAAAGTACATTAACCACTTGGTACTCAGAATCTCTTCTTCGACATCCATGATCTCTTCAGCAGGAAAGTCTGCCTTAAGAAAAGCATTCTCCTCAACAGGAGCATCAGCCAACTGCTCAGCGATGACCCGCCCCTTAATTGATTTCTGAGTGACATGAGTGATGTCAAACTCAGACAACAATAACAACCATCTAGCTGTTCTTCCAGTAAGAGCAGGTTTTTCGAACAAATACTTCAACGGATCCATTCGTGAGAGCAAAAGTATCTTATTCGACAGCAGGTAATGTCTAAGCCTTTGGGTCACCCAAACTAATGCTAGACAAGTCTTTTCCAAGATAGTGTACTTGATTTCATACTCAAGCATTTTCTTGCTGATATAATAGATAGGCTTTTCCCTTTTAGACCCTGCATTTTCTGAGCAAGCATACAACCCATTGCTGTATCTGTGATGGATAAGTACAACAACAACGGTTGACTAGGAATGACTGGTGATAAGACAGGAGGCAAAGACAAGCACTGCTTGACTTTTTCAAATGCTTCTTCACATTCATCATTCCATTTCTTGGAAGAATTCTTCTTCAATAACTTGAAGATGGGTTTACATGTCATGGTTAGATGAGATATGAATCTCCTCAAGTATTTCACTTTGCCAAGGAATCCATGAATCTGCTTTTCCATCTTTGGTGGTTGCATTTCTTGGATAGCCTTGATCTTTTGAGGGTTCAAGCGAAGTTGATACTTTCGGATTCGCTGACCATGAATCCAAGCAACTTCCCTGATGTGACCCCAAATACACATTTACTAGGGTTCAAGCGAAGTTGATACTTTCGGATTCGCTCGAAGAACTTTCTTAAGGCAATTGTGTGCTCTGGTCGAGTCTTTTCCTTTACAATCATGTCATCTACATAAACTTCGACCTCCTTATGAATCATGTCGTGAAGAAGAGTAGTCGCAGCCCTCTGATAGGTAGCACCATCATTCTTGAGTCCAAAAGGCATCACTCTAGAGCAATATATGCCCCACTGAGTAATGAACGTTGTCTTCATCATATCCTTAGGCGCCATTTTAATTTGGTTGTACCCTGAGAATCCATCCATGAAAGATAAGAGTGCATGTCCAGCTGTATTGTCAACCAAGAGATCAATGTTCGGAAGCGGAAAGTAGTCTTTCGGACTTGGTCTGTTCAAGTCTCTGAAATCGACACACATCCTAACTTTCCCGTCCTTCTTGGGCACCAGTACGATATTTGCAAGCCATTCGGGGTATTCAACTACTTCGATGAATTTCACTTCTTGTAGTTTCTTAACCTCATCATGAACTTTTAATTCCCATTCCGTTTTTAATTTCCGGAGCTTTTGCTTCTTTGGCTTGATGCCAGGGATTAGAGGTAATCGATGTTGGACTATGTCTTCACTCAATCCTGGCATGTCATCATAAGACCAAGCAAAAACCTCCTTAAACTCTTTTAGCAAGGTGATTAATTCTTCGCGCTCCTCAGGAGATAAAGTTTTGCCAATCCGTATCTCCTGAATTAAGGCTTCATCACCTATATTTACGGTTTTAATTTCCTTTTCAAGTGGTTTTGCTCCGTAACTCTCCTCTTGTTAAATCATGTGTTTGATTTCAAGGGGAGTTTCGTCGGCTTCCTCATTAGAGGGGGAGTCTTGATTATCATCATTAGTTACTTCATCAGGTTTAGAAACAGAATCAGTGGAAGAGACAAGTACAGGAATATACACAAAAGAGTCTTTTATTTCATCAGAATCAATGATTACATCAGTAAGATAGCCCACAACAGGCCTTACAGACTCTGAAATAGAATAGAAAGACATGTTGACATCAGTGTCAACACAATCTGAAATATGTACAGATGAAACATCAATGAAAATGCTTTCTGACTCAGACTCGATGCCACCAGGGATAGACTCGTCACGAACCCCAGAAGTAGACCCAACCTCTACAGTACCTGCATCAAAAGAAAAGTTAGAAATGACAGACTCTGGGTCGGACTCAGAAACTGACATAAATTTTGAAACGACTGACTCTTTTGAAGGGACTAGACTATGTTGAAGGACTACTTGGGGTATAACATCTGAGGTCCAGTTATCCAAAGGTCCCTCAGCTGGGGTGATGCAGTTCTTTGGGTTTATGAAAGGTGTGTCTCCTCCAATCATCGCAATGACTGGTGCCTCAACTTGGAACAAGGAGTCTAGGAGTTCTGATTCAAGTTTCTCCGCCCAATTTGTATCTTGCTTCTTTGTCTCTGTAATCTGATCAAGAAAGAAGTCCTCTGGCAGCTCATCTGTGAAGAAAATCTCTAAACCCGTCATTTCCTTTCCAGTCTCATCATACCAAGGCTCAGAAAAACCGTAGTACGGACAATCGGCTCCTTCCTTTTTGAATCTACCATTCATAACCATGTTGAACGAACCCATAGGAAACTCTAAGCCCCGACGACGATACTCGGCCCATTTCAGCATGTAAGCTTTCATTTCTCGAATTTCTTTCGGATTCGGCTCATACCCCAAACCAAAGAGTCCACCAACTACTTTCATATTCGGCCACTCAATTGGGCCCTGCAGATTCTTTCCCATACCAGCTCCTGGGATATATCCATATCGGCGCATCATCTTAACCACCTGAGTATTGGTGCTAGAGAGACATAATTTCTTCACTCGTAGCTTCTTTCATGGGGATAGCTGAAACCTCTACTTAAAATCCTGTCTGACTAACATCTCTTGTGTTTTTAGTAACTAGCTCCTGAGATATCTGTCCGATTTCCGGTTCGGGATCTCCCCTGACTGTGATCACCTGGTTGTTTCGAATGAATTTCAGTTTTTGGTGAAGTGTGGAAGGAATAACTCCGACCTTATGCAGCCAAGGTCGGCCAAGCAAGAGAAAGAAGGAAGTTTTGATATCCAACACTTGGAATTCAATGTCAGAGGTTTCTCCTCCAATCTCAATCTCAGTAGCCAATGTTCCTATAACATCCATTCGGGTACCATCATATGCCAATATACCTTGTTCAGACGGTATGAAGTCTTCAGGCCCAAACCCTAAAGTAGTGGCAGTGTTCAAAGGACATACGTTCAGAGCTGACCCATTGTCTACTAGCACTTCCAATACTTTCTTCTTGTTGCAAAGTAGGGTAATTTTGAGAGGACGAGTATGGTCTTTTCCTTCTGGAGGTAAATCCTCGTCTGAGAAAGATAAAGCTTTTGAAGCTCTAGCCATGGCCACCAAGCTGACCAATTCGTCTGGAGTGATTTCAACTGACACTTGGGACGCATTTAGCTCACGAAGCACAACCTGTTTGTGTTTTGGCGACGCCATTAATAAGCCCCAGATAGAAACATTAGCTTGTGTCTTCTTGAGCTGATTCAACAAACTATCTTCCTCTTCATCGAGTCTCTGTTTCTGTTTCTGATTATCAACTGCTCTTGCAACTTCAGCAGGATTCTCAACTCTGAGCTCGACTGGTTTAAAAATTCGTCCGCCACGTGTAACGTAACGGAGTTCATCGTACTGATCATTCAGGAGTAGCAGATCATCATATTCTATCTTAAGGATGTATGGGGTTTTCATCTCTTCTTCCTCATCATCACTCATCCTTAAGACGTACAGAGTTTCGCTTTCTTTCCTTTCATCCTCACACTGGAGAACGTATGATCGGTTTGACGACCCAGCTACTTCTTTGAAATGGGTAAGAGAGGAAAAGTAAAATAAGGTGGTGATAAAGATTGTCTACTCAGCCTGGAATCAGATGTCTGACGGGACCAGGTTGGTTTTGAAATATGAGTTTTCCTAGAAGCAATGACTGCTCACTCAAGAATCCTGGAATGGAAGTATAAAACACTAGATTAAAACATTGATAGTCGAGATAATGTATTCTGGTCAAATAAAAATAAGATAAGCAAGAACACATTTCATTGATGATGTCTGAACGGGTTACAAAGATAATAACTAGTAAAATGAAAGATATAATATCATAACAAAGAAACTCTGGATAATAAGATGTTTATGACAAATGAAAATTTCTCAATCTCCTTTTTCTTCCAATCTGGTCCTCTTAGGCAGGCAATTTTCAATGTCCTCAATCAACCACTGATAATAACATGTGGACGCTCAGCATGTACTCCTCCCCCAAGTACTGCTCCTCCATATGTTCCTTTAATAGTTTTGTCTCGCAGAGGATGCGAGAGTACTTCAGATTTGTGATCCCAATCCTCGCAAATACTTTTGGCAAAGTTTCGGCTAGATTTTTTGATGGGACAGACTGGTGCTGGCAGGTAAAACTCAGTTATAATGCCCCCATGCGGACATGTAGATTGAACTCCCCTGTATTGACGAAAAATACGATCGGGAATGTAGAAAGAAGTTTTTTCCAAACCAAGGAATTGAATGTATCGACTATCTCGGGTTTGGATTAGTACCCAATGATCTATGAAAAACCTCCAGGTAATTTGGTCAGCTTGCAGGGAGCTTAACCAACTGACCCATTCTTCCTTTTTTGTAAAATTGAAAGCTTTGTGCTCTCATGTGTGGTATTTGGACAAAACAATGTCTTTTTGTGTAAGGGGTATGAGAATCCGAAGCTTTAAGCAAAGCCAAACATACAAAAGAACAGGGAAACCCGTGAGAAAAGCATTTGGGACTTTGTTAACTAGGTATACGAAGTCTAAGAGTAAAGGGGAAGCATAATGGGTGTCCCCTCCAAGCAGCCACTTAGAATAAACGCATAATACCAGGGCGTGGTGACGACTGGTTTGGTATTCAGGAGTAAGCTTTCTGGGTTCACAAAAGTATTTAACCAGTTGTTTGATAGATACACCCTTCTCCCCTATGATGGATTTCATGGGTGCGACAGTAGGGGGAATTAGCTTTTTGAAAACAGTATGATGACCTAATTTTTCGTCAATTCTAACCAGGGGGCTAGTACGGTCACGATTCAGCCAACACCAGTCCTCGAAAATCGGACAAACCTCCTGCATACCAAAACGAAATACATGGAGATCTGGTTGCCAAAACTCTATGGCTTCATCAAGGAAATTCCAATCTACTGGAATAGAGGCCAGATAGTAGAAATTAGAAATATTATAACCAGCAAAGATGAGACGACGTCCTCGATGATCAGAAATCCAATCCTACAACACCTCGTTCGACATAATGAAAGACCTGATAATTAGGAAAAATAAATAAGATAAAGATAAAGATCAACAGAGTTACAAAGAAGAATGATATTGGCAATAACTCATATACTGAAAGGATACAGCTGGGGTCAAAATTTTCCAACGTTGATTTCAAAATGATCCAAGGGTAAGCAAACCCAATGGTAGATATACATAGATCAAGCTGGCAATCAAAACGTCAAAGGATAGACCGTGGTCATAAGTATAGCAAAGTAAGGCCATGGACCAGATCTAATCCTGAAAGATGGAGCAAAGTAATTGGCTAACTTGGAGAAAAGACTTTACTGAGAAGTAAGTCTTAAAATAATAAAAGAATATGAATGTGGAATATATTATCAATGGATCAAGACATAGACCATGGCCATGATTGTGACCAGACCTAAATCTGAAAATGATCAATGGAATGAATAGACCCCAATCTAATAATCAAGGGATATAGAATTTATCATCAATAAATCAAGGACAGACAATGGCCATAAAAGTGACCAAATCTATATCTGAAGGATGAATGAATGTATAGCGGATATAGAAATCGACTTTATTACCAACGAGTCAAGGGATAGACCATGGCTATGAGAGTGGCGGATAGAAGCCACTAGACAGGTCTAGACTTGCAAGATGAATTATCATAATTGATTAGATTAGACAGGAAAACCTCACTAGATAAGTAGGCTCCAATCTAATAATCGATATATATATATATATATATATATATATATATATATATATAGATCTATATATACATATATATCCTAACCAAGGGCACCAGCCCTAAATATAATCCAGAAGAGTCAAGACGTTTGACTCAAGATAGACATGTGAGTGTACTAGGACCGTGTTGTAGCCACATAAGGTGAGCTACCCTACTCTATAGATAGGACAAGGTTCCTAACTTTAGGCGCCACATGTGTAAGCAACACATGTTCGTCCCTATATACAAACAAAAGGACAATGCAATATATAGAGCGGGTAAAGCTGCGAGGTTCACCTGGCCGGTAGCATAGTTACTTGTATACCGTGAGTTCCCTCCAGTATACGAACTATGTCTGTTTTGCACACAAAGTGTCTAGGTACTGAGTATACTACTAGTGCGGTGGCGCTAGAAGGCGGGTATAGCCCTCACGGCTCCTACTCATAGTATCTCTCCGAAATAGGTAATCTGATAGTATATCCATAGTAAAACATAGGAGAAAGTAACCACAAAACAGATAATATATGCAGGGATGAGAGTGGTGTGTGAACCCTTGTTTTATTTACGCACCTATCTAGTGCCCCTGGATTCTAACGAAAAGGTTCCCATTATAATGATTTTGGCCCAAATTTCTTCAAAATTAGTAAAAAATTGCATTTTAGCAGAATTAGGCGATGTTCTAAGAAATCCCCAGCAGAGTCGCCAGCCTGTGGACCCTGATCCGAGAAAGGCGGGGGACGAGCCCCTGAAAGTCTCTAAATCATCCACGTGAAGGAGAGCTCTACCAAGGAACTCTCGAAAAAGTGCCTCTCACAGCATGAGTGGCGATGTAAAGTGAGATACCTCTCGATTCAGGGACTAGCCCGAATTCAAGACGTACCTTAAACAAAGAAGAGTCGCCATCCAAGGAAGTCGGACCTGGATCCCATACTATACTCTGTTGCAATGGATAACCAGAGATACAAAAGGTTCGTGTCTGGTTACGAATTTGAAAGGTCCGCAGAGCACCTCATCCGTCCAAGTGCAAGCACCTGGTCTCTTATGCCATTTATTTATTAACTTCGAAGAGTTTTGGGTGAAAATCATGTGAAATGGGAACATATATCTTCGAGAAGATGTCTACCTAATCATGCATTTCTCTGAGATGAATAATAAGCACACACAAAATAAATGAAAGAAGTGTCACCTAAGAGTAGGTAGGTTATGAGCGTCATGCCTAAATGATGTCTAAGTTCGGGTGTGAAAACATATGCATGCTACAACTAAAGGTATAAGGTCTGCACAAGATATAACAAAGATGATAAGCTAGAAAGATAAATGAGCTCCAGCTAAGCATATGATCAAGGTAAATAAGCAGGTAAATGCTACAGCTAAGCATGTAATCAAGACAAGTAAGCAGGTGAATGCTACAACTAAAGATGTGTGTAAGTAAAGAAATGATCACACACTATCATAATCCTATGCAAGAATCATAATCAATATACAAACACAAGCCTTAAAGCACTAACAACAAACCCTAAGACTCTAAGGCCTAAACCTGAGTCTTTCGATGATCTGATGTTCATCCAAAGAAGGCTATGTATCCCCGCCTCTTACAGGAGTCAAGGCAACGTAGTTCTTCGCCCTATTCTAAACTATGATGCCTAACCCATCTAGGACTGCTATCCTAGACTAGACCTAGAAAACCTGACCTGTTCTTAAAGCTTCTTTTGCGATTATTTAGATTCAAGTGAATTGGGGATTTTTAGAACTCCCTATATGCCCTAACTAAATGCAAATTAACCTAGTCTAATACAGGTGATTCCTACATCTAATGTATAACTAGGTTGAGTTCCTAAGAAAAATAATGAGATCACTAGCGCATCCTAGTCTAGTCATCAGTCGGCGTTGTAGATCGCCAACCGATTGGACAGAGGCGTAACCTACTCCTAGCTAGGACAAACTCCTAACTCTAAGACACCCCAAGCATCTAGGACAGACTTCTAACTCTAGGGGAAGCTCTTTTTTGAAAAGATTTTGAAGAATTTTTATATTTTTGGAAGGTTTAAAATGTTTATTTTTTTAAGGTTTGACTGAACTTGGGATAAGAATCCCAAGCTGCCTACGTACCCTGTGGAAAGGGATCAAGCCAACGTAGTTCGGAAACAGACTCTCCTAACTACTCTCCTAACTACTCTCCTAATGACTCAAGACTTTTGAGATGATTTGGATTTTTCAGATGTTTTGATGTTTTAAAATTTCTGAATGTTTTTGAACTTTCATGTTTTCAAGTATTTTTATTGTTACGAGTTTCTGATATTTTTTGAATTTTCAAAAGTTTTAACCCTTTTAGCCAAAGGGAAACAAGGAGACAACCAGAAAGAAAAGAACACTCCTGTGATCCATAGCCTGGAGAAGTGTCAGATGAAAAGACGGAACCCTTTTAGACTAAGGATTGTTCTAAACAAGCAAATCGGTGTATCAAATAGATGATAGAATGGATGAAATCCAGAGAATGTGTGTAAACCTAAGAAGACTGAGTTAGACCCTAAGAGAAAGGAGAAGAACTAAATCGAAATGAAGTCTTGCACTGCTCTTCTCTGAAAGAGTATGTAGATGAGACAAGGCCTGTCTCTCAAATGAAAATGGCCATTAGGATCAATGAGACATAGCCTGTCTTCTAAAAGAGAAGAATCGACAAGAGAATGAGATTGGGCGAGTCTCCTAAAAGAAAAAGGATGAGATTGGGCGAGTCTCCCTAAATGAAAAAGATGAGACTGGGCGAGTGTCCCTAAAACAAAGAGATAACTGGGGTAAATGAGACAAAGGATGTCTCTTATGGGGGAAACAACTAACTCTAGTGAGACACTGAATGTCTCCTATGGAGGGCTCCAAGTAATCTTATCATTGCCCTTGCAATGATAGAATAGGGATTAGGCAAATAAAAGACTAAGTTAGTCTTTTAATGAGGTACAGCTTATGAGACTTGAGGTAGTCTCCTATGGGTTGACTCACTAATGAGACAAAGCCAGTCACCAAAAGATATAACTCTTCTACTGAGACATAGCTTGTCTCTTACATGGGGGCTCTAGATAACTCTTTAATTGCCCTTGCAATGAGAAGGACCTAATGGTTTCAGGGTTCTTATCTAAAAGACTGGGCTAGTCTTATAACAAAAAGAAGGGAGCGCTATTCAGACTGTGCAAGTCCCCTAAGGATAGGCTTGGGCTAACGCCTTCATCGCCCTTGCTACTTTAAGCTTTTTGGAACAACAAGATCAAAATTGGAATCCCAGAAATGCAATAATGGACCTTAAACTCCCTATCATATTACTAAAAAACATTGGCATACCCTTCTAATTTAAACAGATAACCATGGAAAGGAAAAATAATTTCAAACAACAATCATTTATTCTGTTTTGTGAGTCCTAAAAAATGAAACTAAGCATAAGACCAAGAACTGCATATAAACTTTCGTCAAAAAGAGTGAACTCAGGCAAACCATGTGAGTGAATGAACTATATCTATATTGCTATTTCTTAAAGATCAATCGAGTTTTGCAGAAAAATCGCGAATTCGAACTGTTTCAACTATAGATTCTGATAACCCCCTTTTTATTATATTAAAATACTTCCTAAATTTCAAGAAAACTCTCAAATCCATAACCCCGTCATCATCTAATCTGCTAAATGAATAAGCATTTATACATTATGACTCAAAATTACGACATCAAATCTGTTATACTTAGAGAGTTGTAACATTCAATAAAAGCTAAGCAACCATCAAGGAATGAGATTGTCACTTTATGCCACTATAGGAGAAATTTCAGCCATCAAAATACGCCCATTTGTAAACACACTAAAAGGATATTCAAAAGAAATTATATGTCTGAACCAATTCAAATGTAACAGGTTTCACTAAGGTTGGGCTAAGATTCCAACAGCAAGATCATATTATAATTAAAGCACCAAAAGCTAAATAGCCTATGGGACTCATTCAAACAGTTATATCAAATAGTAATCCCATTCAAGAAATTTATCCCAGCTTAAACTCCCCAAACATATCAACTCATAACAAATTACCATGATTCACTGATGGACACATTTAATTATACAATTGATGAAAAGAAAAGCAAGCAAAACATGGTGGACACTAAACAGATGTTAGGACTATTACACAAAACAAGAGACCATGCAGTATTAGCACTTACAAAGCCATGTTTTGAAAATTACACTAACTCAAACTATCCTTTTAGCATTTAAAGAACAACAACAAGGTCACTGTAATTCTCATGAAACACATGTGGAAATGATATCATTACCTTGTTTCATTTAATCATACTCCAATGTCATTCCCCTAAAGCAACCAAAGTAAAAAAAAAAAAACTGTACTTATCAATAAGAAGACGGGGACAAACTTGGCTCTCAACATCAAGAAAACATGAGTCATTTCCAATTAACCATAGATTTGCTTAAGCATACCACATTCTTCAATTCCTTTTGAATTTATAAAACAATGTATCAGCTATATACCCCCCCCCCCTTTTCTTTTACTCATTATTCCCATTACAACAAACCTACATCAATGGATGCCCTTAACAGATTACTTGTGTTAGTCTAACAAAATGAACATGTAAATTGAGGCAACACCCATGTCCATCTGTAATTGAACCTGTACTATAACCTGAATAGCATACAAAGATAATATTTGATCTACAAATGTTCAGCACTTATCCGACCCCAAAATTGATTGAGAAATTCCATTCGTAACCATTTTGGATCATTTTAACTACTCTTTATACATGCAATCAATACTGAATATGCTTCTAAATAATGCTTGTTAACCTTTACCTTCATAACTTTAATGTGAAGACCCTCATTTCAATACCCATAAAAAAATGCTTCTTCATATACAAACAACTTCAACATCCACAGTCCTAAGGAAAGACCTTATCTATAGAGCCAATTTGAACACCGTAGCTTATATCAGTACAAGTACAAATGAACTCAAAATTATTCCCCTTTAGCTACCACTTCAGTACATGTGATATGATTAGGCTAGAAGGATCATCATCCGTATCTTCCTTTGACACTAAAATAAACTAGAGCATAAGCTTAAACAAAATCTATGAAAAGCTATAAGCTAAAGCAAGCCAAAACACTTGCAACACTCAAACTTTTACACTATTCATAATTAGCAAGGCATTTCAAATCAAAGACATGATCCAAATCTTTAGCTTTACAGATTAATAATATGAAAACTATTAACAACTAATTAGTAAGGAGTCATACATTAAACATATTGATTAGAATTTTAAACAAAATCCGAACGAAGGAAGAAAAGTATTACCTGGAACGTGAAATGTGGATAACAGAGTTTCAGATCTTGGACCTTTTTTCGCGAACTTTGGAACGGTCCAGATTATGATCTCAGGGACAGTAATAACTGATCCTTGAGCTTTTCTCTCCCCTTCTAATCTGGATCACAAATGATCTTGATCTAAATTGCTGAAGTAAAACAAGAAAATCAACTTGATCTAGGTTTTTGAGAAGGAAAGCTAGGGTTTACAATGGCTGAGTAGAAGAAGAAGAAGATGACAATAGAATAGTTGATCGGAGGTATGGAACAACTGGCCGGTGCTAGGGTTCGGATAAGAGAAGATAGGGTTTCAGCTAGGATTTTTTTAGAGCTGAAAAGAATAAAAGTGATGATATATCTTTCTGAGGAAAGAAAAGCAAGGAATCTTAAAGGAGGAAGATCAGCCGGATCTATGACCGAAGTTTTGGCAAAACCTGTCCGAGAAGATGACCGGAGGCCGAACAAAATGGCCGGAGGGTTAGGGTTTAAAAACCAGATTTATTTTCTCACTCTTCTTTTCTTAGACTCTCTCTCTAAAAATATTAGCCAAAACCTAAATTAGTGAGAAATGAAGCTTGATTTGGTATTTATAGGCAAAAATGGGATGGTAATATTGGCGCTACAATTTTGATTTTGTGTAGAAAAGTGATGGGCGCGCGATTCGTCATGTCCTATTCGCTCCCTGTAATGACCTCTTTAGGATAAATCACCCCCCTTCTGTTTGCACTGCAATTCCCACTCGGCTTGTCTTATTTGACAATTTAGCTCGGATTTTGACAAAATTTTACAGGGACTTAGGAGAGACCCTAACCTACCTTAAGGATAAATTTGGAGTTTTAAAACAATGGTCTGATGGGGTTTTGCTCAAACATGAAGGTTTAGGGCACGGTCAAAATCGGGTGTCTACAACCTGGGGTTAGCCGGGTGATCGCGATGGGTCGGTCGACCGGGATAGTATTTTTGAGCTAAAATTTTATTCAAACAAATTGCCCTCGCTAGACGACCGCCATAGGGCCGGTTGACCACGCTGGTTTGAAATTTGAATTTACAAAAGAGAGCCCGATAAGGGCGGACGACCTCCACGGCCTGGAAAAAGAGCCGTTGGGGCTTGCTCAGGTTGACTTTTTCAACCTAGTTTATTACAGTTTTGCCCCCAAACGGTCATATTTCCTTGTGGGCTATATATACGCTATCTAAACATTTCTAACCAAGCTTTTGAACATTTTTGAAAGATCAAATCCTATCTTTTTTAGCTTCAACTTTTGAAATCAAAAGCAAAAATCCCTTTGAGCTTGTATTTCTACATTCTATCAAGAGGTACTCCAGAGGGCTTTCATTTGCTTATTTTCTTGGAGTGATTGTGAGCTTACAACTTTGTAATCCTCCTATTAAGAGGCATTGAGAGGTTTCTTTTTATTTGTTCTTCATTATTGAGGGTCTTCGATTCGGCCCGGTAAGAAAGGTGAATATAGAATAGGGTCTCCGATTCGGCCAGGTAAGAAAGGAGAATCATTGTAAGAGGATGTGTCCCCTCGCAAAGCTTTGTGCAGAAAGGGTTTGCCCCCTTTGGAGATTGGAGAAGGCGTTTGTACAGCTTGGAGGTTTGCCATTGAAGAACCTCATTTTTAGTGGAGAATCCCAAGGAGATAAACTTGGAAGAGTAGAGTAGGTCTTGTGATAGACCGAACCACTACAAATCTTGTGTTCCTTGTGAATGACTCTTCTTCTCCTTCTTTTCTTGCACTTGTGGCGATTGGTAATCTCTAGCCCTATCTTGTATTCATGTTTTTAATTGAACAAGGGTTAGTGAATGTATGATAAAGTAATATCTAAACCCTAACTTTCATTATCATATTTAATTGAACAAGGGTTAGAATATTAATTAGTGCTTAGTTGTTAAATTGATTTTAATAATCCACCTAATTAAGCCAATATTTTTTATTAGCCAATTCACCCCCCTCTTGGGTTGCCACACTTGCATTTCAAGAATTGACCCTAGCAAGTTGTAGTGTTGACAAAAAAGGAAAATGAGATAGTGTGAATGGGAAGATATAGTTATGAGGGTATCATTTCCTGAAAATGCATGTTTGCATTAGTGTGCTGAGATGTGAGTGGTTACTTTAAGCATGAAGATAACTGAATCAGTAGTTTTATTAAGTGTTGAAATGTAAAAGGTCAGTTGTTGATTGTTGATTATAGATTATATGAGCTTATATCAATCTTATGCCCCTTTGAGTTCAAATGAAATGTTCTGTCATAAAGTAGAACCTTATAAAAGGTCAAGTTGAGTCAATGTAATTAATGAAGCATACTAGCATCAAATTTTTTTAAGCAGAAAAGTAATATCTTTGACATGTTCCTTTCATTTGAAATCGACACCACTACAATCTTGTTTAAAATTGTATTGTTCAGTCCATTGTGCTTTGTTTGCCTCGAATAATACATTTGGCAATTCCTTTGAGAAATTAGACTATTTACATTTCATGTCGATATTGTGTTTGGTGGTTTCTTTTGAGCCGGATTTTCTTTTATGAATTAGAGATGAATTATTATAATCTCCAGGGTTGTAAACTAAAGTCGGTCTAGAAAATTATTGCAACTTATTAATATTCATGGTAGTATTTTTCCTTTGTCATGAACATTATCAATCATCTAATGTATATTCTATTAATGCCTGTACACTAAGCTTCTACTTTGTTGAAATGTGTTAGTTTTTATAGTGGTTCAAGTCAGCTGGATTAGCTATCTTTAGTTGTCCCTATTTTTGAATAGTGAGCCTAGAAGAATTGTTTTAGGTTGATTTTTTCTTTAAAAAAATTGAGATGCACAGGTCTGTCATTTGGAAAACAACTGCAAACTTCCTTTAATGTTTTTGGAAGATAATTCTTCAAATTGTTTAAGACATTTTTAAGGTTACTCTGTGTTGTGCTAAAAATCATGCTATGTTAAAAATACTCCAGTTGCGTCAATTTTCTTTTCCTTTGTTTTTTTTGATATACGATCAGTTTGTGATGACAACCTAAAGTGGTTTGAGACGCTCATCTTCGGTCTTTGGTTATATTTCAGTTTACTGAACGAAGAAGGTTTAGGTTATTGATGTTTATACTGTATTAGTTTGAAAACCATAAGTACTCATTAGTTTTAATGGTACATGCTTGTCTCATTTGCAGCCAACATTCTTATAATTACGTACATAATAATATTGATAGACGTTATTGTCAAATTGGTTATCAGGAGTTGATATTGATACTGCTTTATCTTTATGAATGCCTCAAAGTTATTTCTTGATTAGGACATCCCTAGTTTGTTCATATTATTTCAAAGATAGATTGTTTTAATGGCTAGTTCCTCCATCATTGCTGAGACCAGGGCGTCTATGTTTACATATGTCCTTATTTCCTTAAATACTACTCAGTTTATTTGGTCGTTTAGAACTCGTCATTTCATATATATACTACTCAGTACATATATATATATATATATATATATATATATATATATATATATATATATTGGATTAGTGTTCTTACACGATCGTGTAGATAAGGCTTAAAACACATTGGTTCCACATTGTTTGGGCAATCCAAACCATTCATTTGATATGTTCTCACATAGATAGGGTGTGCCCAAAAAATCAGCTCCATAGGACCATCCCAACCATTCAAACTGTGGAGGTAAAAAATGGACAGATTTGTGAAGGTTTATACTGTCCATTTTAACCTCCACAAATCGAAGGGTTGGAATGATCCTATGGAGTTGATTTTTTGGTCACGCCCTATCTATGTGAGGACCTATCAAATGAGTGGTTTGCATCACCCAAAAAATGTGGGCCCCCACTTTATTTTAAGCCGACGGCGTAGATAACTTATCTACACGATCGTCTAGGAACACTTTCTCTCTCTCTCTCTCTCTCTCTCTCTCTCTCTATATATATATATATATATATATATATATATATATATGGGGTTGATGTTTCTAGTCGGCCGACTAGAAAAAAATTTCTAGTCCGTCTGCCAAAAAATCAGTGCGGGCCCACAGTTTTTGTGTGATCCGAAGCATTCATTTAATAGGCCCTGACATGGATAGCGTGTGCCCAAAAAATCAGCTCCATAGGATCATCCCAACCCTACGATTTGTGGAAGTTAAAATGGATGGGTATAAAACTTCACTAATTTGTCCAATTTTTAGCTCCACAAATCGAAGGGTTAAGATGATCCTTGATGGGGCACAAATACGGCTACGCTCCCAGATATCGCCACGTGTCATCCATGCACGAGCAGAGCCCAACCATCATGAAGAAGGGTGTTGGAAAACAGCAAAGACCACGCATTCATGACACGTGTCGCCCTCTCACCACCCAGGCCTCATCATCACAAATTAGGGAAGGAAATGGCCGCCAAAGCCACGCGCGCCGGCGAGGCAGAGGGACGGTCCAATCCCGCAAAGGAAGTTTTTCCCTCCATAATGATGAAAAGGGCCGCACACCTCCCTTTAAAAGGAGAGGGAAAGGAAGAAGAAAGCTACCTTTTTTTCTTTTGGCCCCTGAAAGCAGGGAATTCACCCATCCTCCACCCCGCAATACCGGAAAAAGAGGCGAGGCAACAACAGAGGAGGCCAGGAGTCCCATCCTGCCCTCCCTGCTAGTCCCCTCCGACTCACTCATTTATGCACCCAGAAATGTCCCCGCGCACCGGCCCTGGTAACCCTGGTCAAAACCCCCTCCCTTTCTAGCTGTTCTTTATATTGACTGGTCGAAGGATCTGACTTGGGTGTCGAAGTGGTCGTCCGGGACCCACCCCGGACCCCCTGACCCCCTTTTGTTTGTGATTGCAGACCCCGCGGAGGCCCTCTACCGACCGCGCGATCGCAGACCCGGATCCAGACGCCATCATATTGGCGCCATCCGTGGGACTCGTCGAGTAACTGAACGCCTTATGGCGATGAGAAACCACACCCAACAGCCAGAAACAGGGGTAATAACCAGGAGTCAGGCCCAGCGCGCACAAGCCAGCTCCTCAAGCTCCCAAGAGCGAAACTCACCGCCTTCGGACCGACCCCGACCCTCCTCTAGCACGCCGCAGATGGTCCCTACCATGGAGATGTTCAACGAACTTCGCAACGAACTACTCCAGCGTTTGCCTCTTCCGGCTTCGAAAAAGCCCGGGACGACACAGGACCGGACAGAAGCCTACGACGAAGGCAACGATGAACAGTCAGGGGAACGACATCACCGGCGAAAGCGAGCGCCGACTCGCAGAACGCCGTCCCCATCAACAAATAGCCCCTTGCCCCACGCAGCCGGGGGACACCAGCGAGGCAGCGGGAGACAGGTTACTAACAGCCGCGCCCCCCCTGTCCAAGATACCTGTCTCCGGGAACCGCCCTTGGCTCGGGCAGAGGAAGTTGCAACCTCGACACAACCGCCCAGCTTGGGTCCAATAGCGGACCTGCAAAGGCAAATCCGAGAGGTAAAACTAGAAATGAAAAAACCCTACGCCCACGGCATCCTCGATGAGTGGGAAAGGGAAACGGCATCCCCGTTCACCTCAGAGGTCTTAAAGACCCCCGCAGAGGCAGGCATAGACCTCTCCCGCTTCGGTCTATACGACGAGAGCACGGACCCCCTCGAGTTCCTCCAGACTTTCAAGAGAGTAATGACGCTTCGAGGCGCATCGGATGGATTCATGTGCAGAGCCTTTGCATCCCTACTAAGAAAAACCGCCAACGACTGGTACATGAGATTGGAGCCCGACTCCATCGCATCCTTCCACGAATTCGGGCGAAAGTTCAGCACAAGGTTCGCCAACAACCGCCTCCGCCATGATCCTGCGGACGCCCTCCTAGCCCTCCGCCAAGGCAGAAACGAGACCCTAAGAGACTTCATGTTGAAGTTCAACGCCGAATTGGCCCAACTCTCCAACATGGACGTCCAGATAGCGGTCGCCACACTAAAGCATGCCACCACCGATCCGAATCTTAAGCTGCACCTCACCCTCAAGCCCCCGCGGGACCTACAGGAGCTTGAATCAAAGGCTGATAAGTTCATCCGAGCAGAAGAAGCCTGCGCTCGAGAACAGAATCGGCCCGGCCCCGACGAGAGAAAAAGCGACGGCCGAAGGGCCATAAGGCCACGAACCGATGAAAGACAGACAGGCCGTAACCCTATCCCCGTCTTCGAAAGGCTGGGAACCGCCCCGCTAAAGTTCCCCCTCTCCCACGTTCTATCAGCTATTAAGGATCAGGGTCTCCTGACCCCCCCCAAGAAAATGGCCACAGATCCAAAGAAGAGGTCCGCCAGGAAATTCTGCAAATTCCACGGGGACCACGGCCACGAAACTGACCACTGCTTCCACCTCCGCCTCCAGCTGGAAAGGCTGGCCGAAGAAGGACACCTAAACCAGTACCTCAGGAGTCCTGACAAAAGCCCATGCGAGGCCCAGCGCCCGCTCGACGAACCCAGAGGTAGGTCACCAAACCGCCGCCGATCCACAAGCCGACACTGATCCCCCAGTAGGCATCACTCACGGAGCCGACCCCGATCCCGCAGCAGACACGACACGAGCCGCCACCAGCGCCCCCGAAAAGGCGAGCCCCCCGAACAGCCACAGGCTCGCGAGCAACCGCCTACCATCATAGGAAAAATCAATATCATCGCAGGCGGGCCCGCGGCGGGAGGGCCGACAACAGTCAGTCGGCGGGCATACGCGGAACGGGTATTCTCCATGGATATACCTTCCAAGAAGGCCCGAACAAGTCCCCCCCATGAAAACCAGATCATCACTTTTTCCAACAAAGACCTCGACGGGCTACAAGTCCCGCATGACGATGCACTGGTCATCAGGCTAGTCGTCGCCAACTTCGATATAGGAAAAATCTTCGTGGACACAGGAAGCTCCGTCAATGTGCTACACCTCGAAACTTTCGAAGAAATGAAACTGGGCAGGGAAAGGCTGGGACCCGCGGAATACTCCATCTACGGTTTCTCCGGGGCGTCCGTACAGGTAGACGGCAAGATTGACTTGCCCGTGACTTTCGGGGCGTACCCCTTGCAGAAAACCATCCTGACCACCTTCCTGGTCGTAGACATACCGTTCACCTACAGCGCCATCATTGGGCGCCCTGCTCTCAGAGACTTGGGAGCCGTAGTCTCCACCCCCCATCTCAAGATGAAATTCCCCACTCCGGACGGAGTAGGAGAGGTCAGGGGACAGCAAATGATAGCACGCCAGTGCTACGCGGCAAGCCTGAGAGGAACCAACGCCCCAGCCGAAAACTTCACAATCGGCAGTGAAGACCCTCGGCAGCGGGCTCGCGCAATCAGAGGAGAGCCCGCCGAGGAGCTAGACTCCATCCCCCTGACCCAAGATCAGCCGGAGAGACAAGTCCGGATAAGTTCCATGTTAACAGGCCCTCTGCGAGACCAGATGATCAACTTCCTCAGAATAAACAAAGACATGTTCGCATGGTCCGCCAAGGACATGCCCGGGATACCCAAGGAAATGGCCGTCCACAAGTTGAATGTGAACCCCGCCCTTAAACCCGTCCAGCAGAAAAAGAGGAACTTCGCAGTAGAGCGCCAAACTCACATAAAGGCCGAAGTGGAAAAACTGCTACAAGCCGGATTCGTCAGGGAAATCCGGTATCCCGAGTGGCTGTCAAACGTCATGATGGTCAAGAAAGCTAGCGGAGGATGGCGGGCCTGTATAGACTTCACCGACCTCAACCGGGCCTGCCCAAAAGACCCCTATCCCCTCCCGCGCATAGACCAACTCATCGACGCCACCTCCGGACACGAACTTCTCACCTTCTTAGACGCGTTCTCAGGCTACAATCAGATCAAAATGCACGAGCCAGACATCCCGAAAACAGCGTTTATCACCGATCAGGGCGTCTACTGCTACACTGTCATGCCCTTCGTGTTAAAAAACGCAGGCGCCACCTACCAGCGGCTCGTGAATAAGCTATTCCAAACGCAAATTGGAAGGAACGTAGAGGTGTATGTCGACGATATGTTGGTAAAAAGCCTGGAAGCCGCCGGACACATCTCCGACCTTCAGGAAACTTTCGACACCTTGCGACGAGCCCGAATGAAGCTGAACCCCGCGAAATGCGCCTTTGGGGTAACTTCCGGAAAGTTCTTGGGGTTCATGGTCAGCCAAAGAGGGATCGAGGCCAACCCAGAAAAAATCCAGGCCATCCTAGACATGGAACCCCCGGCGACAGTAGTAGAAGTACAGAGGCTCGCAGGACGGATCACGGCCCTCGGCCGATTCATGCCCAAATCAGCAGAGAAGTGCCAACCCTTCTTCAAACAATTAAAAAACATACGGGAATTCGAATGGACCCCGGCCTGCCAAGAGGCCTTCGACTCTCTAAAGCAATACCTCCAGACACCGCCCGTACTCGCCAAACCCGAGCCGGGGGAAGAGCTATTTTTATATCTGGCCGTCAGCCCCACGGCAGTAAGCGCGGTATTGGCCAAACAAAGCGACAAAAAGGAACACCCTGTGTACTACGTGAGCAAGACTCTCCACGGTGCAGAAATCCGATACTCGAACATATAGAAATTCGCCCTCGCAGTTGTCAGTGCCGCTCGAAAGCTCCGCCCCTACTTCCAGGCCCACCCCATAGTCCTGCTAACCGACCAGCCCCTCAGGAAGATTCTCCAAAAACCAGAGACCTCGGGTAGGATGGTAAGTTGGGCCGTCGAGCTGGGCGAGTTCGACATACAAGTTCGCCCGAGGCCGGCTATCAAATCTCAAGCCCTCGCTGACGGCCGAAGAACCAGCAACAATGGGGAGCGGCGGGGGCCCCACTGCGCACACGGTCTGCGACGACTGGATGCAGGACTCCTCGGAACAGAACAGCGAGACCCCTTGGATCCTGCACGTTGACGGCTCCGCCGACAATAAAGGACACGGAGCGGGAGTGGTCCTCCACGGCCCAGAAGAGTTCACACTGGAATATGCCCTCAGGTTGAATTTCAAAGCCTCCAATAACGAGGCCGAATACGAAGCCTTACTAGCAGGACTAAGTCTAGCCGCGGAGCTCGGCGCGGGCAAGTTGAAAGTCTATAGCGACTCACAGCTTGTCGTTAACCAAGTAAACGGAATATACGAAGCCAAGGGCTTCAGAATGAAAAAATACCTCCACAAGGTAAAAGAGAAACTACAGGGGATGGGAGAGGTAGAGATCCTCCAGGTGCCGCGAGACATGAACAACCGAGCGGATGCATTATCAAGAATGGCCACCGAAGAGACCCATGACTTCGGCACCGTGCTCACAGAAATCCTGCCCCACCCCAGCATCGACGAGATACAAGTTCTGGAGATTCCACCGGGGCCAAACTGGATGGACCTCATCATACGATACCTGAAACACGGTATACTACCCGCAGATAAGCTGGAAGCCCGGCGCCTAACCGCAAGAGCCGCCCATTACGTGGTCCACGGGCCCAGGCTCTACAAACGGTCATACACATGGCCGTACCTCCGATGCCTGGTACCCTCCGAATCAGACTACGCGCTACGAGAAGTACATGAAGGGATCTGCGGAGACCATGGAGGCGGCAGGACCCTAGCCCAAAAATCGTAAGGCACGGCTACTTCTGGCCCACGGTCCTTAGGGACGCCAAGGAATTCGTCAAAAAATGCAGCCCCTGCCAAAGGTACGCAACCACCCCCCACCAACCGGCTACACCGTACACCGCGATAGCAGGACCCCTGCCTTTCGCCATGTGGGGCATGGATCTACTCGGACCATTCCCCAAGGCCCCCGGGGGGCATACAATGTTATACGTCGCCATCGACTACTTCACCAAGTGGGTTGAGGTCAAAGCCGTGGTGAAACCCAATTCCAAAGCGACGGAGAAGTTCTTCTATCACGACGTCATTTGCCGTTTCGGCATTCCAAAGACCCTTGTAACAGACAACGGTCCCCAGTTCGCAAGCGCCGAATTTGGCAGATTCTGTGATAGCCTAAGCATCGAACACCGTTTCGCCTCCGTAGCACACCCGCAGGCCAACGGGCAGGTCGAGGTAACCAACAGGATTTTGCTACAAAGTCTCAAGAAGAGATTGGGAGAAGCCGGAAAAAACTGGCTGGACACACTCCCTAGCGTCCTCTGGGCCTATCGAACAACACCACGGACCGCAACTGGAGAATCCCCTTTTAGCTTAACCTTTGGGACCGAAGCGGTCATTCCGCTAGAAATTGGCCTCCCCAGCTTCCGCACCGCGAATTACGACGAGCAGGGAAATTCCGAACTCCTCCGGAACAACCTCGATCTCGTGCTCGAGAAAAGAGAGCAAGCCCTCCTCCGAACCGCCTCCTACCAGCAAAAGGTGGCACGATACTACAATGCCCGGGTAAAAAAGCGTTCGGTAAAACCCGGAGATCTGGTGCTACGGCGTGCAGAGGTATCAGACCCCCGCAACACGGGTAAGCTCGCACCCAAATGGGAAGGACCGTACAAAGTCGTTCGAGCACTTCGACCCGGGGCCTACCAACTAGAACGCCTCGATGGGACCCCGGTCCCTCGCAGTTGGAGCATGGACAACCTCCGAAAGTTCTATCAGTAAAACGACAGGGTAAGTTCCTTCCCTTTCTTTTAAAAATATGATAAGTGTTTTGGTTTCCTTTTTGTGTTTTAGAAGCAAAGATGTATTGTTGTCAACAAATTAATGGAAAAGCACTTCTACAAAAGCAGCGTACATCTCCACTTTCCGGCCCACGATAAATGAGGGACCCGAAAGAAAACAGGGAGTGAGACAGAGGTAACATCAGGGCTGATCCCCCCGAGAATACCCTAAAACGCTCCCCATGAAAAAAAAAAGACCTCCCCCTTTAAGGGCAGGCGGGACCCATTAACCCCGAACTGATCATTCGATGGGAAGATAGTCCTCCCATAAACAGACGCCCTACGGGGTGCACTAAGAATACCCTCACCAAAAAAATTCGCAAAGGCCTGAGGACCAACAGCAAGAACTCGAAAACCTCGCGGCGCGTCGTATATATGCAGAGATGTCAATACGGTTACATACCAAACAAAAAAATAGGTAGTTCAAAAGTTATTACAGACCAAATAACCAGGAACATTAAAAGAAAAGAGGAAGCCCCCCGAGGCCTTCACAACATCACTGGGCCCCCTCGGAAGTCTCGGCAACTAGCGATCCACCGGCGCGGCCACCTCCTCTCCTACCGGCTCCACCACTTCCGCCGGTGCCGGCAAAGGATCAACCTCAGACTCATGCATCAGTTTATCGAGAGGAAAGGAGGGATCGACCTCTTGAACGCGCCGCCGGCATTCAGCAAACGCATCAATCTCAATATCCACGCTGAACGCAGCCGCAGCCTTAAAAAACTCCGCAGAGTCGCGTCATTCCTCCCGTGCCTTCGCCAATTCCCGGGCATGAGTTCGCCGAGCCAGCGCCAATTTGTCCGACGCACGGCTCCTCCCCTCCACAGTTACCCGGAGATCTTCCCGGAGTTGAGCAACAGTGTCATCAAAGGTCGCTCTCTCCGCCCGGGCTCTTTCCAATTCCTCGCGTAACTGCCGGTTTAACTCCCCCGCAGCACTTATCTCAGCCTCATCCTCAAGAAGGCACTGCACCATCCTCCTGGCATAACTTTGGGACTGCAAAAGGCAAGTTATCAGAAAACTTCCAACATGCAATCTCGAAAACAGCGAGGAGAGAAAAATACCATCAGAAAACCGGCCACCCGTTACTTACGCAGGAAGTTGATTGAAAATACTGAGCCCCCAGGGCCCTACGATCGTAGCCCTTCAGCTCAGCCTCGTCACAAGGAAGGGCAGTTGTCACCCCTAGCTCCACCCCAACCCGGGGATTCGCAAGAACGCTGTCCTCAACACCAATCCTCCAGCCAGGCTTAAACAGTTCCCCTCGCACCTGGAAACTCTGCGGGGGAAGCTCCGCCCGCTCCAGAAGAAGCTTGGTCATTACCGCCCCCTCCATCCGACTTGGCATGTCCTCCGCAAAGATTGAAGGACACGCCACGAGGCTGGCGACCCTTCTGGCAGGATGCTCAGACCCCGGGGGTGAGGAACTAACCGGGCCCTTCTCTCCAACCGCTCGACCAGAGGGGCTGGAAGGCATAGATGTTGCGAGCCTCGCTTGCGACCGACCTAGCCTGGCCGCGGCCATAAAGTCAGAAGGAATTTTCTTACGGCTCGACAAGCCCGTTGTCACCGCCGCAACCTCCTTCCCCTTACCAACGTCACCAGAAGAAGACATCTCTCCTGCCAAAAACAAGAAAATAACAATCGCTCAAAACAAAGGAAAACCAAAAAAAAAAAAAAAAAAGAAAAAAAAGAGAGAGGAAGAGGGGAGGGGCTCACCACGATAGCTGGCTGAACTCTCCCCCGTTCCCTCGCCCGTGCAACGGACCCTCCTCTCCACAGCTCCCACCAAGCCAAACCTCTTCAGGCTCCTCTCCCACCTAAACTCGGAGACGTCAATAGCCTCCCCAGAGGCGAGCTTCCCCAAGTCAAACTTGCTATAGTCAGACTCGTCGGGAAGGGACTTCCTCCGCCACTCAACGGAGCGCCTCCAAGAACGAGGAAAATCCCAGCCAGCGTCCGATGGAGGGGTAACGAACACATACTCCTCCTTCCACTTCTTGATGGACGAAGGCAAGTTCGCTGCAATCTTCACCTGAGGACGCTGGGTCAGATAAAACCAGCTGTCCTCCCCCTTCACCAACGGACTGAGGGCCACGCAGGCCCGGAGCAGCGGAAGGGTGGGCTGAACCTTATGAAGACCCGCCTTGGCCACAAAGGCCAGGAGTGTGCACCAACTATTAGGCGCCAGTTGGGAAGGAGCCACTTGGTAAAACTCGAGGGCCTCTATTATAATGTCCAAGAGCGGAAACCTAACCCCCGCCCGGAAAGCTTCCACGTAGAAAGCTACCTCTTCCTCCGTGGTACCCCCACACACCCCTTCTACAAAGGAGGGGACTCTAATCCCATAATCGTCGGGGATATGGAACTCCCTCCTAATTTTCTCCGCCGCCCCTTTTTCCAAAGTATTCCTGAAACACGCCACCCGGCCGGGACGAATAACGGCGCCAGGCCGAATGTCCCCAATCTCCGCCCCACGAGCATGAGAAACTCGAGCCGGAGATTCCGAAGCAGCGGCCCCCACCGACGACCCGGAGGCCCCTGAACTATCCCTTAACTCCGTGGGCTGCCACACATCTTCAGCGACGCTGCCCCCACCCTCTGTAGACAACCGCCTCCTCTTTCTCACCGGAGCCCTCTCCACCACCTCTACCGACGCGGAAGAGGGGCTCTGAGGCACAGTCGCAACAGACATCGTAAGCTATGAAACAAAGACACAGAACTCACCGAACGAAGCGTGGACAACAAGCAACACGTAGAAGAATCGCCGCAGAGAAAAACCCGTTCTAATCGAGGAAGACGAAGGAATAAAGTAAAAAATGAAATCCCCAAAAAGGCTTTAAAAAGGGCTAGGGTTTTGACACCTGTCGTTCGATCTCCCGCCCTTTCTAAGTCGATGGGACGCGCACACGTGGCGCCGATTGAGAAACCCAAGGGAACCGCCATAAGTCGAAGCGCCATACGGAAAGGACGCCTCTACCCCTACCCAGGACATAACTTCCCCAGCAAGCCATCCATACACCTCCACCAGATGAAAAAAAAAAAAACTGCGTTCATAAAGAAAGGGCTCGGACCCCGTCACAAGGGCCCGGCATACACCTCCACAAGATGGAAAAAAACCACGTTCGATGGCAAAGAGCTCGGAACCCGTCATAAAGGTACGACTAGATACCCCGTACAAAATACCACCGGGCCGAAAATATCGAACGCAGCGACAAGGGCTCAGAAATGCGCGAGAAAGCAAGCATCCAAAAGAAAAGCAAACACGTAAGGAGAAAACACACATCAGAAACAGGAAAAAGAAAGGCACCATTCATAAACCACTTCCTCCTGGCCCAAAGGCCTACAAAAAGGGGAGTAAGGACAATAGGCACGCAGGCCCGAAGCCCCCAAGATCCCTAAGACAAAAAAAAGAAAGCGCAAAGACAAGAGGCTTCCTCCAAAAATTCCAAAATCCCACCGCAATCAGCTCAGAGGGACTGGCCGCTGACAGAGTTTTCCGCATCAGAAAGCTCCCTATCACTCTATTCCCCGTCCAAAGAGCTTCCCCAACACCGATTCCCAGCAAAACGGGCCTGGTCATTTAGCCAACGCACCCGGTTCCTCAGCAGATCGTTCTCCGCGCGCGAAGCAGCAATCTCCCGATCCATGTCCCTCATCCGGCTAAAAACCTCCATTCCCCTACGATGGACGCAGGAAAAGAAGGAACGGTTGCGGTGAATAAACGCTTCATGAGACTCCCTCTCATGCGGGGCAGGAGGATGATCCATGTCCCCCTCCGGAACCCCTCGCTGAGGCCCCAGCCCGCCAGAGTTTGCCTCGGGGTTATTCGGACGACTCCCGTCGCGATCAGACCTACGATCGCCGCTCACAAAGAGACCCTGGAAAGGCGACGACATCTCGGACAAGCCTGAAGAAAGGCCGGAAGAAATCAAAAAGGCAAAGAAGAGACAAAGGGCGATCTTCCTGACTTCAGGAAAGCTCACCCCTTATAGAACCTTTATAGGAAACCCCGGTGTGGAAAAATGAAGCACTTACTACCCGCGTGTTCGTTTCCTACTGAATAACCAAGCGGCGCCTCGGGAAGGAGCCGCCGGACGGAGCAGAATATCCGCTCGCACCCCAATGCTCCCATAAACGCCTTCACCACATTATCCTTTAACCATGCCAACGGGCCCGCTCCCCGAGGCCAATCAATGGACTAAAGGTCATATCACGATAACATACAAAGACGGCGCTATCACCGAAGCACGCCACGTGTCGCCCCCAGATCTACATAAAGCCTAACCTTCATAAAGGAAGTAGAGGGTAAAGGGCAAAATCATACAAATTCGACACGCTTCGCTATCCTGACCCCATGCAGGTTCGGGCCCAAAAAAAAAAACAAAAAAACAAAAAAAAAACAAAAACAAAAGAAAAAAAGAGAGCGCCCGGAAGGGTCGGAGCATCGCAAATCCTTGCAAACACAGAGATTCTCCATCACAAGCCAAGAACAACATTAAGAGATACGGCCCAAATACGCATAAACTACCCATTAACATCCTCCTGGCCCATAGGCCTACAAAAATAAAGGGAAACCAAAAAAACAACACAGGGCACGCAGGCCTCAGAAATCCCCGCCAGAGAAGGGGATAGACACGCAGGAAAACATAGAAAGCCAAAGCTTAATCGGAGAACGACTCCTCCCCAGAGGAGTTCCCCTCCTCCTCCCAAGAGGTCTCCAGCAGGGGGTCCACCTCATATTCCAACAGCTGCTCGTTGAGAAGATGAACTTTCTTCTGTAGAACCTCGTTCTCCCGCTTCAAGTCCTCGATCTCCTGACCCATCTTCGAAACACGTCCACGCAGTTCCGTTCCCTGACGATAGGCTCGAGAGAAAAACGACCACTCCCGGGCAACGCGGGACCTGGACAATCTGTCCTTCCTAGGCAGGGAAGAAAGGCGAAGGGGGGGGGAAGCCCGACGAAGCGCCCGGGCCCCTCTTAGCCTTCTTCCGACGAGCCGCGAGATCCTCCCCCGGATCGGAGGACAAGTCAGGGTCGCTCGACGACTCCTGGAGGAAACAGGCCTTGCCCCTAACTCGTGAAGAAGAGCCAGACATGTTGCTGGAGAATATACGAAAAGAACCCCTACCGCAAAGGAAAGAAGAAGAGCGACGAAGAGCCACAAAAAGACACCAGGGTAATTCCCCTATTTTAAACTCGGGAAAGAAATCCTGGTGTCTCGAGACAACGCAGCCCCCCTAATGACGCTGCCGCTTCCCAAGGGCAGCCGCCGGATAAAACGGCACGTCTCCTCGCACCCCGGAGCCCTCGTAAATATCCTCATCATGACTTAGCTCGAACAAAACGTTACTCCCTTGGCCCATTCAATGGACCAAAGGAGTAAGGGGGAGTTATGATGGGGCACAAATACGGCTACGCTCCCAGATATCGCCACGTGTCATCCATGCACGAGCAGAGCCCAACCATCATGAAGAAGGGTGTTGGAAAACGGCAAAGACCACGCATTCATGACACGTGTCGCCCTCTCACCACCCAGGCCTCATCATCACAAATTAGGGAAGGAAATGGCCGCCAAAGCCACGCGTGCCGGCGAGGCAGAGGGACGGCCCAATCCCGCAAAGGAAGTTTTTCCCTCCATAATGATGAAAAGGGCCGCACACCTCCCTTTAAAAGGAGAGGGAAAGGAAGAAGAAAGCTACCTTTTTTTCTTTTGGCCCCTGAAAGCAGGGAATTCACCCATCCTCCACCCCGCAATACCGGAAAAAGAGGCGAGGCAACAACAGAGGAGGCCAGGAGTCCCATCCTGCCCTCCCTGCTAGTCCCCTCCGACTCACTCATTTATGCACCCAGAAATGTCCCCGCGCACCGGCCCTGGTAACCCTGGTCAAAACCCCCTCCCTTTCTAGCTGTTCTTTATATTGACTGGTCGAAGGATCTGACTTGGGTGTCGAAGTGGTCGTCCGGGACCCACCCCGGACCCCCTGACCCCCTTTTGTTTGTGATTGCAGACCCCGCGGAGGCCCTCTACCGACCGCGCGATCGCAGACCCGGATCCAGACGCCATCAATCCTATGGAACTGATTTTTTGGGCACACCCTATCTATGTCAGGGCCTATCAAATGAATGCTTTGGATCATCCAAACATTGTGGCCCACTGTGTTTTGGGTCGGCGGACTAGAGAAGGTTCTCTAGTCGGCCGACTAGAGACACTTTTCTCATATATATATATATATATATATATATATATATATATATATATATATATATATATATATATATATATATATACACACCTAAAAAAATGAAATGATTGTTGATAGAGAAATGGGATTGGTTTGGTTTTCAAAGAGGCCTTGGACTTTTAACTGATGTTCTAAATTTTCTTATATTAATATTTATAATAGCTCAAGTAATTGTAGAGAGAAATTCTCTGAGTGGTTCTTTTAGATAAAAACATATAGTGGAGTAGGTTCCACGTTTCTTTCAAGATAAGGACATGCGTGTGAAGATATTTTACTTAAAATACAAATCCAAAATGATCTATATTTGTCTTACTGAATTTTAACTAGGTGTTATAAATGGCTTTCTAATTTGCCCAGTAGTGTGACTTATTTGATGTATTTAATAATTGTTTGGTGATAATAAATGGACAGAAGTTAAAGGCATGACGAATAGCATGAATATTCCCTAGGGTTTAGCTGTTATAGGCTTCTTAAATGTTAGATAAAAGTTTTTTTTTTAATTGTCAAGGCACATGTGTATAAAGATTGCTAACTGAATTATATGTTCCATTCTCAACAATAATTAGTTTCATCCTTTGATTAACTCTGGTATGAGTATTGTATTCATAATGTAAGGTAGCTCAAGGTAGGATTTTATTTTAGTTTACTACTTTGTTTCTATTTTGTTTTTCATAATTTTGAGACAGAATTTATCCTTTAACTTGAGAAATTTGCATTGAACGAGTTGCTCCAGGAAACTAATAAATTTTGTACTCATACTTTATCATAATTTGAAAAATTTTGTTTAGTGTTTAAGTTTCTATCATTGCAAGGGCGGTGAAGGAGTCATCCCAAACCCATCTTTAAGGGATTTGTTCGACCTTAGTAGCATTCCTCTCTTTTTTCTTTTCATTTAGTGGACTTATCTAGTCTTTTAGGTATCTTTAGACATTAGGTTTTTCATTCATTGCAAGGGCGATGAAGGAGTCATCCCAAGCCCATCCTTAGGGGACTTGCTCGGTCCTAGTAGCACTCCCCTCTTTTATTTAATAGACTTGTTTAGTGTTTTAGATACCTTTAAATGGTTGTTCCTTATTCATTGCAAGGGCAATGAAAGAGTCATCTAGAGCCCCCTTTAGGAGACAATCTTTGTCTCATTTATATAGTTTATTTCTTTAGGAGGCTTGTCTAGCTTCATATATAGAACACCCCTTTCTAAGTTAAAGACTAACTTAGTCTGTAGTTGCTCTATTCCTTATTTATCATTGCAAGGGCAATGATAGGGATACTTGGAGCCCACTTCTGTGTCTAAAGGACTTGCCTAGTCTTACTAGCACCCTTTTATATTTTCTATGGGATAGGAGTCATGTTATGTCTTATTTGTACTCCCTCTTTATAGAGTTGCGAGATCCTTTGACTTATTTGCACCCCCTCTTTAGAGTTGGTTGTTTAGAAGTCTATCTTATATACTATTAGTTTGTGCTATAGCTTAGAAGTTTATCCTCTAGCTTAGGGGTTTGTTTACTAGTTTTGGAGTCACCCCCTTAGTGTAGGAGTTTACCCTTTGGTTTAGGAATTTGCCCTTTAGTGTTGTTGACATTCCTTTTTGTTAAAGACTAGCTCAGTCTTGTGAAAACCTTACCTTACTTGGGATCTTACCATGTTTTTCTTAGTTAGGACACTAGTTTACTTGTTTTGGGATCTTACTTTTAAAAAAAAAATATTATACTTGTTTTAAGGGTTTTCCCTCTAGCCCTAGGGATTTTGCCGTAGTGTGTTGTTTTGTGTGTTCCCTTTGACCTTTGACCAAAAGAATGAAAACATTTTAAAAATCTAAAAACATTGAAACTTTTATTTCAAAACATAAAAAAAAAGCTAAAAGATTTTTAGGAGCGTATTAGGAAAGTTTGTTTTCGAACTACGGTGGCTTGATCCTTTATCACGAGGTACGTAGGCAGCTTGGGATCCATATCCTAAGTCCAGTCAACTTTTCAAATAAAACTTTTTGAACCTTTTCAAGCAGAGCTTTTCAGAAAATCCTTTTTTCAAAAAAGATCTTCCACTAGAGTTAGGAGTTTGTCCTAGATATGTTGAGTGTTTTATATGGTGTTTGTATTAGAGTTAGGAGAGTTTTAGAGTTAGGAGCCCCTAAGCGGTCAGTTTGACTATAAACCTTGGCACATAGTCGGCTGATGGCTAGATTTAGGATTCACTTAGAGAGCCTATTATTTCCTTAGGATACAGCCTAGTCGCACATAGAATGTAGGGCTCACCTGCATTAGTTTAAGGATAACTTGCATTTAGTTAGGGCATATAGGAAGTCCTAAAATCCCCAATTTACTTCAACATAACTAATTGTATTCAAGAAGCTTTAAAAACAAGTCGGGTCTTTTAGGTCGAGTCTAATTTAGAGGTCTAGGCACAATAGGCATTGTAGCTTAGAATAGGCCACAGAATTATGTAAACCTTGATTCCAAAAATGGGCTTGGATACGTAGGCAGCTTGGATGACTGGTCATCCAAGTTCAGGAGATACTGTTGCATAATTTTTTTGTTCTATTGTTTTAGAGTTTTAGAGGTTTGTGGTTTGTTAGTCTTAGTTGATTACATAGGTACATGTTAATGTGTTTACTTATTTGTATTGTGTGTTTTTCATTGCCTCTTATATAGGGACATGCTAGTGTGTTTACTCATTTCTTCTGGTTATTTTTGTTTTTTATACAGCCTTACATGTTTACACACATTTAGCTGTAGTATTGAGTTGTTTTCTTTATTGTCCTTTACATGTTTAGTTGTAGTGTACTTATTCTTTTACTGCTTTTCTTACTTCTCATTCACATGCTTAGTTATAGCTCTTTATTGCTTACTTGTTTATTATTTCATTTATCTGCTTAGCTATAGCTCTTTTTACTGCTTTCCTGCTTATTCTAGCATATCATATCTGCTCATTATCATTGCCATTATCTGCTTAGCTGTAGCTATGCATGTGTTTGTTTACAGCTTTCCTAGATGTGTTGAGTTAGGATTAGATGTAATCTGATAGGATCAGTGGAGAAAGATATCAGGGTTGTCTTATATTGGATTAGCTCTAGTCTTGTACGCCTCTTTTAGAGACGGTGGATTCTAGTGTTTATTCCAATGTTAGAGAATGCTGATATCAACTCTCAATAGGACTTGGATGTTTTTATTTTTTTCTTTTGCCCATCCCTAGGTCATGCGTGCTTAGCTAGACGTTCTCTTGGGGATGATTGTTCCCATTTCCCATGATTTTAGCCCAAAATATTTTGAAAATAATAATAAATGGCATAAGAGACTGAGTGCACTCGGGTGAGTCGGGGTGCCTAACACCTTCCCAACTCGTACTCAGGCACGGACCTGTAGACACCCCCATTTTGTTCCGCTTTAACCAACAAAGGTTTTCATTAGCATTTTTCATTTGAAGGCCATTTTCCCATTTCTCGAGCTTTTCCCTATGTCCCAAGTCATATTCTTCATAGCATTCATTTCCCCTCTACCTCCATCACTTTCTATCTCATTTTCTTATCCCTCTCTTTGGAGTTCATTTTCCATGGAAAATTTGAAGAAGTTCGAATTTCGGAGCCCGCCATATGTTTCTTTTTATTATTATTCATAAATTTTCACCGAGAGGTGGTGCATGTCATCTTCAAAAATGTTACTTGACAATGGTTGGTGTTTCGGTAATTTAAAGCAGGGCCTGCAATTTGTATTTCAAAAATTGGAGAATTTCAATCAATGGATGTTTGGCCAAATTCAAGAGGGGCCCGCTATTGAAATTTAGAATTTCCATGGATATCCGGCTAGTTTGGGAGCCTCAATGCAATATGGAATTTATAAAACCCAAGTGTCACCATTCGGTAAAATTTTCTTAGGGTCCCTAATCTCACTTTTGGATTTTTCTACCCAACACCCTCTTGCCTTACAACTTATGCTAGCTAGTGGGCCCCATCAAAAGTTGTTCTTATCTAAATACTAGCTATTGAATGAGGAAGAGTCCCTGCTGATTTTAACTTTAATTAGATGTAAGAAGTGAAAATGAGTTGGGTGGTATGACCATGATTCGGTCAATTTGGAAAAACTCCCAAATTCGTTCACCATTTTGTGGGGTCCACTAGACGAGCCAATGACCCAATTGATTAATATATTACTATGCATGTGGGCTGAAGTGGGCATGATATCATGATTTGAGGTGGCTAGTGGAAATGATTTTGGAGATATTAATCCATTCGGAATTTCGCCCATCAATGGACGATTCGGATCTTTCTATGACAATGGCGCCACCTACTTGCTCTTTGGATTATAAAATTGATGGTTGAGATCATTCTAGTGGGGATCTAATTTTGAGGTACAACCTAATTACACTGTGGCCCATTAAAATGGATGGTTTGGATCACTCCAAGATGGGCAACCTTCCCCATTTCGTCTTTCCTATTTTCTTTCCCAACTGATTCTCTTTCTATTTTCCCTTTTTCCCATTATTTGAATGGTCCTGATCATCTCATGAAAATAACTTATGGGGTATAACTCATTTAGGTCGTGACCACTTCATTGGATGGTTCAGATCCATTTCCATTCTTTCTTCCACGTTAGCAATTTCCAGTTGTATATGAATTTGTGTGCTTTGCCTTTTCATTCTTAAATTCTAATAATCGAGTGCTCCCATGGATTTAGAAATTTCTCTTTTTACCATTTGCATGAATAGCAACTCGCTAGAACATGTGACACTTGGATGTGCTGTTGCTTTTATATTATATACATATAGAAAGTTTCTTTTATCCCTGCAATCTTCTGGACGTGATTTGAAGGACACTCAAATTGGAAAATCAACATGGTCAACATGGCATGTAGAAGGATAATTTTTTGGGTCAATGGATCAAGTATCTATGGTAGCTAATATGTTTAGTTCTTAGTATAATTCCAAAATAGTTGTGCGTATGTATGGAAACTTTCCAAGACAACGAATCTTTTTTTTTACAATAAAAAGAAGACAAGGGGATTGCTCTCTCTCTCTCTCTCTCTCTCTCTCTCTCTCTATCTTTCTCTCTCTCTCTCTTTTTCGATGTTCGTTTTCTAACTCTCTCTTCCCCCCTTTCAATTTTCGCCCACTTCTTTTTCTTGTTCAAATTTTCGGCTAAATATTTTCTCTCAGCCTTCCTTCTCTTGTTCTAATTCTCGCCCTTTCTCTTGGTCTTGTTTTCGGTCTAAGAGCCGAATCCTCGGAGTTTGGATCATTTTTGGGCGAGTTTCTCTTCTTGAGAGCTTGGTAAAATTTCTTCAAAAGAAGCCGAGGAACTTCCTCTCTCTCTATTACGAAGAAGCCGTCTTTCCGCGAGTCTTCGCACATAACTCCGTTTGCAACTTCATCAAAGGGATTTTCTAAAGCGTATAAAAGGGTGCGACAAAGCGTATACCTTGGATTTACGCACCCTAGAGACAAGGAGCGCGATCAACGGTAGGTTCCTCCATTTTTATAATATCAAAGGTAGAAAAGCATGCTTAGGGCCGTTTATTCTTTGTTTTCTTCATGATTTTCGTAAAAGTTACCATGAATGATCTAATATGATTTTGGTGGGTCAGTTTATTTGATTATCGATTTTGGTAAAAAATGAATCATTATATGAGAAAATTGGGTGTTTAACTAATTTGGATGTCTAATGGCTTTTGAATCGTTTTTTACAAAGTGAGTGTTTTAAAATCAATGGTTTTCGTGAAGCTATGTTTTCTGAGTCTTAATGTGGTTAAAATAGCACCACAAATCTAAAAATTCCGGTAGATTTCATTTGTTTCGATGGCTCGAAAATTCGTTTAAATAATACCCAAAAATAGGATCTTGATGGTTCTAAAAATCGTTCATATAACAAAACAATTCAAAACTGATTGAAATTTGCTCCTCAGTAGATTTTTGGTGTTTAAATATCATAGACAAATTTCCAAACGATTTGGAGTTGATTTATCATTTCTACTGGAATTGTTTTGATAAAATCACTGATTTTCATGTATATGAAGGACATATCATTAAACGAACTCCTTAAAAGCTGAAATTTGGTAGAAAGATGAATTAACCAGTCAGAATCATATTTTGTATTTCTCGAAAATTTTGGGCATATTTTAATATTTTATATTGATTTTTAATTTCCCTGACCAGAATATAAATATATCTGTTAAAAATAGATAATTATCGAAATAATGTCTGAATTGTTTCTCATAATTTTCTATTTGTCTGAGAATGGTCTGGTAAAAGTTTGGTTGGATTTGGAATTAATGTACTATATTTGTTAGTGTAATGTCATCAGTCTGACCTGAAAGTGGAAAATCAACTAAAAATCGAATTTCAATCTTTAAAATCATGAACAATTAAAGCAGAATATATTTTTCACGAACATATCATATCCTAAAATTTCTGGAATAGATAACTTAATTAGCTATAGGCTTCTTTGAAAAAATCATTAATCTGATCCCATTGTGATAAATTCATTTAAAAATCCAAATTAATTCAAAGCATCTTGAAAATTTTCAGAGAACTCTAAATTTTCATAATGTATTCAATCAATAAGCCATCTGAAACAGAAATCTTAGGAGTAACAGATTTCCTTTGAAAAATAACATGCTAGGATAGTTTAGCTGCCGAGATCGTAACCATAATAGTATACTAGTGGCGATCGATTCAGCATAATTGGAGTGCGTAAATTATAGTATGTTATTGGCTCCGAGGTCCACTGTCCACGAAAATCCTGAGAAATATGGCAGGCAATAAGATACTGTAACTTACGTGCTAAAATTATACAAGGATTGAGAGCATGATTCCCTTCCATGGTTGCGATTTGAGGCCGAAACTTGCGAACCATAAAGCCTTTGGTATTCCTTAGATGTTTAGGAATCGAAAATCCTTGAAATAAAAAATCATCAACTTCAACAAATTGAACTAACTCACTCCATGTCTTTGGAACCGTTGGATTACGGCTTCCCATCGTAGGAACCATTAGAGCCCCATTTAGGAACACTTGTTTCATGTTGTATTCTAGGTTTTAGGGTGTCCTAGAGTTAGGGAGTTCCGCCTCATCACGACCGATTGCTATTATTAGCAATTGAGTCATAGACCTAGTTACAATAGTCACCCAATTTTCCTCTACGACAAACCTAGTTACCTAGGATGTAGGTTAACCTGCATTAGTCTAAGGGACAATTTGCACTTAGATAGGATCATATAGCATCTTAGATGAAATCTTAGGATAATAAAAGCTTCAACTTGAATTAAAATAATTTCTCTTAAAACTGTTGAAACAGTCAATCCAGTCTAGATCGGTGTCTTAGATGAGTTAGGCATAAGTAGCTTAGCTTAGGTGCACCGAACTACGTCGACTCTGATCCCAGTGAGGCTTGGGTACGTAGGCAGCTTGGATGCTTGATGGCATACCAATCACGAGTCGGCTCCACACATAAGTGGTGGGGTTTTGTACATTAATCCTTAAATTAAAAGTAATTAAATCGCTTAGGACTTTCCATGAAATTAGAATTTTAGGAGAACTTTCACTTAGATTGAATTCAAACAAATTAAGAAAATCAAGATACACATTTAGAAATTACACTGAAATTAGATCTTAGGATGCATGTCATGTAGTTCGCACATTAATATAGAGTTAAATGAGCCATTTAAAAGAAATTCAAAAGAGTTAACTTTTGGAATTGAAGGCCGATTATCGGGCAGGAATAGTGCATGTGGTGGTAACTCCCCATACCTTCCTTTCTCGTAACCACGTAACGAGTCTAGATTTCTGGTAAATTATGGGTCTTAGATCCCTCATCTAGGTGGTGACTCTGTCACTCTCTTTTGCGTGGAATTCGGATTGCCATAGTGATCCCAAGTTCACGGAAAAGATGAATTAAATCACACCTTGCTAGGCTCGTCGGCTTACCCCTGCCCTTATGGGTACTGGGTTGCACGTTTGATTGCACCCTATGGCTTGGTTGCTGCCTGCTTGGTTGGGTAATTAAAATCAATAATAAAAAGCACACGCCATTCGCATGGGTACGAGAGACCAAGAGAGAGCGTGGCGGCTCGCGCCTCACCCCTCTCGCGGGATCAGGTCCCACAGGACCTAATTGTTTCTGGTGATCCATTGCGAACAGAGTATATTTTTGGTTCCATGGCCTATCCATGGATGGCTACTCTTTATCATTTTGGTACGTCTTGGTTCCTGGCTTTGGCGCTGAATCAAGAGGTATCTCATTTATCGCCATATGACTCTTTATTTCGAGAGTTCCTTGGTAGAGCTCTCCTTCATGTGGAGATCTAAAGGATCGACGGGGACACGTTCCTCATCGCTTCTCAGGATTGGGGTCCACAGGCTGGCGACTCTACTGGAGATCTTTTGAAATATTTCCAAACTCTGTTAACATGCCATTTTTACTAATTTTGAAGAAATTTGGGCCAAAATCAAGTTAAATGAGAACTTTATCATTAGAATCCAGGGGCACCAAGTAGGTGCGTATTAAAACTAGGATTCACACACTTTACTTCATGTTTTTTATTTATTTTTTATTTTGTTATATATATATATATATATATATATATATATATATAAGAATCGGCCCCCGGATATAGGTACAATCGTGCCTGGCAGGAGGTGATGACCTGTACGGGGCACTAGTTAAGACCTATACCCAATGCTATGCAGCCAATGAGCGTGATCCATTAACTCTGTGCATCGCCTAGATGTACGTGGTGTACAAGAGCATGGATCATAAGCATAGTAGCCCATTTAGTGTATATTGGGGCCCTACTTTGACACAAATATACTATGTATGTATATAGAACGTACATGTGTGACCAGCACATGTGAGCTTAGTTATGGCCCGGCCTTGACCCATGTAGTGTAGGAGAGTAGTTCGCCTTATGCGGCTACTCACTTCGTCTTTAAATATTCACCAGTCAGTTATGGGTCGAGACTTCTTAACTCCGCTAGTTTAGATTTAGGGTTGATGCCCCTGGTTAGGATATATATGTATGTATATTGATTACTAGACCTACTCCTTAGTGAGGTTTCCTTATCTAATTCAAATCAATTATATCAATTCTTTATTCAGATTCAGATCTAGTCCATGACTCTATTAGTCATTATAATGGCTATGGTCTATCTAATCTTCGGATTATTTGGATGAGGACTTACTCTTTAGTAAGGTTTCCTTATTTGTGCCAATCAAACATATTCATTTATCATTTAGATCGAGATCTGGTCCATGGCTTTTACTTGTCGTTATTATGACCATGGTCTATCTGATTCCCTGATTATTAGATGAAGACTTACTTTTAGTAAGGTTTCTTTATCTATCATAATCAAATATATCTTCATATCATTTAGATGTAGATCTGGTCGGTGGCTTCTATTTATCACCATTCTTATCTATCTTCTGATCCTGTGATTATACCATTTGTCTCAGATCCCATATTACTAACTTATGTCCTATGTGCTGACATATTAAGTAAGGATCTACTTTTTAGTAAGGTTTTCTTATTTATTCAAGTCATATATATCCGTCCATCCTTCAAATTTAGATCTAGTCCATGGCCTTTACTTGTCATCTTTATGGCCATGATCTACTTTTTGCCCTTTTGATCAAACCTGGTCCATATCCCTTATCATTAATTTACCTTTTTGGATCATGGTTCAAATCATTAATGGAAAAGTTGACCTTGCCAGTGTATCATTGACAATGTTTGACTTATTGCTAAGATTATCTTCATATTTACCTATTTAGGGTTACCCTTTTCCTCATTATTCTGTCTATAATATCCCTGTATTCACCTATTTAGGGTTGACCTTTCTTCCTCATTATCTGTCTTATTTGAATGTCAGGAAATTACCATGTCGAATAAATTGTTGGAGAATTGGATTTACGAGATCCCGCCAAATTGAACAGATGATTGATATATTGCATCATTTGGATATCTCGGGAGTAGAATGGGAACTCCTCCATGCAGAGGCTAGGTGCTGGGACTCTGCCCTACATGTTTTCTGTTTTGGACCATATGAGGTTTGTCCAACTTTTGAGGAGTGGTGTGCCTTACTAGAGTTTCCCATTGACGGTCCATTGATTCAGCCAACCTATCCATAGTCTCGATTCCCTACATTTAAAAAGTTGCTGAATCTTGTTGATACTTCCTCCTTTTTCGTTGGTGAAAAAATATACATTTCTAAAATTATCAAGGCCTTCACAAAAATGTCAAGATTAATGACCCTCAATTCAAGGCGTGTCGGCAAAATGCCCTCATACTTTGTACCTTTGCTCGTTTTCTTATTTTTCGAAACTAGAAAGTTGCTCCATCAGTCTTAGTTGATCTAGTAGATCAGTTCAATAAAGGAGGAAACCCCATACCTACTATGTTGACTGAGACTTTCTTTGGTTTAGATTGAATCATCAACAAAGAGGGTACAAAGTCTTTTACTGGTTGTTCTAAACTGCTGCATGTGTGGCTTTGTGGAAAACTCTGAATTTTTGAAGCATCATCCAACCATGAAACGGTTTTGAGGAAATTTTCCATATGGACTCGCTTAGTTGGTCGTAAGTGCGAAGAAGAGTGGTACCAATGGTTGAAGTCCATCAATGAAAACCAAATCAAGTGGCAATACACACATGTTAGACATGCTACTCTTAGTACCCATAAACATCAATATGTTTGCTTCTTAGGGTTGGAAAAGACCTCTTTTTACATAACCAACCGAACTTTATGACAATTCGGAGGTCTTCAGTGTCAACCATGGGATATACCACTTTTCCCATGTGAGTTCTTAAACCCATCTCTAATTTAGCGTCTAGCAGCTACATGGAATGGAAGGGATATTGAAAGATTGCATATCAATGTATTGAAAACCCTTCGAGAATTGACGCTGCACCTTCATCCGCATCTGATTGACGACTCGGGGAGAGGGATCCCAAGAAGGCGTGGATTGAAGGAGAACCCGGAAAGTCTTTTTGAAGCAAAAATCCAATTCTCATGTCATTTTGATCCTAGTAGACTTTGTTTTGTTTAGTTGTTATCCTTTATTGGTTGTAATGAAAACTTTTTGACATCATCAATGAAATGTGTTCTTGTTTCTCTTATTTCTATTCTATTTGTACCGAATACTTTATTCCATTTATCAATCATTTAACCTAGTTCTTTAACTTCCATCTCAGGATTGTAAAGGTGAGCAGTCATTACTCCTAAGAGAACCATTATTTCAAAACCAACCTGGTCTCGTCAATCTTCTGATTCTAGGCTGAGTAGACAATCCTTGTCACCCATTTCATTTACTTCTCCCGCGTTACCTTTGTCTCATTTTCAGGAAACACTTTCACCTATTCAACCTACGCCGCTCCCAATGGCTAACTCAGTGGATCCTATGGTAGCCATGCAAGAAATGCTAAGAAATCTTACTCGTGAGATGGCGAGTATGAGAGAGGAGATCACTCATCTGAAAGCTCAGAATAACGACAAGGTTTCCACTTCTAGAGGGCCAATACCTCCAGCAACCCTCTTGAGTTGCATCTCCAGATCTGAATAGACCAACTGTATCACCATTATAAATTAACTTGGAGGATGAGCACTATGCTAAAGAGTATTGTGCACCCAAGGCCAATAAGGAGAAAGAGATGTATGAAAAATTAGAGAAGGAAATGTATGACAAGTTTGAAAAATTAGCCCAAGAGATGGAACATATGAAAGTCCAGGGACCTAAAAAAATTGATGTCTATGAGTTGATGTTGTCCTCTGCAGTTGCTTTACCACCTAATTTCAAAGTCCCTGACTATGATAAATATGATGGGACCGGATGTCATCGGAACCATATGAGGTGGCTTATCATTCTTTCACAGCAATATGGCCTGAACCGCGAGCAAATGGCTCAGTTGTTCCTAATCTCTTTGGTAGGAATTGCAAAGAAGTGGTTCTTAAGGCTGAAACCAGAAGAGATTAGGACCATAGAAGATATCTCTGACAAGCTTATAGAGCAATTTCCGATGGAAGAAGGGATAGGGGTCACGAAGAGAGACTTGAAACAGTTGAAACAAGGTCAACAGGAGACCTTTACTGCTTATATTCGTAGATTGAAGTGAAAATCTGCGCAGTTAAGCCAAAGTCTTTTAGAGGAAGAGCAGATTAAGTTTGTGATCAAGAGTCTATCTACGCAGTATTTTCACTTTATGGCCCGGAAACATTATCCCAATTTGAACCATTTGATTCAGACAGGAATGAAAACTGAGGATGCAATAGCCAAAGGTTTGAGGGCTAGACCATCACCATCTGATATCAGAGAAGGCAAGAGGCCAAAGGTCATGCGGAAAGAGGTGAACAGTGTGAATTATGCTAGACCGGTAGCAAAGACCGTAACTGAAGTATCAAAACCGGTAGATAAGAAGGCACCCAGGCACTTTGATCCACTCCCATATCCTTTATCTGTTATTCTGAAGAAATTAATCAGGGATAAGAAGATAAAGCTTCCAGATATCAGACCTGTACCCGATCCACTACCCAAGTACTGGAGATTAGGCCAGTACTGCGAATATCACAGAAATTCAGGTCATTTGATAGAGAAGTACTTAGCTTTAAAGCATGCTATTCAGAACATGATAGAAAAGGAAGATTTGACCGTTGAGAAGCCAAATACCACCCAGAACCCTCTTCCAAATCATCATGTTGTTCCTCCACCCGCTACAAATGCTATTTTTGTTGATGAGCCTCTTCTTGACCCTTCGATCCTCATTTGTGCCATAACATCCAATAAACCCTATGTACTAAGGTTGGATGATGAGGACATAAAGAGTTGAAAAGGGAGAAGCCTTATGTCCTTTCTGTAGATGATAATGATTTCGCAGAGTCTTCCTCTTGACCCTATGTTCTCCAATGTGAAGATTTTGAGAAGGAGAAGAAGACCCCTTATGCCCTAAGAATTGATGAGTATGAGAAAGAGTAGATGAACAAAACATCATATGTTCTGAAAATAGAGGATGATGACTTGTTGTTCCTTGATGACCAGTGTGATGAGCTTCATCATGTTACTAGGGGTGGTCGTGTATTCAAGCCTCTAGACTTGAGTGTAGAGAATTTAGCAGAGGTAGTAAGGGCTGCAGAGAATCAGAGGCAAAATAGATCCGTTACAGAGGAGGAAGATGATAACTTGCTAAAGCAGTTAAAGAAGACCCAAGCGACTATTTCCATATGGGGTCTACTCATGTCTTCTTCCAAGCACAGAAAAGTGATACTCAGGGAGTTGAATGCCGCTCAATTATCTATTGACACTCCACCTGATGAGTTGGTGAGCCTGGTCGCCATGGCTAGGGCTTCTAGGACTTTGTCATTCACAGATGAGGACCTGCCCCCTGAGGGTCGAGATCATACCAAACCTCTCAAGATTACAGTCATCTGCAACAAAAAGAAAGTACTGCAACCACTCTTAGTTTTGGGCTAGAAGACTTTGTCCCTTCAGAACAGGGAATCCTAGCGTATGATGGCACCCGTCGTGATGTCACTGGAACTTTAGTCACAGAAGTTCAGATAGGCGGTGAAGAGTTCCAAGTAGAGTTCCAAGTCCTTGATATCAAGGCATCTTTCCTGTTACCGCTCGGTCGCCCATGGTTGCACAAGGTTGGGGTTGTACTGTCCACGCTACATCAGAAATTGAAGTTTATTCAAAATAATAGAGTAGTCACTGTCAAAAGCGACCCAGACCTTGAAGTAGGCCAAATATCTCAAGAGCTGATCATTGGAAAAGCAGGGGATATAAGCTTAACTGGCTTTTCGCTAGAGGTGACTGCTATTACCATGGAGGAAGTGATGAATGAAGAGATTTTCTTCTTGACTAGTACCAATTCCAAAGTTGTCAAGATGATTCACTGACATGGATATATACCAGGTGTCGGGCTAGGCAAATATCATCAGGGTTTGGTTTAGTCACCAGAGTTCCAAGCTTTCAATGTCTATTTGGGCTAGGGTACAGGTCTACCAAGAAAGAGATCAAAGAGATGAAGCGTTACATGCTAAAGTGGGCCGAGTGTCACCGCGAGGTTTAGACCTACCGATGGGACCGCTTGACCTAACCATGAATGGTCGTTTTCGTAAAGAGGGTATAGATTTTCCGTTCTGTGGATTTACTGAGACTTGGCTAGATGAGAACACTGGGCAAAGGCTACCAGGATTTGAAATTTTCTTCGACCTCGAGCTAGCAGATGATGAGCCAGTAGGTGTAAAGATTACAGAGATAGAGTCAGAGACTGATTGGGCTGACTGCATGGTGCCAGATCTTCTGAACTCATTTTTTCATGAGGAAGGGTGACAGACTGTGGCCGTCATTGATAGGAGCACAATACTACCAGACCCCACATATCTGACCACCCCGGCTGAGGGAGCCTTGACTAACTGGACGTCTCAGACCATACCTCAGGTTATCCTTCAATATAGTCTGGTTTCTATAAAAGACTCAGTTGTTTCTAAGTACGAGTCTGTTTCTGAGACATATACAGAGTCTATCATTTCTAACTTTTCTTTTGATGCAGGTGTTGTAGAGGTCGAGTCTGCTCTCGGAGTTCGTGACAAGTCTACTTCTAGTGGTGTCGAGTCTTTGAATGAGTCTGTGATTAAGTTTGTTGGTCAGTTTGTAAATGATCCAACTGAGTGTGTTGACACTGATGTCAACTTGTTTGTTTTTGGGTTTGTAAATACTGTTCCAGAGTCTGTAAAGCCTGTTGTGGGCTATTCAATCATTGATTTTGATGAAATAAAAGACTCCTCATTGTACATTTCTATTTCTATTTCTGCTACTGAATCTGCTTCTGAACCTAATAAATCAATAATAATGACAATCAAGACCCCCCCTCTGACGAGGATGCTAACGAAACTCTCCCTGAAATCAAACATATGATTCAACAGGAGGAGAGTCGCCGAGCAAAACCATTCGAAGGGGAAGTTGAAACCGTGAATATAGGTGATGAAGCCTTAATTCGAGAAATACGGATTCGCAAAACTTTATCTCCAAAGGAGCGCGAGGAATTAATCACCTTACTTAAAGAGTTCAAGGTGGTTTTTGCTTAGTCTTACGATGACATGCCGGGATTGAGTGAAGATATCGTCCAGCATCAATTACCTTTAATTCCTAGCGTTAAGCCAAAGAAGCAAAAACTCCGAAAACTTAATATAGAATGGGAGTTGAAAGTTTATGAGGAAGTAAAGAAGCTTTAGAAGTAAAATTCATTCAAGTGGTGGAATACCCAGAATGGCTGGCAAACAGTGTACTGGTGCCCAAGAAGGATGAAAAAGTTCGGATGTGTGTTGATTTTCGAGATTTAAACAAAGGACGATTTTCCTTTGCCGAACATTGATCTCCCAGTGGATAATACAGCTGGACATGCACTCTTATCTTTTATGGATGGATTTTTCGGGTACAATCAGATTAAGATAGCACCCAAGGACATGATAAAGACAGCATTTACAATTACATGGGGAACATATTATTACCGGGTTATGCCTTTTGGGCTAAAGAATGCTGGTGCAGCCTATCAGAGAGCTGCGACTACTCTTCTTCATGATATGATTCACAAAGAGGTCGAAGTCTATGTAGATGATATGATTGTAAAGGCGAAGACTCGACCAGAGCATACAGTTTTCTTGAGAAAATTCTGAGAGAATAAGAAAATATCAGCTCCGTCTGAATCCAAATAAGTGTGTAGTTGGAGTTATATCAGGAAAACTCCTAGGATTCATGGTCAATGAAAAAGGAATTGAGGTTGATCCTCAAAAGATCAAGGCAATTGAAGAGATGGAACCGCTGAAGACAGAGAAGCAGATCCGAGGTTTCCTTGGTAAAGTTCAATATTTGAGAAGGTTTATATCTCATCTGATAATGACATGTGAGCCTATCTTCAAGCTTTGAAAGAAGAATTTCTCAAATAAGTGGAATGAAGAATGTTAGGAAGCATTTGAAAAAGTTAAACAGTATTTATCTTTGCCTCCTGTCTTATCTCCTGTTACTCCAGGCCTACCATTGTTTTTGTACTTATCCATCACGAATACAACAATGGGTTGTATGCTTGCTCAGAAAGATCCAGAGTCTAAGCGAGAAAAGCCCATCTATTACATCAGTAAGAAGATACTAGAATATGAGATAAAGTATACCATTTTGAAAAAGACTTGTCTAGCATTAGTCTGGGCATCCCAGATGTTTAGACATTATCTGTTGTTGAACAAAGTACTCTTGCTCTCGTGGATGAATCCGTTATAGTACTTGTTCAAGATGCCTGCCCTTACCGGAAGAACTGCAAGGTGGTTATTACTATTATCTGATTTTGACATCACTTATGTCACTCAGAAATCGGTCAAAGGGCGAGTTATAGCTGAGCAGTTGGCTGATTCACCGGTGGAGGATAATGCTTTTCTGAAAGCCAAGTTTCCTGATGAAGAGATTATGGATATTGAAGAAGAGACTCAAAGTACTAAATGGCTTATGTACTTTGATGGAGCTGTAAACCATCAAGGCCAGGGAGTAGGAGCAGTGCTTGTATCCCCCAGAAAAGAGTACATCCCTATATCCATCAAGTTGCATTTTGAGTGCACAAATAATATGGCTAAATATGAAGCTTGTATTACAGGATTAGAGGCAGCTTTGGCTTTGTGAGTCCAAGACATAGATGTGTTTGGGGATTCAATCTTGATCATCTGCCAAATTAATGAGCGATGGAGGATAAGAGAAACCAGACTGATCCCTTATAATACATATTTGGAATCTTTGGTGAAGAAATTCAGGAATATCACTTTTACTCATTTGTCGAGGACCAAGAATCATTTTGCTGATGCCTTGGCTACTCTTGCTTCGATGTTAGACATTTCGGCTATGATGGAGGTACAGCCTTTAGCTGTGAGATTGAAATGGGCTCCGGCTCATGTGAATGTGATTGAGATATCGGCCAGGTGTCCAGATGGGAAGCCGTGGTATACAGACATCAAGAACCTTATTTCAGGCCAGGGGCATCCTTCTGAAGCTTCAAGCAAAGAGAGGAAAACTAGTCAGAGGCTAGCTACCAACTTCATCATTTGTGGTAAAGAGTTGTACAGACGATCTTTCGATGGAATACAACTCTTATGTGTTGATGAGGACAAAGCTGCAGAGCTTATTGAGCAGACCCATGAGGGAGTTTGTGGACCTCACATGAATGGCAAAATGTTATCTAGAAATATTTTGAGACTTGGTTTTTATTGGCTCACAATGGAAGCAGACTGCTTTGTATTCGTGAAGAAATGCCACAAGTGTCAAGTTTATGCGAATTTCATTCATGTCCTCCTTCAGAGTTGCATTCTTTGACATCACCATGGCCGTTTTCAGTATGGGGAATAGATATTATTGAAAATATTTATCCAAGATCCTCAAGCGGACATGAGTACATTTTGGTAGCTATTGACTATTTTACAAAGTCGATCGAAGCTGCTTCCTATGCTTCCATAACTTCAAACACAGTTGCAAAGTTTATCCGTACAAACATTATATGTAGATACGGAGTACCTCATGAACTGATTTCTGACAATGGATCACATTTCAAGAAAGAGGTAGTACACCTGTGTGAAGAGTTTAAAATCAAACATCATAAGTCATCTCCCTATAGACCTCAGACAAACGGGATTGTAGAGGCAGCAAATAAGAACATTAAGGTTATCATTAACAAGATAACTGAGACTTATAAAGACCGGTCGAATAAACTTCCTTATGCCTTGTGGGCTTATAGGACATCGATCAGGTCTTCAACAGGTGTAACTTTGCATTCTTTAGTGTACGGAATGGAAGCTGTCCTGCCTGTTGAATTGAGAATTCCCTCATTGAGAGTTATGATGGAGGCAAACTTGCCAGAGTCTGAATGGGCAAAGGTTTGATATCAAGAGCTGCAGATGATTGTGGACACCCCATTTTGACCATACCCCTAACACTGTTATTTGGTTAAAAAAAATCCTATTAAATTAGCGTTCTAGGATACCAAATTTGTTCCTAAGGTAGATCGGGGTCCACAGGCTGGCGACTCTGCTGGGGAGTTCTTGGAATATTGCCTAACTCTGTAAAAATGTCATTTTTACTAATTTTGAAGAAATTTGGGCTAAAATCGTTTCAAATGGAAACTTTTTCCGTTAGAATCCAGGGGCACCAAATAGATACAAAATAAAACAAGGGCTCACACACTCACTTTCATCCCTTGCATATATTATCTGTTTTGTGGTTACTTTTTGCTGTGGATATACTATCAGATGATCTATTCGAGATACTATGAGTAGGAGCCGTGAGGGCTATACCCGCCTTCTTGTGCCACCGCACCAGTAGTATACTCAGCACCTGGACACTTCATGTGTAAAACAGACATAGTTCGTACACTGGACTCTATGTCACAGTGTACAAGTAACTATGCACCCGGCCAGGTGGACCTCACAACGGTACCCCTTCTGTATATTGCATTGTCCTCTTGTATGCATATAGTGACGAACATGTGTTACTTACACTTGTGGAGCCTAGAGTTAGGGGCCTTATCCTATTTTTTTAGACTAGGGTAGCTCACTTTATGTGGCTACAGACGCAGTCCTAGTACACTCACCAGTCTGTCCTGAGTCAAGACTACTTTGACTTCGCTAGATTAGACTAGGGATGGTGCCTCTGGTTAGGGTATATATGTATATATGTCTATAGGGATCTCCTTTTACTTAGGGTTCTTTATCTAATTCAATTCAATAAATCAATTCATTTTTTCGAATTATGATCAGATCGATGGCCTTCAAGTCATCATTCTCATAGCCATGTTCGATTCTTCGATTTTTTGATGGTCGGATCCGACCCATTATCACATGTCATCAACTATGATTATTTTTTCCTTGGTTACCTTTCTTCAGTGACCATATTCCGTTTACCGATTGTGAGCTTATTTTACCACCATTATTTGAGTAAGAGTACTCTTGTTGAGAGTCTTACAATACTGTGCTTCTATTCGTCCACCCTCATGTTGAGCTTTGAGATTCCTTTTGTAAGGCCGTCATGCTGCCAAATTTTACCTAAAATATTTTCGAGTATGACCGCCATCTTTCAAAGGCAGTGATAAACCAAGAGTTCATCTTACCATGATTCTTTTGTTTGTTCCTATCAATCCATTCTATGGAGTATCATTAGATTATTGTTTTTTTATCCATAATCTATTCCTTGGTTTGTTGTACATGGAATTGATCCGTATTTTCTATCACGGATTCACCATTCTTATATCGTGATCGCTAATGGATTGGTTAAATCTTGTCTATCTTTCCTATGAGTGCGTGATTATTGCTTAGATCAAAAACCTATTTAGATTATGAGTGTTTATTATTCTTATTCTTTCATGTCCAAAAGAGAGCAGTCATAATCAAAGAAGACTTAAAGGAGTGAATGAGGATTCCTTGAGACCCTATGGGTGTAGGTCATATTATCACTGTCTATCTTCCATTGACCTTCATAGACAGTTTCTTTTTGACATTCCAAGTCAAAATATCAATGGATATGTTCAAGATGGCTTTTATCTCAGTTTGTTCAGAATTTTTTATCCCGTGACTATTGATCTAGTGTGTGTACTTCCAATTCAAAAGTCTGAGTTCAGCAAATGATTACCTTTCCAAAAGACTAACCACTTTCAAACACATTTGATCAAGGCAGTTTATTGCTTCCCTTATATTGCCAACATAGCCTTTTATTGTCCCACTTAACCCTGGCCTTGTAGGGTTACCCTTTCCGAGATTCCTACTTCAGGATCAAGCTCAGTAGATACCTTTATCATGGAGGAGGGTGTATCGCCCAAGAACTTTCAGTGCCAATCTCTTGCTCATGAAGAAGTGTCCAGTTTTCAGAGTTTGTCTTTTGTAAAGTTTATACCAACTCTGGTGTCAAAGTTGGTAATTCTAGTCGTATCATCAATAATTCGGAATGTATAATGTTTGCCAGTCTTCTTATTGAGTCAATGTCCAGTCTGTTGTTAAGTCTGATGTAGAGCCCATTGAGGCGCGTCAAAGAGTTACTGATGTACTTACATTTTTCAATTTAATAAAGTTGTTGATTTCATATCTTTGATATTCTTTGATTCATTGATTCACCTTTGGATTTAACGTTTAAATAACTAAAGACACCCTTCTCAGATGAGAATGCAGACGAAATTTCTCTTCAGATCTGAAAAATGATCAAACTAGAGAAAGAGCGTCTAGCATAGCCACTTAAAGAGAAAATCAAAGCTATTGATAGTGGTATTGAAATCTGAAACTCAGGAAAGATGGATTGGCAAAACTTTATCTCCCGAGGAACGCGAAGAATTGATAAACCTATTTAGAGGGGATCATAGTAGTCTTGCTTGATCCTATAAGGATAAACCGGGTGAATGCCAGGGTATGGTGCAAAGCAAGATTCTATTTGTTTGAGACATCGGGTCAAAGAACAAAATTCAAGAGAGATGGACATCAGACATCCTGTGGAGCTGATGAAGAATTGAGAGAAGACTTTCTCAAAATGAAGTCATAGATTTGAGCCCTAAAAGAACAATTGGGCTGTGTATTTTCATTATGATTCTAAGGTGGAATATTTCAAGAAAAAAAGGACATTTTTAATGTTTAGAATATGAGAGAAAGACAAAGAGAAAGGAATGTGTCCATATGACAATTCTTTTGGAATATCAAAGACCCAGATGATGGAGTCAATGAGATAGATCGCATATGAGAATTGCCTTCACTATTTGGAGACAAATGAAAGTTGAAGAATCTTGAGCATATGAGTTCAAGATCTCGAGAAGAGAATGGAGCACCGTGGTTAAAGTTTTGCCAGAAAACCGCCAGACTCCTCGATAAAAATATTCAAAGTCTTTGAACCTTAAGCAAAAGAGCTTATGCGCCAAAACACCAGGTCATCCTTGGACGTTTGAGCCTTTATAGCCAAAATCCTAACGTTTAAAAATTCGTTTGTAAACCCTTTGGGCCAAAAATTCAAATCAAACCATTTTTTTTTCTAACCACATTATAAACCAGGGGCATTTTTTTTTATGAGTTTGAACTACGTTATGACCTGATCCCCATCTTTTCAGGGGTACGTAGGTAGCCTGATTTATTCAGGTTCGGTCAACCTTTAGAATAAATGTCAATTATTCCCTTACAAAATTTGAAGCTAAAAGCTAAACCATTCTTTGATAAACCCCAAAGCGAACTACGCGGACCTGATCCTCCATTTTTGGGGTACGTAGGTAATCTGGCTAGACCAGATTCGGTCCAAATCCTTAGAACTTTAGATATCTAACCCTTTGAACCCAAGCCCACCTAGAAAGTCTTTCTGGTGAAACAAGCAAAGGTTCAAGGCAAATGAAAGCAAAGACAGAATGAGAGTCTGAAGACCCACTAGGTTGAAAATCCGAGAGGGCGGCCTAGATAAAGTCATGTACTTGCTAAGTTGATAACCAAAGGAGTCCACTTATGCAAAATTAGGGCAGCGGTCTGATGGATTGAAAAATTGAAGAGACAATCCAATCAGAGGCAAAGACTTCCCACAAAGAGTTGAGGGGATGCAAAAGGAGTTTCTCAGTTATGGAAAATCCCAGATTGCATGTAGTGTGAATGAAAGTTGAGACAAGTAGTCTGCAAGAGTGAAAGCCTGGAAGACATTAATTGTGACTTCCTGTAATGACGAGACTCGAAGAGATGGATAAACAATCACTACACAGGGTAGGATCTTGGAATCCGAGTAGTGTCAGTGAGACTTACTTTGACATCTTTCTAAACTGGGGGCATTAAGACTGAGCAATCCGAAGGGGTAATAACCATGACGGAAATCCTGATGGAGGAAATTAGAACCTCTTGACATGGTTTTCGAGATTACTCTGAGGGTGGCTGACCTTACTATAACAAAATAACACATTTTATATAAGGGTGAATCAAAAGTGAGTCAAGTCCCTTGTATAATGTCAATTTTCTTTGATAGAGTCCGTGAGAGTCTATTCCTCATTCATCTTCATTTTTCTCTCAAAGTCCAAAGTGTCTGGCACTGGAAGAGCGAGAGTACAATTTTCGAAATGAGAAGAAAATTCAATGTAAATCCTGGTTTAGGAATCAAAGAAGTGCAAGTGGCAGATTTTTCAGACCTGTCTCAGTCATTAAAGCCTCAAACAGTGAACAACAAAAGGGAAAATTTTCAGATTCAGCCTTTGTGGAGATTGTTTTACCCATATACCAAAGAAAGAATCCATGCAAATCCAAATTTTTTGTATTTTATCCTGATTTTGCTTTCTTAAGACTTTTGTCATGGAAGTATATCATACTAGGGGCATCTTTTTTGACTTACGTCATAAAAGATATCAAACATAAAGATAACTGGGATAGCTATTCTCAGCCAATAGAGATAAGAGAAGCTTGAGCACAATCTTTGAGTCAGTCTCTTCAATCAAATAATTTTATTTTGAAGTCAAGTTTTCAAAAAAATCTTATCCCTAGCAGAGTCTAGAATTTGCTCCTGCAATCTTCAAACCCCCAGCAAAATGCTTTTTCACTCGTTTTCAAAGGGTCAATACCGAAAATTTTCTTCAAGTTTCTTGAGTTTTATCTTCACCAAAGATCATGCATTTTCAATCATTCTCGGCAAAGGATGATTTATTCACCTTGTGAAATCGATCAAAGTTGGTCATTTCTTCAATCATTTCAATGAATTTTCCTTTCATTTTGTAAATATTTTTGCCATTGCCTCCGTGATTTGGAGTTTGGCATTTTCTTTCATCATTTTGTAAATATTTTTGCCACAGGCTCTGTGATTTGGAGTTTGGCATTTTATTTTATCATTTTGTATAGTTCTGCCAATGGCTCCGTGTTTTGGAGTTTGGTATTTTCTTTCATCATGTTGTATATATTTTCGCTAATGGCTCTGTGATTTGGAGTTTGGTCCTTTTCTCTCACCATTTGAGAAGGTTTAAAAAAAAAATCGCCAATGGCTCCGTGATTTGGGGATTTGGTCTTTTCTTTCACCATTTGAAAGATTTAAATATTGTTTTCGCCAATAGCTCCGTAATTTGGAGATTAGTCTTTTCTTTCACCATTTGAAAGATTTAAAAAATGTTTCCGCCAATGGCTCGTGATTTGGAGATTGGTCTTTTCTTTCACCATTTGAAAGGTTTAAAAAAATGTTTTCGCCAATGGCTCTGTGATTTGGAGTTTGGTCTTGTCTTTTATCATTTGAAAGATTTAAAAAATGTTTCCGCCAATGGCTCGTGATTTGGAGATTGGTCTTTTCTTTCACCATTTGAAAGATTTAAAAAAATAGTTTCGCCAATAGCTTCATGATTTGGAGTTTGGTCTTTTCTTTCATCGTTTGAAAGATTTAGAAAATATGTTCGCCAATGGCTCCGTGATTTGGAGTTTCATCTTTTTCATTCACCATTTGCAATATTTAAAAAAATATTTTCGCCAATAGCTTCATGATTTGGAGTTTGGTCTTTTCTTTCATCGTTTGAAAGATTTAGAAAATGTGTTTGCCAATGGCTCCGTGATTTGGAGTTTGGTCTTTTTCATTCACCATTTGAAAGATTTAAAAAAATGTGTTCACCAATGACTCCGTGATTTCGAGTTTGGTCTTTTCTTTCACCCTTTGAAAGATTTTAAAAATGTTTTCGCCAATGGCTCTGTGATTTGAAGTTTAGCAGTTTTTCCCATCATTTGAAAGGTTTTAAGAAGAAATTGTCAGTAGCTCCGCGTGTTTGGAGTCTGGTCTTTTCTTTACTCATTTGAAGGTTTTAATGAAGAAAGGAATTTCCAATGAAGTAGCTTCGCATGTTTGGAGTCTGGACTTTTCTTTAATCATTAAGAGTTTTTAGAAGTAAGAAACTACCACTGAAGAAGCTCCGAGTTTTGGAGTCTGGTCTTTTCTTCTTCGCCCGTGACAATTTACAGTGAAATGCCAAATTTTGGTCTGTCTAATTGTCACTCCGCAATGTACCGCTATCTAATGAGTTAGGAGTCAGGTATATCTGCGTGGATTTATATGGAACCCTTTTCACATGACCATATCAATCTTGGATGATCCGCTACCTTAAAAGAGAGGAGTCAGGATTATCTGGATGGCTAAACAGATGGATTTTCAGCAATGGTCTGTGTAGTTATCGCCCTTTTGTTTTGAGTTAGTTTTGATGACTGACCAAGCGATATTTGGTCTGATCGTTAAGATTTGCTCATCCTTTTTAATGATATCATTTTGGGTAACGGACCAAGTGATATTCGGTTTGATTGTCAGCAAAACCCTTATTCATCGATACAATTGTGTGTTTGAAGTACGATTTTATTCTTTAAGTGTTTCGTTTCATGTCTTGTTAAAGTTTTGGTTTTCAGTATAGACAAAAAAAGTATTTTGTGCTTGTTTGTTTTCAAAAAGGTCTTTGTTGATCGATATAGTCTGTTGAGTTCGAGTATTAGAGAGAGGATATCTCATTTTAGATGTCAAGAGTCGGTGAGAGGCTATCTCCCTATTGTTGGTAGAGTTTTACTCTTGTGAAAAAGTCATTTTGATATTTTTACCTTTGTGAATACCATTTTAGATCAAAAACCCGAAAATTTGTTTTCGGGTCGATCAAAATGTGTTGTCTGTTCAGCTTTGGTATTCGCATGTTACACACGCTCTACCAAAGAGGGGCATCTGTGGACACCCCATTTTGACCATACCCCTAACACTGTTATTTGGTTAAAAAAAATCCTATTAAATTAGCGTTCTAGGATACCAAATTTGTTCCTAAGGTAGATCGGGGTCCACAATGATAGATGAAAAGAGGCTGAGAGCTGTCTACCATATCCGAGGATATTAAAGGCGGATTGAGAGAGCCTTTAACAAGAGAGTCCAAGTCAGAGACTTGAAGCCTGAAGATCTTCTTTTGAAGTCCAATAGGGCACAAGTATTTGATCCCAGAGGAAAATTTAGACCAAACTGGTCTGGTCCTTTCATCGTTGTTGAAGTCTTGCTAGGAAAAGCCGTAAGAATGGAGAATAATTAACTAAACCTACAGACCTGGATCAGTTAAAGAAATATTATGCTTAACCACATCATGAGGCCATCCTTGGACGATTTGAGCTTCAAGCCAACAACCCAAATGTTCAAAACCTTTTGCAAACCCATTGGGCCTAAAAAAAAACTCTTTTCCTTTGTTTAACCGAAACAAGGGGCATTTTTTTTAGTTCAAAATTTTGAACTACGTTATAACCTGATCCCCTTCTACAGGGTACGTAGGCTTCAGGTTCGGTCGCAACCTTTTGAAAAAAAAAAACAACAATCCTTTGGGCGAACTACACAGACCTAATTTCCATTTCTTCAAGGCTACGTAGGCAGCCTAGAGGGTCCAGATTCGATCAAAATACATGCAAGCATACCAAGGTTTTCTTTTTAAACCCAAGCCTACCTAAAAGTTCTCCAAGTGTGTTTAGGCCCAGGTTTGTAGAGAAATAGAAAGAAAGAAAAATGATGGAGTCTTAAACCCGCTAGACTAAAAATCCGAAAGGGCGGTCTAGGCAAAAGTTAGGGTTATTCACCCGCTAAGTTGAAAACCCGAAAGGACGGGTTAGGCAAAAATAAGGGTGCAGAGCCTGCTGCATGGAAAATCTGCAAGGGCAGACAGTCCAGGAAAAATATAAGGCATACGGTCCGCTAAATCGAAAACCTACAAGGGCAATTTAGTCAAGGTAGTGACTTCATATAAGGACAGAATTTCCTCAAGCCAGCTGAACTTTCATTTCTTCTTTGGCATTACTCCAATGTCTGAGTAAGCGCCGGCAAAGCTTTCTTTGATATTCTTTAAGCTAGGGAGGTTGAGACTAAGCAATCCAAAGGGATAATAACCATGACGGAAATACCGAAAAGGGGAATGAAACACCTTTAAACACGGTATTCAAAAGATTCTAATGGTGGTTGACTTTTACTATTTTAAAACCTTTATCAGACTAAGAAGCAGATTCAGTCTCTCTTAGTGTTAAAGTCATGTGTTTGTCAGAGTCCTCGTTTGTCTCTTGTCAAAGTCTTTCCTTTGTCGAGTCGAGTTCAAGTTTCGAGGTCTTGTTAATCAAAGTCCTCCCAAAGTCGGAATTAAAAAAAAAGAGGGAAGAGAACTTGTGTCTCCTATGGACAATGCAAAGTAGAGCAGAGTTCAGGAAGTGACAGGTTCTGAAGCCCATTCACAGTATCAGCAGACAGCAGAGATGAAGAGAAATTTTGTGCGAAACCAGTTTTTGTACATGGAAAGCCTGGTGAACCAAGGTGTTCATGAGAAGAGCTTTGTAAACCCAAATGTTCATAAATGAAAGCTTTTTGTTCAACCCTTTTTGTTTTGCTCTCCAATGAATTTTGTCATGGAAGTAATCATACTAGGGGCATCTTTTATGACTTGCGTCACAAAAGATGTCGATCAAACAATGATAATTGAGATGGCTATTCTCATCAAATAAAGACAAGAGAAGCTTGAACACACTTCTTTGAATCAAGCTCCTCAGTTAAACTGTTTCTGTCAGGGTCAAAGTTTCAGAAAATCCAATCCCCAGCGGAGTCTAGAATTCACTCCTGCAATATTCAAACTCCAACAGAATGCTTTTCACCTGTTTTAAAAGGTCAATACTCAAAAATCCTTTCGAGTTGCTTGAGGCTTGTCTTCAGCAAAAATCATGCGTTCCCAATTACTCACGGCAAGAGATGACTTATCCATCTAGTGAAATCGATCAAAGTTTGTAAATTCTTCAATCATTTCAACAATTGTTTTTTAATAAGATAAGAAATTGCTAATGGCTCCGTGTTTTGGAGTTTGGTCTTTTCTTTTACCATTTTGAAAAGTTTTTAAGAAAGAAATTGCCAATGGCTCGGTGTTTTGGAGTTTGGTCTTTTCTCTCATCATTTCGAGAAGGTTTTTTTAGAAAAAGAAAAATTGCCAATGGCTCTGTGTTTTGGAGTTTGGTCTTTTTGTCTCACCATTTTTAAAGGTTTCAGAAAGGAATTTATGGTGAAGCAGCTCCGTGTGTTTGGAGTCCAGTCGTTTCTTCATTCATTTGAAAGATTTTAGAGAAAAATATTTTCATAAAGAAATTTCCGGTGAAGCAGGTCCGTGTGTTTGGAGTCCTGTCATTTCTTCATTCATTTGAAAGATTTTTCATGAAGAAATTTTCAGTGAAGTAGCTCCATGTGTTTGGAGTCTGGTTTTTTCTTTACTCATTTGAAAGGTTTTAAAAGAGAAGGTTTTGCTTAAAGTAATTTTCGGTGAAGTAGTTCTGTGTCTTTAGAGTCTGGTCTTTTCTTTAGTTATGAAAAATTTTAATAAAAGAAAGAAATTAGCAGTGAAATTGAGCTCTGAGTTTTGGAGTCTGGTGTTTTCTTCCTTCGCCTGAGATGATAGACAGTGAAATGTCAAGTAGTGAACTATCTAATCATCGCCCTGTGATAATTAATAATGAAATGCTAAATTTTGGCCTGTCTAATTGTCACTCCGCAATGTACCGCTACCTAATGAGTTAGGAGTCAGGATATCTGCGCGGGTTTATATGAACCCTTTCTACAGGACCATATAAATCTGAGGTAATCTGCTACCTTGAAAAAGATGAGTCAAGATTACCTGGATAGCTGATACAGATGGATTTTCAGCAATGATCTTGTAAGCCCAAGGGTTCCCATGAGTTCATACATTCACCTTTACCTTGTTGTTTTGATGCTACCAAACCTAAATTGATTAGTCCTTATGGACAAATGTGTTGTCTTTGAGTATTGTGTCTTAGACAGGAAAGCCATATGTCATATCGCCATTACACAACTCATCACAACACATGGCTTGAGGATCAACATGCACAATGGACCAAAGATCTTGCACCTACATTGGAGACATCATCATTGGAGGATGTTCAAGTCAAGAGCTCTGAAATTCCAAGGGTAGGCCCGAGTACTATTCTAATGGCAACTTATGAGGAGGAAAAATTAGGTTTCTAACAAGTTTTAAGCTTTTGAAAACTCTAACCCAATTTTGCAGATTTAGGAGATCAAAAAGGCAATTAAGCATACAAGTTAAATCCTAAGTGCAATGCAAATGTAAAGCAAAAGATAAGAGAGAGTGCACCCGAGATTTAAAGTGGTTCGGTCCTCAAAACGCGAGGCCTACTCCACTCCACCAACCAAACCTGTTGATGGCTTCACTATGTTGATCTTCTTAACTTCGGCGAAGATCGGTGCCAATTACAATTCCAATTGCCTTTAACCTTGGTGGCAATCCTCACCACGGAGAATGGGCTTCGCTTCTCCGAACACTTGCCAGAATACAATCGTTTGAACAAGAAAGAAAGAACAAAAAAATCCCTCACAAGGGTTTACAAGGTTTGTAGAAGATGTACAAATTTGAGCCTATGATCCAAATCCTAATTCTAGAGGATGAGAGGCATAAACAAGCTCGATTCACTCTTAGGATGTTCAAATAGAGTTTTTGAGTGTTAGGATTGATAGATGTGAAGTTTAGTACCCACATATATATAGAAAACCCAAAAATGACAGTTTGAGGGGCATAGTGGTAATTCTGGCAAAAATCCCAACAGCTATAACTTTGTTCCCGACATAGTGGTCTCGGAGTTCCGGGAATTGAAACAGAAGATGGAAAATGTTACTGGACCAAATCTCGGAGCTCCGAGAAATTCTCTCAGAGTTCCGAGCTCGGAGTTCCGAGAAGCCTAGTTCCAGCAGATTTTCAATTCTTGTTTCTTATTTGTTTTGGGCTTCCAAATCTTCACCAAGTGGGATTGTTATGAGGGTTCCAAATTGTTGGAACACCACAAGGACAACCACTTAAGCATTTAGGGTGTGTGGATACTTATTTATGCCTCTTAAACTTAAGCTAGGATTGGATCAATACAAACTAAAAAAGACTTAAAATGGTCTTCACTTGCAATGCTTCAAGTCTTCTAGAGTCTTGGATTTCCGACGACTTTGGCCTTCCGAATGTGGTCAAATGAGTACTTCTTGGCCTCAATCTTAGCAATCTTGTCTTAACACAATCATGATCTACAACTTAAACATTCAAACACATTAGTGATATAAAATCACTTGTGTATTGGAATCATCAAAAGAAGATGGGAATACCAAGGTGGGAACCATTGGGCTTACAAGCTCAAGTCAAAGATCCCACAAGTTGACTAGAAAGTGCCAATAGAAGCTTGGAGTTGAACAAGCATTGGTTACTCTTCATGTACCTCAACATGATTTGAAGAATGGAGGAAGTCACATGACCAGAAACAAGTTGAAGAGTTCACTCACAAGTCAGAGTTGTCCAAGAAAGTGCGGAGGAGCCAAGCAATCCAAGAAGACTCAAGGGTATACACTTTAGATTGTATTTGGAGTCCTCTTGTTATTTGTATTGCACTTTCAAAGGTTTTCAAATGGTTTTCATAATTAAATTAAACATCTTTGATGAAAGGTTTTTGAAATTCCAAGGGTGGTCCCGAGTACGGCAACTTATGAGGAGTGAGAAATTAGGTTGCTAACAAGTTTTAACTCTTTTGAAAACTCAAACCCAATTTTGGAAACTAAGAGATCAACAATAAAGTTCAAGCACACAAGTTAAATCTAAAGTGCAAATGCAAAAATAAAGAGCAAGAGTAAGAGAGATTGCACCCGAGATTTAAAGTAGTTCGGTCCTCCAAACGTGAGGCTTACTCCACTCCACCAACCAAACCCGTTGATGGCTTCACTATGTGATCTTCTTAACTTCGGCGAAGATCGGTGCCGATTACAAAATTCCGATTCCCTTTAACCTTGGTGGCAATCTTCACCACGGAGAGTGGGCTACGCTTCTCCGAACACTCGCCCGATACAACGTTCTTGATAAGAAAGAAAGAACAAAAGAATCCCTCACAAGGGTTTACAAGATGTAGAAGATGTACAAATTTAGCCTATGATCCAAATCCTAATCTTAGAAGATGAGAGGCATAATCAAGCTTTAATTCACTCTTTGAATGTTCAAGTAAAGTTTAAGAGTGTTAGGATTCATGATTTGAATGTTTGGAATGCCCATATATATAGGAAAAACTAAATATGACCGTTCAATGGCATTGTGGTAATTCCAGCAAAATTCCCAACGGCCATTTTTCCGACCGTTGTAGTGTTCTCGGAGTTCCGAGAATATTTCTCGGAGTTCCGAGAAAAAATCTCGGAGTTCCGGGAATTCAAACAGAAGATGAAAAAAGTCTACTGGACCGAATCTCGGAGTTCCGAGAAGCCTATGAAGAGCAGATTTTCACTTCTGTTTTTAGGCTTCCAACTTAACACCAAGTTGGGATTGCTATGAGGGTTCCAAGGTGTTGGAACTCCACAAAGACAATCTCATATATATTTAGGGTGTGTGTTTAATTACTTAATTATGCCTTTCAAAATCCTAAACTAGGATTGGATCTTAATACAATCTAATATAACTTGATCTTCAATGGATTCTTCAAGTCTTCATTTGTCTTGGACTTCGATGTCTTTGGCCTTCATGATGTGGTCCAATGAGATCTTCTTGGCCTCAATCCAAGCAATGTTGTCTTAGCACCAATGTGATCTACAACTTAGACAATCAAACACATTAGTGATCATAAATCACTTGTGTATTGGAATCATCAAAATAAGATGGGAATGCCAAGGTGGGAACCATTGGGCTTACAATTTTTAAATGGTTTTCATAATTAGATTTAACATCTTTGAAAACCATCAACACTCCCCAAAATATGTTAGAAAACCTTGGACAAAAGCCCAAAGACCATGGCCCAAAGTCCCTAAGATTTTAACTTTAAAATAAAATTTTAAACAGGGCCGGTCGACCAGGGTTCCCCAGGCGACGGCGGCAAAGTAGCTGGAAATCCAGCAATTGCCAAAACATAGCGGGCCGGTCGACCGGGGCGTCCCGGGCAACTGCCAATATGTTTCTGTCGATCAGAAACAAATCCAGCATGGTCGGGCCGGTCGACCACCATAAGGTTGGGTGATGCGGATAGGAATCTAGACAAAAATAAAAATGTCGAGGTTGCTCTCGGCGGGTGACCGCGACACCTCGGTAGAGCGCCACGGTGCGGAAAAGTAGCCGTTGGGGCTCAAACGGCTAGTTGATTTTTGGCCAGTTTATTTATAGTTTTGCCCCAAACAGTCATATCTTTCTATAGGCTATATATAACCTATCCATGACCAACTAAATAACCTTTTGAAAGATCATTTTTAAATCCTTTTGAGCTTACACTTTAAAATCTAAAGTTTTTAGTTATTCCTCTTCTATGCTTTGATTTTGCCATCTTCATTCAACAAGAGGATCTCCATAGGGCTTTCACTTATTTATGTTCTTGGAGAGTTTTTGTGAGCTTGAATCTTTGTAATCCGCCTATAAAGAGGCTTTAGAGTTTTTCTTTTATTTGTTCTTCGTTTGTAAGAGGGTCTCCGATTCGGCCTAATAGGAAAGGTGAATCTTGGAGTCGTGAAGAGGGATTTTCGCTTTGGCCTTTGAAGGAGAAGCTTGATTGTATTGAGGGTCTAGGATTCAGCCCGTTAACAAAGGAGAATTCGGAGCATAGACAATTTGTCCCCTCGAAGGTGAAAAAGGAGTTGTAAAACTTGGAGATTAGGCTTAAAATCTCACCATTAGTGGAGTACCCAATGAGCTAAACTTGGAAGAGTGGAGTAGGTCTTTTTGATAGACCGAACCACTATAAAAATCATTTGTCTCCTCATTGTGGTGTGAATCATCTTCTCTCCTTTGCTTTTGGTGATTGGTAATCTCTACCATTTACTTGTATTTATGTTTTATTGAACAAGGGTTAGAGAAAATAAGCATAAAATAATATTTAAACCCTAGCTTTCATTATATTGATTATTTGAACAAGGGTTAGACTAATTAATGCTTAATTAGAAATTTAATTTTAATAATCCATCTAATTAAGCTAAGAATTTTTTAATTGACCAATTTACCCCCCTCTTAGGTTGCCACACTTGCATTTCAGATCTGTATAGCTATCGCATATAATATAATGAGGCAATTTTGACAATTAACCGAGTGATTTTTGGTCTAATTGTCGAAACTTGCTCATCCATATAAATGAAATCAATTTTGACAATTAGCCAAGTGATTTTTGGTCTGATTGTCGGTAGAAACCCTTATTCATAGTTACAAGTGAGTGTTTGGAGTATGATTTTACTCTTTGAGTGATTTGTTTTGTGTTTTACTTTGATAAAGTTTTGGTTTACCAGTAAAAAAAATGTGTGTTTTGTACATGTTTGTTGTCAATAAAAGTCATTGTTAACTGTTGTGGATTGCATAGTTAAGGGATTAGAGAGAGGCTATCTCATTTAGACGTCATGGTTGTCACGTTAAGAGTCGGTGAGAGGTTATCTCCCAATGTTTGTAGAATTTGAATCTTGTTGAAGAGTCTTTTTGTTGTTTTACTCTTGTGAATACCAATTTAGAATCAAAACCCAAAAATTTATTTTACTTTATTTTCGGGTCAGCCAAAATGTGTTGTCTGTCCAGCTTTTGCATTCATGTGACAAGCACACTCTGCCAAAGAGGGGCATCTGTAGACACCCCATTTTGATTGAACCCTTATATACCTTGTTTGACCAAAAACCCTTTAAATCATTGAATTAGTGTCCCAATTTCTTCCTAGAATAGGTTAGGATCCCAGCGTAGGTCCCTACAAAATTTCAAGTAAATCGGATAAAATTGACTAATAAGATAGAGCAAGTTTGTGTAAGTTGTAAAGTGATGAAGTGTTAGTGTTATTTGTAGAGGGGTGTGCATTAGCAAAGCAAGGGAGTGCCCATGTCAACCTGAAAGTTAGTCAGAGAATAAAAGACAAGATAAGTTGGTACAAATATCAAAACATAGCTATATTGGTATCATTTGTTTTTTTTATACGGTGGGGAGTGAATTAGACAAAAAGGGGATGTACATGGATGAAAGTTGTTCACAAAATAAACTAGTGAAGGGTCTGTCCAAGAGAAGAAATAAACGGAGGTGTATTAACATTATGGGGGTTGTCCGTAAGGGAGGAATAAGGGATACATTCTTTTTCTTATAACTCATCAAAGGAGGAGTGAATTATCCGAAGCACAGTTGCCCAAGGAGCAGGAAGGAGAGATAAAGTACTTATTAGAAAGGGAGTAGAGTATCATATAAAGGAGGTGCCTGTTGTGGAAAAGGGGGGAGAATTTAACTTTCGTATAAAGAGGGAGAGAAGAATCGAAAAAGGGATTCTCTCATTTTTGTGAAAATCAACAGAGGATAGAGTGTGTGAAAATCAACAGGGATTTTTGTTGTTTAGTTTTTTGAAGGAAATAAGCTAGGAAATTAGTTTTTTCAAAGCCATGGTAGTGATGTCCAAGAGAAGATTGGGTTCAGTCCTAATTCATGTCTAAATGTGTGAATAGATAATGTAGAGATAGAATAGGATCCTTTGTTCCAATTATGTCTTGATTTCCCTTGGGTTTATGATAAGTATCCATGTAGAAACAAAGAAAGAAGGATGTCTTCATACATTACTCTAGTTGTAGTTTATGAGATTTTGATCATTGTGTTTGCCCCTCAAATACTTTTCCCTACTATTTTTATGGTATTATTGGGTAATTCGTGAACTCATTAAATGGTTACTTTGGGCTAGTATGTTTAGAACTCTTTGTTTCAACATCTTACATAACCATTTTTATTGAAGTCTTCAGTGAAGTCAGTTCAGCTAGTTGTTTTCAATTATGCCATCCATGTATGAATGAAAGATGTATGGCAAAATTTGAATGAGTTGATTATTTAGCACCATCGATATTTCATAGACTTGATGTGTCTACTTATTAGAGAATCAAGATAATTGCAGGTTGTTTTATTGAAAGGTCAGACAAGTTATAGTGTCTTTCAGATCCATTAATGTCAGTGCTATTATACTATAATAAAGATATCAATTGGAAGTATTTTTCATATGTATATACTTACACATAATTCTATTAGCAAGAAGAACATTCGAATGGGTGAGTGTGCTGTAGCAATTGGTCTTTATGCCCACTTGTTGAGTTTGTATAGTTAGCTTGTTAAGGAAGCAATGAAGTAGATTCATAAAATAGAATTGACCCTAGCAAGTTGTAGTGTTGACAAAAAAGGAAAATGAGATAGTATGAATGGGAAGATACAGTTATGAGGGTATCAGTTCCTGAAAAATGCATGTCTTCATTAGTGTGCTGAGAGGAAGGCACTACATTGTTGAGTAATCTATGTGAGTGGTTACTTTAAGCATGAAGATAACTGAATCAGTAGTTTTATTAAGTGTTGAAATGTAAAAGGTCAGTTGTTGATTGTTGATTATAGATTATATGAGCTTATATCAATCTTATGCCCCTTTGAGTTCAAATGAAATGTTCTGTCATAAAGTAGAATCTTATAAAAGGTCAAGTTGAGTCGATGTAATTAATGAAGCATACTAGCATCAATTTTTTTAAGCAGAAAAGTAATGTCTTTGACATGTTCCTTTCATTTGAAATCGACACCACTACAGTCTTGTTTAAAATTGTATTGTTCAGTCCATTATGCTTTGTTTGCCTCAAATAATACATTTGGCAATTCCTTTGAAAAATTAAGACTATTTACATTTCATGTCGATATGTGTTCGGTGGTTTCTTTTGATCCAAATTTTCCTTTATGAATTAGAGATGAATTATTATAATCTCCAGGGTTGTGTAAACTGAAGTAGGTCTAAAAAATTATTGCAACTTATTCATATTCATGGTAGTATTTTTCCTTTGTCATGAACATTATCAATCATCTAATATATATTCTTTTAGTGCATGTACACTAAGCTTCTACTTTGCTGAAATGTGTTAGTTTCCATAGTAGTTCAAGTCAGCTTGATTAGCTATCTTTAATTGTTCCTATTTTTGAATAGTGAGCCTAGAAGAATTGTTTTAAGGTGATTTTTTCTTTAAAAAATTGAGATGCACATGTCTGTCATTTGGAAAACAACTGGAAACTTCCTTTTATGTTCTTGGAAGATAATTCTTCAAATTGTTTCAGACATTTTAAGGTTACTCTTTGTTATGCTAAAAATCATGCTATGTTAAAAATACTCCAGTTGCGTCAATTTTCTTTTCCTCTATTTTTTTTTTGATATAAGATCAGTTTGTGATGACAAGCTAAAGTGGTTTGAGAAGCTCATCTTCAGTCTTTGGTTATATTTCAGTGTAGTGTACGAAGAAGGTTTAGGTTATTGATGTTTATACTATATTGGTTTTAAAACCATAAGTGCTCATCGGTTTTAATGGTACATGCTTGTCTCATTTGCAGCCAACATTCTAATATTTAGGTACATAATAATATTAATAGAAGTTATTGCAAAATTGGTCACCAGGAGTTGATATTGATACTGCTTTATCTTTAAGAATGCCTCAAAGTTATTTCTTGATTAGGACATCCCTGGTTTGTTCATATTATTTCAAAGATAGATTTTGTTTAATGGCTAATTCCTCCATCATTGCTGAGACCAGGACGTCTATGTTTATATCTATCCTTATTTCCTTAAATATTACTCAATTTATTTGGTTGTTTAGAACTCGTCATTTCATCCTTATTTGTTTATATATGTGTGTGTGTGTGTGTGTGTATATATATATATATATATATATATATATATATATATACTAGTAAAAAAAACCCGTGCGATGCATGGGCCGACAAAGAATTGTACGGACCACATCATAGGTTGATCCAAACTGTCCATGTGTTGGAACACAACATCAATAGGTTGTGCCCGTAAAATCATTTCCATAGGCTGATCCTAGCCCTCCAATCTATAGAGGTTTCCATAATTAAAAAAGCATAAAGGAGGGGGTAGGATTGAAATTATGTGGCTTTAATGGGTGCCTTTGTTAAAAAGCAAAAAGGACGAGGTAGGATTGAAAATATGTAGGTTGAATGGGTGCCTTTGTTAAAAAAAGTCAAAAAAAAGTGATGTGTAATTCTCATAGAATTTTGGGAGAAATTCAAATAATTCTCCTCTTTTCTCTTCTGCTATATATATATATATATATATATATATATATATATATATACTTAAAAAAATGAAATGGTTGTTGATAGAGAAATGGGATTGGTTTGGTTTTAAAAGAGGCCTTGGACTTTTAACTGATGTTCAAAATTTTCTTATATTAATATTTATGATAGGCTCAAGTAATTGTAGGGAGAAATTCTCTGAGTAGTTCTTTTGGATAAAAAAATATAGTGGAGTAGGTTCCATGTTGCTTTCAAGATAAGGACATGCGTGTGAAGATATTTTAGTTAAAATACAAATCCAAAATGATCTATATTTGTCTTACTGAATTTTAACTGGGTGTTATTAATGGCATTGTATTTTGCCCAGTAGTGTGACTTATTTGATATATTTAATAATTGTTTGGTGATAATAGATGGACAAAAGTTAATGGCATGATGAATAGCTTGAATATTCCTTAGGTTTAGCTGTTATAGGCTTCTTAAATGTTAGATAAAAGTTTTTTTTTTAAATTGTCAAGCCACATCTGTATAAAGATTACTAACTGAATTATATGTTCAATTCTCAACAATAATTAGTTTCAACCTTTGATTAACTCTGATATGAGTATTGTATTCATAATGTAAGGTAGCTCAAGGTAGGATTTTATTTTAGTTTACTACTTTGTTTATATTTTATTTTTCATAATTTTGAGACATAATTTATACTTTAACTTGAGAAATTTGCATCGAAGAAATTGATCTAGGAAAATAATAAAATTTGGTACTCATACTTTATCATAATTTGGAAAATTTTGTTTAGTGTTTAAGTTTCTATCATTGCAAGGGCGATGAAGGAGTCATTCCAAGCCCATCTTTAAGGGATTTGCTTGACCTTAGTAGCATTCCCCTCTTTTCCCTTTTCATTTAGTAGACTTATCTAGTCTTTTAGGTATCTTTAGACATTAGGTTTTTCATTCATTGCAAGGGCGATGAAGGAGTCATCTCAAGCCCATTCTTAGGGGACTTGCTCGGTCCTAGTAGCACTTCCCTCTTTTATTTAATAGACTTGTTTAGTCTTTTAGATACCTTTAGATGGATTTCCTTATTCATTGCAAGGGCAATTAAAGAGTCATCTAGAGCTCCCTTTAGGAGACAATCTTTGTCTCATTTAGTAAGTTTATTCCTTTAGGAGGCTTGTCTAGCCTCATTTATAGAACACCCCTTTCTAAGTTAAAGACTAACTTAGTCTGTTAGTTGCTCTATTCCTTATTTATCATTGTTAGGGCAATGATAGGGATACTTGGAGCCCACTTTTGTGTCTAGAGGACTTGCCTAGTCCTAATAGTACTATTGTATATTTTCTCTGGGATAGAAGTCATGTTTTGTCTTATTTGTACTTTCTCTTTACAGAGTTGTGAGATCATTTGACTTATTTGCACCCCCTCTTTAGAGTTGGTTGTTTAGGAGTTTATCTTATAGACTATTAGTTTGTCCTCTAGCTTAGAAGTTTATCCTCTAACTTAGGGGTTTGTTTACTAGTTTTGGAGTCACCCCCTTAGTGTAGGAGTTTACCCTTTGGTTTAGAAATTTGCCCTTTAGTGTTGTTGACATTCCTTAAAGACTAGCTCAGTCTTGTTAAAACCTTACCTTACTTGGGATATTACCATGTTTTTCTTAGTTGTGACACTGGTTTACTTGTTTTGGGATCTTACTTTTTTTTGGGACATAGTTTACTTGTTTTAAGGGTTTTCTGTCTTGCCCTAGGGATTTTACCCTAGTGTGTTGTTTTGTGAGTTCCCTTTGGTCTTTGACCAAAAGGATGAAAATATTTTAAAAATCTAAAAACATTGAAACTTTTATTTCAAAACATCAAAAACAAGGAAAAAGCTAACAGATTTTTAGGAGCGTATTAGGAAAGTTTGTTTTCCGAACTACAGTGGCTTGATAATCTACCACGAGGTACGTAGGTAGCTTAGGATCCATATCCCAATTCCAGTCAACTTTTCAAATAAAACTATTCGAACCTTTTCAAGTAAAGCTTTTCAGAAAATCCTTTTTCAAAAAATATCTTCCTCTAGAGTTAGGAGTTTGTCCTCGATGGGTTGAGTGTTTTATATGGTGTTTGTATTAGAGTTAGGAGTTTGACCTAGAGTTAGGAGCCCATATGCGGTCAGTTTGACTATATAGCTTGGCGCATAGTCGACTGATGGCTAGATTTAGGATTCACTTAGTGAGCCTATTATTTTCCTAGGATACAGTCTAATCGTACATAGGATGTAGGGCTCACCTGCATTAATTTAAGGATAACTTGCATTTAGTTAGAGCATATAGGAAGTCCTAAAATCCACAATTCACTTCAACATAACTAATTGTATTCAAGAAGCTTTAAAAATAAGTCTGGTCTTTTAGGTCAAGTCTAATTTAATGGTATAGGTACAATAGGCATCGTAGTTTAGAATAGACCACAGAACTACGTAAACCTTGACTCCAAAAAGGGGCTTGGATACGTAGGCAGCTTGGATGGCTGGTCATTCAAGTTCAGGGGATACCGTTGCACATTTTTTTATTCTATTGTTTTAGAGTTTTAGAGGATTGTGGTTTGTTATTTGTCTTAGTTTATTTCATAGGTACATGTTAGTGTGTTTACTTATTTGTATTGTGTGTTATCATTGCCTCTTATATAGGGACATGCTAGTGTGTTTACTCCTTTCTTCTCGTTATTTTTATTTTTTATACAGCCTGTGGGACCCGATCCCGCGAAAGGGGCGCGACCCGCCTCTCTCTTTTGGTCTTTCTTACCCATGCGAATGGCGTGTGCATTTGATTATTGATATGAATCATCTTTTTTATGAACTTGGGATAACTAAAGCAATTTGAATTTCTCGCAAAAGAGAATGACCAGAGTCGCCTCCTAGGTAAGGGGCCTATGACCCATAAGTGACAGTGCAATGATCTGCGATCCCAAAACTCTAGATCTGTTACCTGATTACTTGAATGGAAGGTATAATGGATTACCACCATATGAAGCATTCTCGCCCGGTAATCTCGTCTTCAATTCCAAAAGTTAACTCTCTTTAATTTATTTTAAAATGCTCATTTAAACTCTCTTGACATGCAAGCTATGGGACATGCATCCTAGATGATCTAATCTCAATGTAATTCCTAGATGCATCTTTTTATTCTCTTGATTCAGTTTGGTTCAATCTATGTGAGAGTTCTCCTAAAATCTAATTTTGGGGAAGTCCTAAGTGTTTTAATCAATTCAATTAAGGGTTCAAAAATTTATAAAGAAATAAACAAAATAAAAATCCTAAAACTGTACTGGAGTGTGTGAATGGTCGACTTGAGCTCGGAATGCCATCCAAGTTGCCTACATACCTAAGCCTCACTTGGATCAAAGTCGACGTAGTTCGATGGCCTAAACTAAGCTACATGCCTAACTCATCTAGGACACCGATCTAGACTGGACAAACTGTTTCAACAATTTTGTAAGAAATTAATTAGTTCAAGTTGATTACGTTTTATTATCCTAAGACTCATTCTAATATGCTATATGATCATATATAAATGCAAGACACTCCCTAAACTAATGCAGGTAGGCCCTACATCCAGAGTTAAATAGGCATGTCCTTTAGGGGAAAAAGGGATTAACTAGTGAATCCTAATCTATGGCTCAGTTGCTAATAATAGCAACCAGCCGAGACTAACTGGACTCCTAACTCTAGGACCCCCTAAGACCTAGAGCTTAACGTGACGTAAGTGTTCCTAAAGGGGGCTCTAAAGGCTCATATGAGGTGGGACCGTGATCCAACGGTTCCAAAGTTGATCTGAATTTGGGTTTGCCCAACCCAAGTTACTAAGTTGGTGATTCTTATCTTTTCAAGGGTTCCTATCACTTAGAAATCAAGGTATTCTATGGCTCTAAGGGCAACTTCACATAGACTAGGATTTTGACCAATTTAGCAAGTTGTGAAGATTTTTAGTGTGTTTTAACAATTTGTATCTAAGCAGCATGAAGATTAAGATGTTTCTGGAATTTTTTCATGTTCTAAAATTTTTCATGATTTTACGAATTTTATGTGATTTTAAATGTTTTTTACAAATTTAAGCAATTTATTTGAGTTCTAAAGCAACCAATAGCAACAATTGTCCAAATCTATCCAAATTAATACAGGAACATCTTCATAATAATATAAAATCATAGTAGAAATTTCACATATTATTTCTGCATTTTACTATTTTTAATAGATTTATTTATATTCTGGCCGATTCAAATAAAAATCACTAGAAATATCAAAACATGCACAAAAATTTTGAACAATTCACAATATGATTTTTCTGGGCCAATCCATCTTATTATACAATTTCAAATTTCGAAGAGTTCATTTGGTGTCGTCTCTTTTACACATGTGGAAAATAATTGATTTTCATTAAAAAATCAATTCAAAATTTTTATATGATCTTTAAATATCAAAAGGCTACTGAAAATAAAGTTTCGTCAAAGTTTAAATTATTTTGACATGTAAACGAATTTTTATTCGAGAAATATCATTTTTCTAGGTATTTTTTAAATGAATTTTTAAATCATCAAGATGAAAGAATTCTACTAAAATTTTTGGATTTATAATGTTCTTTTAAGTCAATTAAAATAAAAAAATATAACTTTAGAAAAACCTTTGGTTTTGAACTAGTTGCTTTAAAAATCAACGCAAAGATCAATTGAAACCCTAATTCGTTGAACATCCTATTTTCTACGTGTAAAACAGTTTTTCTTCCATCAAAATCAGTAATAATATGAATTGGCTCATCATAAATCATATTATGATCATACAAGACTATCTCATGAATTCTCTACAAAAAACCGTTGAAAAAAAAGAAAAAGACACCCCTAAATATGTTACTAGTTCTACTCTAAAAAAGGTTGAAGAACTAACATTTGATCGCAAATCCGAGGTCTCTAAGGCTTGTAATCCGAGATATACACTTTAACAAGCCTTTGATATGCAAAAGAAAACCCAAATTTGACGAAGAGATGAGCCACTCAGAAGAATAATCGAAAAGAGATGAAAGAGATGCTCCACTTGAATTCAAAGAAATATGGTGAACTCCTCTACACAAAGAGAAACAAATTTTTTTTAAGGGAGAAAGGCTGGACAAAAATCCAAGAGTCCCTAAAAGGTTGATTTGATCTTCTTTTGTAAAGAAAGTTAGGGCAAAAAACAAGAATGACAATTTCTCATCTGAGAGTTGTTATTCTAGCTTTCTTTCTAATTTTCTCTATTCGCTTGCTTTTCCTTTTGTTTCCTATTTGTAATTATTTCCAAATTTCATACAATAGGCTATCTTATTAACCAAGGCATTCTATTTTACATTTCTAAATATTGTAGTTTCCAAAATAAATAAAAAATAATGTAAGATATCATGGTGATTCCCGTCCAAAAAGCACTGCCCAACTTTAAAGCACATTTTTTACCTATTTAGCGGAAGAATCACGAAAAGTTGTAAAGTACAAAGTTGTAGCCCTTTAAAAGATATTTCCAACACATATTTACACTTTAAATTTCGCCAATCGGTTAAAGAGTAATGACAATTTTAATGGGCTGAAATTCCCGTCTAAATGGTACTGCCTGATTTTAAAGCGCGTTTTTAACTTATTTTGTGGAAGAATTACGAAACGTTGTAAAGTAAAACATTATAGCCCTTCTGGAGATGTATCCAACAAGTACAAGTACAAAATTTTTGGACTAGTGGTTAAAAAGTTATGGTCGTTTTAGTGACCTGATCATATTAGCCATTTCTCTTTCTCATCTTTTATGAAATCCAACCCATTTCAGAGAATAATTCAAAATTTATAATGGTGGGCACACATCATGTGATGCACATGGTGGGTCCTACACACTGGCCTAACCTCATTCACCTCTTGGAAAAAATTATTTTTGCCCAAAATGACCTCGTTTGATCAACACATGTCAAAAAGTGACCAAAATGCCCTCGAACCTGAATACCCCTTTAAGGGTAAAGTTAAAAATAGCAAGTATGCGAGGAAAACTTCAAAAATAGAAAGTAATAAAGTTCACTTAAGATAATGGATGACATCAAACAGGACCATTTGGAAATGTCCAAAATGCCTTTAGAACACAAAATTTCCAAGAAGATAGAAACCCTGAGAAATTCTAAAAACAGTAGGTTTCCCAAAATACTTGAAATCAATTCAGACAAACTTTCGGGATAATCTGGGACTGATAGGAAATGACCAAAATACCCCTAAGATCCAGAAAATGATAAAATCGGGAAAAACCCTGAAAAAATCCAAAGATAGCAAGTTTTCACACTTGATTGGAAAAACATAAGATATCATCAACTGGAGACTAATGGAACCCCCTAGAGACCTTCGGGATTGTGAACCAACATTAAAACACTTAAAATGAGAAGAAATTCCCCCTAAAATGCAAGAATGCTTAACTTAATGCAGAAGACTGACTTGAAATTTAACAGACCAACCAAACCTTTCACTTTTTAAAGCGTAGCAAAATGGGGGTGTCTACAAAGCCCCTCTTTGGTATAGATGACATAGTCATCGAATACCAAAGCAAAAGTGACAGAACCATTTTGCGTAACTTCAATCAACAAAAGATTCTCTACTCACAATGCAACCTAAATGCAGATATATGCTAAACGCTTCCTAATGCAAGACCCTAGATGAAGTCTTAGAATTGGAATGTTAAAACTTTGAGAAGTTGAATGAACCGAATAGAATTCTCTAGCATAGAGGCACTAGGCTTTTTCTCTAGGGCAGAGGAATTCTTTCAACTCAGAGGCACTAAGCTTTTTCTCTAAAAATGAACGGAAAATAAACTTTCAATCGATAGGCACCTTCGCTTTTTCTTTGAAAAGAAAGGAAGAGCAATTTTCAATCCAAAGACACTTTCGCTTTTTCGCTGAAAAGAAAGGAAGACGAATTTTCAATCCAGACGCACCTTCGCTTTTTCTCTAAAAAGAAAGGAAAAGAAATTTTCAATCAGAGGCACCTTCGCTTTTTCTCTGAAAAGAAAAGAAGAGGAATTTCGAGCTAGAGGCACTTTCGTTTTTTCTCTGAAAAGAAAATGATGATGAATTTCGATACAGAGGCACTTTCTCTTTTTCTCTGAAAGAAAATGGAAGATGAATTTCGATCGAGAGTCACTTTCGCTTTTTCTCTGAAAGGAAAAGAAAGATGAATTTTGATCCAGAGGCACTTTTACTTTTTTTCTGAAAAGAAAAGGAAGAGGAATTTTCAATCTAGTAGCACCTTCGCTTTTTCTCTGAAAAGAAATGAAAAATGAATTTTAAAATTTGAACTGAACTTGATTTGATGACTTGAAATAAACTTGAATTTGAAAATTGAAAATGGACTTGAATTGATGATTTGAAATGAAATCGAATTTGGAGATTTTAGCACGAACTTGGATTTGAAAAATTTGGAAATTGACTTTAGATTGAGACTGAGGCTTTGCCGAATGATGAGAAAATGCATATCAGGAACTAAACGCAACATTGATTGACATCTAGCCCTAGAGACGAAACGGTGAAGCATGACTTTTGGGAATTGCTGAGAATGCTTTCAGAAACCTTTAAGAATAGGTTACTGCATAAAGACCATTGGTTTTTACTGCTGGAGATTCTGGGTATTGATAATTGAAACCCTGATCTAAAAACCTGAACTGGTAATCTAGAATAATGGCCTTTTCTACTGACAAGTATTTGGACAAAAATTTCTCGACGGTGATGGTATTCAATAGACTGGAAGAAAATTCTGAATTTTAATGATTCATCTTGCTGATAAATCGGTCCAACCATCGTCATTTACGAGACTCTCCCAAGCCTATGGTTTCTGGAACAGGGTCTTCTTATTGAAACTGTAATTTCTGATATTTATGCTTTTGAATGCTTTCGGAAGTAGTTGGCTTTTCTTTCACTTGATTCCTGAAGTCCTTCTTTCAAGATTTGCATGGCTCTGGTACAATTGCAGATAAGCTGACACCTTACCTCTTTCACCAAGATGATTGCAACCTTTCAATATGAAGATAACGACCTACTCTACTCAAAGGGAAAAGCTGGTAGAAGATACTATTCAAAGGATTGAGAGTTTCTGAAAGAATGGACTATAATAGAAAGGGATGGACTAACTAGACCAACTCAAAGTGATGCTTCTGACTTAGTTAACATTTTATTTGATAGGTCTGACCTTTCAAAGATTAATTTTACAATTGATAAACACTAGACTTCTTCTTTAAAACAGTAATACTCCAAGGATTTGATTACTACCCCTTCGTTCGCTTGGTTTCATGCCCCTAGTGTCGAGGATGCAAAATGTACATGCCTGAACTTCTTGAATATCCCTACTGGACATAGACTTATGGGATATCTTCTCTTAGCATGACCAAGTTGCTTTTTTCATATTTTCAACTTGGCGGACCGTTTGAGCTTAACTTTTGCCTGAGTCGCCCTTTTGGGTTTTCAACTCAGAAGGTGATTGATCCTAAATTTTGCCTAGATCGCCCTTTTGGATTTTCAGCCTAGCGGATCTTCAAACTCCGTGTTCTTTTCTTTTCTCTCTTTTTTTTCGTTTTTGTTTTTGGGTCTAGAACGTTAACTTTGAACACCTGAAGAACTTCGTAGGTTGGATATGGTTAGACAAGAAAAATGTTAAAGGCTTACAAATTTTGACTGAACCTGTAAACAGGTGACCTACGTATCCCAGTGTAGGAATCAGGTCATGCGTAGTTCAGGGCAGATGCCCCTAGTATAAAGGTAAAATGGTTTTTTTTTCTTTCTCTTTCTTTTTTCCTTGTGATAGACTTTTCCTTGTCACTTTCTTTTCATCTTTTTTTTAAAGGACCGAACTTGGATTGACTAAGTATAGAGGTAAAAAAAAAAATTTCTTTGATGGATTGATTTTGACAGCGACCGAACTTGGATGGACCAAGCTGCCTACGTACCTCAGTGTAAGGATCAGGCGCGAGCGTAGTTCACGGCAATGCCCCTAGTGTAATGGGTTTTCAAAGAAAATATTATTTATGCTCAAAGGGGTTTGCAAAAGGGTATTCTTTTCTTTTCTTTTCTTTTCTTGTTGACATTGGGTTGTGACTTTGGGATTTGTTCAGCCAAAGGAGGCCTTCTGGTGTTCAACCTTAGAATTGATCTAGGTTGTGTGGATCCCGTCCGGAGGTTGACCCACGACGGTGTGTGTTGCGATAGCGCTTTTGTCCATTGATTTTGAATATGATTGCCTTTCTCGTAAATTTGGGATAAAAATCCTAATTAACGAGAGAAGCTATGACCAGAGTCTTGATCCACCAAGGTATGAATGATCCAAGTATGCTTTAGCTCCTTTGCATTATGTTTGGTCTATCTTCAAGCATAGGCCATCAATGGTGTGTGCTAGCATGGATTGACATGTGTAGGACCTGTCTAAAGCACAACACTCAAGGCAAATGATTAGCCTATAAAGAACTAATCAATTTGGGTTTGTTGATCATCAAAACAAGAAAAGAGGAGCCATTGGGCTTACAATCTCTCCATTTTTTATGATGACAAACCAAATTGATTAGATAGGTGGGAGGAACCTCTTGTGAGGATTAGATAAACAATTTAATCATTACTACTCCCCCTCAACATATGTGTGAGTTATATTTAACAAGTTATAGTACATTGTGGTACCCGATCCCGCGAGAGGGGCGGGGCGCGAGCCGCCGCGCCTTCTCTCTTGGTCTCTCGTATCCACGCGATTGGCGTGTGTTTTTAATTGTTGATTGTAATTCGTCTTTTATGTGAACTTGGGATTACTAAGGCAATCTGAATTCCACACGAAAGAGACTGACAGAGTCGCCACCTAGATGTGGGATCTAGGACCCATAATTAACCAGAAATCTAGACTCGCTACCTGGTTACGAGAATGGAAGGTATGGGGAGTTATCCACCACATGCACCATTCCTGTCCGATAATCGGTCTTCGATTCCAAAAGCTAACTCTTTTAAATTTATTTTAAATGGCTCATTCAACTCTATGTTAATGTGCGAACTAAGTGACATGCATCCTAAAATCTAATTTCAATGGGAATCCTAAATGTGTATCTTGATTTATTAATTTGTCTGGGTTCAATCTAAGTGAAAGTTCTCCTAGAATTCTAATTTCATGGAAAGCCCTAAATGATTTGATTAAGCATTTACAAGAAAATTAATATCCAAAACACCACAATTTGTTATGGTGCCGACTCGCGGGTGGTATGCCGTCAGACATCCAAGCTGCCTACGTACCCAAGCCTCACTGGGATCAGAGTCGACGTAGTTCGGTGCATTTAAGCTAAGCTACATATGCCTAACTCAACTAGGACACCGATCTAGACGGGATTGACTGTTTCAACAGTTTTAAGAGAAGTTATTTAATTCAAGTTGAGGATTTTATTATCTTAGGATTTCATCGAAGATGCTATATGATCCTATCTAAATGCAAGTTGTCCCTTAGACTAATGCAGGTTAGCCTACATCCTAGTTTACTAGGCTTGTCCTAGGGGAAAAACTGGATGACTAGTGTAACTTGACCTATGGCACGGTTGCTATACATAGCAAGCGTCCGTGATGAGGCTGGACTCCTAACTCTAGGACTCCCTAAAACTTAGGACACAACACGACACGACACCATTGTTCCTAAATTGGGCTCTAAGGGTTCTTACGACGGAAACCATAATCCAATGGTTCCGAGAGACACGAGATGAATCGAGATGATGAATAGTGTGAGGGAATGGGAAAGATAGAGAAAGGTGCGACTGAACTTGGGAGTGCCAAATTGCCTACGTACCCCGTGATGGGGATCAAGCCACACGTAGTTCCACTGGGGAGGTTACTTGGATTTTGGAAAACAGAATTGGTATTTGGATCAGGAATCGGGTTTGTATTTGAGCATTGGACTTGAGATTCAGAAACATTGATTTAGCAATGGGATTTTGGAATTGGGAATTTGCATCAAAGAATTGAGCATATAGGAATCATCAAGGGTTTGAATTTTGGGAATTCAAAATGGGCGGGCTTATGAGATTCGGCCAAATGGATTCAGACATGCGACTCAGATTGTGTTGGGATATGACTTGGTTAGGCAAAAGGGAGGAAGTTCTATTAGGTGTAAACGGGCATTAGTAGAATAGGGGAATGGCTCGGTTGTGACATGGAAGGCCGCCACTTGGTCGAATGCGACTCGGTTGCATTGGGATGGGTTGATTAAGGAATTGGATTGAGTCAACTAAGGGGAGAGTCCAATCGGTTAAAGAGGTTGAGCATACTCGACTAGAGAGTTGGGTCAACTCGACTAGGGAGGTTGGCTAGAGTTGACTCAGTTGAGCTGGGTTGGGATCCCACTTGGTTGGATTGTATTGGGGCGATTTGACTTAAGCTGCAGGTGGCCTGGCTGGGTTAGATTTAATGTAACCAGATTTATGGATAAATGGTGTGCCTCAGTGAGTGGACAAAGGTATGGCTTGGGTTGATGTGTGGCTATGGTTATAGGGTTTAAGGCTTATGGGTATGGGGTTTAGTGAGTTGGGTCTAAGTTAGGAGCAAACCCGAGACTAGCCATGGTCTAACCAGGAGGAAGCAGGGTACAAACCAGGGTGCGGACCAGGGTGCACCAGGGTGCGAACCAGCAGGGAACCAGGGTGCGAACCAGCAGGGGAACCAGGGTGCAACCAGCAGGGAACCTGGGTGCAACCAGCAGCGAACCTGGGTGCAACCAGGGTCTAACCAGAGTGCGAACCAGCAGGGAACCAGGGTGCGAACCAGTATCGAACCTGGGTGCAACCAGCAACGAACCTGGGTGCAAGCAGGGTCTAACCAGAGGCTAACCAGGGGGAACCAGGGTGTGAACCATTAGGGAAAAATAAAAATGAAGACCAGATGGGTTAAGAGAAGAGGGAAACATGTATAACTTCAAAGTCTACCATCAAGAAGAATATGAGTAAAGATTGATCCTAGATGCTTCCTAACATGGTTTTTCTTTTAAAGTAAAAGATATGCATGAAAAAAAGACCCTACATAGAATTGAAATAAATGCCTACCTCTTTGAAAACCCACTTTGTGTTTGATTTTTCTTTGATGTTAATTCCTTGAAGATGATTCCTTGCTTGATAATGACCGCTTTTGATATATATCACCCAACGTATAAAATCACCCGATCCGGCAAGGATGGCCGAACCCTTGAAGAGATGAGGGAGAGGGATGAATTTTCTAAGAGAGGGGTTCTTTTTCTTCTTCTCCTTGGATGGTGGGATGAGAGGGTATTTATAGGAGAATGGGATAGGAGGTTAGGTGAGGTTAGGTGAGGTTAGGTAAGGTTAGGTGAGGTTAGATAAGGTTAGGTGAGGTTAGGTGAGGTTTGGGTGGTTAGGATGAGAGGAGAGGTTAGGTGAGGTTAGGTGAGGTTTGGATGGTTAGGATGAGAGGAGAGGTTAGGTGGTTTTGGATGGTGAGACCCAGGTCAAGATCTGTCATTGATCTAACGATTTACGGAAATCGGGTCTCGGAATGGAATCAGGGTCCGGGCTATGAAGTGACCCTAGCTTATTTTGTCCCGATTGATGATCCGTAAAGTCAGATCAAGATATTAATGACCTAAAACATATAAATCAATGATAGAGGGGGTTCTCACATGGATTTAACACACTAAATTCACTAATCAGGGTATTTTTCAATTTTTCGGATCTAATCATCTCACCAGGTACATCTCTTTATCATTTTGTTTTTTTCAAAAAATTTGAGGATGGATCAATATATTAGGTTATTGTTGGTTAAAGTAAAGCAAAATATGGGTGTCTACAGATGCCCCTCTTTGGTAGAGACGACGTAGTCATCGAATACCAAAGTCAAAATGACAGAACCATTTTGCGTAGCTTTAATCGACAAAGGACCCCCTAAACACAATGCAACCTAATATAATGCAAGACCTTAGATGAAATCCTAGAATTGGAATGCAATAAAACAAACCCGCTGCGGTGCCGCTGGCAACGAGAGAAATGGGATACCATTTTCAAATGGATTTTCGGAGGGAAAGGAATATCGCTTTTGAACAGCTTCAGAGGAAATGAGACGTCATTTTCAAATGGTCTCAGAGAGAATAATGGATGACTTTTGAAAGATTCTTAATGAAAACGCAGCATCATTTTTGAATGGGCTTGGGTAAGATGAAATACCATATTTATACGGATTCCAAGGAAATGAGACATCATAGTTGTATGATGTTCAAAGGGTATAAGAGACCATAGTTGTATGGACTCGAAGAGAATGAAATACCGTATTTGTACGGATTCCAAGGAAATGAGACATCATAGTTGTATGATGTTCAAAGGGGATAAGAGACTATAGTTGTATGGACTCGAAGAGAATGAAATACCGTTTTTGTACGGATTCCAAGGAAATGAGACATCATAGTTGTATGATGTTCAAAGGGGATAAGAGACCATAGTTGTATGGACTTGAAGAGAATGAAATACCGTATTTGTACGGATTCCAAGGAAATGAGACATCATAGATGTATGATGTTCAAAGACGATAAGAGACCATAGTTGTATGGTCTCGAAGAAAAGAGGCACCGTTCTCAAACGGGCTCGAAGAATTTAGAGATTTTTCATAGGATTGGATTTATTATTATTTTTTTGAATCGGGGATTGGATTTGATGAATTTTATTTTTTTTTTAATTTATTTTATTTTTTTTTAATTTTATTTTTGGGAAATGAAACATCATAGTTGTATGATGTTCAAAGGGGATAAGAGACCATAGTTGTATGGACTCGAAGAGAATGAAATACCATATTTGTACGGATTCCAAGGAAATGAGACATCATAGTTGTATGATGTTCAAAGGGGATAAGAGACCATAGTTGTATGAACTCGGAGAGAATGAAATACCGTATTTGTACGGATTCCAAGGGAATGGGACATCATAGTTGTATGATGTTCAAAAGGGGATAAGAGACCATAGTTGTATGGACTCGAAGAGAATGAAATACCGTATTTGTACGGATTCCAAGGGAATGAGACATCATAGTTGTATGATGTTCAGAGAGTATAAGAGACCATAGTTGTATGGACTCGAAGAGAATGAAATACCGTATTTGTACGGATTCCAAGAAAATGAGACATCATAGATGTATGATGTTCAAAGAGGATAAGAGACCATAGTTGTATGGACTCGAAGAAAAGAGGCACCGTTCACAAACGGGCTCAAGGAGAAGACGAGACCATTCACAAATGGATTCGAGAAATGAGGCACCGTTCACAAACGGGCTCAAGGAGAAGACAAGACCATTCACAAATGGACTCGAGAAATGAGGCACCGTTCACAAACGGGCTCAAAGAGGACACGAGACCATTCACAAATGGACTCAGAAAATGAGGCACCGTTCACAAACGGGCTCAAGGAGAAGATGAGACCATTCACAAATGGACTCAGAGAATGAGACACCGTTCACAAACGGGTTCAAGGAGAAGACGAGACCATTCACAAATGGACTCGAGAAATGAGGCCCCGTTCACAAACGGGCTCGAAGAATTTAGATATTTTTTATGAACTTGAATTTGACGTAGGATTGGATTTTTTTTTTTTTTTTAATTAAGGATTTGGATTTGATAAATTTTTTTATTTTTGGAAAATGAGGTACCGTCCGCAAACGGGCTCAAGGAGAAGATGAGACCATTCACAAATGGACTCGAGAAATGAGGCACCCTTCACAAACGGGCTCAAAGAGGACACGAGACCATTCACAAATGGACTCAGAAAATGAGGCACCGTTCACAAACGGGCTCAAGGAGAAGATGAGACCATTCACAAATGGACTCAGAGAATGAGACACCGTTCACAAACGGGCTCAAGGAGAAGACGAGACCATTCACAAATGGCCTCGAGAAAAGAGGCACCGTTCACAAACGGGCTCGAAGAATTTAGAGGTTTTCATGAATTTGAATTTGACGTAGAATTGGATTTGATGAATTTTGGATTTGAACTTAATGAAATCGGGGACATTATAGATCGTGCCCAGTAAAGATATTGGAAACCAAGACTTTGACGAATGATGAGACGACCAACCTTATGAACGAAGAACCATTAGTAACAAGAATGGATTAGGAACACTTTTATGAAACTTCAACAAGATTTTTCTCAATGAGACTGTTGGTCTTGTCTTCTTGGGATTTTGATAACTGAAACCTTGAACAAGACATTTGAGATTGGTAATTTAGAACAATGGCTCTCTTGGATATAATCATGAAAAAGTGGGATTTGCCTCTTGACAGGTGTTTAGATAAACATTTCTTGACCAGGATAGTATTTAACTAACTGGAAGGAGATTCCGAATTTTAATGGTTCATCTTTCTGAGAAATTGGCTCAACCACCATTGCATCTGGGGCTCTTCCAAGCTTAAGGTGCCTTCCTGGGGTATGATCTTTTTACGAAAGTTGGGCTTTTTGATGTTTCTACTTCTGAACTCTTCTGAGTTGATCTTCTTTGAAATGTAGCTGTTTGACTAGATTCTCGAACTCCTTCATACGATCGCAGGGAGCTGACGAGGCTGGGCCTTCTTCACCGAGACAGTTGCATCATTTGGACACCAGGACGACGATTGACTCTTTCTAAAGAGAAAACTTAGATAAAATGCACTACTCAAAAGATTGAGCAGCTCTGAAGGAGTGAACATAGAATGACAAAGATTGACTGACTACACTGACAGACACAGTAATACTTCTGACTTAGTTAATATTTTATTTGGTAAGTCTATCCTTTCAAGGAATGTTTTTTTTCAATTGGTGCACATGGGACTTCTTCCTTGAAACAGTAATGCCTCAAGGATTTAATTACACCCCTTAAGATTGCTTAGCTTCAATGCCCCCAGTTTTGAGGATATCACTTGAATTTGCTTGAATTTCAGTTGATCTTCAGTCTTGATACCGGCTGTAGCCTTCTTATACTGATTCTCTTACCGTGACCAAGTTACCTCTTCAGGGTTTTTAACTTGGCGGACCGCGCTAGCCTTAACTTTTGCCTGAACCACCTTTCTAGGTTTTCGATCCAGCAGGCTATCCCCTTAGCTTTTGCCTAAGCCGCCCTTTCGGGTTTTTAACTTAGCAGGGAAATGATCTTAAATTTTGCCTAGACCGCCCTTTCAGGTTTTCAGTCTAGCAGATCTTCAAACTCCGTTCTTTTTTTTTCTTTTTGTGTTTCGGGACCTAGATCATTAAATCTGAACACCGGAGGGACTTTATAGGTAGGATAGGGCTTTACAAAGAATGGCTTAAGGCTCAACAAAGATTTCGACCAAACCTGTGAACAGGTTGCCTCCATATCCTCATGTAGGAATTAGGACGTGTGTAGTTCAGGGCAAATGCCCCTAGTTTGAAAATAAATTGTTTGAAGGTTAATTGATTTTTCTTTTTTCTTTTCTTTCTGGAATAATTGGTTTCTCTTCTTTTGGAACTTGTCCTTCTTCTTTTTTTCTTTTTTTTTTTTGAATCGACCGAACTCGGTTTAACCGAGCTGCCTACGTACCCCAGTGTAGGGATCAGGTCTTGCGTAGTTCGGGGGAATGCCCCAAGTTTGATGGGTTTTCAAGAAAATTTGATTTAGGCTCGAAGGGTTTGCAAATCGGTATTCTTTTGACATTGGGTTTTGATTTTGGGATTTAATCGGCCAAAGGAGGCCTTTCGATGTTCAGATTGGGAATCGATCTAGGTTACTAGAGTCTGTCTGGTACTGATTATTTATTTCTTTTTTGTTTTGTTTTTTTTTTTTTTTTTTACGGAGTTTGACGGCATTTCCAGGTAAGAGATAATGGATCTTCTTCTTCCAAGATTCTAAAGTGTGCTTTCGACTTTCATAGAGCGAAACTTGTTCTTTGACATCCTCCATCTATGGATTCGTACTCTCGATATCTGATGATCATTTTTCATTGTTTGCTCTTGAACTTTTCATCTTGAATTTGTTGGCTTTTTGCTATGAATTTGAGAACCAAGGTCATTGATTGGAAATATGAAAGTTGTTTCCACTCTATGCCCCTTGTATAGCATATATCTTCTCACTTTCTTCATTTTCTTTGAGCTTTCCATCTATGTCTTGCCCCTGGTATCGGTTGTAGCTTTTCTAGACAATCTTCTTATTCTTGAAATAATTTTATCAATTCTTCACACTCTTTAGAGGGTAATGTATTTTCAATCGGCATTCACTGAATCAAAGTTTCAGTGCCAGTGTTTATCATTTCAATTTCATCTTTGAAAGGTTGGGATTGGCGCTCCTCCTCTCGTTCAAGTAATTGCTGTGACTCAAGTGGAGTTTCGTCAATTTTGTCCTCATTTGAAGAGGGAGTCTTATTTTAAGATCAGAAGCACACTTAAGAACAGACACAAGTGAACTTTTTGGAACTGACTGAAATTTTATTTAAAGAAAAGCTATTACATCAGACGACCTATCCTGAACATGCTCAGGATTCACAACTCTAAATAAGAAAGGGAAACAGAAGATAACTTGCCTGGACTAGGCATTGACCTTTAACTGTAAGACCGGACTCAACAATTATACTGACCATGATGACTGACTCAACATAAAATAGTAAGTGACTAAAACTTTAACTGCTGCAACTGTTTGGCGTTGAAGGCTCGGCGAAGGCTGGTTCGTTCTGAACATCATCATGGCTGATACTTTCAATTTTGGACAATGATGACTGATTCGCATAGGGAAATGCCCCTAGCTCAAGGATTCTGAGAGTAAACTCTGAAGGATTTAGCAGAAATATTCTTGAAAAAGGTAGCCCCTAGAGGAGGAAGAGATCAAGGGTACAGGCAAGATTGGATCATCAAGATTGCACGATCAAATGATTGAGACACAATTTCCGCCAATGAAGACACAATCGAATCCCACAAAAGACGAATGATAGACACATGATCAAAAGATGAGATTGCATAGGATTACTTTCAACGGATAGATCATGAATGACTAATCCTATGAGATCTTTGGAAATGATGGGATTTATATCCTAACCCCAAAGGGAAAGTTTTTATTCTTCACACATTTTATCAGTGTTACCTGAAGGCATCAACCCTAATCCTAATCTAGCGGAGTGGAGATAGGATCTCAACTCATGACTTTGTTTGTGTACCTAGGACCGATCGTAGCCATTGGAAGATGGACTACGGTCTAATCTAGACACAAATGGGTAGGATATCCTAAACTAGGCTCACACATGTGATGCACATGTGTTCGTATACTACATGCATGTGTGGGTTAATCTAGGGGTAAGGCCAAGAGTTCCCTTAGCGCGAATCCATGTTCGATATACTGTACCAGTGTCCGGCGTATCAGTACGTGAACAATAGATCCGTTTACGCACCATAAAGGTACTAGGCTAAGGGTGGAATGCTTCTCTAGCACAGAGGCACCAGGTGATGAAATCCCAGTCAACCATGCTAGATAACACTCCGGGTTCCTAAAATAGGACGTGTGTGAATGTGAGATGCAAGGGTTTAGATGCAAGTGATGTAAGTGTGTGCAATAAGTTCGCGCAATCTATGATGCCTTCAGGTTTTGTTAGATTAAGTTTGAGTAAAGTGTGATGAGAAAATAAAACAAGACAAACTAATCTAACAAGTATAGAGTTTTTATGAGCCAATTAAATTAAATTCAAATGAATTATCTTTTGGAATTTTAATGAAGTTAGGTGATCCCCAGCAGAGTCGCCAGACTGTGGTACCCGATCCCGCGAGAGGGGCGGGGCGCGAGCCGCCGCGCCTTCTCTCTTGGTCTCTCGTATCCACGCGATTGGCGTGTGTTTTTAATTGTTGATTGTAATTCGTCTTTTATGTGAACTTGGGATTACTAAGGCAATCCGAATTCCACACGAAAGAGACTGACAGAGTCGCCACCTAGATGTGGGATCTAGGACCCATAATTAACCAGAAATCTAGACTCGCTACCTGGTTACGAGAATGGAAGGTATGGGGAGTTATCCACCACATGCACCATTCCTGTCCGATAATCGGTCTTCGATTCCAAAAGCTAACTCTTTTAAATTTATTTTAAATGGCTCATTCAACTCTATGTTAATGTGCGAACTAAGTGACATGCATCCTAAAATCTAATTTCAATGGGAATCCTAAATGTGTATCTTGATTTATTAATTTGTCTGGGTTCAATCTAAGTGAAAGTTCTCCTAGAATTCTAATTTCATGGAAAGCCCTAAATGATTTGATTAAGCATTTACAAGAAAATTAATATCCAAAACACCACAATTTGTTATGGTGCCGACTCGCGGGTGGTATGCCGTCAGACATCCAAGCTGCCTACGTACCCAAGCCTCACTGGGATCAGAGTCGACGTAGTTCGGTGCATTTAAGCTAAGCTACATATGCCTAACTCAACTAGGACACCGATCTAGACGGGATTGACTGTTTCAACAGTTTTAAGAGAAGTTATTTAATTCAAGTTGAGGATTTTATTATCTTAGGATTTCATCGAAGATGCTATATGATCCTATCTAAATGCAAGTTGTCCCTTAGACTAATGCAGGTTAGCCTACATCCTAGTTTACTAGGCTTGTCCTAGGGGAAAAACTGGATGACTAGTGTAACTTGACCTATGGCACGGTTGCTATACATAGCAAGCGTCCGTGATGAGGCTGGACTCCTAACTCTAGGACTCCCTAAAACTTAGGACACAACACGACACGACACCATTGTTCCTAAATTGGGCTCTAAGGGTTCTTACGACGGAAACCATAATCCAATGGTTCCGAGAGACACGAGATGAATCGAGATGATGAATAGTGTGAGGGAATGGGAAAGATAGAGAAAGGTGCGACTGAACTTGGGAGTGCCAAATTGCCTACGTACCCCGTGATGGGGATCAAGCCACACGTAGTTCCACTGGGGAGGTTACTTGGATTTTGGAAAACAGAATTGGTATTTGGATCAGGAATCGGGTTTGTATTTGAGCATTGGACTTGAGATTCAGAAACATTGATTTAGCAATGGGATTTTGGAATTGGGAATTTGCATCAAAGAATTGAGCATATAGGAATCATCAAGGGTTTGAATTTTGGGAATTCAAAATGGGCGGGCTTATGAGATTCGGCCAAATGGATTCAGACATGCGACTCAGATTGTGTTGGGATATGACTTGGTTAGGCAAAAGGGAGGAAGTTCTATTAGGTGTAAACGGGCATTAGTAGAATAGGGGAATGGCTCGGTTGTGACATGGAAGGCCGCCACTTGGTCGAATGCGACTCGGTTGCATTGGGATGGGTTGATTAAGGAATTGGATTGAGTCAACTAAGGGGAGAGTCCAATCGGTTAAAGAGGTTGAGCATACTCGACTAGAGAGTTGGGTCAACTCGACTAGGGAGGTTGGCTAGAGTTGACTCAGTTGAGCTGGGTTGGGATCCCACTTGGTTGGATTGTATTGGGGCGATTTGACTTAAGCTGCAGGTGGCCTGGCTGGGTTAGATTTAATGTAACCAGATTTATGGATAAATGGTGTGCCTCAGTGAGTGGACAAAGGTATGGCTTGGGTTGATGTGTGGCTATGGTTATAGGGTTTAAGGCTTATGGGTATGGGGTTTAGTGAGTTGGGTCTAAGTTAGGAGCAAACCCGAGACTAGCCATGGTCTAACCAGGAGGAAGCAGGGTACAAACCAGGGTGCGGACCAGGGTGCACCAGGGTGCGAACCAGCAGGGAACCAGGGTGCGAACCAGCAGGGGAACCAGGGTGCAACCAGCAGGGAACCTGGGTGCAACCAGCAGCGAACCTGGGTGCAACCAGGGTCTAACCAGAGTGCGAACCAGCAGGGAACCAGGGTGCGAACCAGTATCGAACCTGGGTGCAACCAGCAACGAACCTGGGTGCAAGCAGGGTCTAACCAGAGGCTAACCAGGGGGAACCAGGGTGTGAACCATTAGGGAAAAATAAAAATGAAGACCAGATGGGTTAAGAGAAGAGGGAAACATGTATAACTTCAAAGTCTACCATCAAGAAGAATATGAGTAAAGATTGATCCTAGATGCTTCCTAACATGGTTTTTCTTTTAAAGTAAAAGATATGCATGAAAAAAAGACCCTACATAGAATTGAAATAAATGCCTACCTCTTTGAAAACCCACTTTGTGTTTGATTTTTCTTTGATGTTAATTCCTTGAAGATGATTCCTTGCTTGATAATGACCGCTTTTGATATATATCACCCAACGTATAAAATCACCCGATCCGGCAAGGATGGCCGAACCCTTGAAGAGATGAGGGAGAGGGATGAATTTTCTAAGAGAGGGGTTCTTTTTCTTCTTCTCCTTGGATGGTGGGATGAGAGGGTATTTATAGGAGAATGGGATAGGAGGTTAGGTGAGGTTAGGTGAGGTTAGGTAAGGTTAGGTGAGGTTAGATAAGGTTAGGTGAGGTTAGGTGAGGTTTGGGTGGTTAGGATGAGAGGAGAGGTTAGGTGAGGTTAGGTGAGGTTTGGATGGTTAGGATGAGAGGAGAGGTTAGGTGGTTTTGGATGGTGAGACCCAGGTCAAGATCTGTCATTGATCTAACGATTTACGGAAATCGGGTCTCGGAATGGAATCAGGGTCCGGGCTATGAAGTGACCCTAGCTTATTTTGTCCCGATTGATGATCCGTAAAGTCAGATCAAGATATTAATGACCTAAAACATATAAATCAATGATAGAGGGGGTTCTCACATGGATTTAACACACTAAATTCACTAATCAGGGTATTTTTCAATTTTTCGGATCTAATCATCTCACCAGGTACATCTCTTTATCATTTTGTTTTTTTCAAAAAATTTGAGGATGGATCAATATATTAGGTTATTGTTGGTTAAAGTAAAGCAAAATATGGGTGTCTACATACATGAATGCATATGATTATGGATCTAATCAATTACACAAATTCTCCCCCTTTTGGCATTAGCAAAAAGGAAGGATTAAACATTTAAGCACAACACATAAAGCATCGAAGATATTCAGTGCGACTAAATGCTCCCCCTAACTTCTTATCATAATTTACCAATTAAAATCAAAGGATATATGGCATGATTAAAGCATAACAACATAGGAAACAAATAAACTAATACAAATCAAGCCTATGTTAGAAAAACAAAGAGACATTCCAATTTTAGCACAAATTTTTAGGGTATATCTTAGTATATGTGTAAATCCAATATAAATCTACCCTATGACCCATAATAATAAGTAGATTAGCAAGTTAAAGCTTATATTCTACTTATCATGAAAGAAATTTAGCAAGTTTTAGACTTAGAATGATAAGCCCCCCTTTTTTTTATGAATTCCTTATAGAATCTTATCATAAGGTGATAGATTAATGATGATGTAAAACCTATCATGATGAGCAATAATAGATGTATATCAAGTTAATAACCTTTTCTAAATTTGTCATGCGTAAAGATAATCATTTACTACTTTCATGACATGACAGTGAGCTCTATCGTGGGTATATAGATAGCCAAGTGGAAGTACTCATGATAAGCATTCAAATTCATAGAAATTGTGATAAACAAGTTTGATTTACTTCTATGAATATAAATCTAGAAAGATAAGCAATTTTTAGTTCTTATTTAAAAGGATAGACCGTTTAAGCTCCCCTTTGTTTTGTGAAGATATGCAAGCTTGAGCACAACTAGTGGGGATATGTTTGAATTGACAATGTAAGCATCTCACAATGATCCATACAAACATAAAGATAGCAATAATTAGCTCTCCCCCTAAAGATTTGTCATTGGCCTTAGGTGAAACCTATGAGGTAACGCATGACAAGGCATAATAGGCCAAAAATATAAAAGTTAATACATGGCCAATAAAACTTACCATGAATATATAGAATAAATCACTTTACAAGCACGTGATAAGGATTTATTTTCATAAGAAATTGGATAATCATCTATAAGAGAGATCCTATGAAAGAAATTCTAGAGACTATGCAATATAGAGCTCTAGAATGGGAATACTTATGCTTGGAATATATGATAACATGTATGATCATCCAAGATAAGTCAAAGGCCCAAAGGATATAACACTAACGTCTAGGCTATGGGCTTTTTGTCTATACAAAAAAGAAACGATACCAAATAAGAACACATGACAAGCCCAAAACAACACACATAGAGCAACCATGCTCCAAATGAGTGTACTTATCATATGAGGAATTATATACACATTTAGAATCATATGATAAGACATAAAGGACAAGATTAACTTTAAAGCTCCCCCTTTGAAAACTGATCATGCAATGCATGAATCCAAAGAGTTGTCAACACAGACTCAAAGGGATTTTAGATATTTTCCTATTGATACCAAATAAGACTCAACCCTTGGGCTACAATGACACTTACACTTTAAGTGTCAGTTTATCATGATAAGAATATAGCCATAGTCTAGCTCATCATGATAAACAATCTTAGCACAAAAGAATTGCAATTTAAGCTCATGTTCCCTATAAATGTGATACCAATTTCTACAATTTCAAAATTTTCTTCCCTTAAATATATCTATCATATAAGCTAGGTAGGAAGATCACATAAATATACCTATTCATGTTTGAGATGTTGGCTCAAGGCCACATGATTGAGTTTTTTAATTAATGTGAAGGTACCACTCCCTCGAGAGTACATAAGCACTGATTGAATAGCTTTTACATTTAGGTTTGACATCTTATATATGTAGATAATAAACAAGCGGGGGTGATATCTATAGAATATATATATTACCAATTAGGCTCAATTCTATAAAACTTAGACATAGAAGAATTGCACATTTAAGTATTATGTCTAAGAGAGACATCCAGGGCTCATGAGAGAGAGTGTATACCTCATGAGGAAGATATAATCAATATCAAAGCTCCCATGGATAGTCTACCATGTTTGGACAAGATGATCATGATAATGAAGTACAAGGTCCGAACATCTATTTCTTATATACACAAACCACATATACATAGATAAGGCATAAGCACAAAGTGCATAAGCCCATAGAAAATCAAAGTGTGTGGGAGACAAGTGTTCATATCACAAAGTATTTATATCAACCACAAAAGTGAATAAATGCCCAAATATGATTCTAGATTCAAAAGATATTTTCAATTTGATTCATACATTGAACCTAGACAAAAATTTTAACTTCCCTACATAATATACTCTTTTATGTATTGAGGGAGAGATCCAAGAATTTTAGAATATATATATACTCTTTTATGTATCAAGTAATACAAACCACATTGGACACATGTATTCCAATATAGAAAATTTTATAACTCTTTGAATGAAATACATATAATATTACCTATTAGATTCAAGGTTCAACTTAGTCATGAGAAGATATCCAATTAAGGCCTTTGGAACACACATACATATAACCCATCATAGACTTCACATTTAATGATAATCATTTAGTGTATAATAGGAAAGTCTAGAGAGAGAGGGTATGAAGCACAACTAGGTGTAAGGCAATATGTAACTATGTTTATTCACCTAAGGCATATAAAAATGTATAAGAATAGATTACATTTTCTAGACATGGCATTTAGCTACTTAGTTTTGCTAGAGATGACATATATAGCAATTTAAGTACTTAACAATCTAGCAAATACCAAATTTGTATGACATTTTTAATGGGCTGGAATTCCCGTCCAAATGGCACTGCCTGATTTTAAAGCTCGTTTTTGACTTATTTCGTGGAAGAATCACGAAAAGTTATAAACTAGAAAATTATAGCCCATCTCAAGATATTTCCAAAAAGTACAAGTACAAATTTTTAGGACCAGTGGTTAAAAAGTTATGGTCGTTTTAGTGACCTGATCATATTAGCCCTTTCTCTTTCTCATCTTTTATGAAATTTGTATATCGAGGGTCCATAGCAATAAGCTACGAAGAGCCAAGAAGTAATTGAGGGTCCACGGCAACAAGCCGTGAAGAGCCACGCGACGAATCTAGGGTCCATGGCAATAAGCCATGAAGAGCCTAGTGCTAAATTTGGGGTTCGTGGTAATAAGCCACGAAGAGCCAATAAGAATAACAACAAGTAATGGAGATGAATGAAATGAGCATGGATAGTGGGTCCATGATATACCCTAAAGGACATATCACGAAGAGCCACTCAGGAAGCAAGGGTCCATGATGTGCCTGCCTGGCAAACCACGAAGAGCCAAGAATGAATAAGGATAGTGGGTCCATAATACAGCCTCAAGGACCGACCATGAAGAGCCACTAGGGGAGCAAGGGTCCATGGTGTACCCAAATGGTAAACCATGAAGAGCCAAGAATGGACAAGGTTAGCAGGTCCATGATACAGCCTAAAAGACAGATCATGAAGAGCCACTCAAGAAGCAAGGGTCTATAGTATACCTGAATGGTAGACCACGAAGAGCCTTGAATGACTAAGGATAGTAGGTCCATGATGCAACCAAAAGACAGATCACGAAGAGCCACTCAAGGAGCAAAGGTCCATAGTGTACCTGAATGGTAGACCACGAAGAGCCTTGAATGAATAAGGGTAGTGGGTCCGTGATACAGCCTAAAAGACAGATCATGAAGAGCCACACAGGAATGCAAAGGTCCATGGTGTACCTAACTGGCAAACCATGAAGAGCCTTGGGAACCAATAGGTGTTGTTGAAAATTGATTGATTTTGAATGATTTTTCTGAGATTAAATGTCTCTTGCCGAGAAGATTGGGGAGTACAAGTTCCTTGCTGAGGATCGGACTCAAATAACTTGATGGGTTTTTCTGGGTATTGACCCTTTCAACAGGTGAAAAAATATTCTGCTGAGGCTTTGAAGGTTGCGGGAGCAAATTTTAGACTCCGCCGGGGAAATTGATTTACTTTGGAAATTGACTCTTTTAGAAAGAGGGCTAATTTGAAGAGTTCAGAGATTTGGCTCAAGACGTTCTTGTATCTCTCTTATCTCAACTTGTTGTAAACATTAGCACTCATTGCCTTTGTGTGTTTGATATCTTTTATGACGCCAGTCATAAAAGATGCCCATAGTGTGTCGTACTTCCATAACAAGAATCTCAAGGAAAGCAGAACCAGGGTAGGTAAGGAAGATTTGGATTTGCATAGGTTCTTTCTTCAGAAGATTTGGATTTGCATAGGTTCATCACTTGAGGTTTTCTTCTTTCCAATACTCACTGCTTGTGAGATTTGACATCTTCACCATGTTTGAATAGGATGCCTAAACCAGGGTCTATTCTTCTTTCCTTTCTCTGATGCCTAAACCAGGGTCTATTCTCTTTTTTTTTCATTTCAGAAGGTATGCACCCATTCTTCCAGTGCTATACAACTTGGATCTTGAGGGAAAACGGATAAGAATGAGGAATAGACTTCCAAAGACTCTATCAAAGAAGATGTACGTTATTCGACGGACTCGACTTAATTTTGATTCACTCTTAGACCTCATGTGTTTTTTTTATAGTAAGGCTAACCACTCTCAAAATAATTTCGAAAACCATGTCAAAAGGCATTAATTTCCTCCATCAGAATTTCCGTCATTGTTATTACCCCCTTCATATTGCTCAGTCTTAATGCCCCTAGTTTACAAAGCTATCACATTACGTCTCACTAACACTACTCAGATTCCAAGATCCTGCCCTGTTTAGTGATCGCTACTCCATCTCATTGATTCTCTTCTCACAAGAATCCATGACTACTTGCTTGCCAGGTTTCTGATCTAGTAGATCATTTGTCTCACCTTTTGCCTGGAATTCTCACACTACTTGAATTCTTGAGTTCTTCATGACTGAGGAAGGAGACTCATTCTGTATCTCATCAACTCAATCTTTGTGGAAAGTCTTTGCCCCTGACTGGATCGCCTCTTCAGGTTTTTCAACCGAGCAGACCGCTACCCTCTCTTTCTATAAGCTAACTCTTTGACTTAGCAAATACATGAATCTCTTTTCTGTAGGCCGCCCTTTCGGGTTTTCAACCTAGCGGGTCTTTAGACTCTTGTTCTTTTCTTTTCTTTCTGTTTTTGTTTTTGTTTGCCTTGAACCTCTGCTTGTTTCATCAGAAGGACTTTCTAGGTGGGCTTGGGTTCAAAAAGGTTGGATATCTAAGGTTCTAAGGATTTGGACCGAATCTGACTACCTACGTACCCCAAAAATGGAGGATCAAATCCGCATAGTTCGCTTATTGGGGTTTGTCAAAGAATGGTTTAGCTTTTTCAGCTTCAAAGGATTGTAAGGGAATAATTTTGCTTTTATCTCAAAGGTTGACCGAACCTGGTATACCAGGTTGCCTACGTACCCCTGAAGAGATGGGGATCAGGTCCGACGGAGTTCGGGTGCAAAATGCCCCGGGTTTTTATAATATGGTTGGTTGAAGGAAATGGTTGGTTTTAGCTTTTTTGGCTCAAAGGGTTTGTAAATGGTTTTTCTGATTTTAGGATTTTGGCTATAACGGCTCAAACGTCCAAGGATGGCCTCCTGGTGTTTTGACATACAAACTTTTTGAGAAATAATGTTCAACAGCTTTGAATATTTTTGTCGAGTAGTCTGGCGGTATTTGCAAGCAAGACTTCAACCACAATGTTCCACTCTTCATCTCGGAGATCTTGAATCCATCTTCCAGATTCCACAACTCTCATGAGTCTCCAATTACTGAAGACGATTCTCATATACAATCTGTCTCACAGACTCCATCATCTAGGTCTTTAATATTCCTAAGGAGTTGTCTTAGGGACACATTCCCTTCTCCATTTTGTCTTTTTCTCATGCCTTTCTTTCTTTTGAATATCCTCATTCTTTTGGACATAAGAACTGTCCATACTCTCTGAACACAATGACTTGAAATCCCACCAACATGTACAACCCAAATGCTCTTCTTGGGGATCAAGTCTATGACTTCCTTTTCTGAAAGTCTTCTCTCAATGTCTTCATCAGCTTCACTTAATGCTTGATGTTCATATCTCTCTCGAATTTTGCCTTTTGACTGAATGTCTAAAGTTGATGGAGTCTTGCTTTTCATCACAACAAGGCATTCACCCAGTTTATCCTTATGGGATCAAGCAAGACCACCTCAAACTCCTCTAAATAGGTTTATCAATTCTTTGCGCTCCTCGGGAGATAAAAGTTTTGCCAATCTATCTTTCCCGAGTTTCAGATTTTGATACCTCTATCAATAGCTTCGATTTCTTCTTTGAGTGGCTATGCTCGACGCTCTTCCTCTCGTTTGACCATGTTTCAGATCTCGAGGGGAATTTCGTCCGCATTTTCATCCGAGAAGGGTGTCTTTAGTTTTATTTTAAACATTAGATCTAAGAGTGAATCATATAATATCAAAGATACAAAATGAACAACTTTATTGAATTGAAGACTCTTAAATACATCAGTAAAGCTTTTTTTTAGACGCGCCTCAATGGGCTCTACATTGGACTTGACAAATGACGGAAACAACAGACTCTGAATGAACACGACTGACAAACATGACACACATTTGTTTTTTGACATCAACACAATAATACTTACCAACTTTAAGAGAAGAAAGTTGGTGTACACTTAGTGAAAGACAAACTTAAAACACAAGACACTTCTTCAATGGTAAATGAACTGGCATTGAAAGGTTATGGGTAGCACTCCTTCCTCCATGATGTCCATAACTAGGGGTTCAACCCTGGTGTGGTCCTGTTGACCTGGCTTCAGCTGATCTTCAATAACTGGCATCGATAACAATCTCGCTGGCATATAACTTACCTCCTGACATTTCTAGCTCTGACATTCCCAAATTTGCAGTCGAAGTACCTCCTAGTTCAAATGTGGGATGAATGATGATGAAGAGATCTTCAAAAGGCTCAACCGTCGAGTTAGCTTTTGTTGCAGTTGAGAGAATTGCAACATGTCTAGGTGAAGGATTCTAAGTAGCATTAAACCCGGGCAAAATGGAATGGTCCCTATCTATGAGGTCCTGGATTGCAAATCTGAGGGAGCGGCAACAATTGGTGATGTGACCAAGGCCTTGGTGATATTCACAGAATTCGTCCTTATTGTAGAATCTTAGAAAAACCTTAGGTGGTGGCTTGGGAGCCATGAGTCTCAACTGCCCATCCTTAACAAGTTTCTTGAGAATGATCGCTGGAGGTCTCGGTAGTGGAGTGAACTTCTTCTTAGGTTATCGTGCTGGTTTTTCATCTCCTTGACCAAACTTAAGCACAACGGCTTGAGATACTTGATGAGATGACTCAATAATGTTGATCTTCTTAGAATCAACAACTGATTTGCTATCGTTCCTTAGATTCTTCACGCTTTAGTGATCAATGGTCAATTCTTCAATTTCTTTAACACGTTCTTTCACTTTCCCTACTGAGGTGGGAGATGGAAGACACTTCTTTTCAACCTGTTGCTTGCCTTTAGAATCGTCGATATGTATTACCGTAACCGAGACAGGAACAAGGATCATAGGAGGCAACTTCTCAACCTCTTTAGCAAGTTCGTCCTCCTTTCTTACGGCAATGGGAGGTGGGAGACTCTTCTCTTCAACATGCTCCTTGTCTTTAGAATCACTAATTGGTGCTTCCATGGTCTGGACAGAAACGGGGATCACAGGAGGATTATTTTGGACTAAAAAGTCCTCAGAAATCACGGATTTTCCATCATCTTTTATTTTCAAAAAGGCCACTTCCTCCTTCACACTGGACATTTCTCTAAATACTTCCCCCAAAAATTCTATCACTTCAGAAATCACGGATTTTACATCATCTTTTGTTTTCAGAAGGGCCACTTCCTCCTTCACACTTGACATTTCTCTAGATACTTCCCTCATAAATTCTACCACTTCAGAAATCACGAATTTTCCCTCATCTTTTGTTTTCAAAAAGGCCACTTCCTCCTTCACACTTGACATCTCTCTAGATATTTCCCCCAGAAATTCTACCACTACAGAAATCACGGATTTTACATCATCTTTTATTTTCAGAAAGGCCACTTCCTCCTTCACACTTGACATTTCTCTAGATACTTTCCTCAGAAATTCTAGTACTCTCGCTAGGATGTCCATAGGTACAACCATTTTGTCTGCGTAAAATGAAAAGAAACCGGTGCAGCAGATGGGTGAGGTCAATTAGGCCTGACTCCTGTCATGGAAATGACAAACACTAACTTTAGTATGAGGCAATCTCGTTGAATGTTATACACAAGTTGAAACAAAAGATAATACAAACACATTTCTCTCTTGGGTAAAAACCAACAAGATAACAATTGTAAGAAGGATCATGGTATGGTAAACACATGACTTATCAACAACCCTAAAGGATGGCGATCACACTGAAAATGTATGGGGTAAAGTTTGGCAGCATGACGGCCCTACACGAGAATCACGGTAAGGTAAACTCATGGTTTATCAACTAACCTAAAAGGATAACAATCACAGTGAAAATGTGTTAGGTAAAATTCGGCAGCATGACGGCTACATAAAGAGATCCTCACAAGTCACTATAAGGGTATGTGAATAATCTCTGTAGTATAAGGCCCACAGCAAGGATATTTGTACCCAAATGATGGTGGCAAGATGGGCTCATGAGCGGTAAACAAAATATGGTCATCAAATTGATGTAATCAAATGAAGGACTGACCATGAATGACGACTCTTGGCCATGGGTCGAATTTGCGACAAAAGACTGAAAGATAGATCATGGCAATAAGAATGGTGATGAAAAGCCATCGATCTAATCGTATTCCAAAAGATGAATGGATAAGGATAATTGATTAGATTAGGAAGAAAATTCTAACTAAGAAGTAAATCCTAATCTAATAATGTAAATCCACGATGAAAAACATGGATCAATTTTATGAACAATAGATCACGGGATGGATTATGGATAAAGAACCAATAATCTAATAATTATCCACATAATGGATAAATAGAAATAATAGATTAGATTTGGAGAGAGAACTTAACTAAGAAGTAAGCCCTAATCTAATAATGAATATGCAGTATAGGAATCAATGACATAGGATCAGGAAAAGATCATGGTCATAATGGTGGTAAGTAAAAGCCACCGACCATATTTATATCGGAAAGATGAATTGATATAATTGATTGAATTAGATAGGGAAACCTTACTAAATAAGTAGGCCCTAATCTAATAATCAATAGATATAGATATATATACATATATATATATATATATATCTTAACCAGGGGCACCAACCCTAGTCTAATCTAGCGGAGTCAAGGAGATCTTGACCCATGATAGATTCGTGAGTGTACTAAGACTGCGCTGTAGCCACATAAGATGAGCTACTCTAGTTTATAAATAGGATAAGGCCCCTAACTCTAGGCTTCACATGTGTAAGCAACACATGTTCGTCCCTATATGCAAACAAAAGGACAATGCAATATATAGAGGGGGTAAGGCTGCGAGGTCCACCTAGCCGGGTGCATAGTTACTTGTACACTATGACATAGAGTCCAGTGCACGAACTATGTCCGTTTTACCCATAAAGTGTCCAGGTGCTGAGTATATTACTGGTGCGGTGGCATTAGAAGGCGGGTATAGCTCTCACGGCTCCTACTCATAGTATCCCACTGAAATAGGTTAATTTGATATCCATCTACAACAAACCACAGCAGAAAAGTGACCACAAAACAGGAATATATGAAAGGGATGAGAGTGAGTGTGTGAGCCCTTGTTTTATTTACGCACTTATTTGGTGCCACTGGATTTCTAACAAAAATATTCCCATTTCATAAGATTTTCGCCCAAAATTCTTCAAAATTAATTAATATGGTATTTTTAACAGAGTTAGGCAATGTTCCAAGAACTCCCCAGCAGAGTCACTAGCCTGTGGACCCCGATCTGAGAGAGATGGGGCACGAGCCCCCCGAAAGTCTCTAGATCATCCACATGAAGGAGAGCACTACCAAGGAACTCTCGAAAGAATGCCCCTCACAGCATGAGTGGCGATGTAAAGTGAGATACCTCTCGATTCGGGGACTAGCCCGGATTCGAGACGTACTATAAACAAAGAAGAGTCACCGTCCAAGGAAGTAGGCCCTGGATCCCATACTATGCTCTGTCGCAATGGATAACAAGAGATACAAAAGGCTCATGCTTGGTTACGAATTTGGAAGGTCTGAAGAGCACCTCATCCGCCCAAGTGCAAGCACCTGGTCTCTTATGCCATTTATTTATTGATTTTGAAGAGTTTTGGGCGAAAATCATGTGAAATGGAAACATATATCTCCGAGAAGACGTCTATCTAATCATGCATGTCTCGGAGATGAATAATAAGCACTCATAAAAGAAATGAAAGAAGTGTCTCCTAAGTATAACTAGGTTATGAGTGTCATGCATAATTGGTATCTAAGTTCTGGTGGACGAACACATGCATGCTACAGCTAAAGGTATAAGATCCGTACAGGAAAGTAAGAAAATACAACAAATACACAACACAACTCGACTCCACACGCGACTCAACATGACAAACCCTAGACTCTAATGTGAAATTTGACGCGGACCAGGATGGCCATCCCAGCTGCTCTACGTATCTTGGCCTCGGAAAAAATCAGAGTCAACGTAGTTCGGTGGCCTATTCTAAACTACGATGCCTAATCATCTAAGACCACTATCCTACACTCAATCAACTAGACTCGACTAGTTTTTAAATCTTCTTGTACGATTACTTAAGTTCAAGTGAATTGCAATTTTTAGGACTCCCTATATGCCCTAACGAATGCAAGTTAGCCGTAAACTAATGCAGGTGGGCCCTACATCCTATGTGCAACTAGGCTGTATGTCCTAAGGAAAATAGCCAACTAAGTGCATCCTAGTCTAGCCATCAGCTCGACTAAGTGTCTAACCAACCACGACTTGAGGCCTCTTAACTCTAGGGGAAGATCTTTTTGAAAAGATTTTGAAGAATTTTTATATTTTTGGAAGGTTTGAAATGTTTATTTTGAAAGGTTTGACTGAACTTGGGATAGGAATCCCAAGCTTCCTACGTACCTCGTGGAAGAAGATCAAGCCAACGTAGGTCGAAACAGACTCTCCTAACTATTCTCCTAATTACTCATGAATTTTGAAAATGATTTGGATTTTTTAGATATTTTTCAAGTGTTTTTTGATATTTTTTACTCAAGAGGACAGAGTCCTATCATCATAAGGGTAGGACAGACTCCTGATATCCCGCAAATGTTTGACAGAATCCTATACTTTGCGGGGGGTAGACAGAATCTCGACTCTACAAGGGTTGGACAGAATCCAATGCCTTGCGAGGGTTGGACAGAATCACATGACTTGATGAGAGGTTTGACAGAATCCTAGCCCTTATGATGATAAGACTGACTCCTAAAAGACCTACTCCTATGCTTAAAACTGACTCTCTTGCTAAGGGCAGCCTCATATACTAAAGGACTGACTCCTAAACTGGTGACTCTAAGAGAGGAGTGCTAATGAGACTAGGCTAGTCTTCTAAAACAAGAGGATAACTGAGGCAAATGAGACAAAGCCTGTCTCCTATGGGGTAAAAACTAACTCTAATAAGACACTGAATGTCTCCTATGGAGGGCTCCAAGTAACCTTATCACTGCCCCTGCAGTGATAAACAAGGGTAGGGCAACTAACAGACTAAGCTAGTCTTTAACTTAGTAGGGGTGTAGGGGTGTGCTAATAATGAGACTTGGGTAGTCTCCTATGGGTTGACTCACTAATGAGACAAAGCTTGTCTCCAAAGGGTACGACTTTTCTGCACGAGACATAGCTTGTCTCCAAAGGGTACGACTTTTCTGCACGAGACATAGCTTGTCTCTTAAAAGGGTGGGCTGTAGATGACTCTTTCATTGCCCTTGCATTGAGGAAAGACCTAATGTCTAAGATGTATAAAAGATTAAGCTAATCTACTAGATAAAGGGAATAATGCTATTTAGGAATACAAACTTCTCATAACTCACAATTGTAGTGTATATACAAACCCTGCAAGACGACAACTCTTGGCTTCCAAATGAATATAAATCATGAAAGCCTTTAAAAGTAGTAACTATCTGGTTTGAAGTGTACCCAAAGTATAACAATAAGTGTAAAAACCTGTAGGACAGCAAAACATAACAATGAGGTGTGAAAATATATAGGACAGCAGCCATACACTTATAAACAACTTAGAAAACATAACCATGGGGATTTAAAACTTGTAGGCCAGCAGCTATATACCTATAAACAACTTAGAAAACATAACCATGGGAGTTAAAACCTGTAGGACAGCAGTCATAGGTACATACTCATCAAAATGTAATGATCTTCAGCTGAACGAAAATAAAGGCCAACATAAAACTTGTTATTCCCTCAACTCTAAACAATTTATAAGCTAAATTCCCATGTCTAATCCTTCTGATAGTATGAGACACACATGTAATGAAAGAAGCTAATAACTCTACAAATACAAAATATTTAAAACATGCATCAATTGTAGTATATCATCATACCTTGAACAAAGGGTAATTCCCAGTCAATGCATTGAGAGCTAGAAAAATCAGAGAATCAATATTCTAATTTGATTTCATATTCGAGTGGGTCACCTATAAAACACTTTAAAGCCAATCAAATATCTAATAAATTCCATTTATAGTGCAAATGCTATAATTGAAAACAAGGGAAAATGTGAAGCTAGTCAAATACTCACCTGATGATACCACTATAACCGCTCTCCTTATTTAAGACACAGCCACAAAATGAACCTGAACTGGTGCTGATTCATTAGCAAAGGACTGATCGAACCTCAAAATTCTCACAGAATCTCTCTTTCCTTTTGAAGCCTATTGATGAATCCAGTTGAGATTTCAAGCCTTTGAATTAAAATTCCTTCAATTGACACTCTGATGAACTACTGGTGATGCTTTCTTCTTTTAAAGCATGAAGATCAACAGATCTTGTAATATAATAGGGAAAATAGATTTCCAAGTAACAAATAAGGTAAAAAAATGAATTCGGACCAAAGATAGCTGTATTTAAAGTTTCTGAGCCATTAAATGGTCTGAATCTAAAAGTAAATGAATTAGGGTTTGTGAAAGTTGACACATAGCTCAGATCTATGGCTAAGGGTTTTAAGAAAGTTCAAATGAAGAACAAGGAAGAGAATAGGAAGAACTTGTCGGTCGGAGTATTGTCATAGCTCGCCAGAGAAAGCCGGAGAATTAATGAAGAAAATCGGAGAATCAAGGGTTAGGGTTTAAGTGAAAGGAAAATAAGAGTTTTACCAAGAAGTAAAGAGATAAAGAGAGAGAAACAGAGATCTACTTGGAGAATGAGCATGGAGATGCTGGCTGGATGTTAACCGGAGCTCCGGCAAGGATGGCCGGAGAAGAAGGAGAATCAAAAGGTAGGTAGGGTTAGGGCTCAAGATTTGGGAATTTTGCTCTCTCTCTTTCTCTCTCGTTGATTTTTTAGATCGAAAATGAAAATCCCTCCAAATGAGTTGTTCGATCTCTTATTTATAGGTGTGGAGGTGAGTGGCGGCTAATGGGAGCCCCTCCCTTTTTATCTCCTCCAAGCCCTCTCTACTCTCCCTCTGCTTTCGCCCCTCTCTCTTCAACGAAAATGGGATCTCCAAAACCCCAATCGATTTGGGTTCTCAATGGGATAGTGATAAATCTCGCCCCCTTTTCTTCCCAGGACAAACCCCCTCAAGTGTACTTCAACTGCTCTCTTTTACTCTATAAAACGGATGCCTTTGCAAATAAAGGAAAATAGTATATTCACCCCCTTTTTTATGGATAACCCCTACTTAGTGTAATTCACCTCCCTTCTGCAACTCTTGCTTAGGGAAATGATAGTAGCACTACAGAGTTAATGTTTGCACCCCTCTTAACCTGTATATTCTTCTCTTTTATGATCTCTACGAGGCATATTGGAAGTGGTAATAGCTATCAACGGCTCTTTAAACACCGAGACAAAATGAGTTAGTGAAAATATCATTTGGAGCTTAGTGGTACAAATGGAGAAGTGCTAATACGAAAACTTAGGGGTATTTTGTATACAAATTTTGGAAAATGAGTGCGGGGTCCATGGCTTCTGATTTCAGAGTGTAAATGGGATTTTTGAGGTTTCTTGGGTTGCAAAAAATATTCAATAGGCCTTGAAACAAGAAACTTTTTTTCGAACCTTTCGGGCTCTTTCACACTCAGGACTTGTTTTTTTTCAGAAATTTTAGAATTGGTTTTAGGGCCTTTTTTCGATTTTGGGATTTTTTTTTTCGAACAAGAAGGTTTAGGGTTCGGTCAAAATGGGGTGTCTACACGTCCTCACACTATAATAGAGTTGCTTGCCCTAGGTTTGTTTGCTTGGATGGTTGAATTCATTCTCTTAGGAGTGTTGTTTATTTGATAAAAAGCATAGCACTCTATATATGTATATCCCCTTTGTGTAGTATTAGCTACATGGTAAGATGTTAAATCTTAAAGCTAAAAGCTATTCAATAGGTGCTCATGCCTTCGTCTGAAGGAACGGTACCATCGCATTAATTAATGCATCTAATTGTTTTGGCTTCTAGCCAGCGTCTTCACCATAATAAGTCATATGTGCCTTGAATTGTTTTATATATATATATATATATATATATATATATATATATATACTATATGTGCACATAGTTAGGGAGAGCATGTGTTGCTAGGATACCTCACCATCTCACTTGATATCATTTGAATATCGTAGCAAACATGTAGTAGTAGCCCAAGGGTTTTTTTCAACAAATCACCTCTTAAAACCTTGGTGACTCTGTGTTGGATAGTCTTTTAGATTCATAATTTGTATGAGTCTCTAACAAAGAGGGAGCTATATATGTAATATATGTCCTTCTCTGTCTTATCATGTCTTTGATATGGGAATTATATTCCATATGATAAGTATACTCATTTGGAGCCCCATTGCTCCATTTGTGTTGTAGTTAGGGCTTGTCTCATGCTTTCACCTTGAGATCACCACTCATATATGACAAGTTCCCTTAGCCTGAACTTCAATGTTATCTCTTTCTTAGGCTTCAAACTTATCTTGAATGGCCTCATGATAGTTATCACATTTGCCATTGATAAGTTTCTGTTCTTATGCCTTATCCTGCAAATCCTTGAAACTCCATTCATAGGATCCTATCTCACTTGACCAATCCTATCTCCTATGAATTACACACTCTTATCATATGCATTATAAGTCATTTGCACCAAATTTTCATTACAAGTTTTTTTGGCTATGCTCTCATTGTCACATCTTTAGCCATTGTGCATTGTCATGCCTTGCCTTATAGATTTCATCTAAGGCCTATGATAGATACTTAGGGGAGAGCCTAATTGTCATACTCTCATCTCTTATGGACTATTGTGATGTGCTCACAATGTTCATTACCCCATTTGTTGTGCTTAACTTTTAAATCTTATAGATCAGAAAAAAAAAGTGTATTTCACTATGATTTCATATGTCTATGTTTGATCGGTCTTATCATGCATATCTCACTTTTATCATCTCATATCCATGATAAGTAGATAGGGGGAGTCATTATGGCACTATAGTTTGCACTTTAACTGTTAAACCCTTCCTTCTTGCTGCTGCCAAAAGGGGGAGAATTTTGGGAATTGATTAGGTAGTCCATGTTCTATATGCATTTCTAGCTCTACATTGCCACATTACATTTGTGCATATAGTGGGGGGGAGCTATGCTCTATGGTTATATCATTTAAATGCTTATTTGTCTATTCTTTTGATATCTCCTTCCTCCCTAATCAGTTTGGTTTGCAATCATAAAAAAGGAGGAGAATGTAAACCCAAGAGTTCCCATGGGTTCAATCATTCACCTTTACCTTCTTGTTTTGATGCTAGGAAACCTAAATTGATTAGTCTTTATGGACAAATGTGTTATCTTTGAGTGTTGTGCCTTAGACAGGAACTTAACATGTCATATCGCCATTACACAACTCAACACAACACATGGCTTGCGGATCAACATGCACAAGGAACCAAAGAGCTTGTACATACATGGGAGACATCATCCTTAGAAGATGTTCAAGTCAAAGAGCTCAAGTTGAAAATCCTACAAGCATGCCTAGCAAGTCCCAGTAGAAGCTTGGAGTTGAATAAGCATTGGTGACACCTCATGTACCACTCAACATGATTTGAAGAATGAAGGATGTCACAAGAGCCAAATCAAGTCGAAGAGTTCTCTCTCAAGTTCAAGATGTCCAAGAAAGTGCACAGGAGCCAAGCAATCAAAGAAGACTCAAGGTTTTATCTTTTTATATTGTATTTGGAGTCTTCTTGATATATGTGTAGTTGCACTTTTAAAAGGTTTTCAAAATGGTTTTCATAAATAAACTTAATATCTTTGGAAACCACGCACACTCCTCAAAAGGTGTTTGAAAACCCTGGACAAAATCCCAAAGACCATGGCCCAAGTCCCTGAAATTTTTATGTTTAAAATTGAATTTTCAAACAGGGCCGGTCGACCGGGGTACCCTGGGCGACCGCGGCAAAGTGGCTGGAAATCCAGCACTTGCCAAAACATAGTGGCCGGTCTACTGGGACCTCCCAAGCGACCACGGATATGTTTCTGTCGATCAGAAACAAATCCATCATGGTCAGACCGGTCGACCGCCATAGGGCCGGGCGACTGCGGATAGGGATCTGGACAAAAATAAAAATGTCCAGGTTGCTCTCGGAGGGCGCCTGATAAGGCGGACAGCCACGAGACCTCCGTCGACCACGTCGGTATCGAAAAGTAGCCGTTGGGGCTCAAACGGTTAGATTTTTCTAAGCCAGTTATTTACGGTTTTACCCCCAAACGGTCATATCTTTGCATGGGCTATTTATACCCTATCCAAACCTAACTAAACAACCTTTTGCAAGATTATTTTTAATCTATTTGAGCTTACACTTTCACATCAAAGGTTTTTCCTCTCTGAGCTTTGATTTTGTAAATCTACATTTATCAAGAGGATCTCCATAGGACTTCTACATTTTATCAATTCTTTGGAGAGATTGTGATCTAGCACTTTTGTATCAAGCCTAATCAAGAGGCTAAGAGTGTTTTTCATTTGTTGTTCTTCATTTGTATTTAGGGTCTTCGATTCGGCCAGGTAAGAAAGGAGAATCGACTTTGTGAAGAGGGTTTTCTCTTCGGCCTTTGAAGGAGAAGCTTGAGTGTAAGAGGGACTCCGATTCAGCCCGATAAGAAAGGTGAATTCGGAGCTAGAGGGTTTGTTCCCTTGGAGGCAGAGGAGTGCTTGTAACGCTTGGAGATTCGGCGTATAGAATCTCAATATTAGTGGAGTACCCAAGGAGCTAAACATAGAAGAGTGGAGTAGCTCTTATTGATAGACCGAACCACTATAAATCTTGGTGTCTCATCTTCTCTTGCTTGCCCTCTTCTTGCATGTGGTGATTGGTAAATTCTAACCCTAACTTGTGTTTATGTTTTATTGATCAAGAGCTAGAAAATATGAATGATAAGTAATATCTAAACCCTAATTGTATTATCCTTTTACTTGAACAAGGGTTAGATATAAATTGCTTGAAGTTGTAAATTGATTTTAATACCACACTTAATTAAGGCAAAATTTTTAATTAACCAATTCACTCCCCTCTTAAGTTGCCTACTTGTATTTCAATTTTTACAAAATTTGCAAAAAAGGAAAGGAAACTTGATATCTTCTGTATGAAGTAGTCCCTTGACCGGTATATCTGAGCCATGACGAAGATAGCAAAGAGTTTGTAGAGCTTCTATGTTTCTGGGAAATCCGAAGGCTTGGCATCTGAAGGGATGTGTGAGAGGAGTATTGTGTAGTAATATGGATGTATCCTGTCTTCGCGAGGAACATGTATGTTGCGGATAAAGATTACCCTGCGATTTTCCCATGCTGAGTACATAGGTCTTGCTGTATTTTCACTGAATTCTTCAGGTGGATGGAAACGAGAGAGGGGTTCCCATGGCCGTTGCTTTCCTCCGAACTGACGGATGATTCGATGAGGTATGTAGAAGGATGTGTCCTCTAAACCAAGGATGCAGACATATTCGGATTTGGCTGTATTCATGGTGATAGTATTAGGTCCTAGAATTCTCCATGATATGTCATCATTGGTATGGGTTCCCAACCAGCTATACCCACTTAGATTCACTGTTGAAGTGAATGTGTTGTCTCTATGATGAAAAATTCATAATGCAAGGGATCGTAAGAGGACGAGGGATTGCTATACGAAGTTTTAGACAAAACCAAATGTAAAGAAGGGTAGAACACCCTGTGAAAGGGAGATGAGAAGACTGAAAGATATCATCAAGTCCTTTAAAAGTCTCAACAAGTATTGTTGGTATAGGGTTAGCACCTAATGACAGCTGGTCGACCACATTGAGGAGAGCAAGAGAGACCGTATCAGATCTCTGACAGAAAAGATACGTAACATATACACAAAATATATACGCTTCGTGTCGACGCTGCTGAAATGTCAGGTCTTCTAAATCTCCCTCTGGGGCATAGGCTTCGATGAGCCTACCTACATAGACACCATCTGATGACATAAAGTCATCCGGATCTTGTGGCGGTTGTGGGACCCGATCCCGCGAAAGGGGCGTGGCCCGCCTCCCTCTCTTGGTCTCTCGTACCCACGGGAATGGCATATGCATTTTATTATTGATTTAAATATTTTTTTCCGTGCTTTTTATTAATGATATAAATCTTCTTTTCTGTGAACTTGGGATTACAAAAGAAATTCGAATTTCATGTAAAAGAGAATGACCAGAGTCGCCACCTAGGTAAGGGACCTAGGACCCATAAGTAACACTGCAATGATCTGCAATCCTAGAAATCTAGATTCGTTACCTGATTACGAGCATAGAAGGTATGGCAGATTACCACCATATGCACCATTATTGCCCGATAATCCGGTCTTCAATTCCAAAGATTAACTCATTTAAATTTCTTTTAAAATGCTCATTTAAACTCTCTTGATGTGCAAACTACGGGACATATATCCTAGATGATTTAATTTCAATGTGGTTCCTAAATGTGTATCTTGATTTTCTTGATTTATTGAGATTCAATCTATGTAAAAGTTCCCATAAAATTCTAATTTGGAGACAAATCCTAAGTAATTTAATCAATTTAATTTAGGATTTTAAATGAGAGAAGAAATTAAAAAAATACTCTAAAAACCCCACTGATTGAGTGAGCAGCCGACTCGTGGGAGGAATGTCATCCAAGTTGCCTACGTAACCAAGCCTCACTGGGATCAGAGTCGACGTAGTTCGGTGACCTAAACTAAGCTACATGCTTAAGACATCTAGAACACCGATCTAGACTGAATTGATTGTTTCAACAGTTAAAGAGAGATTATTTAGTTTAAGTTGAATAGATTTTATTATCCAAGGACTTCATCTAAGATGCTATATGGTCCTATCTAAGTGCAAAACGTTCCCTAAACTAATGCAGGTGAACCTACATCCTAGGTTAACTAGGCTTGTCCTATAGGGAGATGGGTTAACTAATGTAACTAGATCTATGGCACGGTTGCTATCCATAGCAAACGGCCGTGATGAGGCTGGACTCCTAACTTTATGACACCTTAAAACCTTGGACACGACATGACGTAAGTGTTCCTAATCAGCTCTAAGGGTTCCTACGAGGTGATACCATTATCCAACGGTTCCAAAAACATGGGTTTGATTAACCCAGATTGTGAAGTTAATGATTTCAGTTCTTTAAAGGTTTCTAATTCCTAAAATTTAAGAAATACCAATGGCTCTAAGGCTAACAAGTTTCATCCTTGGGTTGCATCCATGGAAGGGAATCGGGAATTCTACCCTTGCAGAATTTAGCATATAAGTTATAGTATATTATTGCATGGCATGTTTCTCAGGATTTCCGTGGACTACAACCTCAGAGCCATCAACATACTATAATTTAAATGCTCAAATTGTCAAGGATTGATCGCAATTAGGATACGATTATGAATGCCACCTTGGCATCTAAACTATCCTTATATGCCAAGTTTACAAAGAAGATCAATGATTCCTAAGGTTTAAATTTCGGTGGCGGATTGAATACATGATAGAAATTATAGTTCTCTGAAAATTTTCATGACACTTTGAATTAATTTCAATTTTTAATTGATTTTACCAGTTTCAGGCCAGGTAGGTGATTTTACAAAGTAACCCATAGCAAACTAAGTTCTCTATTTCAGAAACTTTGGAATATGATGTGTTCTGTAAACTTATGTTCTTCTTGAATTGTTCACGATTTTAGAGATTAAAATTCGATTTTTAATTGATTTTACCAATTTTAGGACAGATTGGTGACATTACAAAGCAATACATAGTAAACGAATTCCACATTAAACCAAACTTTTACTAGAACATGCTCATAATAGTAGAAAAGCATAGTACAAATTTTACTTGTTATGTCTGCATTTTACTATATTTAATAGATTTATTTATGTTCTGGCCAAATCAATTAAAAATCAAAACAAAATATTAAAACATGGAAAAAAAATATAGATAAATTCACAATATGATATTTCTGGGCCAATTCATCTTACTAAGAAATCTCAGCTTTTGAAGAGTTTAAAAATTCTAATATATATGTGTAAATCAGTGATTTTATTTAAAAACTCTAATAAAAATAATAAATACACTCAAAATCTTTTGAAAATTTTTATATGATGTTCAAATATTAAAAGGATTCTGAGAACAAAATTCCATCCAATTTCAAATTGTTTTGATACATGAACAAATTTTTATTCATCATATTTCCCATTTTCAGGTATTTTTTGAACGAATTTTAGAGTCATCAAAATAAATGAATTCTACTGGAACTTTTAGATTTTTTGTATTCTTTTAACTCAATTAGAACTAGAAAAATATTCAAAAAATATAACTTTATGAAAAATTCTTAGTTTTGAAACACTTGCTTTGTAAAATGATTCAAATGCCACTTGAAACCCTAATTGGTTAAACACCCAATTTTCACATATAACATGGTTCTTCTTTCACCAAAATCGGTAATAAAGCAAATTGACCAATCAAAAATCATATTAGATCATGCAAGATAACTTCTCATGAGATTCACTACAAAAAACATGAAGAAAACAAAGAAAAGACAACTCTAAACATGTTTTTCTAGTTCTTAGATAACAAAGAGGAAGAAAACCTACCGTTGATCGCGAATCCTTATCTCTAGGGCTGGTAATCCAAGATATACGCTTTAGAAATTCCGAAGACCAAAGAATATAGCCCAAATCGATATATATTGAAGAGGAGAAGAAGATATCCAAGTGTGCTTTAATGGATGACACTTGAAAGTGATGAATTATGACCCAAAAAGAAGTGGGATGAATTTTCTTGAAGGGGGAGAGTGTTGAATGAATTTTCCAACCCTTTTCCAAGGTTGAATTGATTTGCTTATAGAAAAAGCTAGGGTTTACAAAGAATAGGTAGTTTCCTTTGTGAGGAGTCTCACATTAGCTAGTTTCTTATTTCTCTTCCTTATCTTTCCTTCCTTTTAGTTTCCAAATCAACTTGAATTCTAGTTGTGATTACTTGCATACCAAGGCATACTATTTTGCATAAGGTAGATCTTTCAAGACTCTTCTAGAAGTTCTCACACAATGGAAACAACATATATATGAAAGACTCCTGTCCAAAAAAGACTGCACAACGTTGGAGCTCATTTTTTACCTATTTAGGAGCAAAATGAAGAAAAGTCGTAAACTATAAAGTTATAGATCTCTTCGAGCCATTCGAAACAAGTATAATCATAAATTTTTTGGAATAATAGGTAAAAAGTTATGGCATTTTACTAACCTGGCCATACTAGCCCTTTCTAATTATAACTCTTTCTTCTTTTCATTCTTTTTTTTTCCAAAACACATCAAATATGACATCACCATCCCACCTCATCCATGTTGGGTGCCCAATGCAGTGGGTCACCCATGTGGGACGCCCACTTATGTGGCCGACCCCATAGGTGGGTCCACTTGGGCCCCTTCCTATGTGGGCTTTGCCCAATGGGCCTTCTCACATGGGTTTTGGGTTTTGGATTTTTTTCATAAAAATTTAATAAAGTTCTTTTAAATTCAATATTTTATGGATAGACCTAACCCATGTGACCTTTATGGTGCACCCCTAACATATGGTTGAGCCATCTCTCTTGGAAAGAATAAATTTTTGGACCAAACGCTCTCATTTGACCAATACGCACCCGAAAAGGGACCAAAGTGCATTCAAATCAAGTTGCCCTTAAAGAAAGAGTTAAAAATGGAAAGTCTTCGTGGTCAAATTTCAAAAACAGAAACTTTTTAAGATGGCTCCTTTTTATGGGTGATATCAAACATGATTACTTGGGATTCCCTGAAAATGCCCAAAATGTCTTCGTTTCACAAAATTTCCAATTCAAGTCAAACCCCTAAGAGTTTCTAAATTTAGCAGATTTTCAAAAACTCATGAAATCATCTAAGACTCCTTAGACACACTCTAAGGTCAAGTGAAACACATTGGAAATGACCAAATTACCCCCGAGGTGCAAAATAGGTGAAAATAGGGAAAACCCTGAGAAATTCCAAAAAATGACAGGTTTTTTCACTTAATTGGAAACTTAAATTCCCATCTTTCGGAGACCATTGGAACACCCTAGAAACTTTTAGGATTGCGGATCAACTTCAAAACACCTAAAATGAGATGAAATCTACCATAAAATGCATGGATGCCTAATCTAATACGGAATACGGACTCGAGACTTGACAAACCAACTAAATCTTTCGCTTTTTAAAGCGTAGCAAAATGGGGGTGTCTACACAGGCATACATAGTAGCCGAAGGCACATGAACTTGTTGAACCCGTAGCTGATTTCAGGACGGATGATAAGTCTATTTTGTAGGTACTGTAACAAGGTGCAACCTTCTTCGAAGGTGGGATACATTTCTTGATGACCAAAGCAAAGAACATGGTATTGGGGATCCCAGTATCTCATTGCCACTTTGAGGAGGTTTCAGTCTATTTGGATGGACTCAAACAGAGTAATAGTTGATTGCTACTTCATTTTCACGTGCAGTAGCCATATCACGTGTGGGGATTGTTCTCCTCCTTTTCCACTTAGAAGTGATGGTCTTAGCGACATCGTTGGAGAACTCTTGTGGAGGGAAGAAGTGAATGATTGGTTCGATGACCTCTTGCTTGGCCCCATATTGACACATGATGCGTTTTGGGATATAAAAAGAAGTGTCTTTCAAACCAAGAAGTTGGACGTAAGAAGCTCTGGGTGTTGAAACGACACTAGGACAGTATCCATGAAGTCTCTAGTAAATGTTTTCGGCTTTAAGGCTAGACGTCCATGTAACCCAGCTGGATAACGTCTCAAGATGCTGAAAGTGGTGCCAGTTACGGTAATTGTAGATTGAGATATCTAATCGGACACCCGGGGTAGCGATGTAAAGTTTTCAACAAAGCCAGATGTAGAGAAGGATAGGGCAACCTGAGAACTGATGTCTGGGGTTATCTCGGACTTTACCTAGCCCATTCAAAGTTTTTGCTAGGATGATAGATATCGGTTTGGCTTTGTCAAGAACCTGATCTAGTATACTAAGAATGCCACATGAAGCTTCGTCGGAGTTTTGCCTTGTGAGGTACTTGGCGAGCACGCAAAATAAGAGAGCCCTGTGTTAGACCACTTAACAAGAGACATCGTCTATATCTTGCACAGGAGAAAAAGGTATTGATCACTTGATCGACGAGGACACCATCTGAGGTCATAAGGTCTAATAGGTCTTGCCATTGGAGACAGAAAAGTCGCTTGACTCGTTGTTCATAACTTGGCCTGATGACAGGCTTGACAGAGGGTCTTTCGTCCAATACCTCGAGCAAGGTACAAAATTCCTCATAGGTGGGACAAATTTCTTCTAATCCGAATCGAAAGACATGATTATCTTTATCCCAACACTGAGCAGCAGCTCTGAGGATATTCCAATCGATCTGAACGGATTGAAGCAATGGAAAGAACTGTTCGAATGGATTGGTGAACCATTGGTTGAAATCAAAACTTTCCACGGAGTAGAAATTATGGATCCTCTCATCCAGTGTATTAGGGTCCATGATCTATCTACACAAAAGACAGAGAACAACACACGGTAAAACAACTGTAAAACACTCGGTAAAACATTTGTTTTTTTTTTTTTTTTTTTTTGTAATTTTTACAAATTTCTCAATTTGGGACGGATCCTAGACAGGCGAGGGGTTGAGAGCAAGGTCTGCCCCCGTAGTCTGTGACTTGGAAATACCCTTGAAAAGACTGGATTTGATCAAGGTTTAGAGATGATCTAACCCTGCTTTGAGGTGACAATGGGACATAGTTCCGACACTTTGATCATGACAAAGGTTGAACTGGGTATATCCTTTCTTAAGAGGATATATTCATTTGAACAAAGCCCTTTGACCACGAAAAATGGTCGGGATAGGTTTGTCTTCACAGAAGAAGACAAATTGAATTGAGCATGACTCAAGAGTTGTGACCATGACGATGGCCAAGAAAAGGTCTATCCTCACACGGGAAGATAGGGACTATTTAGGCAGTCTTGCGCTGTTTTGACCATAACAAATGGTTGGGACGAGTCTAACCTTTCAGAAAGACTAGCTTAATTTAAGCAGAGCTCGGGCACTGTGACCATAACAACGATTATGACAGGACTATCTTCATACAGGAAGACGAGTTTATCTGGGGCAGAGCTCCACTGTTTTGACCATAACAATGGTCAGGACAGGTCTATCTTTATGTGGAAAGATAGATTCAAAGAGGGATATGGCCGGGATGGTCGGGACAAGTCTATGACAAGGTAGACTCATCAAAGCAAAGCTTCGCCGCCCTGACCATAACAATGGTCAGGACGGGTCTAAACTCGTTAAAACAGTAGAGCCTGATGAGGCTATGACCATGATGGTCAGGACACATCTACCTTTATATGGAAGGATAGATTTGAGTAGAGCTCCGCCACTTTGACCATAACGATGGTCAGGACGAAAGATAAATGAGGGTTCAAGGTTTCAAAGAGAAACAATGACCTTTATTTTTGAAAGATGGAACCAGAATGTGGGTCTTTTGGTTAAGCGTGTTAACCTTAAGACGGACATTCCTCCATGGTCCTATGGTTGCTTATCCCAATGAAAGTGATGGTATGGGTTTGCAACCATGACTCTTGACAAAATGAAAGGTTTGGAATAACCCTTAGTTTTGGGTGAAAATGAACTGCGACCGATGCACATAGGGCTAGGGAAATGACATCCCTAGCAAGAATTGAGGCAACCCGGGGACACCTTTCTAAACTCACTGGACATGCCCTGAGTGAGCCAGAGGTTTAGTGCATTCCTATTTTGGGAATATGCTCACATCTCTCGAGAGTAACTGGTTTTGGTTTTGCCTAACACTAAGCTCAGCATGCCCTATGTTGGCATGATATGCATCTAAGTGCGTATGATAGGCTTATGGATTGTGATGAAGGCTTGAAGGGGTTCCTCTCGCTGAAGTGCTCAAACAACCCTTACTAGGAGGCCTTAGTGCGGCGGGAAGTTCTATACATCATCGTTTTAACACCACCACAAGGGCGACGTGCAAAGAGGTGGTACTTTTACATCAAATGGAACCGTAACAAACACCAATCCGGGTAATGACATCCCAAATGCCATCCATCTGGCAGAAGTGCTAGTCACTCCCGAGGGTAATAGGTATGCAAAACATGGTATGTGCAGCGTTTGACATAAAGTAAATGGGTAAGCCTAGGCGCCTCCCGGCGCATTTTCGAGCAATTTGGTGGCAATTTAAAGCATTGGCTCAAGCAATCCTGCAGAACAAGCAAATGGTGCTGAAAGTAAATCTAACACTTGTTTTATTTTGCTCGTGAGGAGCATCTACAACTTGCGAAGTGTTCGCAACTTACGATTGCCCCTGAGAGCTACATTGGGTTAAGTATAACCCTGATAAAGGCGGAAAAAGCCAAGTTTTAGTTATTCAATAGTAATCAATCCCCAGCAGAGTCCCCAGTCTGTAGGCGCTGGTTTTTTCTCTAGCGCGTGAGGCGGCGGGGGATTACCACGTCGGGTTTTCTGGGAGTGTTTGTTGATTTGCGTTTCTTGTGAACTCGGGATAGTGGTCCGAATTTCACAAGAAAAAGAAACTCAGAGTCGCCGGACCTAGCTTAGGGCCTAGGACCCGTGCCTGCTTTTTCGATGAAACGTGGATACAGATTCCAATTTCATTGAAGGAGCAGTAACCAAAGGGGTTCTTTTGCTCTAAGCCTAAAACCTATAATTTTGCTCTGTTTGTTAAGGCATGGTCCTTACAGATATCTAGATAAGGGTTATGGTTACAGTCGGGGAACGTGTTAGGCACCCCTCTTGCCCAGGTAAATCCGGTCTCTTGACTTGATTTGACATTTTTGATGAATTCAATTAGAAAAACTCATATTTTCATCATTTATTGGATTAGGCTTAATTCCTGAATGTAAATAAAATGAATTTACAAAGAAAGGAAAAGAAGCGATTGTTATCCTAATTGAAGTCGTATGCTGTAATATAAGTCCCGAAAGATCTCACAGCTGACCACAATTAGGTTAACTAAATTAAACGGAAAAGACAATACAGAAGGGAAAAGAAACTATAGGTTTATGATTCCCTCTGTTTGTCCAACACCCTGGAGCACCAGGGCTCTCGTCTCTGTCTCTTTTGTCTATGGTAGGACCGAAGATAGAGCGGTGGGATAAGGAGAGGGAACGTAGCTGTGGATCCCGTCCGGAGGTAGTGTGGCTTGATCCCTATTGGAATTTCTAAGTTTAGAACCTAGAACTTTGTATTTTGGTAATTAGGATTTTCCAACTTAAGTGATTATGAGGCCTTAGATTCTTTAAGATTTTTGAATTCTTTCGAGTTCCAAATTTAGACAAATACAACTAATCATGCAAAGAAAGTAACTAACATGCAAAGTAACAACACATGCAAAGAGAAAGCAAAACACAACAACTAGCAAGATATCTAAACATGCGATTTCTAAGCATAGGATGAAAACAATTACCAAATAAAAAAAATCTAAACATGCAATTACTCATGCAACTAGGAAAAAAAGAAACATCTAAAATGCAAAAGGATTAAGGAAAAGGAAAGGGTGAAAAGGGGAATGGAAGAGATGAAGAAGGGTGTGGGGGAAAGGAAAAAATGAGGAAAAGGAAAGTGCGAGAAAATTAACGGAATTGCCTTAGAAATGAAAGGATTTAGGGAACAGACCAAGAAGAGGGAAAATGTAGGAAACTGGCATGGAAATGAAGTAAATGGAAGAAACTAACCTAGAGGGTGAGGAAACCTAGACAACTGACCCTACGACAAAAAACCTTTGTTGGCTAAAGCGACGCAAAATGGGGGTGTCTACAGTAGCCCTGTTTAAAGAGGGAGAGGGGTACGTTACAGGATCTAGGACAAAAGAAGTCCTAAATCCCGTAACTACCCTGCACCGATTTTTGTAATAGAAGTGCAGAAAGCTGGAAAATAAATGTAAATTTACCAGAGGAGCGAGTACGCTTGCTGAGAAACAGTCGGCGTAACGATTCTATTTGAACAGTAGAGCCTTGGGTTCCCCGAAAATCTGGCAGAACAACGGCACTATTTGGATGAAGGGGCTTCGGGTTTGCCGAGATTTCGACAAAACAACGGCGTTATTTAGACAATAGGGCCTAGCTTTCTCCGAAATTTAGCAGAACAACGACGCTATTTGGAAGAAGGGGCTTCGGGTTTGACGAGATTTCGGTAGAACAACAGCGCTATTTGGACAATAGGGCCTAGCGTTCTCCAAAATTCAGCAGAACAACGGCGCTATTGGGATGAAGGGGATTCGGGTTTGCCGAGATTTTGGCAGAACAGCAGCGCTATTATTGAAAAATAGCCCAATAGTTCTCCGAAATTTAGTAGAACAATAGCGTTATTTAGAGGATGTTGCTCTGAGTCTTCAGAAATTTGGCAGAGTGCCGATGCCCAGTGTGAGAGCTACCTAAGAATTTCTGTACTTTCTCTCTTCTAAAGTAAAGAAACTAACGTTTTCTGAAAGTCAGAAGGGTTTTTTGAAGTAAAAACCAAAATAAAACCTTTGAAAATAACTTTTGGAAGTTAAAAATCAGATCTGGAATAGTAAAAATCTGATTTTACTCTTACCCCCCTATTTATAGGGGTCAACCAAATTTCGCAGAGTGCGAAATCCAATTTCACATTTTGCGAAATTGGAAAAGTAAAATTTCGCAGAGTACGAAATTGCTTGATTTGACACTTTGTCAATGTCAGGTCAGTCGTATTGAAAAATGTGATTTTTCGTCTTGTTTTGACTCGAAAAATGTAATTTTTCGTCTTTTTAACGGGTTTTCGGGGAGTTTCGGTGGACCATAACTCCTCTGTTTGGACTCCGAATCACGCGTGGTCAGATCCGTTGGATTCCTCGTTGCGAGGAGATTCCAACAAGTATAATATCGCTGGTTTTTGAAACGTGAAGTGTTTTTGGGTAAAAACGGATGTTTTTTTACTCAAAGTTAACTTCTTAGTTGAAATGCCGTGTGGAAACAAGATTTTTTGTTGTTCCGTAAAAGACGGGAGGCCGTGTAAAGACGGGCTTTTGTCACATCTATGGGCTAAAGTTCATTTTTGAGAAATTCTCCTAGTTTCATAACCTAGAGAGAGATTGAGAGCAAGACAACAGGTGCTCTGGGACTCGTCATGAAACTCTTCCTCACGACAACCTATCATTAGTTCCACCTGGACAAAATTGGGTGTCTACAGTAGCGCCTCGATCCTACACGCCATTTAACCCACTTGCCTAATCTACCACTAACACGATGCAACAGTTTATTTCAACTCAATCCAAGGGTGAGATCCGACATATTCTAACAATCTTAAATACCACTAAGGATTATCACATGTAACGAAGTAAGGGTATATTTATTATGTTGTAAAAAATATTGGGAGATGATAACTTTGCACCCCGTGTAGTATAATTCACACCCCATAGAACGTGAATTGTGGCAGACTTTACTGCTTTTTGACGTCAAATCACGTTGAATGGGATGCGAATTATCCAACAGGGGGCGCGAATTTATCATCACCCAAAATATATCGATATAAACATACTAAAAAATGGTTGTTAACATGTCATTTCACATGTGACACAATTAGGAGGGTTGTTTAGGGCCTCCCTGAAACTTGAGTGTCCTCCAAACTGCTTTTTTGTAAAGTACTGTTGGGTTAAAAATTTTGCTCCATAAATTTTGGGAAATGTTATCAGCACTACTATATTTTGATGATGGCACTCCTCATTTTATTAAAAGTACGGTATGGACCGCACCATAGGATGATCCAAACCATCCATTAGATGGACCACAGCCTAAATAGGTTATGGACCACAGCCTAAATTTTTAATCTCTTATATCTTATTGCTCAGATAAGGAACAAACATTGTTCCTATGGTGTTAGTTTATACTCTCTTATTTCTTATATTTAATGCAAAATCAACTGATAAACGATATAAGAGTGTACTTTCTTATTAAAAATTGTTCAAAGTACATATATGCACATAGTAATGTTATTCAAAGTATGTACTATATGTATGTATAAAAGAAACGTTCTTGAGTCTTTTCAATGGAATATGTTTTTATGGTCACAACAGCCATGAGCTTTGTCATGGTATTGACAATGGCACTAATGGAAATGCAGGCATGGAGTCTCATGCATGGAAATGACACTAGGAGGTTGTTGGGTTTTCTGCTTGACAATCATAGAGGTATATAAAACCAAGTGCCCCAGAAATGAGGGTTGGGCAAGGACAAAGAATTGTAGAGAGAAAGTACCGTGTGAGCAGGTGTAGAGGGTCGGGGGTGATAGACAACACATATATGATCATTAATATTTTCCAATACCTGATATAAACCAATAATATTAATTATTGGAGTTGCAACTGTAGTCATATGATGCATTTCTATCTAGCCGGATTGTAAGACCACTATTTTCTTAAATGTAAGATAATAGTTGGTAAAAATTATTAAAATCTCTATCATTGTTTATAAAATTACTAAAATAATCTTAGACATATCAACCTATGAAAAGAACATAAGGTATAAGATAATAAGCAATGGATACTGATATTGCCCCTACCATTTTTTGATAATTGCACTAACTCAAGGTTATTAGATTTCCCAAAGAGTGAGGCCTTATAAGATTATTAGATTTTAAAGAAGCACCCTTTAGGGCCAATTTACTAGCTCCCAAGGGCCTTCTGCAATGTCTGCTTATCAAATCTAGCCACAATTCCCCACCTTGACGTATAGTCCGTGTCCGTGAACGTGCCACCTCTATTTTCTCATTTAATGGGACCCTTAATGCGGTGGTAAGCCTATTAAAGAAATTGATCATGGCATTAGAAAATCGGGAGTTTGTGGTGAATCACCTTTGAGGAAAAGGTGACACATAGAGACTTGGAAGCCAATTAAAAGCACTTATCAAAACACGGTAGTGCCAATATCAGTACCCTAAACAGAGAAATTATATGATGGCTGACCGTGAAGTCCTGTCAAGGTGGTACGTCATAGGTACCACCCTTGATATTTGATCCAACAGCAGCCTCAAAAAATGTGGTCAGCTGTTGGATCAAATATCAAGGGTGGTACTGCTTTGACGTACTTCACGGGTCAGGCACCATATAAAAACTCCCCTAAACAATCCAATTAGAATATTGTAGGAAATTAGCTTGCAAAGTGACAAAAATGGTAAACAGAATTCCATTTTAATAGACTACATTAGATCTTTGAATAAAATTTGCCCTATCTATATCTAGAATCTTACCCTTAAATAAGGTAGAAATCTTCATCAAATCCAAGTGGGCAAAGGCTGTATTCTTACTTTCTATACCTCACCATCCTGACAAGCCGCTAAAACCCCATTCCAGCGGTGCTTTCCTTTTATCTCCAAAAATTGGATTTTGCTAGGGACCATCGCGGAAGGCAATTCGTGGGTGCAACCCAAGGCGGGTTGAAGCGACCCGATCTGACTTGAGGAATCCGTTTTTCCAACTTGAACCTGACCCGACCCCAGTTCATCTGGACCCGACCTGAGTTTTTAAGCTAACAATAATAATTTCAAAAAAAATGTCGAGTTTCACTGAGGTCAGGTTGCCGAAACCCTCAACCCAAACATGACCCAAACTCAACCCGGGTTAGGAAAACTCAACCCGAACCCGACCGCTACCCGACCTGAGTTGCACCCCTAAATTCACGCATGCAACAGCTTGTCCGCGAAATGCCTTCTGAGATTGTCCCTAGCAAATCCCATCCAAAATAAGAAAAGAAACAAAACATACCACGCAACACGACCGCAGCAAACACTGCATAAACAAAGAGACGAAAAACCCTAAACAAAAACGGCTAGTGGGACCCACCACTCATCGTCCCGCCGGCATCGAAGATACACAAACGGCGTTAGATAAGAACGAAAGTGGGGCCCACAAATTAACTAGGAGCTGGCCATCTGACTGTGACAGACTGGTCTTACCCATCTCATCCCCCTTGTCTCCTTTTAAGCCCCCCTCCTACCCTCTCCTCAGAAAACCACAATACTCCCTCTCTCTCTCTAAAAAAAGACTATTTTTTTATGGCAGAGGAAGCTCAAGTGGTGTCGGCGGAAGAGGTGGTGGCGGCGGATGATCCTCCGGCCAAGAAATCAACGGAGAAGGATCCACCACCACCTCCTGTGGCGGAGGAATCGAAGCCGTCCGATGAGACTGTAACGGTCTCTGATCCAGAGGCTAAAAAGAAATCTACTGAAGAAGAGGTAATCCCAGAATCGGTTTCTTTCAAGGAGGAGAGCTCTAAAGTCTCTGATCTCCAAGACCCAGAAAAAAAAGCCCTAGATGAACTCAAAAAACTCATCGAAGTAGCCCTCAAAAACCACGAATTTACCAAACCACCACCACCACCCAAAGAAGAAGAAAAAGAAAAAGAAAAATCTGATATTCCCCCTACAGAAGAACCCGCAAAACCCGATGAACCCGCCCCACCGGAGGCCGAAGCAACTTCGAAGCCGGAAGGAGAAGAAAAACCACCGGAGGCCGAAGTTCCGGCTGAAATTCCGGCAGAAACTCCGGCCGTGGTTACGGAGGTGGTTGAAGAGGCAATTGTAGTCTCTCCTCCAATTGATGAAGATGGAGCGAAAACAGTTGAAGCAATCGAAGAGACCATCGTTTCGGTGACGGCTCCTGTGCCGGAAACTGAAGCTCCGGTGACGGAATCTGAAGCTCCGGTGGTGGAGCAACCCCCGGAGGACGTGTTCATATGGGGAATTCCGCTTATCGGGGACGAAAAATCCGATGTTGTGCTTTTGAAGTTCCTTAGGGCGAGGGATTTTAAGGTGAAAGATGCTTTCACTATGATAAAGAACACTGTTATATGGAGGAAGGAGTTTGGTATTGAGGGGCTTTTGGAGGAAGATTTAGGGAGTGATCTGGAGAAAGTGGTTTTTATGCATGGGTTTGATAAGGAAGGACACCCAGTTTGTTATAATATTTATGGGGAGTTTCAGAATAAAGAATTATATCAGAAAACGTTTTCAGATGAGGAGAAGAGGCAGAAATTTCTCAGATGGAGGATTCAGTTTTTGGAGAAGGGTATTCAGCAGCTTGATTTTACGCCAGGAGGGATTTCCACTATTGTTCAGGTCACTGATCTGAAAAATTCTCCGGGACCCGCGAAGAGAGAGCTCCGACAGGCCACGAACCAGGCCCTTTCATTACTCCAAGATAACTATCCAGAATTCGTTGCCAAACAGGTAGGTTGGATTACTCAGGTTTTAAACTCTGGTACTGCACACAAATATTTTGATTTTAAACTATTGTCAGGAGATTCTTTCACCTTCTTCATGAAAATTTTCTAAAGGATTCATTAGCCACAAAAACATTTCGGTTACTAAATCACCAAAATCCTAGCAAGATTCTTGGCTACTGGTTTTTTTGGTCCTTTTTTAAGGAATATTTTAAAAAGAAATCTCCATTTTGCAAGTGGAGTTCGATTTTTGTCTTGGTTTCCCTCAAAATTTCTTTTCTTTTTTTATGTAAAAAAGAGTTTGTGTTTTGCATATTTCGACAAAAACATTAATGAAATAGTGATTTTAAACGAAATCTTTGTATTTTTCGGAATCAAAGTGGATTTCAAATATTTTGAGAAATGAAATATTTGGGCCGAAATTAAAGACTATGATTAAACCTTCCTCTAATTCTGTGCTCAATCTTGGAATTTAAATTTCTTATATTATGATTTTTGTTCTTAGGTTTTCATCAATGTTCCATGGTGGTATCTGGCTTTTAACCGGATGATTAGTCCATTCCTGACTCAGAGGACCAAGAGCAAGTTTGTTTTCGCAGGGCCATCGAAGTCTACAGATACCCTTTTCAAGTCAGTTGAAACCCCTAAACTTTTCTTGGTTTTTATTGGTTTCATGTGTGTTCTCCTCTCCTTTTTTGTCATGTCTGTTTATATATCTCTCTATTTTTTTTTTGTTCATTGGCTTTGTGTTTTTATAGATACATGGCTCCCGAACAAGTCCCAATTCAATACGGAGGCTTGAGCAAGGACACCGATTCAGAATTCTGTACTGCAGATGCAGTTACTGAGGTTACAATAAAACCAACTACCAAACATTCCATCGAATTACCAGCTTCTGAGGTGAGTCTTTGATGTTATTCGGCCATGTCTACATGTTATTTTGCTATGTTGGAACCTAGATGTGGATTTGCACCAGTGTTTTTCATGATCTCCTCCTTTTAATTAATCAATTAATTATCATCTTTTATCATAAAAGTTTTAGAGGCTACTTGTCTTCTTAATTGGGTAGATTGATTGGATGATTTCTCTAAAGAAAACCCACGTTTAGATCATTTATGGCTAGCAATTTTTTCTGTTTTTTTCTGAACTTGGATGTTCTTGGCAGGCATGCCTTCTTATTTGGGAGCTTAGGGTCTTGGGATGGGACGTTAGTTACTGTGCGGAGTTCGTTCCTAGCTCGGAAGATGGTTATACTGTGATCGTTCATAAGACAAGAAAATTGATTGCCACCGATGAACCTGTCTTGAAGAACAGCTTCAAGATCGGCGAGCCCGGCAAGATTGTGCTCACCATAGACAACACCACCTCTAAGAAGAGGAAACTCCTCTACAGATCCAAGGCCAAGAGCTCATCTGATTCCATTTGAGTGGAAATACCGAAATAGTAAGAAAAATAAACAGGAAACTAGAAGCTCTACATCTTTCATCTTCATCACCACCACCATCATGTCTGGTATGAAAGAACTAGTATTGGAAAGATGAGTACTTGTGTTGGGTTTCATCTTTTCTTTTAAAAAAAACTTTCTTTTATTTTTTTGCTATATCTTTTGTTACTTGTTTTGGGTTTTTCTATTTTTGTTATTTAAAGTGAAATTGGTGTTTGTTTGTAAGATTTTTGTGAGGAATGTGGATGTGATACAGAAAGGGAAAGAGCTCTGCTACTACCCTGTAAATTTCTATGTACATTGAATTTATCTTTGTTATATTCTCTGCTTTATCTATTGCTTGTCTTTTTATTACATTGTGATTGAAAGTTCTTGTATTCATTTCTATTCTTTAATGGACATGCGTGTTATCCGTGTGGGTGTGATGTAGGAAGCCTAAAAGATGATAATTTGGGCAGTGCTACCCCCCCCCCCCCTTTAACAGTATTCGTTAACTTTTATGAAGGGGTGGAGAAGCAACCGTTAACTCCAAAAGCATAAAAGTTAACGATTTCTGTTAAGGGGGGTGGGGGGGGATATTACTCCCCTAAATTCATCTATGATAATCATTTTGTCTACCTCCCTTCTCTACACACAGAGCGAGTGGGTAGAGAAAGGGAAGTTGGTGTTTGGCCTTTTATCCTTGAAAAAGGGTAGGAGTGATTTCAGTAACATGGTCAATCTCTTCTTTTTAGGCTGCTTTGGCCTGTGACTGAATTTTATCTTTCTTTATCACCCTTCCTTTGCCTGTGCCCACATTTGTTTGTCTAGATCCCCTTCTTTACCTGATAAAGCAACTATATTTCCTATGTGGAATTCTAGATTGAAGGGAGCCCCTAAAAAAAGAGGTGGAATTCATGATGATGATGGGCAGCCAATGGGGAAGCCCTTTCACCTTTTTTTTACAAGGGCTCCCTTCAGTTTAGACTTCCTCTCTTTCAATACCGCTATACGCCTTTACCTTAACAGCAGTGATTAAAGTCAATTTCTGTCAGTCAAGAGACCCATGTTGGATACTCTTATTTCATTAAAGAAAGTTGGCTAGTGCATTTCTTTCCCTGACACCAATACAACAGTTAGCTTTTATTGATTGATCTCCCCTGGTTCTTCTAATTCAGAACATATTCCCCTTAATCTCAGGAAAGCAAGGTGTAATAAATGGCAAAGTCAGAATTGAAGACGTCCAAGAATTCTGCACTTATTGTTGTCCAAATGCATGTTTTCATGTGCAAATTGGAACTGAAACCCTGGGCTTTACTTCTTCGGCTTGAATTATGAAGGTTATGGAAGAGTGAGGGTTTCAAATGAAAACTGCCCATTAATTAAATGCTACTGATGAAGTCGTTAGGAGCATTGATGTCTAGAAAATGAGGTTTGCTTTGTCTACCTTGGTGGGCAGGGATGCTGAGAGACTCAAGGCATGTGCCCTAGCAACTTTGCACATGCCATGGCCGACATTTTTTGTATGACTTGGTCGCCCATAGATTATTTTCTTTGTTTTGAGTTCGTTTCCCCCACCCCATGTTTCTTGTGGGTGGGATTTCCCACGTCAGTTGTAACATCTTCAAAAGGGTAAGATATAAGAAAGGGAAATTAATTAATACAATATATAGATGTGAGGATGATGTGAGAAATATGTTAATAGTTATCTTTCTGTCTTGAAATCATATTTGAGAAAGGGAAAGCAAGGAACAGTACGATTGATAAGCCATTGGCATAGGATTCTCAAATACATATGCAGTTGGATTGGAGGGTTATGGGCACCTTCTAGATCATTTTTTTATCAAGAGCTAGGATCATTCAATCTACCAGGACAGCTGGTAATAGGCCGATTCATGATGGCTCAACCCATAAGGATCCAATCACCATACATGTGGCAGTGGCCGCGAAGACCGTCCCATCACCCAAACACACCAATGTCAACACACCCCCATAGAAGTTTTCAACATTCTCTCAAGTTATTACAAATTCAACATTCTCTCAAGTTATTTACAAACCCAAAAATGTCAAGGAATGCATCAGTAGGGCGCGACCTCATTGTAATAGAATGAAACCTTCCCACATTTGCATAGTAGGTCCCACCCATAATTGATCTGAACCATCCACTTAATGGGCTTTGTTTTGGATCTCTCGTAGCCAAAAATACTAACCCAAGCATCTGATTCTAGTAAGTAAAGTGTTTTTTTAGGGAGAAGATAAATTCACACCCCCTAAAGATAATCCGCACCACTTTAAAGTGAATTGACGTTAAAAAGCGTTAAAATTCTGCCACATAACCTCCTTTTTTGACGCCTATCGATGTCAATTCATGGTAGAGGGGTGTGAATTATCCTACAGCGGGTGCGGATTTATCATCTCCCTTTATTTAATATAGACAGCTAAAAAATTGCATACATGCAGGACGTTCAGGAGAGAAATTATACACCTTTGGTGGGCACTCTGGCTAAAGTGGAGGTTTGCCTCAACTACTTAGGCCCAAGGGCTTGAACTGAAACCTTGGTGGTGGCTAAAGGGGAATATGGGGACCTTATATGTGAAACTAATTCCTAAAGGCAATTGTTAGTTCTTACAAAGGGCCATGTCACGCCCAAAAAACGACATTGGTACATGTTGTAAAAATAATAAAAAGTCAAATGAGATAGTTCTAAACTTTATGTCGCTGGCACTATGGTAATTAAGTGATTTTTTTTTTTCAAAATCCTGAAGTTCATAACCGCGTAAGGTCATACCTTGAGATTTGTACCAATGTTTATGATTTTTTGGGGCGGACAGGTCACGTGTGTGAAATCAAGACCGCCAATCATGTAGAACATCACTACGCAATCCACATGGTCTTGGGCTCATTCAGAATGGCATCTGATGCTTAGTATAAAGAACTACAAAAATCAAAGGTTTAAACTTTTTTTTGGCAACCCTAATTGAGTCTTGAGGGGATTAAGGGCCTAGGATCGCAATACCAAGGTGTCATTTGGCCAAATTTTGATTGCAATAAGGAGTAGGGCTCAAAATGTGTCTTCTAGGAAGAGTGTAAAAGTGACTCTCTTCTTTAGATTTTTCTAACCAAATAAATAAACACCAAAACTCCCTACTTTCCACGCACTCTATCTACTCATGGTCAAAAGATAGTGACTCCTCAACAGTAATAAGGGAATGCTACAAGAAATGACAAAAAGAAAAACAAAAACAAAAAAAAAGCAACTCATCAAGTTGAAGTCTGAGCTACTTGCCTCCCCATTTCTATACTTCTCCTCTGCTTTTTAGTGCTATACATTACAAACAAAACAAAAGTATAGCAGGGATTTTCATTTCTATAACAAAACAAACACGCCCATCTGTTCAACATAACTTCTCTGAAATCTGAATGCAATATTGTTTTCCTCGAGAAAAGGGGACAGGAAAAGGGGACAGGCCCCCTAACTTTTCAAAAGTAATCATCTTCTTTACCCTAAATCCAAAAAGCCTTGGATTCCTTTCTAGACCGATTGCAAGCAGGTTTCTTGTGAGGTTGGAACTCTCATGCTTCAAACGTTCTCCTTTTTTTCCCCTCTTTTGCCCATGACATTTAGGTCATGAGGCTCAACCAAACCAAAGACTTTAAAATTTCAATAATATTTCTCTGTTCCTTCATATTATAAAGAATCTCATAAGATAGTAAGGTAGGAGTATCCTATTATAAAATTGGTGACGACGAAGCGTAGTCTGCAGGAGTTCAGAAACATGAACGGCAATTAGTCCAATTGCTCTCATTGGTGGGGGTAGTGATAGAGGACGTGCTAGATGATAAACTAATCTTTAGGTGGTGGTTATCACTAATTCTTGGTGAAATGGAATAGATACCTGTCCCATTTTCATTCAGTTGACTTTGTTTTTGGCCCATGTTTTATTGTTGGGATTTGCTAGGGACTATCGTAGAAGGCATTTCATGGATGGGCTGTTGCATGTGAGAGCAGCCACCTCAGATGACTTAAATTAATAATACAACATCTGAGCCTGTGTGCCTGTTCTCACATGCAACAGCCCATCGCGAAATGCCTTCTGTGGTGGTCGCTAGCAAATTCCTTTATTGTTTTATTTGTTTTGAGAGTATCTAATAAAAGTTAATTAGATCTTTGGGATTTGCTACGGACCATCGCACAAGGCATTTCGTGGGCTGGCTATTGGATGTGAGAGCAGACACCACAGAAGAACTAAACGTGATGGGTAAAAATGAAGCAATTCCTCGGATGACACGACACGTGGCACCACTATGGTGGCAAAACCATCTAGCCACGCTCACAGTCACACTCGGGTCCGGCTGGCCTCCCCCTCTCCCAGCAGCTCAGCGTCTTCCACAGTACCATCATGGGCAGACAATGCCAGAATCTACCCCAAATTCCAGTACCCCAGTACAAAGGCCTATTTCAGCCAGTCTCCAATTTGTCATCGTCAGATCTCCTACCCCGTCGAGTCACCTTCCAAGATCGGACGTGCATGCATTGCCACGCCGACATCTCTAGTGAGATACGTGGTCCACATCACCACCACATCGCGCCCCGGATACCGGAATTCACGCCTATACAAGGGACAACCCCCATTCAAAGCATACATACAAAGATAGATACAATAGGATACAACCAACACCAGACTTGCTTACATGCACATGTCGTGAGGTGGCTTCTCTCAGTCATCTGGGTAGTGGACCCTAAGCAAGAAGAGTGGGTGCGAAAGTTGGATCGCGTACTGAACAAGGTCACATTAGAATAACCTGTGAACAAGAATAAATAAGGTTATTCTACCAGACCCTTTACATGTCCTTTGATCGAGGGGTCATATTGGTATGTGCGCCCGTTCTAGGGTTTTAGTCTATCTTATAGTAGTTCTTAATTGGAGTGGCATTTGGGTGGTACTGGATCCTATGACAAACCCTCGAGGCCAATAAGGATACCCAACATGGAATTCTCTGCCCTAATTTATAGGGCATGAAATCTACAATTTCGGTCAGAGCAGCAGACCTATAAAATTGTTTATCAAAGGTTTTTCTAAAATGCTTATATGTTTCTAAAATGGTTTTACAAATGCATTTGCGAGCACTGAACTGCTTGACTGAAAAGGTATACAATGAGTGGGCGCAAGGGGTAAAAGGAGTCCACCCCCCGTAGGATCCAACTCAATAGATGTAGAGAGAAGAAATGACTTGCACATATTAGATGTGGTTATGGGTATGATTTGACAATCATCTTTAGGGTTACGTCTCGATGGAGGCCACTGATCTAATGTGATTGTAGTTTTAACTACGGAGTGAGATCGTAGTGGGTCCCATCATTGAGTTCTGCAGGATCGATCGTTGGATCCCTACAACGATCCTAGTCATAAATCGAATGACCCGTGAACATCCTTTTGGAATAGGGTCTTGCATTTACCAGATTTCAGGGATGGATTTCATCTGTTGGATTAAATATATGGGAAAGTTATATTTAAATATAATATATATATATATATATATATATATATATATGAGGAATAAGATTGTGCGGTCGAGGGCCCAAACACATGGGTCCCACATTTTTTGTGCTGATCAAAACCATTCATTTGCAAATCATAGATAAGGTGTGTACAAAAAATCAAGTCCATTGGATCATCCTAACCCCTCTAAAAGTGGAGGGCAAAAATGGGCATATTTGTGGCAAACTGTGTCTGTCCATTTTGCCCTCCACTTTTGGATGGGTTATGATGATCCTATGGAGCTGATTTTTTGTACATACCCCATCTATGTAAGGGCCTTTCAAATGAAAGCTTTGGATCATCCTAACAAAGTGGGCCCACATGAGTTTGGGGCCCTCGACCGCACACTCCTTTTCCTATATATATAGTGTTGGTTAAATGTTAACTACCATAAATATATTTGAGGGGATTTTCGAAATATAAATGGAGCAATTATCCCATTGGATGTGAGGAATTAAATAAAGAATTTTATTTAATTACAAAATAAAAGAATAATAATAAAAATACAGATTTGGGTGGGAGCTATGCAAAATTGGCTCACCATTTTTTGGGGTGTTTTTGTAATTTAAATAAAATCCAAGATAAAATTAAATTAGAGGAAAACTAGAAAAGCTAGAGAAATAAAGAGAGATGGAGAAGTTATAAGAATTTGATTGTGAGTCAAATTGAAATTGATAAAAGGCAAGATGAGATTATTAAGGAGCAAAAACGTCCAACCTATTTTGTAAAATCCGTCCAACTCATATCTATTCACAAGATACATTGTATCTAGACACTTTTGGAACTAGTTTTGCTAAATTGATAAACCTAGTTAGAGAAAATTCATAGGATTTTATAAATTACAAAATCCACACATTATTGATACTATTAGGGACGTTTTTTCTAGCAATACAATTTGGAAAAATCGTCCAACACACTTAAGGAAAGATTCATGCTATCTTTCTTCTCTTTTTCTTTAGTTTTTCATCTTCTAGTTCTAGTTTTAAGAACTCCAAAAGGCTCCATTGCAAATTTTGAATTTTCCCTCTTAGGTTCTGATATAGATCAGTACCTATATTCGAATAATAGTTGTTCAAGACCCCTTGGTGCAATCAAATGAATCCATCGGTTCAACTTGCGGGTTCGCGATGTTGAGAACAATCGTGGCTGTTCGAGGAGTAGATCGTAGAGGAATTCAATTGCAGCTGTAAGGCATAATGTCTTTCTATACCTATTTATTTTATCACGATCAGATCATCTAGAACAACTTAGGTTCTTGGGTTAAGAGGCAAGATCGCTAGAAAAAATTTATTCTATACGATTTCGAGTTTCACTACGCATAGCGATTTTGCCTGGGGTGAAAACTCTTCTAACATATTTTGGTCGTTTTTGATGACTCAGTAGTATTATGGTCATTTTTACCCGATATGACATGTTTGATCATTTTTATATTGTGGGGTATTTTAGTCATTTTCACGACTTAGGGTTATTTTTCTAATTTTTACCCGATCTATGAGTATATAAGTTATTTTACATAACTCAAGAGTAGTCACATCATTTTCACCTGATATGGGGTACTCTGATCATTTTTCTGTCATGGGTGTATTTTAGGCTAATTTCCATCTTCCTTTGATGATTCCAGACATAAGTGATTTTGTGTTACTAATGTGTTTGTTAAATGAATGTAAATTTTGTATTTATTTTGCCAAAATCAAGGAAGCTTGGATCTAAGGCATGGAGCTTAGAATGGAGGGACAATCAAGTTCAAGTGAACCTTAGAAGATCCAAGAGCAATGAAGCCTTGAAGTGTTGAAGTTCAAGTGACGATCAAGCACATTTCGAAGTCTTTTAGAATGTCAATCCAATCCTTAGCTTTAGGGTTAATTGAGGCATGATCAAGCATCTAATAAGGTCCCTAAAAGCATCAAAAGATAAGCGAAAATGAATGAATCAGAGGCCTAAAAGTTTAGATTGGAAAATCCCCAAATTGCCCAAAAATGAACAAGGCCGATCAACCGTGACAAGGTTTCCTTTAAAATTAAAAATGGACCAGCAAGCTTTGGTCATTCGATCTAGGTGGGGAGGTCGACCGAGCCTTGGAAAAAATCTGCCCATTAAAGGCATAACGGCTAGTTTCTAGAAATGCCCCGAAATTAAAGATTTGCCATTATAATATATATATATATATATATATATATATATATATATAAGTATATATATATAAGTAAAGGGTTTCTGCGCTCGAGCGAGATTAGCTTATATGCGCTCGAGTGCAAAAATAGGGGTGGGCCCCCATTGTTGGGGGGGATCCAAAGCATTCATTTGGAAGGCCCTTTCATGGATAGGGTGTCCACAAAAAATCAGCTCCATTGGATCGTCTTAGGGCGTTCATTTGTGGGGTGAAAAAATGGGCAGATTAGTTGACAAACAGTATCTGTCCATTTTCACCCCCACAAATGGACACCCTATGATGTTCCAATGAAAATGATTTTGGTACAATGAAGCCTACTATAAATACACTCATCCAACCCATTCATTTCATAGAACCTCACATAGATAGGGTGTTCCTAACAAACCATCTCCATATAACCATCCTAACTATTCGATCTGTACAAGCACAAAATGGACCCATTTTCTAGACATCCATTTTAAACCTCTACAAATCAACGCGTACCATGATCCTATGGAGATGATTTCTTAGAGACACCCTATCTATGTTAGGTCCTATAGAATCAATATGTAACATAACCCAAACAACATAGCTACCTACCCTATTTATATGAGCTTGCTTAGATAAGCTATCTAAGGTATCGCTCAAAAACCTATATCTGATATATATCGCTCAGAAACCTATATCTGATATATATATATATATATATATATTCCCTAACCCTCTAAACTCATCAAGAACACTCTTGAGACTATTTGGAACATCCGTAGATTGAATTCAAACTTATTTGTGCCTCTCTTGACTTAAGAGCAAAGGATTGGATATAGGACTTCACTGTACATTTTCTTGAACTGTATTGTAACTCTTTGAGAAGGGAGTTTTGTTCTTTGTTTCAATCATTCAAACATTGTATTTGGGGCAAGTGTAGGAGATGCAGAGCCATCTCTAGAGCGAGACTAGGAGACTCATAGCTATTTGTGGGACCTAGTTTTTTTTCGTGCAGCGTTGGACGACAGGAGATTACCACATCGAGTTCTTAAGGGAGTATTTATTTGATATGCATTACTTACGAACTCGGGACAAAGGTCCTAACTTTGCAAGATAGAGAAACTCAGAGTCACCACCTAGGTTAAGGCCTAGGACCCGTGCCTGTTCTTCTAATGAAATGAGTAACAACTCGAATTTCGTTGGAAGAACAGTAACCAGAGGGGTTCTTTTGCTCCGGGCCTTTGAACCTTATATTTTGCTCTGTTTGTTTAAGGCATGGTCCTTATAGATATCTGGATAAGGGTTATGGTGACAATCGGGGAAGGTGTTAGGCACCCCTCTTGCCCGGATGAATCCGGTTTCTTAACTTAAATTAGCATTTTTTGAAGAATTTGAACCATGATAACTTATCTTTTTATCCTTTATTTAGGTTATGCTTAATTCTAGGATGTAAATAAAGATGAATTTACAAAAAGAAAACTGAAAATAAGCGGTTGCAGCTTATTCCTGTTTGAGACCATGTGTCACAAATCCTGAAAGGATCTTGCAACTGATCTCAAGTAGGCCACCAAATCTAACGGAAAAAAATAGTGCAGGAAGAAAGGCAGAGGGGTTTATACCATAACTTCTGAGAGCATGGTACCACCTCGTACCTTACTTTGTAAAGGAAATTGCAGAAAAGTAAAAGAAATGCAGAGGGGTTTATATCATAAGTTCTGAGGGCAATGTGATTCAGAGAACTTATGTCACCACCCCATACCTTACTTTGTAAAGGAAATTACATTAAGCTTGTAAAAAAATGTAATTTTATCAGGGAGGGTTGGGCAGTGTAACCGCGTTTGTTTAAAAAAGAGGAGCTTGGAGGTTACCGAGATTTCAACGGCATAACGACGCTGTGTTGATGAGGGGACTTCGGGTTTGCCGAGATTTTAGCAGAACAACGGTGCTATTTAGATAATAGGCCGTTGGGTTCTCCGAAATTCGGCAGCGCAACGGCGCTGTGTTGGCGAAGGAGGCTCCAGAGTTGCTGAGAAATTAGCGGTGTAACAGCGCTATATGGCTAAAAGAACTCCAAAGTTATCAAAATTTCATCAAAACAACGACACTACTATTGAAAAGCTGCGAAATTCGGCAGAACAACGACGTTAAAGTAAGGATGTCGCTCTGAACCTTCGGAATTTCACCAGAGTGCCGATGCCCAGTGTTAGCTACCTAAAGTTTCTCTACTTTCTCTCTTCTAGAAACAAGATAGACTAGGGTTTTTGGGCTAGAAATACACTGAAGGGAGGTGTACATACACCAAAGAGAGAGAGAGAGAGAGGAGGACTAAGTTCTTTTTACTCTTACCCCCTCCTATTTATAGGAGTTGGGGGTAAAAAATTTTGGTGTTTCGAACCAATTTCGCCCTGGGCAGAATTGGTGATGTCATCTGGATGACATCGTCCCCGTTTGGCGCAATGTTTCGTCTTTTCTTGGTTTTTGAAAAATGTGATTTTCATCTTTTATTGGTTAGTTTCGAATGTTCGTAACTCTTCCGATTGAATTTCGATTGGCACGAGGTCAGGTCCGTTGAATTCCTCGTTCTGGGGGCTTTCCAATGAACCTAATATCGTACGCCTTTGGGGAAGCGAAGTGTCTTTTGGGTGAAAACAGAAGTTTTCGACCCAAAGTTAACTTTCGGATTAAAATGCCGTGTGCAAATGGGCTTACCGGTTTATACCGTAAAGGCGGGTGTTGTGTAAAATAAGCTTTTGGTTTGCCAAAAAAGAAGGTGCTGTGTAAAAACAGGCTTTCCGGTTGTTTAAAACGGCTTTCAAAAATCACTTTCTTCTAAAAACGCCCTAAAGACAGATTGAGAAAAATAGAACTGGTGCTCTGGGACTCGTCATAAGTTTCTTCCTTGCGACACCTATCATTAGTACCGCCTTGACAAAATTTGGTGTCTACAGATGCCCCTCTTTGGTAGAGGGTGCAATGCACTTGAATGCCAAAGTAAGGAGACAACAAAATTTTATCATTGGAGACTAATGATAGGCTTGCAAAACTCACATCGGATCCTAAGGCGTGCAGCCTTCACCGAGGAATCTTGTTGTCAGGTCATCGTGTGGAAACCTCTCGCCGACGGGTTTTGGGGTTTTGAAAATACTACCATTAGAACGAGTCTTGGGTGGACGTCGCTACTAATTAGTCGGGAGGGTCATCGAAAGTCAAGTTTGGGGACCTGACTTGGGAGGGACCTCAGGGGATATCTTTAAGACATCCAGTGCAGACTTTGATAACAGAGATGCCGAAGAGGCATCTGGTGATTGATACGACGGATCGTATGCATGATTTCGATATGATATTGTGTTTTAACATATATGGTTTTTAACGAGTTATCGTGTACAAACAGACTTACTCGAGCTTTGATTTGATTTGCAGGATCACTGCATGGAAACAGACTAATCCTGATTTGGAAGGTTACCGCGTAGAAATGGACTTACCCTGAAGAGCTACCGTGTGATAACGGATTTGCTTGGATTGGGTACTGTGTGATAACGAATTTACACTAGTTTGGAGGGTTACTGCATAGAGACGGAGTTACCCTAGAGAGCTACCGTGTGGTTACGGGTTTGCTCGAATTGGATACCGTGTGATAACGGGTTTACACCGGTTTAGGGGGCTACCACGTAGAAATGGACTTAACATGGAGAGCTCCCGCATGATAACGGGTTAGCTCAGATTTGAAACTGTGTGATAACGGGTTTACACTTGTTTGGATACCTCATGGGACTTCAGTTGTATGCTCAGGGTAGGCGCTCTCAGGGAGACTTGGTTGCTTGCTCAGGGCAGGTGCTCTTAGGTAGACTCTGCTTGTACGCTCAGGGTAGGTGCTCTCAGAGAGACTTTGGTTGCATGCTCAGGGCAGGTGCTCTCAGGGAGACTTTGGTTGTACGCTCAGGGCAGGTGCTCTCAGAGAGACTTTGGTTGTATTCTCAGGGCAGGTGCTCTCAGAAAGACTTTGGTTGTACTCTCAGAGCAGGTGCTCTCAGAGAGACTTTGGTTGCATGCTCAGGGCAAGTGCTCTCACGGAGACTTTGGTCGTATGCTCAGAGCAGGTGCTCTCAGGGAGATTTTGTTTGTATGCTCAAGGTCGGTGCTCTTATGGAGACTTTGGTTGTATGCTCGGGGCAGGTGCTCTCAGGGAGACTTTGGTTGTATGCTCAGGGTAGGGGCTCTCAGGGAGACTTTAGTTGTATGCTCAGGGCAGGTGCTTTCAGGGAGACTTTGGTTGTATGCTCAACGCAGGTGCTCTCAGGGAGACTTTGGTTGTATGCTCAGGGCATGTGCTCTCAGGGAGACTTTGGTTGTATCCTCAGGGCACTTATGCTGGGGATGATTCAAGAAATTGATGCTGGTTTAATGCCTAGAGGGACTCACACTGTTTTGATGCCGCTGGGGACTCACGCTGGTTTGATGCCTCGGGGGACTCACACATGGTTTGGATGCCACGGGGGTCTTGCAATGATTGGGATGCCTCAGGGGACTTACACTAATTTGGGTTGCCATAGGGGTCTTGCATTGATTGGGACGCCTCAGGGGACTCACACTGATTTGGGTTGCCTCAGGGGTCTTGCATTGATTGGGATGCTTGAGGGGACTCACACTGATTTTGGTTGCCTCAGGGGTCTTGCATTGATTGGGATGCCTCAAGAGACTCACACTAATTTGGGTTGCCTCAAGACCACCTCAGGGATCTTGCATTGATTGGGATGCCTCAGGGGACTCACACTGATTTGGGTTGCCTCAGGGGTCTTGCTTTGATTGGGATGCCTCAGGGGACTCACACTGATTTGGGTTGCCTCAGGGGTCTTACATTGATTGGGATGCCTCAGGGGACTCACACTGATTTGGGTTGCCTCAGAGGTCTTGCATTGATATGTTTCAAAATAACTTTTGAATAATTCTGTTGGGGGTTTGGTTATAAACTTCGCTGGGGAATTGGGGTGCATGACTCCTTGGGGGGTACAACTCTCTGGAGGTCCGAATATTTCGGGGGAGTCGATGTCATACCGACGAATTGCAGAATTGATTCTGAAGGGGATGTAAACATCCACCGATAGTGTCGGAATGTGGTCATGTTTGACCAAGTTTTGATGAATCCGTTGTCAGACGGATTGTACAAGCAGGGATTTCTGTCAAAAGGCGATTAAAAGGTCTTCGCACATATTGACTCTGCTACTGATTGATTGACTTGTTGGGAAGAAGGACAAAGAGTATATGTTCCCTGTTTGAGAGTTTAAACGTATGTGACTCATTGGTGAGGATGATACAAACAACAGCAGCATCCGTCGGGGATCTTCTATGCAATAGAGAGATTCTCCGACGTTCAACCATCTTGGCAGGGATTGCATGTCGTTTTTACTCTGATGGGGATAACCACAAAACTAGGTTTTCTTGGTTGTCCCAATCTGGCTTTGAATCAAACGGAGTTCGGATTGCTAAACGAGTGGGCCCAACTATGTTGGGGAGTTGACTTTCTGTCGAAAATATGCAAAGCATTGACTCTACTGGGGAGAAAGATTGCTCTGTTGGAGAGGCTCTGGATGGCAAAAGGTTGCCTTGGAATTTTCCAATGGTGAGTGAATGTTGATACACTCAGCTGGGGGAAAAGGTAGGGATGATTCTGCACCCTGGATTGGATTTGACAAGATTTAAACTCCTTTGGAGTGTTTGGACTCTGTCAGGGATGGTGCAAGATATGCTGGATTGTCTCCAAGGATCTTGAAATCCCGATGGAAAGATTTTGGGAAGCATTGGCTGCCTCTAGAATGCCCTATGCGGACTTTGTGGGGAAAATATATGTATATTCGGCTATTCGGGAGTACATGCAGCTTAATTTTGCCGCGAGGACACCGAATATAAAGCACTTCGAAGTCCTGGGGAATGCCAGCGGTTGACCGATTTATCTTTGAAAGACTGCAGGAATTCGCGAACGAACAATAGCCAGACGGGCTGAAACATGGTGAAAATTTGACGAAATTGGGGCAATATTCCCCAAAACTGGTTGAATATTCCCCAAATTTCACCCCAAGCGAAAAGGGATTTCGCCCCAGGCGAATCCCAATTTTGACTTGGGCGAAATTGGAGGTGTTGTACGGATATAAATATCCTTACGATGTTTATTTCATTCATTTTCAACTCGTTCGAGTTCGTTTTCGCTTTGAGATTCTTGGTTTTCTTTACGCGTACTTCGCGCGTTTCTGAGTTTTCCTTGGTTCTTAGTAGACATGGTGCACCGACTCCACATTCGAGGGAGGAGGGATATAGGGAGGGAGTCCTCTGGGGACGAGAAGCGGGATCACGCTCCTGGGTATCAGGGTACGCTTCTGACGCGTACGACTGGTCATCTTTTGCGATTCTACCGCGCCAGACAGGTATGTCCTTTGGACTCAGTTTTTTACGATTCTTAGATTTTAGGAATGCATTTAGCTTTTGAGGCTTACTCTCATTTAGGTCGCATTGCTCTTTATTTACCTCTTACCTTTTACACAGGCTCTTCCTGTCATGACCTCGAGAGGGTCAGTGAGGGACACCAGGACAAGATGGAACGGCTTACATCCCCAAGCCCAAGCGTATATACAAGGGACAGGGCTAGATAGAGTTATACACAAAGATACAGAGGGTGTGGGGGCAGTCTTTGTGCTAGCTCTAGTAGAGCGATGGTGGGACACGACTCACACTTTTTACTTCCCGTTCGGGGAAGTTGCGATGACTCCCGTGGGTTTTTCATCACTGACAGGACTTCGGATGGGAGGGATTCCCATTCTGCCGACATCAGTTACAGTGGTAGAGGTTAGAGAGCTTATGGGAGTGCCAGAGCCTGACCCACGGGACCCGCCCGGTAGGCCTCCACATACTTCCTCGCCGAGGCTACGGATGAGCAGATTAGATCACTGGCCGGTGAGACCAGCAGAGCCAGGTGATGGATACTATCACCAGTTGGTGATGAGTTTTGTTATGTCTCTTCTGGGGCGCACCCTGTTTAGCAACACAGAGAACACAGTTCATAGAGACTTTCTTAGCATAGTCAGCAACATTGACAGATTGGCGGACTACAACTGGGGAGGAGTAGCTCACTGTAGACACCCCATTTTGACCGAATCCTAAATAGCTTGGTTTGACTAAAAACTCTTCAAATCATTGAACAAGAGTCCCAAATTTCATCCTAAGGTAGCATAGGGTCATAGCTAGGCCCCTGCAAAATTTCGTCAAAATCCGATAAGAGGCTAAATAAGACGAGCCGAAGGAGAAACACAGTGCAAGTAAAGGGGGTGAATTATCCTGGGACAGGTCCGAATAGGACATGATTGTAGTGCGCCTATCAAAATTCTCGTGCAAACTGGCTCCCATCAAAATGGTAGTGCCAATATCAGCACCCGAAGATTTCAAAATATACCAATTTAAGCCTCATTTTTTCAAGGAATTAGGGTTTCTTTAACCTAATTAGAGAGAAAGAGAGAGGAGAGGAGCGAGAAAGGGGATCTTGGATTTTTTTTTACAAACTCTAGCCTTCTTCTCCTGCGAGATCTCACCGGAATCCGGACGACCCGGAGATTCGACCGCCGGAGTGCCGCACATCACCACTACCTCCTTTGCTTTGGTTAAGTCCCTCATCCTTTGATCCTTATTAGTTAGATTGTGATTGTAAAACCATTTTTCCTTGAACTTTAAACCCTAACACCGGCAAGCTTCCATGAAATCCGGCGAGTTTCGTCAAAGTCCGGCTATTCCTCACGAGATCCAGTCCATTACTTCCTTCTCCATCATGTTGAAACCCTTTTGGACTTCTATTTCCATCTCTCTTTTAGGGTTTAATTAGGGGGTCTGACAAAGACTGCAAGGTTTTTTTTTTTTTTTTTTTTTTTTAAGATTTTTGATTTGAGAGGACTGTAACATAGGAGATCAAAAGAAGAAAATTAGAGGGAGAGAAAGTTGCAGAGAGAAAGTTGCAGAGAGAAAGTTGCAGAGAGAAGAGGGCTGAAGAAGAGAGCCATTCCTTCATCATAATCTTCATTAAACTTTTCTTTTTCCTTCTCAAGTCATAGTTTGATCGTTCTTCTCCGGCTATTGCGCTAGATTCCGGCAATTTCTCTGTGAGATTCCCATTTGGCTCCCATCTCCTTAACTTTTTCCTCCTAATTTCATTAGATCCATCTCTTTCCACCTGAATTTACTTCTCCATTACAGGCACTATTTTTCAATGAAACTTCAGCCGTTATCATCATCTTCAACCTCAAGCAACCACACTAAGAGCTGATTCTTGTTGAAAAATTCAGGGAAGAGGTTTGCATTTTCTAAAAAAAGAAAGAAATTGATTTTCTAGAAAGGAGAAATTCAGAGTGCTATTTTCGTTTTTGGAATTTGATCTTACTCGTATAATCTTTATCATCTTCCTTGGTCACTATTATTCTCTTCCAACCTTCTCTGCAATTTTTAGAAATCAGAAAACTATACTTTTCGGTTCTATTTTGGATCTATCATTACCGGTGATCTCTTCAATAACCCCATAAGAACATGGCCATGGCTATCTTTCTTGGCTGTTCATCAAAAGCCTGTGGGTTCTAGAAGTTTAAAACCCATAATTTGGGTCGGATTGGTTTCGTTGCATGCAATCGGGAGTCATTCACTCGATACACTCAGCAAAAGGAGAGAGAGGCCTACAATTTTCAATGTGGTATGAATTCTAAACCTTTAATTTCATCATATCGCTACTGTTATGTTTTTTCGATATTTTTTAGGTAATCTCAGTCCTGATTGCTCACAAATCTCTTTTGAGAAGCTAGTGCAAGAAATTAGGAACAAAATAAATGGGAACTCACTGAAATTTGGTGTGTATAATGCTTAATTGTCCATTAAATAAACTGGTTAGGATGTCTACTGAAATAGATTGGTTGTATGCCTTGGATTAAGTTAAGGTTTTGTTCCTTTCACAATCTAAATGTTCTTCTCAGTTTTCAAAGTCTACACCACATTCGAGAACCCAAATTGAGTTAGCTTTGAAGCCAACACTTCACTTGGATTTTGCAGCCATCACACCCTTTTGATAATGACAGCCCCTTTTCTAGCCTTGTTTTGGCAGCCATCTTTTCATTTTGATAATGACAACCCCCCATAGAGCATGGTTTTAGCGGCCCTCTCTTCATTTTGAAAACGACAGCCCTCTGATTATGGCAACCATCACTCTTTTCATTTTGATATTGATAGTCTTTTAAATATTAAAAGATAAGATAAGTTTTTGCAATTGTTAATGCATGGCTGTGCCAATATCATTTCCCAAGGGTTTAAGGGTATAGCATTAATAAAATAAGTTTATATGCCTGTCCAAGTAAAAGAGAATGATATAGATAATTGAAAATTTTCATTAAGGTAATACAATGCTTTGTAATCGTGTATCTTTTAGTACCCACATCATTGTGTTTACAAATCATATGGAATTGACACCTGTATGGTAATGTATTTAACTGCTAAGAGAATTTCAGAGTAGTGCCATTTATTGGTATGCTTAAAAGCATGTAAAAAAACACAATATGTAGGCCTAAGGTATCATTTATTGATGTAATAAATTGATGTACTTAGAACTATAGAATAATAGAATTATTGGATGAAACATTGCCCAGAAACCATGGTACCGATAAACTAATAAGTGATGATGTAAGTACTGATTCATTCCAATAACTACTAGTCTCTTTTGGACGATGCATTTATTATTTGTTTATATTATAAAATCCTTATTATGGTTGTACGCTAATGATTGTTTGCCAAAGTTCATAAGCGGTTATTTCTTTGATTGCTAGTTTTGTACCTTTGTGTTTAGGATTTTCCCTAGCTTCGGGGAGCCATTTTAGCTATTTAGGAATTCACTTCCATAGGTGAAGGGCGATGAAGGCATTAGCCCAAGCCCATCTTTAGAGGGACTTACTAGGTTAGGGTAGTACCCTTTTTCTTCGTCTTCCCTCTTCTTTAGATAGAGAGTGTGTAGTCCTTAGAGTTTTTAGTCCTTTAGATACCCTTAAACCTTTTGTTCCCATTCATTGCAAGGGTGATGAAGGAGTCATCCCAAGCCCATCCTTAGGGGACTTACTCGATCCTAGTATCACTCCCCTCTTTTATTTAGAAGACTTTCTTAGCCCTTTCGATACCTTTAGACACTAGTTCCTCATTGCAAAGGCAATGAAATAGTCATCTAGAGCCCACCCTTTTAGGAGACAAGCTATGTCTCATATAAAAAGTTATACCCTTTGGAGACAGGTTTTGTCTCATGAGTGAGTTAACCCTTTAGAAGACTATCCAAGTCACACGTAGTTGCACCCCTTTCTAGTTGAAAACCAACTTGGTCTGTTAGTTGCCATATTCCTATTTATCATTGCAGGGGCAACGATAGGGATACTTGGAGCCCACCTCTGCATTTAGGAGACTTGTCCAGTCTCGCTACCACCATTCTCTGTCTCTTCTTCTTCTAGGAGACCTTCTTCAGTCTAGTTTGCGGTCTCTTAAGGGCTTATAGGTTTAGGAGTCAATCCACAGGCTAGGAGTCAACCCCATAGATAGGAATTTGTCCTTTAGTGTTAGGAGTTAGTCTTTCAGGAGTCTTTCAAGAGTATGGTCTATTGTCATAGGTAGCTAGGATTCTGTCCAACCTTTCATCAAGTCTTGGGATTCTGTCCAACCCCTCCAAAGTTTCGGAGTCTGTCATACCTTTGCAGAATTTAAGAGTCTGTCTTACCTTTGCAGAATTCACGAGTCGGTCCTACCCCTACAAAGTTCTAGTGTCTATCCTACCCTTATAGATATAGGAGTCGGTCCTACCCTTATAGATGTTAGGAGTCTGTCATGCCTTTATAGAGTGTAGGAGTCTGTCCTTTCCTTTTGTGAGTCTGTCTTTACATAGGAGTTCCCCTTTAAGCTCTAGGGATTATGTCCTTAGCATTGACACTTTGTCAGGCATGGATCACGGAGTGTGGTCTTATAGGTTCCCTTTAGTTGAAAGGGTGAAACATTTGAAATTTAAAAATATTTAAATATTCAAAAACACTAGAAACAAAAAAATAACAAAAATATCTGAAAAGTCATGAGTCATTAGGAGAGTAGTTAGGAAAGTCTGTTCCGAACTACATTGGCTTGATCCTCTTCCACGAGGTACGTAGGTAGCTTGGGATCTTTATCCCAGGTCCAGTCAAACCTTCAAAAATAAATCATTTAAATCCTTTCAAAAAAATAGAAATCCTTCAAACAAATCTTTACAAACTCTTTTTGAAAAGATCTTCCTTTAGAGTTAGGAGTTTGTCCTAGACGTCTTCAGTGCTTTAGAGTTAGGAGTCTGTTACGCATTTGTCCGGTCGGTTGGCGATACTCTTCGCTGACTGATGACTAGATTAGGATGCGCCAGTGATCCCATTGTTTTTCTTAGGACACACAGCCTAGTCGCACATAGGTATAGGAACCACCTGCATTAGTTTATGGCTAAAAACTTGCATTTAGTTAGGGCATATAAGGCGTCTTAAAATCCATAATTCACTTGAACTTAAGTAATCGTACAAAAAGTTTTAGAAACTAGTTGAGTCTAGTTGATCGAGTCTATGATATCAGTCCTAGAGGTGTTAGGCATTGTAGTTTAGAATAGACGCTAGAACTACGTGGCCTTGATTCCTGTGAGAGGTAGGGATGCGTAGGCAGCTTCGGATGAACATTAGACCATCTGAAGATTCAGGCAAAATTTTTTTTATTAAAGTCAGGGTTTTTTGTGTCGTATCACATGTTGAGTTGAGTCGTGTTGTGTGTTTTGTTGTGTTTTCTTACTTTCCTGTACAGACCTTATACCTTTAGATGTAGTATGCATGTGTTTGCCCACCAGAACTTAGAGATCAATTAGGCATGACACTCATAACCTAGCTACGCTTAGGTGACACTTCTTTCATGTATTTTGTGTGTGCTTATTATTTCCATCATCGAGTCATGCATGTTTAGGTAGACATTTTCTCGGGGATATCTGTTCCCATTTCATATGATTTTCGCCCAAAACTCTTCAATATTAATGAAAATGGCATAAGAGACCGGGTGCTTGTACTCGGGTGGATGGGGCTGCTCTTCAGACCTTCCTCATTTCGTCACCAGGCATGGATCCTATATATACCTTTGGATTTATCCATTGCACAGAGTATCTTTTAGGTTCCAGGACCGACTTCCCTGGATGTCGACTCTTTCTTATTGTAGGTATGTTTTGGTTCCGGGCTCATCCCCGAATTAAGAGGTATCTTATATGCATCGCCACTCATGCCGTAAGGGGCACTCTTTCGAGAGTTCCTTGGTAGAGCTCTGCTTCACATGTGGAGATATCAGAGGCCGCTGGGGGCTCGTCCCTCACCTTCCTCTGGATCGGGGTCCAATGGCTGGCGATTCTGCTGGGGATCTTTCGAGATATTGCCTAACTCTGTTAAAATGTCATTTTTACTAACTTTGAAGAAATTTGGGCCAAAACCAAGTTAAATGGGAACTTTATCGTTAGAAATCCAGGGTCACCAAATAGGTGTTTAAAACAAGGGATAAATATACTGCACAACATACATTATATCATATTTTTTATTTCTTTCATTATTTTTTATTATCGTTAGCTCTACGGGATAGATACAGCGTGTGCCAAATGGGAGGTCGTGACCCTGATGGAACTGTTGAATCTATTTTCAAGCTATGTGCCGGTGCTGCCCCGTGAACACTAGGTGTACTTGTGTTCTGCAGTAACCAGTGAGCAGTGAACATACTCTGTATAACACTAGGCGTACTTGGGTTATACAACAAAAGTGGTCATATGCATAGTGCCCTATAGATTGAGTCCGGAGCCATATTTTCATTTTATATATTTTATATATTATGTACATAAATATATTTGCTGACTTAGTGAAACCCAACTAGGAGGTGCATGTCTTTATATATATATATATATATATATATATATATATATATATATATATATATATATATATATATATATATATATAGCGACGAACATGTGTTGCTTACACATGTGGAGCCTAGAGTTAGGAGCCCTGTCCCATTTATAGACTAGGGTAGCTCACCTTATGAGGCTACAACATGGTCTTAGTACACTCACAAGTCTGTCATGAGTCGAGACTTCTTTGACTTTGCTAGATTGTATTAGGGCTGGTGCCTCTGGTTATGGTATATATATTAGTATATATTGATTAGTAAATTAGAGCCTACTCCTTAGTGAGGTATCCTTATCTAATTCAAATCAATTATATCCATACTTTGTTCAGATTTGGATATGGTCTGTGGCTTTCATTTGCCATTATCATGGCCATAGTCTATCTGACTCTCTGATTATTAGAGTGGAACTTACTCTTTAGTAAGATTTCCTTATCTATCCTGATCAAATATATCTGTATATCACCTGGATGAAGATCTGGTTGATGGCTTCCACTTGTCATAATTATGGTCATGGTCTATCATCCGATTCTTTGATTATATGTCAGACCCATATCCTTTGTTAACCTACCAATTGATTATTATATGAGGACTTGTTGTTTAGTAATGTTCTTTTATCTATTCCAATCAAACGTATTCGTTTATTATTCAAATTTGAATCTAGTCGGTGGTTCTTACTCACCACCATTATGGCCATGATTTATCCATTGAGTCTTTGTTTATACATTCAGTTTTATTCCGTCTCCAGAAGTTATATACTGTGTACTGTTTTTTAGATTAGGACCTACTTTTTAGTAGGGATTCCTTGTCTAAGTTAATCAAACATATTCATTCATTTTTTAGAGTTTGGACTTGGTCCATGACCTTACTTTGTCATTCCTATGACCATAGTCCATCATTTTTTATCTTCTTGATCATACAGTTATTGATATTCATCACCAGATCTAGATCCGGTCTACGACCTACTTCTGTCATTTTGTGGCCATGATCTACTTTCTGATCTACGGATCATCTTTGATCAATGATGAAAAATTCAGTGTCGCTAATTGTATCCTTCCCGTATGATTTGATCACGATCAGATTATGTCCCACCTGTTGATTGTGAGTTTATTTTGCTGACATTTATTCGAGTGTGTGTGTTCTTGTAGAGAGCCTCACTTTATCTTAACCCTGTTGGCATACCCTTTATGATTAGCTACTTCAGACCTGTTGACAAACTCTATGTGCTTATCTTACCATATCTCCTTGCATAGATGTCATGTTGTCAGATTTTACCCATGGGAAAGATATATTCGTATCATCTTTTGCCTTAACTTGCATTTGACATTTTCATTTGATTACCTTATACTGAACTCTAGTGTTTGTCAATTCCATGGCAGGAGTCTGACTTTGTTGGCTTCACTGATTTGCAATACCTGTTTCCTTTCAGCTACTTCTGACTAGATGGCTAAATCTGGAAATGCCCCGGATATGAATGAGATGATGAAACTAATACTTCAACAGATGAATAGAATGAATGAAGAAATAGCCCATCTGAAAAGCGATAGAGGTTATACCTCTAAGGAGCTTGTTCCTCAGCAACCCCAGTTATCCCTCCGGTAAAAACCCGACCTGCCATATTAACTGTGGATGATGAGTTTGACGAAGAGCAGAATGCGGAAGAAAACTGTCTTCCTCATCTTGATAGACCTGACAAGGGTAAAGGGATAGCTGATAGACTGGACAAACTGACCCAAAAAGTGGAGAATATGAGATTTCAGGGTCCTAAGAAGCTAAATATGTCAAACTTTATGATAGCCCCGGGTGTCGTCTTACCGCCAAGGTTTAAAGTACCAGATCTAGACAAATATGATGGAACAGTTTGTCCTAGAAGCCATCTAAAGTCAGTCATCACTCTATTACAACAACATGGCCTGTTCCCGAAGAAGGAAATAGATGTTACTAAGAGAGACCTGAAGATGCTGAAGCAGGGGCATAATGAAACTTTCACTTCCTTCATCAGAAGATGGAAAAGGAAGGCTGCTCAAATGACCCATAGATTGTCAAATGAAGATCAGATCAAGATTGTCATAAAAAGCCTATCTTCCCAATATTTTCATTTTATGGTTGCACAATATTATCCAGACTTTAATCATTTGGCTAAGACTGGAACTAGAACCGAAGATGCTTTTGCTAATGCTCTGTTTGGTTCACCGGTTTTTTTTTTACCCGGGAGTTATGTGGGAGAAAAAAATACCCAGGGAGATAGGTGGGAAAAAAAAAGTCCTAGAAGTATCCCGGTAAAATATAAAACCCATGTTTGGTTCACCACACTATGGTAGGAAAAAATAAGTCCTAGAAGTATCCCGGTAAAATACAAAACCCATGTTTGGTTGGGTGGACTATGGTGGGAAAAAAAACCCTCTCTTATCTTATTACGAAAAATAGTCTACACCTGGCAAACGGGTGGGTTGGGCCGGCTCAACCCGCGGGTGATGCGGGTGCGGGTCCACAGGTGGGGTGAGGAAATGACCCGCATTTTTGCGGGTCAGAATTTAGGTGACCCGTAAAAGCCCGCGGGTGGGCCGGGTCAACCCGCGGGTCAGCCGCAAATATGGGGATTGTAATAATTCTCATGATTATACAGCATCTGTTTTTCCCATAATTCTGACTGGAAGCTATATTTGATTACTAATTTGACACCACCACGCATAAGAACCATATTGAATTGTTAAATAAACTTTACATTTATAAGGCTTTAAATAATCTCTGAGCCCCTTCAATTTGTCCAGTAATATATATAATACAATAAATGAAGGGGAGTGATATCGACATGACCATATTTTAATAACGGCACAACTAACTATGCTAGAGGGTTGATCCTAACCCTCTATAGATCGGAGGGTTAGAATGAACCAATGGAAATAATTTTGGGGCATAACCTATTTAGGCTATGGCCCATCTAATGGACGGTTTGGATAATCCTATGGTGCGGGCCGTACCGTACTTTTTATAAAGTGAGGAGTGCCCTCATAAAAAACCTGTCCTGCACATAACATTCTGAAAAAAATTTCAAAAGACGGTAAAAATGCGGGTGCCCGCGGGTTGACCCAACCCGACCCGTGTTTTTGCGGGTTGGGTCACCCGCAGGTTAGTTTTGACGGGTAACTAAAAATTAGACCCGTGTCCGCAAATTTGCGGGTGGGTCGGGTCGACCCGCGGGCACGGGTCGCTTTTGTCAGGTCTAGTATATACTCTTTCTCTGTAGTTAGATGGGTCCCACGTTACATGGTTGAATCAAATGGTCCCGATTAATTTATTTTGTGGTGGGGTTCACTACATGCCTATGATCCAATCCAGACGTTCAATGGGCCCGGCATAAATAGACTGGCACGTAATCATCGTAAATAAGCTTAAATGGAAAAATCTTGATATATTTGATGGTTGGGATAAAACAAGAACACAGGATTTTCGGGGCATGGTCTTTTTACATTGGGCCCCAACAAAATTCTCTTTTGGGTGGATGCCACTGCATTTGGAAAATCATGACGAACTAATACGATTGTTGTTTTCTACATCTGAAGGGTAGACATTTTATGAGAACATAAGAACGTTGTTTATTTCTATATAGAGTGAAGGAAAAAAAAAACGGTTTGCATCATTAAGTACAATCCGAAACATATTTACAGGCAATACACATGTGCTCAAAAAAGAAATGTACACCAGCAAGACGCATAATAACCATATCTAAGTAGGAAAGGAAGTTGAGCCGACAGAACTTGTTGACGCTACTGGATACCCTTGAACGCTGGTCTCCTCTTCCCCATGTTGTGTGCACCCAGTAGTACCAAGTAAATACCCATGAAGGGCAACATCTGCCTCCTGCCTCGTCCCATATGAGCGGTAACAAGCTCCACTAAACTTGTTCACCTGAAGATGGCAGTCCTGCCAATTGTCAAAAACCCCAACTTGCCTTCCCTTGAAAACCACGTAGAACTTCTGTTTTGCCATTCACCTACAGGAACGCACAATAAGATTACAAGTAAACAATAGTTTCCATAGACATGCAACAGAGAAAGGGTTCATAAACATAACCAAATTAAAAGAATGTTGAAAGACTTGAAGCACAATTAACCTCCATAAGCATTTTGCTCATCTAAGTAGCCACCACCTAGAAACACTTATATCAGTAGAAGACTCACCTTTGCTGCACTTTCGCAGGAAGCCATTTCACATACGATTACTCTCCATCACAGAGTAGCCACATGATATGAATTAAATGAATCTCACAAGTACCCCATGTGATTGTTCAGTAAAATACATGGTAACATCTACGACAATGTTTTATAAAGCATGGTCATTAAAGCAGGAGGCGTAGATAACACTTACATTAGTAGAAGGAAATTTAATAACAATTGTTTTGCAAATTAACATGCCAACCATATTGTCTAAGTTCAAGCAGAGTACCGAAATAAAACCATAGAAGCAACCACAACCACAGCACAACAGTAACACAACTGATGTCCGAAGGAGATCAGTCACTCTACTCACTCCCTCCCAACTGACCGGGTCCGAAAGAACTTTGCGACATACATTTCTCGGAGGTCCTTCGGACGGCGAACAAACGATCGCCCCTCTGCGAGGTGTGTGCTCAGATAGTCATATATGTCAGCGACCGCTGCACGATCAAGACCATCAATTTGTTGCAGTGCCTCCATGATCTGGTCACACAGAATGTTCTCCTTCTCATTATTCTCTTTAAGAACAGCGGTATTCTCTTTAATAGCAACCGCAACCTCGGAGACACTGGCGGCGAAATTGTTTATAGTGGAATTCAAATCAGTGGAACCTCGCCTCTTGCGTCTACTATGACCTCCTTCCCTACTTCCCTCCTCGTCCATACTCGTGTCCATTGGACTTGGTGCCTGACGAGAGGTCGACCTACGAATATTTGGCCTACTCGATGAAGTGTGTGTCATAGGGGTCGGCATCTGAGGAGCACTGAAATCCTGAGAATGTTCACCCAAACAATCATCATGGGAGAGGAACTCTGTGAAGCTATCGTCTTCGGTAGGTGGCATTTGAGGAGTGTAGAATTCCTCGACAACTGGCCGTGGCGGATCCCTGTTATTTCTCCGAAATCCCCCATCTGCGATGTCCTTCCCAAATATTTCAACCCAGTCATCATACAGCGCATAAGGTTTCTTGAAGAATTTACCTGTATCGGGGTTATCCTACACATCAAAGGAGACTATATCAATTAACAAATATATTGACTGGTGGGAAGGGAAAGCTTTAGTGTAGTTAGGCACTTCTTACCCTAACATAAGCCTCACCAACGTCATTCGTAACCGTGAGCCTCTTCAACTCACAGTCCCAGCCGAACCCACTCCTGTTTACTAAGCCATGCAGGATCTTAAATATTTTCTTCATTTGTTTCACATGATTCTCGATTTGTGTGCGCTTCATATGGACGCCGAAAGTCTCATTCACAACCGTCGTACAGTATACATAGGCACTCTCTTTGAATCCGTTGAGGCATGTCTGCCCCTCCGCAAATTGCTGTTTCAATGCTGCAAGTAAGACCTTATCCATCTCTGTAGACCATCTCGCATTCTTACCTTTATCGGTCTCAGCTTCGTCATCCATAACCTGAAAAGATTTCAGTTGGGCAAAATGCAAGAAAACAGAACATTATCAATGCTTTTACAATGTTCTCATAACCATGATTTCCGAATTGCAGTGGCTCATCTTGTCATTCTGTATTACCACAATTGATTCACCAACCCATGCAATCCAACAGTCATACAGATTAGGCAAGCACGCATGACTATAATATATTTTGAATACAACAATTACCTAACAGCCAACAGCCAACAGTGAACAATATATAGTATTAGAAGATACAGAGTTCTATATAAGTTGATTATTCCATAGCCTTCACATAGAATATGTTATTAGCTTGCCCTGTTCTTTCCCTGTATCGTAAAGAATGAGAACAGAATGCTCGTGACACAATACAGATTCATCCAATGCCACCAATTTATATGCTCATCCTGCAAGAAAGAAGATATAGGGAGACACTAATGTCGTAGGAGAAGGAACACCCAACTGTTAAAATTGGTTAGGCATCAGAAACCTGAAAAGATTCTTTTCTTCTTATTTATCATGTGGGATTGACTTACCTACGCCATAGATGGATGCTGTGTTTTTCTCTAGCACAATGGATACTTACATTTCAAATGCCCATTTAATATGCCATTGCAATGGTCACCCAAAAAGACAGCAGTGTGTACATTGCATCACGCATAACAGCCAACAATATTTGTTTAAGTAGAGGACTTTGTGGATAGTGGATTAGTGTGTCATTTATGTTTACAATATTTGTTTAAGAAAAACCAGTTTATGAAGGGTACTAAAAACCATGAACCTTGGTTTGTGCTGTGAACTGGCTAGAGATTCAGTCGAGCTTTGTCTTGACCTGCCTACACTAGAGACTAATGAAAGTCTGATTCTGTCTCTAGTTTCCATAGCGTAATTACAATGACAGTCTCAACCAAAACCTTCGGCTTCACTGTCAATAAAAAAAGAGTGTGTTCTAAGGATGAAAGAACACATCTTTAAACGTTTTTTTTTCTTTTTTTTTTCATAATTTCTGAACTTCATTTAAAGATATGTAAGGGTCTGGTTGGTTGCACAATTTTTGGGGTTTACTAGTTTGTTTTGTTGGTTTTGAGGTGCCACGTCATCTATTAGTAGTGTTTGGTTGCCTAGAAGACTACTTACTGTAGTCCATATGTCATGCCTTCTGTCCCCCCACCAAACTAATTGGAAAAGGTTTTTGCTTTCCTAGTAGTCTTGGGATTTCACACTCTTCTCTCTTTCTCTCTTCTATTTCTAGATATTGGTAATGACACCGAAATTTTTTTGTATGTGATGGCACTGTTAAACTGTAACATTGATTATCAAGTGGACAAAAGTCATGGGAAACATCTCCATTTTTTAGAAAAGAAGATACAAACAGATCTCGGCTTTGGGGAAGTGCAAATACTCCAACTTGAACAACAAAATAGGAATCTATATAAAAAAATTAACCAAAACATAGGATTCCTGTGATGTAAAAGGTACTACCCATGTACCAAACCCGCGCACCAGTGGCTAAAAAGTATTCTATTTTGTTGTATTGTGAACCTTGTTCCGAAGAAAAGCAGGCCGTATTGTGAACCTTGTTCAGAAGAAACCAGTTCTCTACATCTTCTGAATTTGAGTGACATGTTTACAGTAAAAAGTATAGTTTATGTTATGACCAATCATGCAAAAAAGTAGAAGCACCCCATTGATGTCTGTTTTATCATAGTCCATACTGTTCTTTCATATGTCCGACAACATCCATTCTAGGCAAAGTGCCTCCATGAAAAAAATACAATGGATGAGATGCATATTTAAATTTCGCATCATCACAATGCTTTTGTTGTGCTTGTTGTATGGGTGAAAAAGAGAGAGCGTAAACTGTAAGCAAGGTGCAAGGCACAAGTCTGTTGGCCTGGCATCCCATGCCATAAGACACAAGGCATCTATAAATGAAATATATCAATATTTAAGTAGATTTAACTTCAATAATAGAATTTATAATAAATTTAAAACAGCATTTGCAAGATACATATTTAAAGTTATAATTGCAAATATAAGACCCTAGAAAGCAAAAACTATGATAGTTAATTCGATTAGAGAGGCATATGTTTGAAACAAAATAGATGTATTCATGAAGCATTTGTGAAGCATCTGGATATTGTGTCATGTCAGATGTTATCTTTTAATGTGCTTTAAAAGATGTATTTCAAGTTTCATGTTTGGATTTTTCTTATTTTGTATGCTGTGAAAGAGTGTCATTGTTCTTAGTTTTGTCTTTAGTGAAAATCTTTAGTCCCATATCGGTAATGCAAAAGACCGTTCATGGGTTTATATAGACTATCGAGATTCTCTAACAGTTGGGATCTAAAAAAACTAAAGACAGTTGTATAACAAACTTTTCACATAGGTTCACGAGCCATAGTTGTTTTGTCCGTTACACAATGTGTGTTTTGCAATGAACGGTCATTCTAATGGTCACTTACTAAACAAATGCATTTGTGAACAATTTATATTAGTGAGTGGTTGAGTTTTCCTATTTAGGAAGATGCTCTCTTCTTTTTCATATACAGTTTTTACAGACACTATTGTCTTCTTTGCATTCTCTTCTATTCTCTTTGTTCTTTCAAGTAAAGGTGGACAATGCGTGTTTGCAAGGCCTTTGGTTCTGTGAGTGAATTCTAGAGGCAAACATCATCAACCCATATGCATCATTGAGTCGTCAGATTGGGGGCAAAGTTTGTCTTAAGGACAGAGGGTTTTGACTCATGATTCAAGTCGATAACTGATCTAAATTCTTTGCAACCACATGTTCTTATGTTTTTTGTAGCTCTCTCTCTCTCTCTCTCTCAACTCCAACACCATGGGTAGACATCTCAAAGGATTTTGTAGTGCAATTGCCTAAGGCAGCAAGGAGTTTGGATAACATATTTGTGATTGTGGACGCATTCTCCAAGATGAGTCAGTTTGGATAACGTATTTTTTTCAATGAAGTTGTAAGGTACCATGGGATACCACACTATTGTTTTAGACAGAGATGTAAAGTTCAGCATCCAATTATGGAGTTGTCTTTCGAAGATGCTGGGAACAAATATGAGATTTTGTAGCCCATACCACCCCGAAGTGATGGTAAAACCGAGACGGTCAATAGATCGCATGGAAATATGACGGGAACAGCTATGAAGAACTTCAGAAGTTGGGACTTAGTCTTGCCCAAAGTGAAATTTGAATTTAACTGTTTGGTGAATCACACTACAGGATATTCTCCATTTCAGATAGTGTTGGGGAAGAATAAACAAGGGCCCTTAGACCTTATTCCACTGCCAGTACATCTGAGAAAATCCCTAATAAAGTTGAGGAATGTTGGAAAGTTTGCAGCAGATAGACACAAAAGTGAGAGAAACCATCCTAAAACATATAGCCAATTAAAAGGAGAAGGCTGAGATGAAAAGAAGGAATTTAGCCTTTGAAGTTGCAGACAAGGTCTGTATATGTTTTTCCCCAAAGAGATTTCCCAGTGGTTTGTACACCATGTTGAAATCTTGGCAACGATAGATGACAATGCTTATCAGGTGTTGCTTCCAGAAGGGTCGACAATTGATAATCCGTTCAATGTCAGGCACATCTATGCCTTCTATGATAATACTGCTGAGAACTCATGGTCAATTTCTGTTCAAGAAGAGGAGGAGGGTGATGCAAAAGCATAAACTAAGAGGGATTATATAGAGGAGGTCGCAGCCAAGTTTCAGGGGAAATAAGACCACTCCAAACGTGTCAGATATTCTCCCCTTATTTTGATAATGATCCTCCACAATAGGATGAGAATTTTTTTTTTCTTTGTGAGATTTTCACTTTATGAGTTGTTTCAAGAAAATTGCAAATCAGAAACTGAGTCAACTCAACCAAGTCCAAGGTAAATTCATTGAGCTTTTAGAATTGTGTCTGTTAGCATATCTTGCTGGGCTTTAAACATGATGTTAAAACCATTGCATGTTTGCTCATTATTGTTTTTTGGCAGCGATATTTTTGAAAAATCAATGGTTAATATATAAAAGGGCGAGATTGGATCCCAAAAACCTGTTAATATATAACAGGTGGGCAGAGCTGGATGTAGACCCTGCATGATTTTCTAAAGAACTGATGGCTATTGCTTCAAATTTAGTTGAGGATACAGAGGTATTTCTACTTCAGATTTATGAGACATTTGACAGACGAGAGGAGTAGTAAACTGGGTTTGTTTATTAATAATTGTTGAAGTTAACAGACACTTCAAAGCAAACAGAAGTTAACAGACAGAGGAGTAGTAACCTGTTCTCTAGAAACTGTAAGAACAGCTGGAGCAATCTGTGTTTCTCAGAATGTGATCAGATTGCAGAGAAGCCCATGACGTCTAATAGTGAAAGAAATAAAATAAAGTGACAAATAAAATTTGAAATGAGGAAGGAGAAAAATCAGCATAAGGATAAACAGAAGGAAGTTGCAGAAAAAATCCATGAAAAACACATTTTTAGAAAACCCAGTTTTTCCAAACTGAGAGAGAGAGAGAGAGAGAGAGAGAGAGAGTCGCTCTAAACCTCGTTGTGAGTCGAGCAAAGTATCGAATTTGAAGAGAATAAAGTTACATAGAAGGGTGTTAGAATGAAGCACTAGTCATATAGAATCCAAAATTAGTACACCATATACGTGGCATATGAAACTATGTGCCATACAATCCAACCTCAACCACCATACATGAACCATACAAATTTCAGAAACAACAACCATATCAAGCAGAGGGTGTATAATCTCTCCACATAGCTGAACATATTTCTGTCCTAATTCTATCTCCTTCTATCCCATCCTGAGCTCTACTTAGCCATGGCTCCCTACGCAGTTCTTCCTCATGTAATTCCTCCTCATCTTCTGGTCTTCCACCTTGCCTACTTGTGGAGGCTAATTCACTATCGCCAGAAGCAGCGAATTCACGATCGACAACACCAAGAAGCCCATCCTGAGGCATTACGCCTCTAATGAAGTTGTGAATACAACAACAGGCTATCACTAAATCAACCTGTTTGGGGAAGGGGTACATTGGTTCCCCGTGGAGCACGGCGAAACGCTTCTTAAGCACACCAAATGCACGTTCAATTACATTTCGGGCTGAAGAATGCCTATGATTGAATAGTTCCTCAGCGGTCCGTGGCCTGTTGGTTCGAAATTCATTCAGATGATACCTCGTCTTACGGAACGGGGTGATGAAATGACTGAGCAAGGGAAACCCGGCATCCACAAGATAATACTTCCCAGGGTGGCAGATAATTCCCCTCTCGTTAGCAAGCGTTTCCGCCAACAGTCTCGAGTCAGACGCAGATCCTTCCCAACCAGCTTCGACGAATGTGAATTTTAAGTCAAAATCACATGCAGCTAGTACATTCTGGCTAGTCCACCCCTTACGACATAAAAATCGACCTCGCGTATCAAATGGCACTTTAGCCCGAATATGTGTCCCATCGACTGCCCCAATGCAATTCTATCATATAGGAAGGAAAAATGTTACTGACATAGTCTACAAGAAAGGCATAATTATAAGGCTACAAAGTCAATACCTTGAAGTAAGGATACAATCTTCCATTCCCTCTAATCTGTGGCGGTGTATCCGGTGATGGAGGTTTTATGAGTAAGTCTGACAAACTCATAATTGCGTCGAGAACCTTACTGAAATATCGACTAATAGTTTCTCCTGATCTTCTAAAATATGCTTTCATACAGCGGTTCCTCAGGTCATGTGAGATGATGTGTAAGAAAATCGCGAACTGCTCTTCCACTGAGCAGTGGAGCGTATCAGTTAGCCGCCCAGTACCCTTTAATATATGGACAAATCTTGTGAAACATTCGACATTCATTCGAAGGAGATCATGGCAGTGCTCGTCTGTTCGCAGAGCGTAGGGGAGAAATGTGCGTGGGGTGAGATAGGTGTTCTCATAAGGAGAACATTCGAAGAACGCTTCTTGTTCTTCGATCACTGCCGCCAAGGCTACAGCGGTACCAGCTGCAACCAAAGCGCACCCCTGTATCGCCAAATTCATTCCACCATCATCTCCATTACCATCGTCTTCGGTTGGTAGTAAGCTCATTGCAAATGAATAAGTATACTCAAGCAATGAGAAATGAATGTATCTATTAATGAAACAAGGATGTAAGTATGGGTCAGTATTATGAGTGGAAGATTCACTCTACAAGGATGTATCTATTCATGAAAGAAGGATGTAAGTATAGGTCAGTATTATGACTGGAAGATTCACTCTAGAAGGATGTAAATAGAATATACAATATTCAAAACTCAAATGTCTCTCACTAACCCCATGAACTGATTTTTAGGTACCAACATGGGTTAGTTAACAATATTAACTTCTCATTATTCTCCAATGGGAAAAGTTGATTTGAGTCTTCAATTAAGCCATTGAGGGTTAGTGATTAGTAACTGTGTCACGTATATATCCAATAATTAGAGAGTAAATGTTTTTTTAATTTTGAACACTGCTGACCCAAATAATCCTATTTTGTTCGTGGAGAAAAAATTATATACATAGCATCCTGTCCATAGAAGGAAATTATCTCTTCCGTCATCAAATTCATGCATTCTTAAACCAGGACATATAACAACAATCATTAAGCACTGCTGAACCATGCATTCGTTGGCCTTAATTACAATCTAGTAAGATTTTGAACATATTATGACAGATTCAAGCAGAAAATGACATCAGATTCCTTCAACGCACATTCCAGAAGCATATAATGACAGATTGAAGCACATAATGAGAAGAGAAATTGAGATGGGGTTCTACCCATTCAGAAGAAAAAATGACAGATTGAAGCAGCAAATGCTTAATAATTCTCATCAGGTTCTACTGTTTCAGGACATTCTCATCTTCTTACCCTAACATAATATTTTTCCACTATGATTTCTAACCAGAAAATGACAGATTCAACAAGGGTTCTACCTGTTGAAGATTTACTCGAGCTCGCTTTCCTCTTCGGTGGGTCGATTTTGTCGAATATAAAGGGCTAGAAGCTGTGCTCTCCTCCTCAAATGCAGCAGCATATCTCTTCCCTTTCCCTTCCATACACCATCAAATTTGTTCATCAACTATCTTCTTCTTATAGAACCGTAGGACGAACTACCACCACGAATTTGTTCAGGTGAGACCTCTGTTTTGCAGGATTTGTTGTAGATTTTGTTCTCTGCTTATATTTTCTGGCTACGGTTTTGAGTGGGGAAAGAGCTTCTGATGTGGAAGGGACAGGTTAATCAGAGGGTAGGGTTTCATTGTGGTGAGGAGAAGAAGCCAAAAACATGGAGGGGACAGATTATTCGAGAGAGACGAGTGGGTTTTTCTGCCCTCTGGGTTTTCTCCTCAATCGATCGTCAGATTGGGTTTTTCTGCCCTTCTGGGTTTTCACGGGTGGAACTGCGAGCAAATTTTCGTCCCGGGATTATATTTTGCTCCCCCTAAAACCCACCAACCAAACATGGGTTTTGTGCGGAAACTCCTCGACTCTCCGAGGGTAAAAAAAAAACCCGTGAACCAAACAGAGCATAAAGGTTTGGCTACGAAATTGTTTGCTGATCCGAGAAATGAAAAGAAACCTCTGATGGTTAACAATGTAGAGACCTCTCACCAACCTTTTAAGAAGGTAACCCAGAAAGGAAACCAGCCTATTCAGAAGCCAAGTAAAGAGATTCCTCCATTGCCTAAGCGTCTTGATAAAGCTTTGAGAGAATTGGTCGAAGTAGGTAAACTTGAACTTCCTGAACCTTCTCCTCCAAATCCTCTTCCTAGCAACTTTTATGAACAAGACTTTTGTGAGTATCATCGAGTTCATGGACATTCAACCAATAGTTGTCAAGCCTTGAAACATAATATCCTGAAACTTATAGAGAATGGTAAGGCGGTTGTTGGAAAACCCATGGCCACCAGCAAACCATTGCAAAGGCCAGTTGGCCCTTTACCTATGGTAGGAGCCATCTCTACAGATGAACCATTGTTAGAACCTACATCCCTTATCCATCCTATCTCAGATACACCACCTGTTCCATCAAACTCTTGACCAATGGATGAATCATTCGAAAGATCAGCACTCACCATAATGGAAAACTTGATGGTTAAACTTTTTGGTCAGATGACCATTTTGACTGAAGAAGTGAGGGAGATGAAAGTCCAGATGCAATACTTGTCCACTCGATGTGATTCAGCTCCTAAGTAGTTTGACGATATGGGTACTATGACAGAAGAAACACCAGATCAGAGTTAGATTCTCAAAAGATCTGTTAACTTGCTGTAGACACCCCCATTTTGCTCCGCTTTAGTCAATAAAGAAGTTAGTGTTTTTCTATCGGTTTTCTAGTGTCTCTCCTTTCCGCATCCGTCTCTTACATTTCTAAATCTTTTCAGTCATTTTCACCATCTTTTGTATTTTTCCGCCAAGTGTTGAGAACGGTTATTCGCAAGAATCCGAACAAGAGAGAATTTGGACCCATTGGGTGGGCCCGCATTGAACATTTCGTTTGGAATGGGATCAAGCAAGTGTGCCCCGTATTGTTTTTAATGAAAAGCATGAGTTTTGATTATATTTGGATCCAATAAACGAAACCAATGTCCATGGTGGACATAGTGTATTTTGGTCGATCTAGCGTGGGCCCATCACCATATTTGTAAAGCATTCGACAAACTGGAATGGGGCCGCCATGATAAAAAAGTTTAAACAGTGGTGGGGCCATTATCATTTTTGGGGCCGCAATTTTAATTTGATTTTTCATTTCATGGGAGTTTCGGCTAATTTTTAATGAGGTTGGACTGTGTTTGCATGAGCTGCTTGACAATATGATGGATCACTTATTTCATACGTGGGGGCCCACTGATTGATCGTTCATTAGCACATATTGCCACTTGTGTTTTCTATTATTTTGACATAACCCACAGTGAAAAACGATCTACATGGGTGGATTCATGTGTTACTGCCATGTAGGGACTCTCACCATGTGCATGGTATGGTCCCACTTATACTATCTCACATTCATGTAGTTGGTTGTTATTGGGAAGTTATGAAATGGCATAGATCAGCCCACCAAAAGGACTTGTGGGATACAATCTACTTGTGAGATGGCCCATCATTTGGACGGTCTAGATCATCATAGGGAAATATTGGCAGGGTATGGCCCATGTATGGCTCATCAAATGAACGGTTTAGATCATCCTATGGAGTGGGCCCTACCGATTTTTAGAATTATGGGGCAAGATGTAGAGTTCGGCTAATGGTGGACGGGCCCATTGAAAAAAAACATGAAGCCAAGAGGCATACAAATTTGTTTAAAATTGAATGGGGCCTGCCATCATAAAAACTTCTAACGACATGCATTCGGTCATTGGGTGGCACTCAATTTGGGAGTTTAGTTCCAATTCTCTTTTATGTATGACACTCCTCACAAGATATGGATCCTCAAAGATATTAAGGTCTGGTTAGTTGATTTTTTTAAAAGAAAGTGAGGAGTGCCACTATCAAAAGCGGCAAGTGACATTTTGGGGTTATCTTCTCTCTCATAATTACACTTGGAATTTTATATAAAGAGGCAAGCTATATCTCTTTTGACAAAAAAAGAAAGCTCACTTTCTATTTTCGAAATACAAGCTTTCCAACATACTAAAAAGACTCGGCTGAGTGTTTCTTGGATTCAATTTCGTCATGAATCTCTTTCTCCCCTATAGAAGACAAGTCATCCTGAGGATTATAGGAACCGAGATTTATCTCTTAAAAAGAAAGAGAGAGAGAGACGGCATCTTGACTCCTCTAATTTCGCAAGAATATTCTAGGAGGTTTAATCTTCTCCCTTCATTTGTTAACTTTTAATCTCCTTCCTTCACCTTTACATGAGCCAAGGTTAGCAAGTGGTACATCATTTATAAATATTACCTCATACACTAAACGAGGGTTTTTATTTATTTATTTCGGTTTTGATCTCACTGCTGTCTCACCTATCTCATCATCTCTCTCACTTATCTCAAACTCTCTCTCTCATATATCTCACAAAATCTCTCTCACTCGGGGACGCTCATCAATCACTCTCTCATTCTAATTTTCTCCATCTCACTTTCTGACACAGCACTTTCTCCATCTTGCTCTTGTTTGCTCACAATCTCTCATCAGCCCTTTCTCTTCTCACCGTCCCGTCCGTTCTCGATCTCTCTCTCATCCTCGGGCTCTCTCTTAGAAAATTTCGTCCAGCTCTCTTTGCTGCCCGAAAACTTTTGTTCATCTCCCTTTGTGTGCAATTCGGCCATTGGAGTTCATTCATCCATTGGTACACTCGAACTCCTTCAATCCTTCCTCCGGTCTCAGTCAAAGCGGCGCATCTCCGGAAACCAAAGCAACGTCGTTGCAGATTAAAAGGCTCGACAAAGCACATATCTAGGATGTACGAGCCTTAGAGAATAGGAGAGCTAGTAAGGTTGGTACCCTAATCTCTTTAGCTTAGAACTAAAAACATGTTTTTGGGTAAATTTCATGCTTTAGAATGATAAAGTGATGAATATGATGGAATTTTAATATGAAATCTTAACAAGTTAAGATCAGAATCAATATGAGTTATTGCTGATTTTGTGGGCCAGAAAAAGTAATTTTTAATATTTAAAATCAATTTTCTAAAAACAAGGGTTAAACCCACTTTTCAAAGCATGTTTGTTAAAGCCTTGGATCTTTTTGAATATTCCAATTCCTGATACACATTAAGAAAGGATGAAAAACCTAAATTTCCAAAAAGGTTTGGCTCGTTTCGATGAGGACTCAATCCTTCGAGTTTTGCCTAGAAAATGGTATTTTCTTGAAGATCAAATCTAAAAACATACCAAAACGAGTCCAAAATTTCCAAAAATTTGGTTACAGTAGTATTTTAGGGTTTCTAGACCACATAAAGTTTTTCAAGAATTTTCGGATTAGATTAATATGTTATATGATTTATTTAATTCAAGGGGTATTTTGGTAAAAATTGACTTTCTGAAAATATACAAACTTTCCAAAGCTGAAATTTGGTAATAATAAATTTTGATTCTGATACGATCTTGTGTTATTTTTTCATAATTTTTAGGTAAGGTTAACTAATTATTATGATTTTCTATGATGAATCAAGCCTATTTTGTTAAATCTGAAACAAATAGCAAATCACAGTAAAAACTTGTTCCAAGTTTTTGCTGAGATTTACTACTGGTTTAACATGTTTTCATAGAATTTGAACTGATTTGGAACATATTTTCTATGTGTTGTTATGTAATGTCCTTAATCTGGCCTGATTTAATTAAATTCATTAGAAATCAATTTTAATGCTAAAAATCATGAACAATTCCAGAAGTTTATAACTTTTCAGAATACATGTGATACCTGAATTGCCATAACAGAAACCCTAAAAGTGAGTGATTCTAGGTGTATTGAATAGCCCTTATTCTAAGGATTGGACTCGTAATCACTTTTGTAGTGTGTTCGACTCACAACTACTTAGCTCCTGAATTAGATATATTGTTGACTCTGAGGTCTTAGTCCACGGAAATCCTGAGAAAATGCCAGGTAACAATATATCATAATTCATTTGCTAAAAGTATGAGAGAAGAAACCACAATCCTCTTCCTCGAGTTCAAACTTTGACATGAGAATAGATGACCCATAGAGCCTTAGAACATCTGATTTTCATAAGAAACCCCTTTAAAGATGGAAAACCCCAATCTAATGATTTGGGTTGGTCATAACAGCACTTTTGGAACCATTGTTCATAGTCCCACCTCGTAGGAGCCATGTAGAGCCCCTATAGGAAAACTTTGGTCGCGATTGAGTCCTAAGTCTTAGGGTGTCCTAGAGTTAGGAGTCCAGCCTCATCACGACCGTTTGTTAAGGATAGCAACGGTGCCATAGATCTAGTTACACTAATTACCCCTTTTTCCCATACGGCCGGCCTAGTTACCTAGGATGTAGGTTCACCTGCATTAGTCTAAGGGATGTCTTGCATTTAGATAGGGTCATATAGCATCTTAGATGAAGTCCTAGGATAATAAAATCTATTCAATTTGAACTAAATAATCTCTCTTAAACTGTTGAAACAGTCAATCCAGTCTAGATCGGTGTCCTAGATGTCTTAGGCATGTAACTTAGTTTAGGCACCGAACTACAATCGACTCTGATTCCAGTGAGGCTTGGATACGTGGGCAGCTTTGGATGCTTTGAATGGCATACCGAGCACGAGTCGGCCCACCACAAATGGTGGGGTTTTGTATATTAGTTTTTTTATTGAATTAATTAAAATATATAGTATTTTTCACAAATTAGAATCTTAGGAGAACATTCACTTAGATTGTATCCAAACAAATTAAGAAAATCAAGATACACAATAGGGATTACATCGAAATTAGATTTTAGGATGCATGTCACATAGTTCGCATATTAATATAGGGTTAAATGAGCCATTTAAAAGAAATTCAAGAGAGTTAACTTTCGAAATTGAAGACCGGATTATCAGGCTAGAATGGTGCATGTGGTGGTAATTCCGCATACCTTCCATTCTCGTAATCAGGTAACGAATCTAGATTTTTGGTCACTTATGGGTCCTAGATCTCTCATCTAGGTGGCGACTCTATCATTCTCTTTTGCGTGAAATTTAAAACAAAATTAATAATACAAAATGCCCATAGTGTATTCATTCCCATAGACAAGAAAAAGCTAAATAGAAGGTAAGAAACAAGGGTAGCAATTTCACTGCAAAAGAAAGGGAGATACATTCTAAGCGTCCCTAACTGTGAAGTTATATTCTTTTGAACACTCTTGTTCTATACACGGAGTACTGAGCTGGATCTTTGATCTTCTAAGATCTGTACATGGAGTACTGAGCTGGATCTTGACCTTCCGAGATCGAAGAATTCGCTGTGTTTTCCCTCATCATATGATTACCTTTTCTGGGCAAACGACTTAGCTGGGGAATGAAGCCTTTTCTTTTCTGAATTCCCGCATGGGGAGGAAAGGAAAGAAGGAAAGAGACTTGATTTTACTGAAACAAATACTTTCGATTTATGTTAGGTAAGTCGAACCCTAGATAGATGAATTTAAATTTTCTTACGCATAGGCAATGTTCTCTGCTTCTGGTTGTTCAATCATGGTCCAAAACCCCTTTTAGATTGTTTGAAGTATTAACTCATCTTGTTTTGGACCAAAGAATTCTTCGTCTGGTCATTTCAAATGTATGCCCTGCCAACAATTAAGTTGTCCTTTGCGGATTTTCAACTTAACAGATGAGAGACAAGTTTTCAGGTTATTTTGTTTCTACAGGCACGATGACCCTAATTTTTGCCTAAGTCGCCCTTTCAGATTTTCAACTTAACGGATCTTCAGATCTTCTTATTCTGGATATTGAGAAGACTTGTGGGGATCCTAAAAGGTTTTGCCAATGGTGACCGAACCTGAGTTTGTCACCATTAGCATGATAACTGGGTTGGACCAATGAGAATTTGAGAAGGGGTAGGGATCCAATACTGATCCAATAAGGACCATTCTAGGACCACAATCTTCTAGGAATTGATGAACCAGCTGTGGACCCCGATCAGAGAGAGGCGGGGGATGAGCCCTCAAAAGTCTCTAGATCATCCACGTGAAGGAGAGCTCTACCAAGGAACTCTAAAAAATGCCTCTCACAGCATGAGTGGCGATGTAAAGTGAGATACCTCTCGATTCGAGGACTAGCCCAGATTCAAGACATACCTTAAACAAAGAAAGAGTTGTCATCTAAGGAAGTCGGCCCTGGATCCCATACTATGCTCTGTTGCAATGAATAACCAGTCTTCTTCAAGTGGCTATGCTTGACGCCCATCTTTTTCGTTTGACCATTTTTCAGATCTCGAGGGGAATTATGTCTACATTCTCATCCGAGAAGGGTGTCTTTAGTTATTTAGACATTAGATCTAAAAGTGAATCATAAGAATATTGATAACATTGAAATCAAACTTTATTGAATTGAAAACTTTTAACTACATCAATAATTCTCGACCCGCCTCAGTGGACTCTACATTAGACTTGACAGAAAATAAAACAATGACTCTGAATGAGAAAGACTGACAGTTATGACACATTTTTTTATTGACACTACAAGACTCACCAACTTTCAACACAAGAGTAATATACACTTGAAAGAAACTAAATCTTGAAACATGAAACTTGGAACACATCATCACTTGAAACACGACACCTAGACATGGACAAGGACTCGGCACTGAAGTTCACGAGTAGCACGCCTTCCTCCATGATAATGCTGGCTAAGGAGCTCAACCCTGGTAAAGGAATCTTGGAAGTAGTGGTCCCACGTAGTTCTGTCGACCTGGCCCAAACTGCCCTTGAAAACCTGCCGATGACAACGCTTTCTCTGTCATGACATGCTCATGAGGTTCAATTTCTGGCATCTTTCATTTTCCTTTTGATTCATTTCTCAACTATGAGGTGGTATAAGCAGAGGTGGTAAGACCTTTGAAGGATTGAATAGGTCTTACCGGTGAGGATTATCAAAAGCATGGAGTTCAGAAAGAAAGGAAGGGTCTCCTTCAATCTTGTCCTGGATCATGTGTTTCAGAGTCAAACACTTATCTGTTATATGACTGATACTTTTGTGGTACTCATAGTACTGATCCTTTTTCCAACTTCTAAGGAGTGGGTTAGGAAAAGGCCTCGGATCTGGGAGTATCAGACTCCCTTCATTAATCCACTTGTTCATGATAACTACAAGAGAACATGGCGGTTGAGTGAATTCTCTCTTCAGTTGTTGACCCATCTTTTCTTCCACGGCCACTGATTTCTTAAGGGGTTGGTGATAGGGTCCAACATTCTTAACCTCATTGGGAACAATAGAAGGTCTTTCCTTGTTATGCAAGTGTGGGACCCGATCCCGCGAGAGGGGCGGCATGACCCGCCTGCCACTCTCTTGGTCTCTCGTACCCACGAGAATGGCGTGTGCTTTTTATTATTGATTTAATTCATCCTTTCTGTGAACTTGGGATCACTAAAGCAATATGAATTTCACGCAAAAGAGAATGACAGAGTTGCCACCTAGATGAGATATCTAGAACCCATAAGTGACCAGAATTCTAGATTCGTTACCGGATTACGAGAATGGAAGGTATGGGGAATTACCACCACATGCATCATTCTTGCCCGATAATCCGGTCTTCAATTTCAAAAGTTAACTCTCTTAAATTTCTTTTAAATTGCTCATTTAACCCTATATTAATATGCGAACTATGTGTCATGCATCCTAAAATCTAATTTCTATGTAATCCCTAATTAGTATCTTGATTTTCTTAGTTTGTTTGGATTCAATGTAAGTGAATGTTCTCCTGAAATTCTAATTTGTGGGAAATCCTACTAATTCAATAAAAAAAACTAACATACAAAACCCCACCATTTGTGGTGGGCCGACTCGTGCTCGGTATGCCATTGAAAGCATCCAAAGCTGCCTACGTATCCAAGCCTCACTGGAATCAGAGCCGATTGTAGTTCGGTGCCTAAACTAAGCTATATGTCTAAGACATCTAGGACACCGATGTAGACTGGATTGACTGTTTCAACAGTTTAAGAGAGATTATTTAGTTCAAGTTGAATAGATTTTATTATCCTATGACTTCATCTAAGATGCTATATGGTCCTATCTAAATGCAAGACATCCCTTAGACTAATGCAGGTGAACATACATCCTAGGTAACTAGGCCGGTCCTATGAAAAAAGGGGTAATTAGTGTAACTACATCTATGGCACCGTTGCTATCCGTAACAAACGGCCGTGATGAGGCTGGACTCCTAACTCTAGGACACCCTAAGACTTAGGACTCAATCGCGACCTAAGTTTTCCTATAGGAGCTCTACAGGGCTCATACAAGGTGGGACCATGAACAATGGTTCCAAAAGTGCTGTTATGAGGGTTTAACCAACCCAAATCATTAGATTGGGGTTTTCCATCTTTAAAGGGGTTTCCAATGAAAATCAGATGTTCTAAGGCTCTAAGGGTCATCTATTCTCATGTCAAAGTTTGAACTCGAGGAAGAGGATTGTGGTTTCTTCTCTCATATTTTTTAGCAAATGAATTATGATATATTATTGCCTGGCATTTTCTTAGGATTTCAGTGGACTAAGACCTCGGAGTCAACAATATATCTCATTCAGGAGCTAAGTAGTCGTGAGTCAAACACACTATAAAAGTGATTACGAGTCCAATCCTTAGACTTAGGGCTATTCAATACAACTAGAATCACTGATTTTTAGGGTTTCTGTTCTGGCAATTCAGGCATCACATGTGTTCTGGAAAGTTATAACCTTCCGAAAATTTTCATGATTTTTAGCATTAAAATTGATTTCTAATAAATTTAATTAAATCAAGCCAGATTAAGAACATTACATAACAACACATAGAAAATATGATCCAAATCAGTTCAAATTCTGTGAAAACATGTTAAACCAGTAGTAAATTTCAATAAAAAATTTGACCATTTTTTTACTGTGATTTGCTATTTTTTTCAGATTTAACAAAATAGGCTAGATTCATCATAGAAATTCATAATAATTAGTTAACCTTACCTACAAATTATGAACAATTAACACAAAATCAGATCAGAATCAAAATTTATTATTACCAAATTTCAGCTTTGGACAGTTAGTATATTTTCAGAAAGTCTATTTTTACCAAAATACCCCTTGAATTAAATAAATCATATAACATATTAATCTAATTCGAAAATTCTTGAAAACCTTTATGTGGCCTTGAAACCCTAAAATACTACTATAACCAAATTTCTGGGAATTTTGGACTCGTTTTGGTATGTTTTAGATTTAATCTTCAAGAAAATACCCTTTTCTAGGCAAAACTCGAAGGAATGAATCTTCATCGAAACGAGCTAAACCTTTATGGAAATTTAGGTTTTTCGTCCTTTTTAATGTATATTAGACTCAGGAATTGGAATATTCATAAAAATCCAAGGATTTAACACACTTGCTTTGAAAAGTTGGTTTAACCCTTGTTTTTAGAAAATTGATTTTAAATTTTAAAACTTACTTTTTCAGGCCCACAAAATCAGCAATAACTCATATTGATTCTGATCTTAACTTGTTAAGATTTCATGTTAAAATTCCATCATATTCATCACTTTATCATTCAAAAGCATGAAATTTACCCAAAAACATGTTTTTAGTTCTAAGCTAAAGAGATTAGGGTACCAACCTTACTAGCTCTCCTATTCTCTAATGCTCGTATATCCTAGATATGCGCTTTGTCTAGCCTTTTAATCCACAACGACGTTGCTTTGGTTACCGGAGATGCGCTGCTTTGACTGAGACCGGAGGAAGGATTGAAGGAGTTCGAGTGTACCAATAGATGAACGAACTTCAATGGCCGAATTGCACAGAAAGGGGGATGAACAAAAATTTTCTAGGGTAGCAAAGAGAGCTGGACGAAATTTTCTAAGAGAGAGCCGGAGGATGAGAGAGAGATTGAGAGCTGGCTCGAATGAGAGAACGGACGGGACGGTGAGAAGAGAAAGGGCTGATGAGAGAATGTGAGCAAACAAGAGCAAGATGGAGAAAGTGCTGTGTCAAGAAGTGAGATGGTGAAAATTGAGACCAGAGAATGAGAGAGTTATTGATGAACATCCCCGAGTGAGAGAGATTTTGTGAGATATATGAGAGAGAGGGTTTGAGATAAGTGAGAGAGATGATGAGATAGGTGAGAGAGCCGTGAGATCAAAACCGAAATTTTAAAAAAAAAACCCCTCGTTTAGTGTATGAGGTAATATTTATAAATGATGTACCACTTGCTAACCTTGACTCATGTAAAGGTGAAGGAAGGAGATTAAAAGTTAACGAAGGAAGGGAGAAGACTAAATCTCCTAGAATATTCTTGCTAAATTAGAGGAGTCAAGAATCAAGATGCCGTCTCTCTCTCTTTCTTTTTAAGAGATAAATCTCGGTTCCTATAAACCACAGGATGACTTGTCTTCTATAGGGAAGAAAGAGATTCATGACGAAATCATTCCCAAGAATCACTCAGCCGAGAGTTTTAGTATGTTGGAAAGCTTGTATTTCGAAAATAGAAAGTGAGCTTTCTTTTTTTGTCAAAAGGGATAGCTTGCCTCTTTATATAAAATTCCAAGTGTAATTATGAGAGAGAAGATAACCCCAAAATGTCACTTGCCGCTTTTGATAATGGCACTCATCACTTTCTTCAAAAAAAAAACAACTAACCGGACTTTATTATCTTTGAGGATCCATATCCTGTGAGGAGTGTCATACATAAAAGAGAATAGGAACAACCCCAAAATTGAGTGCCACCTAATGATCGAATGCATGTCGTTAGAAGTTTTTATGATGGCAAGCCCCATTCAATTTCAAACAAATTCGTATGCCTCTTGGCTTCATGTTTTTTTTAATGGGGCCGTCCACCATTAGCCGAAGTCTACATCTTGCCCCATAATCCTAATATCGGTAGGGCCAACTCCATAGGATGATCTAAACCGTTCATTTGATGAGCCGTAAATGGGTCATGCCCCGCCAATTATTTCCCTATGATGATCTAGACCGTCCAAATGATGGGCCATCTCACAAGTAGATTGTATCCCACAAGTCCTTTTGGTGGGCTGATCTATGCCATTTCATAACTTCCCAATAACAACCAACTACATGAATGTGAGATAGTATAAGTGGGACCATGCCATGCACATGGTGAGCGTCCCTACATGGCAGTAACACATGAATCCACCCATGTAGATCGTTTTTCACTGTGGGTTATGTCAAAATAATAGAAAACACAAGTGGCAATATGTGCTAATGAACTATCAATCAGTGGGCCCTCACGTATGAAATAAGTGATCCATCATATTGTCAAGCAACTCATGCAAACACAGTCCAACCTCATTAAAAATTAGCCGAAACTCCCATGACATGAAAAATTAAATTAAAATTGCGGCCCCAAAAATGATAATGGCCCCACCAGTGTTTAAACTTTTTATCATGGCGGCCCCATTCCAATTTGTCTGAATGCTTTACAAATATGGTGATGGGCCCACGCTAGATCGACCAAAATACACAATGTCCACCATGGACATTGGTTTCGTTTATTGGATCCAAATATAATCAAAACTCATGCTTTTCATTAAAAACAATTCGGGGCACACTTGCTTGATCCCATTCCAATCGAAATGTTCAATGCGGGCCCACCCAATGGGTCCAATTTCTCTCTTTTTCGGATTCTTGCAAATAACCCTTCTCAACACTTGGTGGAAAAATGCAAAAGATGGTGGAAATGACTGAAAAGATTTGAAAATGTAAGAGACGGACGCGGAAAGGAGAGACACTAGAAAACCGATAGAAAAACACTAATTTCTTTATTGACTAAAGCGGAGCAAAATGGGGGTGTCTACAGATGCCCCTCTTTGGCAGAGGTGACATAGTTACCGTATGCCAAAGTAAAAGAGACAGCAATATTTTGCGTAGCTTTAGACGACATAAGACCCTTGACACAAAATGCAACTTAAATGCAAATGCATACTAAATGCTTCCTAATGCAAGACCTTAGATGAAGTCCTAGAATAAGATCATTTATTCCTACCTCCATGAGCTGGTAGTTCAGAATAACGGAGAAATAAATTCAATCCAAGAGTGAAGATCACGTTGCTTAGAATGAAAGATAATTATGATGTAGCCCTGTTTTCAAACAGGCAATGAGGAAATGAGAGATCATTTTCGAATGGATTCTAAAGGGAATGAGAGAATTAGCCTATCTGCGAGCGAGACGGGAGGCTAATGGCTTTATAATTGGATCCGATAATTGAGAATGAGACTGGGCATGACAATTTAAAAACTGGATGACTCGATAATCGGAGAATTGGAGGCTTAAGGAGTTGAGAATCGGAGAACAGAGAAACCAGATAATCAAACAATGGGTGGACTGGAGAATTGGAAGACTGGATAACTTGAAACTAGAGAATTGAAGATTTGATGAACTGAAGAATTGGAGAACTGGAGAAGTAGAAAATTTAGGGATTGGATATTTGCAGAGCTGAAAACTGGAGAACTGGATAATTAAGGGACATAATAGTCGGATAACTGGAGAATTAAAGAACTGAGAAGTTGAAGAGCTGGTTCAGTGGGAATTGTAGAGCTTGATTACCGAAAAACTGGAGAGTCAAAAATTGATAATTGGTGAACTGGGGATTAGATTGGATTGACATTTTGATTGATTCCTCTGGATTGGAATTTGATCACTGGATGTTAGGACTGGAAACTGGAATTTTGATCTAAACACCGAGAACTAGGAATCTAGAACAAGGACACACTGGATACTAGAATTGGAGTACTGGAACACTGGATTTCCGAACAATGGAACTTGGTACAGGAATTGGAGTGTCGAAATACTGGGCTACTGGAATCGAAACTCGATACCGGAACTGGAGTACTAGAAAATGGAACACTGGAATATTGGCAATAGGATACTTGATGCTAGAACTGGAATACTGGATGCTGCAATACTGGAATACTAGAATACTAGAATACTGGATACTAGAACTGGAATACTGGATACTGGAACACTAATTAATTGGTGTCTGATTGAACTTGAGAGTGGTGATAGTGATATCATTTTTGATAATTTAGGATTGGAATAATTTAGGAGTTGGAGAACTGGAAATGGATAAACTGGAAGTTGCAATTGATGTACTGGTACTGGCGAATTAGGAATTGGTAATTGATGAACTAGTAAACTGGTTTTTACACAAGTTTATTTACTGGGGATGAAAAAAAAAGTCTCACAGGGCATGAAATATCTTGGATTAAGATCTTCCTTATAGGAGATATGAACTGGGACCTTGGAATATTTGGACACTGGTATAGAGGATTCTTCTTTTGACAAGCATTCAGACAAATATTTCTTGACAAGGATAGTATTCAATGAACCGGAAAGAAATTCTTAATTTTTATAATTCACCTTTCTTGAGAAACTGGCTCAACGACCATTGCATCCGAGGCTCTTCCAAGCTTATGGGAACTGGGCTTACTGATATTTCTGCTTCTGAACTCTTTCTGAATTGATTTTTGCTTAAACTGGATCCTTTTCACTTGATTCCTAAAGTCCTTCCCTCAGGATTAGCATGACTCTGGCGTAGTTACAGGGAGCTAGCTACACCGGGCCTCTTTCACCAAGGCAGTCGCAACATTTGACTAACTGGATAATGATCGACTCTACCCAAAAGGGGAAGATGGTAAAGACACTATTTGAGGAGTGAGAAGTTTCTGAAAGAATGAGCTAAAACGAACAGGAATGGACTGACTGGATTGATACAAAGTGATGCTCCTGACTTAGTTAACATTTTGTTTGGTAAGTCTAGCCTTTCAAAGAGCAGTTTCTCAATTGATAAACACTGGATTTATTTATTTATTTTAAACAGTAATGCTCTTAGGATTTGATTACCACTCCTAGGATTGCTTGGTTTCAATGCCCCCAAGTTTCTTGGATGACACTTGAACTCGCTTGAACTTATTTTCGATCTTCAGTCTTGATACCGGCTGTAGCCTTCTTATAATGATTCTCTTACTGTGACCAAGTCACCTCTTAAGGGTTTTAACTTGGCGGACCGTGTTAGCCTTAACTTTTGCCTGAATCGCCCTTTCAAATTTTCAACTCAGCAGGCTATTCCCTTAGCTTTTGCCTAAGCCGCCCTTTCAGGTTTTCAACTTAGCAGGGGAATGATCTTAAATTTTGCCTAGGCCGCCATTTCAGGTTTTTAGTCTAGCAGATCTTCAAACTCTGTTCTTTTTTCTTTTTCATTTTTTTAGGGCCTAGGTCTTTGATTCTGAACATCTGAAGGACTTTATAGGTAGGATAGGGCTTTTCAAAGAATGGTTTAAGGTTCAACAAAGATTTTGACCGAACCTGTGAACAGGTTGCCTACGTATCCCAGGGTAGGAATCAGGTCACGCGTAGTTCAGGGCGGATGCCCCTAGTTTGAAGGTAAATGGGATTTTTCCTTTTTCTTTTCTTTTCTTCTGATTGCTTGATTTTTCTTTTAGGACTTTGTCCTCTTTTTCTTTTTGAACCTTGTTCCTCCCTTTTTTTTCCTTCGGTTCTGGAACCATTGAATCTTTTCTTTTGAAATGACCGAACTCGATTTTACCGAGCTGCCTACGTACCTCAGTGTAGGGATCAGGCTGAGCGTAGTTCTGGGCAGATGCCCCTAGTTTTGATGGATTTGTAAGAAAATTTCATTCAGGCTCAAAGGGTTTGCAAACCGGTATTCTTTTGACACTGGGTTGTGATTTTGGGATTTATTCGTCCAAATGAGGCCTCCCGATACTTAGATTGGGAATTGATCTAGGTTACTAGAATCCCTGTGGTACTTATTATTATTTCTTCTTTTTTTCACGGAGTTTGGCGGCATTTTCCTTTAAGAGATAATGATTTTTCTTCCTTCTGGATATTGATAAGTACTTTGACTTTGAAAATGCATACTGATTTTTGGACATCCTTTCATCCTTGAATCGGTGACTCTTGATATTTTGATGATCGCTCTGAGATGATTGCTCTTGCACTTTTCATATTGAATTCGATGGCTTTACATTATCACTGGTGAAACCAGTGACCAGGGCCATTGACTGGAGATATGCAAGTTGTTTCCAATCCATGCCCCTTGTATAGCATGGGTGACATTCACTTTCTTCATTCTTTCTTGAACCTTCTATCTAGGTCTTTCTCCTGGCATTAATGGCAGCGCTTACTGGACCATCTCTTTATCCTCGAAATGGGTTTACCAATTCTTCACACTCTTCAGAGGACAATGTATTTCCAATAGGCACTTACTGAATCAAAGTTTCACTGCCAATGTTTATCATTTTAATTTCCTCTTTTAGAGGATGGGCTCGGCGCTCCTCCTCTTGTTTGAGCATAGGCTGCAACTCAAGAGGAGCTTCGTCAGTATCTTCTTCCTCATTCGAGGAGGGAGTATTATTCTCATTGTTTATTAAAGTCAGTAGCGAACATTGGAATGTATAGAGAAAGCAAATTTCATTGAATTGAAAATGATTACATCTGATAAGACCTATCGTGAACAGACTCAGGATTCACATTCTTGACTCAAAAATAAAAGTAAGAAAAGACCCAACTGGACTAGGAATTTATTCAAACTTTTAGAAGAATACACTCGATAACTGGACTCGACATCATGACTGGACTTAATTAAAATAACAAAAGGACTAACACTGTTGCAATTGTCTGGCTTTAGAGGCTCGGCGAAAACTGAATCATCATCATAACAAGTGCCTTTTAACTTATGATTCTTCTCTTTCACTGCAACTGGACCTGAGCTTCTCAAACCTCAAGTGTCTAAACATCATCCAGCAGCGGTACATCATGGTTTTGCATAGGATTATCAACAGTATTTGGCGCTTGCTGAAATGGTAGCTTACGCTCATCGATAAACTTCTGGATCACATGCCTCAGAGTTATACACTGATCAGTATTATGCCCCGATCCTCGATGAAAATTGCAGTGCTCTTCTGCCCTCCATGTCTTGGGGAGTGGATTAGGAGGATCCCTAATGCGAGGTAAATAGATATCGCCGGATTCCAATCCTTGCTGCAATGTGATAGATGGTGGAAACTAGAGAGGGGTGAATTCCCTATCGGACTTTTGCTGAGCTGCAACCCCTGATTGATTATATTTGAATACCATAGGGTTCTACGACTGGTTAGTCCTTGATACATTATCAACCTCGGAGATCTGAGCTGGAGTCTGTTTCTTAACTTCTTTTGAATTGGGGTTGCTTCTATTGTAAACTCCTTGTGCCATTGCTTCATCAATTTGCATACCAACATTGATGAAGTGTTTAAAATCTGGATAGTACTGAAGAGACATGTGATATTGGAGCTGAGAGGATATATTCTTCATAATCATCTGGACCAGTTCTTCTTCTGAGGGACGCTGCATCATTTGAGCCGCTAACCTTCTCCATCTCTTGACAAAAGTTAAGAATGACTCTTTTGAGTCTTGCTTGGTTCTCTCAAGATCCTTCCTAGTGTTCTCGGTTCCATCATCATATTTGAATTGCTTGATGAACTGCACTCCAATATCCTTCCATGTCCTATAACGAGTCTTGTCTAGGACCATGAACCACCTTCTAGCGACCTTTGTCAAAGAAACCAGGAACAATTGAGCCATTTGCTCAGGAGATAGACCTTGAGGCTGGCACATGATGGTGAACATTTGCAAGTGTGTGATCGGACAACCCACACCGTCATATTTGTCAAAATCTGGCATCTGAAAGCTTGCTGGGAGATGGATTTCAGGGAAGAGTGTGAGATCACTTGGATTGAAACCTCCCTGCTCTTGAAGCTGAATATATTGAACTTTCTTCGTAAGACTGTCTAGTTTCTCTATAACTTTTTTTATCAACCATTGTCTGAGAAGGTTTGCTGTTGTCCTCGCTATACTGTTTTTTCTCAAAATCTTTCTCGGTTTTGTCAGGAATAGGAACAAACACAGGTTAGATAGGCGCTCCTGAAGTAGCAACATGGCGCATAGGGCCCTTGTCTTTGGAATTAGAATATGATGGCCCCAACTTCTCAGAAAATTGGGCCTTGATGATTCAGTTATCTTCTTTGATCTCTTGAAGTTGCTTGGGAACCAAAGCTAAAGTATCAGCAACGGAGATATGTGAAGGACTATTTGAGCTTTTTGCCATTGGTGAGGACGGGAAAGAAGGTGAAGATGCTGGGGTTATCACAGAAGGTGGCAGAGAAACAGATCTCCTCTCCAACCGTGAAGAAACTCGAACCCAAGGAGTGGTAAGCTATCTATGGTGAAAACTTTCTGAAATGAAAGCAATGAACAAGAGGTGTAAGGTTGACATTCAAGGAATGTTTTCTAATCAGTGACTAAAAAGTGATTGTAGGCTAAACATGTAATGATAGGATGAATCCTTAAAGAACCGAGACATAACAAAATGACACAAGTGAGCAGGGGAATGCCCCTAGTTTAAGGATTATGAGAATGAACTCTGAGGAGCTTAACAAAATAATATTGAAAGAGGTTTCCCCTAAAGTAAGAAGTGACTAGTGATACAGGTATGATTAGATCATTTCAAAACAAGGGTTGGGATTAAATAATCATAGGATCAAGACACACTTCCTATCAATTAATAGAAGAAATGAAGATATGATCGAATAAGAGAAAGACAATAGGCTCACGATCAAAGGTTTAGATGAGATCGCACAAGATTGCTTTGAAGGGTAGATCAAGAATAGACTAATCCTATGAGATCTTAGGAAAAATGGGATTTATATCCTAATCCCAAAGGAAAAGCTTTTAATCTTCTTACATCTTATCAGGTGTTACATGAAGGCATCAAATCCTAGTCCTAATCTAGCGGAGTGGAGAGAGGATCTTGACTCATGACTTTGTGTTTCTAAAAACTGATCGTAGCCATTGGAAGATGGACTATGGCCTAATCTAGACACAAATGGATAGGATATCCTAATCTCGCTCACATAGGTGATGCATGCATGTCCGTACTATATGCATGTGTAGGATAATCTACGGGTAAGGTCAAGAGTTCCCTTAGCACGAATCCGTGTTCGATATACTGTACTAGTGTCTGGCGTATCAGTAAGTGAATAAGAGAGCCGTTTACGCACCATAAAGGTACTAGGCTAAGAGTGGAATGCTTCTCTATCACGGAGGCACCAGGTGATGAAATCCCAGTCAACCATGCCAGATAACACTCCAGGTTCCTAAAATAGGACGTGTGTGCATGTGAGATGCAAGGGTTTAGATGCAAGTGATGTAAGTGTGAAATAAATTTGCGCAATCTGTGATGCCTTCAGGTTTCGTTATATTAAATTTGAGTATGATGTGATGAGAAAATAAAGCAAACAAACTAATCTAGTAAGTATATAAGATATAAGATATAGTTTTTATTAGCCAATTAAAATAAATTCAAACGAATTATCCTTTGAAATTTTAATGAAGTTAGGTGGTCCCCAGCAGAGTCGCCAAACTATGGGACCCGATCCCGCGAGAGGGGCAGCGCGACCCGCCTGCGTCTCTCTTGGTCTCTCGTACCCACGCGAATGGCGTATGCTTTTATTATTAATTTAATTCATCATTTCCGTGAACTTGGGATCAGGGGCATTTTTGTATAAATATCCATCTAGAACAGATGTCTATTTATACAAAAATACTCTTTATTTCAACATAACAACACAAACAATTGCAGATAAAAGCAAACAAATCAAAGCTGGTCCACATATATGTCTGATCAATATGAAGAGAAGTACATCTCACCCAAATTGGATGAATCCAAAAAGAAAATAACATAAATCACTGCTCAGGTGGTGAAGGATCTCTCAAACCCTACTTTGGAGGATCCTGGACTACCCCTGGGGTGGACGCAGCGTATGTCCTAGGCTGAGAAACTGAAGACTCTGAAGACTCCCCTGACCCTCGAAGTCAGGAAGCAGGATCGCCTCCCAGTAAGCGATCTAGTGAGCTAGACCGCATCCCAATGTCAAGCCTATCACGAACTGAGCCTGGCTCCACTCTAGTTGCTGCGGCTGCCCTATCAGAAGAGCCAACCTCTGGCTCAGGAGGGCGAGGAGCGAACATGCCTCCGGGACCCACTCCGATCCTCACTCTCTTCGCCGGAGGGGCGCTCTCTCTCATCGGTCTCTTACCCCGCCCTCTGTCAGGCAAGGTAGGCTCCTCATCAACCTCTAGGTCCTCAGCATTCTCGACATAGTCCTCGTCGGACGTGTCGTCTCTATCATCAGTACTGTCTCGACCCTCTGGCACAGGCATCGTCGGCCTATACACCTCCTCTTACACCCACAAGTATGTCAGAATATCAATGATATATCAAAGCATATGTGCAGAATTTTAAAAAATTCAAGGATAGGGATGAATTCTCATACCTGTCTAGCTGGATGACCCTCGTATGTCCCCAGCCTCTGCCTCAGAGTCTCAATCTCCTGCTGAAGCCCGAGGATGATCTAGCTATCCTCATATCGAGCCCCCTCCAGCTTCTCAATAATATCAAACTGCTCGCCAGCGAGGATATTCTGGTTCCCCACTAATAGCAGCAGATTCTCCGCCTGGTGGTGAGGAATCTATAGCATCAAGAGAAATTAAGTCAAATATGCAAACAATTTCAAACACTAAAATAAATACATAAGTAAATTCTCTTACCCCAACGACGGTCTCTGGAATGGGATACCCGCACGCCCCTCGCGGTCGGGTCAAGTCAAGCTCTCCTCTCCTGTCAAAGGTCGGTACAGTTCAGCCTAGCATCGGATAATGCCCTGGAAGCAAAGAAGGACCAGCTCCTGACGAAGTCGAAGGAGGAGCTCACCTACTCAGTCCTCGAGCTCTAGGTACAATCGGCGGGCAGTGAACTGACTTCACCGGAGAAGTAGACTTCAAGGAAGATGCCTTCATCGGCGCCTTTCCCCGGCTATGTGTAACAGGTCCCTCCCTCTCCACTCTGCTCTCTAATGCGGTGCAGCAGGAGCAGGCTCTATAATCACTAGACCGCCTCGGCGAATGTGGCCCTGACGGCCTCATCAACAGCTCTGCCCTCATCATAAGGCTCCCCCGCAAAAGCAGGACGTTAGGTGCGGCATCTACCTCAGGATCCTCCTATAGAAAACAAGAAGATTCAAATCAAGCAATCGAATTTCACTAACGAGCAAATCAAAACTGAAAGGAAAGGGAAGGGTAAAGAAGAATACCTCTCCCGAGGTCAGAGGACCCATCATCTCTACAGAGGCTCAGGCTTTGTAGTCTCCAAGCCGGAAGTGGTCGTCAAGGATGTCAAAGCCCTGTGTCTGTAAGATCTCTAGCTAGTCAGACGAGACCCAGTCTAGAAGCCTCAAGCTGCCAAGCGAATGAGGGGATATCACATGGCTCTCATGCCCATGCGACTGTCGGGCTATCCTGTATGGCATATAAATCGTCAGGCCCAAATGGCAGATAAATGCTGTCATCCTCCGAGTAACGCTCCTGGCGTGAGCATACTCATCTCTCATGACCTCCTGGCGATCATCCAGAGGTCTCCACCGGAATTGTCAAGACACAGGTGTAGACACCCCATTTTGACCGAACCCCTTTTATATCTTGTTTAATCAAAATTCCATCAAATCAGGGATTTAGGACCCCCAATTTCATCCTATGATAGGTTAGGGTCCCTGCAAAATTTCTTCAAAATCGGATGAGATTTGCCTAATAAGACGAGCCGGATTAGAATTGTAGTGCGAAAGGGGAGTGAAATATCCTGTAAGGCAGCCAGTTTTTACACTAGAGCAGAAAGAGGGTTGCATTATCCCTGTAATGTCGCCCATGAAGAGATTTATTCGAAAATACCCTTTCATTTAGTTAAAATACAACATATACATGAATATGGGATTGTCCAAGGTAACTTAAGGGGTGAAAATTTTCTTTTAATTAATTTTTCATTAAACTTTTTTCCAAATGGCCACCATTTTGCAACCAAAACCAAAGCAAAATTTTTAAAAATGGGTTGTCCTATAAATTAATGGGGGACAAAAATTAAGGAAAAACTCTATAAATAGAGCATTTGGGCTCTCATTTGAAAAAAAAATTAGGGCTTTTAATCTAATTTTAGAGGGAGGGAGGGAGAGAGAGAGCTTTCTAGAGAGAGAGAGAGAGAATTCTAGAGAAAGAAGGAGATCTAGAGAGAGAAAGAAAGAGATCTGGAGAAAAAAAAGAGATCTAGAGAGAGAAAGAAGCTTTCAAGGAGAGATCCAAGAGAAGAGCACAAGGTTAGTAGATTTTGAGTTTGATTTTGAGTTTTCTTTGAAAATCTAACCTAAAATGAGAAATACAAGTGGAAAATACTTTAAAATGGTTAGATCTAGCAACCTAGGATTAAAATCTACCAAAATATGTTTAAAAACATGTCTCATTTGAAGATCTAAAGCAATTCACCTCAAATTTTGAGTTCTAGTTTAATTTTGATGTAAAAATGGCAAAATTAAGTACTGTCCAGCCTCATTTTTTACCATTTTTCATCATTTTCTATTAGAATTCGTGAAAATTTCTCGTTAGAAGGTGTAGTACCCGTTGAGATCTTCGATTTGGCATATAAATGCCCAAAATTGGCCATGAAACGAAGAAGTTATGGCCATTTTAAGATTTCAGCTCAAAATTCGGTGCAAAATGGTGAATCTATGTGTGTTTTACTGAAAATTCCTTAAAGATCTTCAAAACTGAAACTAACATGGTTAGATCTAAGTCTAATCAACATGTATTATCAGATATTTATGTCAAATTCCCATAGATCTTGTGTTTGAATGAAGTTTTGATGTGAAATGTCATGAAATTGTGTTGAATTACATGCTGTCCAGATTTTATTTTCAATTTTTCACTAAAATTCAGTTAGATCTAGCGAAAGTGATACACACGAAAGTTGTAGATTTTTGTTGAGGTCTTCGATTTGACATCTTCCGGGCCTCGTAATGATGAAAAATGAAAAAGTTATGACGATTTTAAGATGTCAGCTAAAAACCCTACATTTTCATATTTGGACTTGATCGGAAATGGCCGTTTTCCGGCCACTTTTGGCAAGATCCAGCCGAAATTGTCAACATAGAATAGTTTATTGGATCAATTTACTAAATCTTTGAACTTTTGAAAATGAAAACTGCATAAATGAAATCTAAAATCAGCCCAAAAATGGCCGTTTTCCGGCCACTTCCGGCAAGATCCGGGCAAAATTGTCATCGGAGAAAAGTTTATTTGATCAATTTTTGAAAACGGTGTAGTTGAACACTTTTCTTGAAAATGGATTTTTGATCCTCTATTTTGCAAAATCAAATCAGAACTTCTGAAAAGCAAACCTGCAGAATTGAAATCTGAAATTTGCCCGGAGATGGTCATTTTTCGGCCCCTTCCGGCAAGAACCGGCTGAAGTGCATAACTAATCAAATTTTTCCTGATGTGTCTCCTACAAGCGTTATGTGTAACACTTTTGCTAGTTTTGCTATTTGGATAGGGTAATTGTAAGTTTAAATTTTCAGCTTCCATATAGAATGCAAATGTGTGCTTTTGATGCTTGATTCATGCTTAGCCTAGTAGGCGATGAAGGCGTTAGCCCAAGCCCATCCTTAGGGAACTTGTTTAGTCCAAGTAGCTCTCTCCTCTCTCATTTAGAAGACTTGATAAGTCTTTTAGACCTGTTTAAACCATAGAATCCTTCCTTCATTGCAAAGGGCGATGAATGAGTCATCCCAAACCCATCTTTTAGGGGACTAGCTTAGTCCACATAGCATTTCCCTTCTTTAGAAGACTTGTTGAGCCTTTTAGATATGTTTAGACAAAATAATCTCTTCCTCATTGCAGAGGCGATGAAGGCGATAGCCCAAGCCCATCTTTAGAGGATTTGCTCGGTCCTAGTCGCGCTTCCCCTCTTTTCCTCTTCTATTTTAGTAGACTTACTTAGTCTTTTAGACACCCTTATTCATTAATCCCTCTTCATTGCAAGGGCAATGAAAGAGTTATATAGAGTTCCACTAGGAGACACACTATGTCTTAATAAGGCGATTCTCCTTTGGAGACAAGCTTTGATGTTTAGAGCCTACCCCTTTGTAGAGATCATCTTAGTCATGTTAGAGAGTTTACCTATAGGAGACATGCTTTGTCTCACGAGTGTTAGTGGTTTTTCCATTTTAGGAGACAAGCTTTGTCTCATTAGAGAGGTCATACATTAGGAGACAAGTTTTGTCTCATTAAAAGAGTCAGTCATAGGAGGCTTGTTTAGCCTTATTTGTAGAAACCTTTCTAATTTGTCCTCCCTCTTTAATGATACATGTTTAGGAGTTTATCTTTTAAAGTCTTGTTAGAACCTGCCTATTTGGGATCTAACTTTTGTAGTGAAGACACTAGTTTACTTGTTGTGTGCCCTTACCATTTTTGGGACATAGGTTTGCTTTTTTAGGTTTTTCCCGATTTTACCTTATGGTGTTTACACTCTTCCACGATTTGGATTACAGAGTGTGGTTTTTTGTTTGTTTCCTTTGGCTAAAAGGGGTGTATCATTTTAAAATACAAAAAAAAAAATCGGAAATTCAAAATTCAAAAAGCATTCAGAAACTTTAAGATTTAAAAATATTTGAAATATCACAAAAATTCTAATCATCTGAAGCTATAAGATTTTAGGAGCGTATTAAGAAAGTTTATTTCCGAACTACGTTGGTTTGATCCTCTTCCACGAGGTACGTAGGCAGCTTGGGATTCTTATCCTAAGTTCCGTCAAATTTTGTAAATAGACTTTGTAAATCTTTCAAAAATCATTCAAACAACTTTAAAACCTTATTTTCAAAAAGCTCTTCCTCTAGAGTTAGGAGTTTGTCCTAGATAGAGAGTTTTAGAGTTAGAAGCTTGTCTTTGTTGTGTTATGTGTTTTGTTTATGTTTGTGTTAGAGTTAGGAGTTTGTTACGCCTCCGTCCGGTCAGCTGGCGATTTACATCGCCGACTGATGACTAGGTCTAGGATGCGTTAGTGATCTCATTATTTTCCTTATGACACATAGCCTATTTACACATAAGTTGTAGGAACCACCTGCATTAGCTTAGGGCTAACCTTCATTTAGTTAAGGCATATAGTGTGTCCTAAAATCCACAATCCACTGAAATATAAATAATCGCACAAGAAGCTTTAATAATTAGTCCGGTCTTTTAGGTCGAGTCTAGGATAGAGGTCTAGATATCTTAGGCATTATATCTTAGAATAGGTGCGAAGAACTACGTGACTCTGATTCTCGTAGAGGCGGTGATACGTAGGCGGCTTGGATGAATATTTGAGGTCATTCAAGAGTCGAGGACAACGTTAGAGTCTTAGGGTTTGTAGTTAATGTTTTTTAGAGTTCGTGTTTGTGGTTATCATTTTTCTTGTGTGTTTTCTTTCAGATTGAAATTATTTTCTTATTTGATCACTCACATGCTTAGCTGTAGATCTTTACTGCTTACTAGTCCATTATTTTTGCTTATACGCTTAGCTGTAGTTCTTTTACTGCTTTCATGATTATCTGATTATCATATCTGTTATTTTCTGTACAGATCTTATACCTTTAGCTGTAGCATGCATGCGCTTGTCCACCGGAACTTAGACACCAATTAGGTATGACACTCGTAACCTAGATGTGCTTAGGTGGCACTTCTTTCATTTATTTTGTGCATGCTTATTATTTAATCATCGAGTCATGCATGATTACGTAGACGTCTTCTCGGGGATATTTCATTCCCATTTCACATGATTTTTTGCCAAAACTCTTCAAAATCAATAAATAAATGGCATAAGAGACCAGGTGCTTTCACTTGGGCGGTTGAGGTGCTCTTCTAACCTTCCAAATTCGTAACCAGGCACGAACCTTTTGTATCGCTGGTTATCTATTGCAACAGAGCATATGGGTTCCAGGGCCGACTTTGCTGGATGACGACTCTTCTTTGTTTAAGGTACGTCTCGACTCCGGGCTAGTCCCCGAATCGAGAGGTATCTTATTTTACATCGCCACTCATGCTATGAGGGACACTCTTTCGAGAGTTCCTTCGTAGAGCTCTCCTTCACGTGGATGATCTAGAGACCCTTGGGGGCTCGTCCCCCGCCTCTCTCAGGATCGGGGTCCACAACAGGCTATGTGTCAAAGACATGAATATAATTCAAGACAATATGAGTACGGTACTGAAAATGGAAGCAATTTAAAGTACTCACAGCATCTGGCTGGATCCGGTCAGTGGCTCGGGGAACCTGGTCTGCCAAGTAAATGGGGTGTGACCCCGTTTGCCCTACAGTCCAGCGTATCTGCGCTGAAAAGTAAACTCTCTTCGGGTCCCTCGGCATAGGAGTGAGAAGACCGAAGCACTCGTAGGCCTATGCCTGTTCAAGAGTTATCAAAATCAATTTACTTGCTTAAACAATTCATATCATAAGCATTGAATTAAATTGAGCAAGCAGAATAAATTCAGAATTAAAGAGAAAAGTGTTAGAAGTGTACCGCCTAGATGTACCAGAGACCACACAAGGAGTGTGATCCGTCTCGAGATAGAACATCCATCTCTCCAATTAGGAAGGCATAAGTGTGGCCCCCGATCCCGAGGAAGGTGAGGGACGAGCCCCCAGCGGCCTCTGAGATCTCCACATGTGAATGTGAGCTCTATCAAGGAACTCTCGAAAGAGTCTCTCACGGCATGAGTGGCAATGCATATGAGATACCTCTTAATTCGGAGACGATCCTGGAACCAAGACGTACCTACAATAAGAAAAAGTCGCCATCCAGGGAAGTCGGCCTTGGAACCCAAAATATACTCTATGCAATGGATAAATCTAAAGGTATATATAGGGTCCGTGCCTGGTGACGAATGAAGAAGGTCCAAAGAGCACCCCCATCCGCCCGAGTGCAAGTACTCGGTCTCTTATGCAATTTTCATTAATATTTAAGAGTTTTGGGCGAAAATCATATGAAATGGGAAATATTCCCAAGAAAATGTCTACCTAAACATGCATGATTCGAGGATAGAAATAATAATCACACACAAAATACATGAAAGAAGTGTCACCTAAGCGTAGCTAGGTTATGAGTGTTATGCCTAATTGATGTCTAAGTTCTGGTGGGCAAACACATGAATACGACATGTAAAGGTATAAGGTCTGTACAGGAAAGTAAGAAAACACAACAAAACACACAACACGACTCGACTACACACGCGATACGACACGGAAAACCTTAGACTCTAATATTTTTTTCGGGCGCGAATCTTTGGATGGTCTGATGTTCATCCGAAGTCGCCAACGTATCCCCGCCTCTCTTAGGAATCAAGGCCACGTAGTTCTTGCTCCCATTCTAAACCACAATGCCTAACACCTATAGGACTGTTATCCTAGACTCAATCAGCTAGACTCGACTAGGTTTTAAAACTTCTTGTACGACTACTTAAGTAAAGATTTGTTTAAAGGATTTTTTATTTTTTGAAAGGATTTAAATGATTTATTTTTGAAGGTTTGACTGGACCTGGGATAAGGATCTCAAGTTGCCTACGTACCTCGTGGAAGAGGATCAAGCCAACATAGTTCGAAACAGACTTTCCTAACTACACTCCTAATAACTCATGACTTTTCAGATGTTTTTGTTAGTTTTTTATTTCTAGTGTTTTTGAATTTTCAAATGTTTTTTGAATTTTCAGATGTTTCACCCTTTCAGGTGAAGGGAACCTATAAGACCACACTCTGTAATCCATAGCCTGGCGGAGTGTCAATGCTAAGGACAGAATCCCTGGAGCCTAAAGGGGAACTCTTAATTAAAGACAGACTCACAAAAGGAAATGACAGACTCCTATACTCTATAAGGGCAAGACAGACTCCCAACATCTATAAGAGTAGGACCGACTCCTATATCTATAAGGGTAGGACGGACTCTAGAACTTTGTAGGGGTAGGACAGACTCCTGAATTCTGCTATGGTAAGACAGACTCCTGAATTCTGCAAAGGTAGGACAGACTCCGAAACTTTGCAGGGGTTGGACAGAATCCGAAGACATGATGAAAGGTTGGACAGAATCCTAGCTTCTTATGACGATCGGACAGACTCTTGAAAGACTAACTCCTAACACTAAAGCACAAATTCATATCTATGGGGTTGACTCCTAGCCTATGGGTTGACTCCTAACATATAAGCTCTAAAGATATCGTTAACTAGACTAAAGAAGGTCTCCTAGAAGAAGAGGAGACAGAGAAGGGTGCTAGCGAGACTGGACAAGTCTCCTAAAAGCATAGGTGGGCTCCAAGTATCCCTATCACTGCCCCTGCAAAGATAAATAGGAATAGGGCAACTAACAGACCAAGTCGGTCATCAACTAGAAACGGGTGCAACTATGTGTGACTTGGATAGTCTTCTGAAGGGTTGACTCACTCAAGAGACAAAACCTGTCTCCAAAGGGTATAACGTTTTATATGAGACATAGCTTGTCTCCTAAAAGGGTGGGCTCTAGATGACTCTTTCATTGCCTTTGCAATGAGGAACTAGTGTCTAAAGGTATCAAAAGGGCTAAGGAAGTCTTCTAAATAAAAGAGGGGAGTGCTACTAGGACCGAAGCACAAATTCATATCTATGGGGTTGACTCCTAGCCTATGGGTTGACTCCTAACATATAAGCTCTAAAGATATCGTTAACTAGACTAAAGAAGGTCTCCTAGAAGAAGAGGAGACAGAGAAGGGTGCTAGCGAGACTGGACAAGTCTCCTAAAAGCATAGGTGGGCTCCAAGTATCCCTATCACTGCCCCTGCAAAGATAAATAGGAATAGGGCAACTAACAGACCAAGTCGGTCATCAACTAGAAACGGGTGCAACTATGTGTGACTTGGATAGTCTTCTGAAGGGTTGACTCACTCAAGAGACAAAACCTGTCTCCAAAGGGTATAACGTTTTATATGAGACATAGCTTGTCTCCTAAAAGGGTGGGCTCTAGATGACTCTTTCATTGCCTTTGCAATGAGGAACTAGTGTCTAAAGGTATCAAAAGGGCTAAGGAAGTCTTCTAAATAAAAGAGGGGAGTGCTACTAGGACCGAGCAAGTCCCCTAAGGATGGGCTTGGGATGACTCCTTCATCGCCCTTGCAATGACTGGGAACTAAAGGTTTAAGTGAATCTAAAGGATTAAAAACTCTAAGAACTACACACTCTCTATCTAAAGAAGAGGGAGGACGAAGAAAAAGGGTACTACCCTAACCTAGTAAGTCCCTCTAAAAGATGGGCTTGGGCTAATGCCTTCATCACCCTTCACCTATGGAAGTGAATTCCTAAATAGCTAAAATGGCTCCCCGAAGCTACGGAAAATCCTAAAACACAAAGGTACAAAACTAGCAATCCAAGAAATAACCGCTTATGAAATTTGGCAAACAATCGTTAGGGTACAACCATAATAAGGATTTTATAATATAAACAAATAATAAGTGCATTGTCGAAAAGAGACTAGTATTTATTGGAATGAATCAGTCCTTACATCATCACTTATTATTTTATCGGTACCATGGTTTCTAGGCAATTTTTTATCCAATAATTCTATTATTCTATAGTTCTAAGTACATCAATTTATTACATCAATAAATGACACCTTAGGCCTACGTAATGTGTTTTTTCTTTACATGCTTTTAAGCATACCAATAAATGGCACTACTCTGAAATTCTATTAGCAGTTAAATACATTACCATACAAGTGTCAATTCCATATAATTTGTAAACACAATGATGTGGGTATTAAAAGATACACGATTACAAAGCATTGTATTTGTTAGGCCCGAAATTGGTTAACAGATATGACAGTGACGTAAGAGCCGAGCTGGGCGGGCTCGAGGAGGTGAAATGGAGGGTAGAGTCCTGATTAACTGTGTCCTGCACAGAAGCAAACGAGGTCAGAATGGCCGACCCGGAGTATACTCCGGACAGACCCTTCGACACTCAAGTCAGTAAGAGCCGGAGTGAAGGGGTGGTTTTTAGAGTGGTGGGTCAGAATTCAATACCCTGATTTATGAGCTTTGGAAGCCTTTTTATAAGGAAAGTTTGGGGTAGGTGGGGAGTTAATGCCCCAAAGCAGGTGTCGACCAGCTATAGGTTCAGGTTCACCTACTCCGAGGGAATTACCAAACTACCCCTGCTGACGTGGGTTATGCAGTGGGCTCTCCTCTAGCCACGTGTTGGAAGCTAACAGGCTGCTGCGTTTTCGCACCCCATCAGTTGCCCCCCAGTTCCCCAAGTTATTATGGTGACTTGGGAAAATGTGGTAGAGTACATTTCTGATTGGAAGTGGTCGAGGCTTGGCCTGTGGCAGTCCCGAATCTGAAGCAGTCCGAAAATTGGAGCAGTCCGGATTCTGGGGGCAGTCCGGATTTTGGAGCAGTCCGGAAATGGAGGCAGTCCGGAATCTGGGGCAGTCCGGAAATTGGAGCAGTCCGGATTCTGGGGGCAGTCCGGATTTTGGAGCAGTCCGGAAATGGAGGCAGTCCGGAATCTGGGGCAGTCCGGATTTTGGAGCAGTCCGGATTCTGGAGCAGTCAGGAAATTGAGGCAGTCCGGATTCTGGAGCAGTCCGGAAATGGAGGCACTCCGGATTCTGGAGCAGTCCGGAAATGGAGTAGTCCGGCTTCTGGGGCAGTTCGGAAATTGAGCCAGTCCGGATTCTGGAGCAGTCCGGAAATGGAGCAGTCCGGCTTCTGAGGCAGTTCGGAAATTGAGCCAGTCCGGATTCTGGAGCAGTCCGAATCTTTGTCAGTCCGGCTTAAGCCGGACTGCTTTTTGTCGTTTTACGGAACGCGTCATATCCAGTCCGGCTTGGGCCGGACTGCTTTTTGTCGTTTTGCGGAACGCGTCATATCCAGTCCGGCTTGGGCCGGACTGCTTTTTGTCGTTTTGCGACCCAGTCCGGCTTGGGCCGGACTGCTTTTTGTTGTTTTGCGACCCAGTCCGGCTTGGGCCGAACTGCTTTTTGTCGTTTTGCGGAACGCGTCATATCCAGTCCGGCTTGGGCCGGACTGCTTTTTGTCGTTTCGCGGAACGCGTCATATCCAGTCCGGCTTGGGCCAGACTGCTTTTTGTCGTTTTGCGACCCAGTCCGGCTTGGGCCAGACTGCTTTTTGTCGTTTTGCGGAACGCGTCATATCCAGTCCAGCTTGGGCCGGACCGCTTTTTGTAGTTTTGCGGAACGCATCATATCCAGTCCGGCTTGGGCCGGACTGCTTTTTGTTGTTTTGCGACCCAGTCCGGCTTGAGCCGGACTGCCTTTCTCCGCACGAGCACTTGTATGACTCCCCTTGGTTTTTTAAAGGTAAGCGCGTATTTTCACTTACGCCCTTGTCTCAAAGTTTGTGCCCGCCATTAATAAAAGACGCGGCACCACTCGGGCGTCCTCGAAACGCGTGCCCTTCATTTAATGCACACCGCCTCAGAGAAATCTATAAAGAGTGGGTTTTACCTTCTCATTTTCACTTTTTACTTCTCCTCCTTCTCCTCCTCTTTTTCTCTCTGTCGGTTCGGCGAAGGCCAGTTCGGATCGTGTAGTTTTTGTGAACGGTGGGTGGATTCAGGAGCATTCAGTGTGATCCGGTAATTTTTCTTGAGCGCGTCTCATTCATTTCTTTTCCTACTTTCATGTCTAGTAGCTCTAGTTCTGAGTCCGGTTCGGGAGAGTCGTCTTCTAGTAGTTCAGGGTCTAGATCGTTGATTAGGACCGAGGATAGGCCTACCTGGTCACCGGCCCCGAAAATGGTGAGTGTGACTGTTATAGGTAGTGATGAGGAGGTGGAAGACGAGGCAATATTGGACTTGAACACCGCTCCGCTTCTGACGGATAGCTATGTCCCACAAGGGGGGAGTGTTGGTAGTGACGCCGGCGAGGCGTCCACAACGTTTCACCCGAGCCGGGCCGTTGAGGTCGTGGCACGGGCCCAGATGGATGCCAATCCTAAATACAACATACAGGCTCTCAATGAGGAGAACTACCTGGACGAGTCCGCCATGGCAGTGATTAGGGATAAGTACTGCATCCCATCCAGGTTTGGACTGAGGGAGGCGATGGAGGGAGATAGAGCATGTAATGAAAGCTCCGACATTTGCATATATGACGAGTCACTGAGGGCCGGACTCAGATTTCCTCTGCACCCCTTCTTCGCCTCGGTGCTTCAGCATTACCGGCTGGCCCCGGCCCAGGTGGCGCCGAACTCGTGGAGACTGCTGACGGGGTTTGTATACCTCATTCAGGGCCGGCTTCAGAGGAACTTGTCAGTACCGTTGTTCCGCGCGTGTGCGCAATTGAAGAAGCACAAGGGTGGGGGTTGGATTTACATTAGCCAGCGTCCGGAGATAAGAATGATCACTGGCATTCCCTCCTCCATACACCTGTGGAGGAACAGGTTCTTTTATGTCGAGGACGCGGAGTCCAGCGAGCCTTGGCCGGTCCCTTTGAAATGGGGAACCCCGGATACAGTCGCGATGAGTCGCAAGCCGTTCCTTGAGGGTGAAGATGCGAGAACCCTCGCTCTACTTCGGGAGGTGCTGGACCGGGAGGGGCCTGCTGATTGTTCAGACTTCCAAGGGGAAGAGGTTTTGGTTGGGTTGGGCCTTAGTACTGCGACCCGGGCACGTACGTAGATAGCCTCCTTTAAAATTTGTCTTTCCTTTTTTCTTGTCTCTGACTGGTTTTGTTTTCGTCTATCTTTCAGAGATGTAGCAGCAGTCGTTAGTTGATAAGATGAGGAAGGGGGCCTTTGGGACGGTCCGTCAGGGCCAGAAAAGGAAGGCCCTGGAGACGGCGAGTCCGGCTCCAACCCAGGACGCGCCGCCCCCACCCAAGGCCAAGGAGTTCGGTGAAATTGGTGAGTTCATCCGGCCGGGGCGCAGGGTCTTCGAGGACTGTGGTGACATCTGCTGGCACCCTCCCGCCTCCGGCGAGGTCCGGAGATAATGTTTTTCGGCCAAATTGGGCCGTCCAAAAGACGGATACCGGCCTTGGAGAGAGCCGGGTAGCTGTAGAGATTCAAAGTAAATGTATTCTTGACAAAGACAAGCAACAGGTTCTCCACGAGCCGCCAGCTACGGCCAAAGAGGCCGTATTTTCTTCTCTTTATCAGGTAAGATGGCTGACGAGTACGCTCACTTTTTATTCGCCTTCTACTTCGTTTACCTGTGTAAACACTTGCTCATCTGTATTTTATAGATCGGAGTGTACTTCAATGATCTTCGGGGGAAGAGTAAGAAATTTTCCGATGCTATAACCAAGTCTGAGGAGGAGAATGGGAAGCTGAAAAAGGATGCGAAGGAGCTGAAGAAGTCCGTCGAAAAATCTGCCAACGAGATCAAGCGGCGGAGAGAGGATTTTGCCGCTCAGCTGGCCGCGCAGAAGAAGGAAGCGACGGAAGCCCTCAACGCTCAGAGGGAGAGAGCCCTATCGAGGCAGGCGACTGCCGTTCAGGAAAAGGAGGACGAACTCCTTCTTCTATCCAGTGAGGCCTACAAGATAGGGTTTTTTGACTGCCTTGGGCAGGTCAAGGATTCCAATCCAGGCGTTGACCTGTCGAGGATGGTTATACCTGACCCACCGACGCTTACTGGCGAGGAGCCGGCCGCAGCTGACGCACTCTTGCCCCCGGGGGCAGATTCAGCACGGGATGGGGGCAATGAGGCGCCTTGAGTTCTCTTTCTCCCCTTTTTTGGCGATTTCTTGATTCCTTTTTGTAACGGCCCCTTGGAGGCCCAACTCCCTTTTTTTGTAACAGCCCGTTGAGGCGTCTCTTTTGTAATGGTCCTCTGAGGCCCCAACATATGAATGGAAAGCAAACTTTTATTATCTACCTCTTCTATGCTTGTCCGTCTCTAGTTTATACTGCTTGGCCGTATGCTGCGTAGCTATCGCTCTAGGTAGGCGTCATGGACTTAGGTTGGTCCTGACGTGCTATGTTTTTCAGGAGCTTGGGTCTTTGCGTCCGGGCTGGTTCCGGACCAGGAGTGGACTCCCGGTCTTTGCGGAGACGAGCCGTGGCGAACCAAACGTCGAGTACCCTAGTTTTAGTGAACTGGGTTTCGAAGGAGCTTTGGTTTTTGCATCCGGGCTGGTTCCGGACCAGGAGTGAGCTCCCATCTTTGCGGAGACGAGCCGTGGCGAACCAAACGTCGAGTACCCTAGTTTTAGTGAACTGAGTTTCGAAGGAGCTTTGGTTTTTGCATCCGGGCTGGTTCCGGACCAGGAGTGAGCTCCCGGTCTTTGCGGAGACGAGCCGTGGCGAACCAAACGTCGAGTACCCTAGTTTTAGTGAACTGGGTTTCGAAGGAGCTTTGGTTTTTGCATCCGGGCTGGTTCCGGACCAGAAGTGAGCTCCCGGTCTTTGCGGAGACGAGCCGTGGCGAACCAAACGTCGAGTACCCTAGTTTTAGTGAACTGGGTTTTGAAAGAGCTTTGGTTTTTGCATCCGGGCTGGTTCCGGACCAGGAGTGGGCTTCCGGTCTTTGCGGAGACGAGCCGTGGCGAACCAAACGTCGAGTACCCTAGTTTTACTGAACTGGGTTTTCCAATTTGACGGACATGAAGGCATTTGTAAAAAAAAGTTCTTTCATTCACATTCAGGATGAGCTTTGGTTTTTGCATCCGGGCTGGTTCCGGACCAGAAGTGAGCTCCCGGTCTTTGCGGAGACGAGCCGTGGCGAACCAAACGTCGAGTACCCTAGTTTTAGTGAACTGGGTTTTGAAAGAGCTTTGGTTTTTGCATCCGGGCTGGTTCCGGACCAGGAGTGGGCTTCCGGTCTTTGCGGAGACGAGCCGTGGCGAACCAAACGTCGAGTACCCTAGTTTTACTGAACTGGGTTTTCCAATTTGACGGACATGAAGGCATTTGTAAAAAAAAGTTCTTTCATTCACATTCAGGATATATTTACAAAGTTTTTTTTTGTGTGTGTGCCGGCTACTTCGCTACTGATGGTATTTGCGAAGGTTCTTTGAGTTCCATGCATGTGGTAGTAGTTGTTCCTCGAGTGTTTCCAGTCTATAACTTCCCGGGCGAATCACCTCTTTTACTCGGTAAGGCCCCTCCCAGGTTGGGGAAAGCTTTCCGGCCTTCTTGGGTTGGGAGATAGCAGCTTTCCTTAAGACCAGATCTCTAACTCGAAACTCTCTAGGGCGTATCTTCGAGTCATGATAGCGAGATACTTTCTGCTTGTAGGCGGCGACTCTTATTCGGGATTCTTCTCTGGCCTCCTCCAATAAGTCAAGATTCGCGCGGAGCCCGTCACCGTTGAGCTGTTCGTTGAAGTTGGAAATTCTAGCGGACGGGGTGCCTACATCGACAGGTATTATCGCCTCCGTGACAGGTTGAATGGAGACTCACCCGTTGGTGTGCGCGGGGTGGTGTGATAAGTCCATAGAACATGATAGAGCTCATCTGCCCATCGACCAACTTTTTCGTCCAGTCTTTTCTTGATCCCTTGCAGTAGGATTCGGTTTGTGACTTCTGTCTGCCCGTTGGTTTGCGGGTGTGCTACGGAGGTGAACCTCTGCTCAATTTTCAGGTCGGAGCAGAACTTCCGAAAGTTTCGGCAGTCGAACTATTTGTCGTTATCTGTTATCAAGGCGCGAGGAATCCCGAATCTGCAGACCACTGATTTCCAGAAGAAGTTCTGTACATTCTGCTCGGTGATATGGGCTAGAGGTTCGGCCTCCACCCATTTGGTAAAATAATCAATGGCCACTACTACGAAGGTGCGCCTTCCGGAGGCCGGTGGAAAGGGACCCAAGATATCCATCCCCCAAATCGCGAAGGGTAGCGGGCTGATAATTGGAGCCATGGATACAGCAGGCTGATGGATGGTGGGGGAGAACTTTTGGCATCTCTCGCACCTCCTGACCAGGGTCAGGGCATCTTGTCTCTGGGTCGGCCAATACAGACCTCTCAGCAAAACTTTGATCGCCAGGGCCTTGCCCAGGTGCTCTCCGCAAATACCTTTGTGCGTTTCTTGCAGGGCGTACGCGGCGTCGCTGGGCCGGAGGCACTTTAAGTATGGGAGGGTGTAGGATCTTTTGAACAGGCTCTCGCCATCGAGTGAAAACCGGGCTGCCCTTTGGATCACCTTGCGGGCTTCCTTCTTCGCCTCGGGTAGTTTCCCACTACGCAGGTAGTCGACGATTTCGTCCATCCAGCAGGACTCGTGCTCTACCTCCATGATTTCAGCGGCCTTTCTCTCGATACTGGATCTCTGGAGGAACTCCATACATATATTCCCGAGAGTCGTGTATCCGGATGCGGCTAGCTTAGATAGTACATCTGCTTTTGTGTTCTCTGCTCTGGGGATTCTGACGACCTCGAAACTCTTGAAGTTGGTGGATAACTGTTGGACTAGGGAGAGGTACTTGATCATACGCTCGTCGCGGGCTTCGTACGTTCCCTGAATCTGATTTGTAACCAACTGGGAATCACAGTAGGCTTTCAGCCTGTGGGCCTTGACTTGTACGACGAGATTCATCCCGGCAAGGAGGGCTTCATATTCTGCCTCATTATTAGATGTGCGGAATCCGAACCTTAGGGCATAGTCTGCGGTGAAGCCGTTTGGTCCGGTGAGAATCAGACCGGCGCCACAGCCACCCCTGTTCGAAGACCCGTCCACGTACACTTCCCAGAGGGGCTCGGCGGTTGATGGACCCAGAGCGGTTCAGCGGTTGATTTCTGTTCCAGTTCCATCTTCTGTTAGCTCCTCAGTTGCGATTGCCTTTCCTGCAGCTGGGCTTTGGGCGATTTCGGGTTCGGTGATCTGCTGGGGGATGGAGCATTCAGCTACGAAATCTGCCAATACCTGAGTCTTGATTGAGGGCCTGGGCATGTAGCGGATGTCGAATTCACTCAGTTCCACGGCCCATTTAACTAGTCGCCCCGAGATGTCCGGCTTATGGAGAACCTGCCTGAGCGGCTGGTCAGTAAGGACCTTTATCGTGTGAGCTTGAAAATACGGTCTCAACTTCCTGGCCGCCATCACCAGCGCGTAAGCCAATTTCTCGACCCGCTGGTACCTTATTTCAGCATCGTGTAAGACCTTGCTAACGTAGTAGACCGGCTTTTGTTGGCTGTGATCCTCACGCACTAGGACTGCTGCCAGAGCAAGGGGGCTTACAGATAGATACAAGAGTAGCTCCTCACCGGGCTCAGGCTTTGTTAATAGCGGTGGAGAGGACAAATATCCTTTTAAATCCTCGAAGGCGGCCTGGCATTCCTCTGTCCAGGGCGCGGTCTTAAATTCTTTAACTGCGTTGAAGAAAGGAAGACACCTCTCCGCAGATTTTGAAACGAAGCGCCCCAGCGCGGCTATCATCCCTGTCAGTCGCTGCACTTCTCTGATGGTTTTGGGCGGAGTGAGCTCCACCACGGCCTTGATTTTTTCTGGATTGGCTTCTATGCCTCTTTGGCTAACCATAAACCCTAGGAATTTTCCCGAGCTGACGCCGAAAGTGCACTTGGTGGGATTGAGCTTCATCCTGTGCTCTCTCAGGACTTGGAACGTTTCTTCCAGGTCGGAGACATGATCTTGTGTACTCCGGATTTTGGCCAGCATGTCGTCAACGTAGACTTCCATGTTGCGGCCGATCTGAGCCCGAAAGAGTTTGTTTACGACCCTCTGATATGTGGCCCGGCGTTTTTCAGGCCAAAGGACATAACACGGTAGCAGTAGGTCCCCTGGTCTGTTACAAAGGAGGTCTTCGGGATATCTGACTCATACATTCTGATCTGGTTATATCCGGAGAAGGCGTCCATGAAGCTCAGTAACTCGTGACCTGCAGTGGAGTCGATGAGCTGATCGATCTTTGGGACAGGCTTTATTCAGATCAGTGAAGTCGACGCAGGTTCTCCATTTCCCATTTGCCTTTTTTACCAGGACTACGTTTGCCAACCAGTCCGGGTATTGGATCTCTCGAATGAAGTCGGATTTCAGGAGCCTCTCCACTTCTTCTTTGATTGCCCGCTGCCTCTCGAGGGCGAAGTGTCATCTTTTCTGCTTTACTGGCCTGCAAGTTGGGTCAACACCCAGTCTATGCGTACTGACCTCTGGATTAATACCGGGCATGTCTGCGGAGGTCCATGCAAAGACATCTGCATTGTCCTGAAGAAATTGGGTGAGGCTGCGCCGGGTGCCGTCGTCTAGAGAGGAGCCGATCTTAACGACCTTCTCATCATCATCTCTGCACAGGGGGATGGAGATAAGGTCCTCTGCGGGTTGAGTTCCCTGAGCTTCGCTCCTCATGTCGAGTAGCTCAATCGGCAATGACTCTGTCGCGTTTTTGCCTTTCAGTGCCATTACATAACACTCTCTAGACTGCGGCTGGTCCCCCCTTACTTCTCCAACGCCGTTGGGCGTAATAAACTTCATCTTTTGGTGATAAGCAGATGCGACAGCGCGGATCTGGTTTTGGCCCGGCCGTCCTAAAATAGCGTTATAGACCAAAGTGGCCCTCACTACTAGGAAGTTGACCATGGCGAAGGCTTGGCAGGGTGACTCTCCGACGAGGACAGGAAGTTCGATATGTCCCTCAACCTTGACTACCTCTCCCGAAAAGCCGAAGAGATCTGAGTTTGCCGGCCTTAGGCGGTCGTCACCTATCATCATCCTTTCGAAGGCGTGATAGTACAGGATGTCGACTGAACTCCCATTGTCTACCAGGATTTTCTTCAACTCCCAGTTCGCGACGAGCATGGTTAGGACTAGGGCGTCGTCATGTGGTAATATCAGGCCGTCGAGGTCTGCGTCTGAGAAGGAGATCTCATTCTCCGTCTTCATCTTCTTGTCGCATGCGTGCACGGCATTGACTCGGCGTGCGTAAGCTTTTCGTGCAGCGGATGAGGTGCCACCAGCTGCCGGACCGCCCATGATTGTGCCGATGACTCCCCTTGGTTGGGAGCAGGGTACTTCTGGTTGTGGACTAGGCGGTGGGGGAGACTGTCTTCGGGCTGGGGGCGGTTGAGACCACCGAGGACTCCGGCCCTGGGGACCTCTCTCCTTGGGTTCGTTCCTGTGGGTGTCACCTCGGACATACTTTTTCAAATAGCCCCGGCTGATCAATTGCTCGATCTCCTCCTTCAGCTGCCAGCAGTCGTCCGTGTCGTGGTCGTGGTCCCTGTGGAAACGGCAGTATTTTGACTTGTCTCTCTTGTTCCCCTTGGAGATCATTGGGGTTGGCCACTTTATGAACTCCTCTCTGCTGATAGCAGCTAGTATGTGCCTTCGGGATGTGTTGAGAGGGGTGAAGTTTTCCTCCCTTCTTTGGGGGGACTTGTCTCTTCTAACAACCTTGTCATCCCTACACGGCTTAGCAGGGTACTTGTCTCGGTTCATATCATCAGCGGCCCTCCTCCGATTCGAGTCCAGAGCAGCCAGAGTCTCTTCTACTGAAATATATTCCTCCGCCCCAGCCATTAGGTCCGCTAGGGAGAGTGGATTTCGGTGGGCCACTGCTCGGCGGAAATCATTGGATCTAGCACCTGCGAGGAGTGCGTTTGTAGCGGCCGAGGGGTCTAGATTTGGCACTTGAAGCGCCTCCCTGTTGAATCGGCTGACAAAGGGTTTAAGAGGTTCATTATGCTCCTGCCGCAAGGCCATTAAGGATGTTGTTGTCTTCCTTGGCCTGCGGCTGCTCATGAAGTGGCGGACCAAGTCTTCCCCGAAGTCATCGAAACTGCTGATGGAGTTCGGTCTGATCCTTGAGTACCAGTCCCTTGCTGCACCTGTCAGGGTCGTCGAGAATGCTCTGCAAAGGAAGCCATCTGACGCACCGTGGAGGAGCATCATTGTTCGGAACGTCTCCAAGTGGTCCACGGGGTCAGTGGTCCCATCATACTGCGGAATAGTTGGCATTTTAAATCTCCTGGGTGCAGGGGCGGCCATGACGTCGTCGGTGAATGGCGTTCTGCTCGTGAACGCCCTAGAAACAGGCCGGCTTTGATCTTTAGCCAGCTCTTCAATTCTGTGGTCCATCTCTTCTATTTTCCGCAGCACCGGGTCAACTCTACGGTCTGGGGACCTGTTTCTTTCCGCAAATGGGCTCACCGCGGAGCCGGAGTGGCTTTCCGGACTTCTACGACGGGACCGGGATTTTGCTTGTGGCATGCGCTCTTCATGAGCTCAGTGCCTTTGCGGAGAGCGAGACCGCGACCTTCGACGGTGGTGCGGCTCTGTCTGTGCGTGCCTGGCCGCGGGGTGACGGACTTGTCTGGTGGAGTGGTGAGTTCGGTCCTCACCAATGCGCGACGACTCTCCCCTGTGGATATCTGGCCTCTCGGGGACAGGTCGTGGAGCTTCCGGAGGAGGTTGGGGGGGCGCCTGGAGTAACTGCTGGTACTGCCCAACGAGAGCTGTCATTTGCCGAAAGAGGGCTTGAACTTGCTCTGGAGTGGGCATGGGGTTGAGGTGCTCCGAACGAGGCTGGCTCTGTTCGGTCGTAGCAGAGGCTGCCACCACCAGCGAGGCGAGTCGCTCGCTCCGAGTCCTGCCGAGTAGCACGGCTCGGGTAGTCCGTGCGGTTGGCACCCGCGCACTCTTGCGCCCTGCCATTTTTGTAAAGTGATTGGAACAGCCTTTAGTTCTGGGGTCCCCCGGATGGCGCCAATCTGTTAGGCCCGAAATTGGTTAACAGATATGACAGTGACGTAAGAGCCGAGCTGGGGGGCTCGAGGAGGTGAAATGGAGGGTAGAGTCCTGATTAACTGTGTCCTGCTCAGAAACAAACGAGGTCAGAATGGCCGACCCGGAGTATACTCCGGACAGACCCTTCGACACTCAAGTCAGTAAGAGCCGGAGTGAAGGGGTGGTTTTTAGAGTGGTGGGTCAGAATTCAATACCCTGATTTATGAGCTTTGGAAGCCTTTTTATAAGGAAAGTTTGGGGTAGGTGGGGAGTTAATGCCCCAAAGCAGGTGTCGACCAGCTATAGGTTCAGGTTCACCTACTCCGAGGGAATTACCAAACTACCCCTGCTGACGTGGGTTCTGCAGTGGGCTCTCCTCTAGCCACGTGTTGGAAGCTAACAGGCTGCTGCATTTTCGCACCCCATCAGTATTACCTTAATGAAAATTTTCAATTATCATTCTCTTTAACTTGGACAGGCATATAAACTCATTTTATTAATGCTATATCCTTAAACCCTTGGGAAATGATATTGGCACCGCCATGAGTTAACAATTGTAATCACTTATCTTATCTTTTAATATTTAAAAGACTATCAATATCAAAATGAAAAGAGTGATGGCTGCCATAATCAAAGTTATAAGAGGGCTGTCGTTATTAAAATGAAGAGAGGGCCGCTAAAACCATGCTATAAGGGGGATTGTCATTATCAAAATGAAAAGATGGCTGCCAAAACAAGGCTGGAATAGGGGCTGTCATTATCAAATGGGTTTGAGGGCTTCAAAAGCCAAATGAAGTGTTGGCTGCAAAGCTAACTCAATTTGGGTTCTCGAATGTGGTGTAGACTTTGAAAACTGAGAAGAACATTTAGTTTGTAAAAGGAACAAAACCCCAACTTAATCCAAGGCATACAACCAATCTTTTTCAGTAGACATCCTAACCAGTTTATTTAATGGACAATTAAGCATTATACACACCAAATTTCAGTGAGTTCCCATTTATTTTGTTCCTAATTTCTTGCACTAGCTTCTCAAAAGAGATTTGTGAGCAATCAGGGACTGAGATTACCTAAAAAAAAATTGCAAAATCATAACAGTAGCGATATGATGAAATTAAAGGTTTAGAATTCATACCACATTGAAAATTGTAGGTCTTTCTCTCCTTTTGCTGAGTGTATCGAGTGAATGACTCCCAATTGCATGCAACGAAAGCAATCAGACCCAAATTATGGGTTTTAAACTTCTAGAACCCACAGGCTTTTGATGAACAACCAAGAAAGATAACCATGGCCAAGTTCTTATGGGGTTATTGGAGAGATCAGGGGCGATGCCAGAAATTTTCAACAAGGGGGGCAAAAATTATAGTAATTTTTTTTCTCCAAACAAATGAAAACAGTATTATAGTTTCCAAAAAAAACCCTCATATATATATTCCATCACCAACATACATTGAGGTAAACAAAAATGACATCTTACAATTTAAGAGAACAAAACCTAATAACATGACCATAAAAAAAATTTATAGGCTTCCTCGACGCGGTCTCATTTTTTGGAAACGACACATGATTGTCTCATCATCGATGTTACCAAAAATATCCTTCTCAACATATGGAATCAAGCAATCGGCCATAAATTGATCCGACATTCTATTGCGTAATCGATTCTTCAAGATCTTCATGGCAGAAAAGGCCCTCTCAACGGTTGCAGTTGCGACTGGTAAAATTAGTACCAATGTGATGTTCTTGTAAACAAGTGGATACACGGCATGCTTTCCCTTTTCAACCATTTTTTCAGCAAGATCTCCAATTCCTTTCAAATTCACAAGGTGAGTATTAGACCTCATATCAAGAATATATGTTTCAAGTTGGTTGTCTAATTCTTTTGTAGAATATTGAACTTCTGAAAATTCTTTTAGATAAAACTTAGAGAGTCGAATCAACTTCTCTTTATCAAATGCATAAAATGAATCACTTGGATTCAAACATGCTACACATAGAAGCAACTCTGTATTTGCTTCATTGAAACGATTATTGAGCTCTTGAAGTTGCAAGTCTATAACTTGAAAAAACAACTCAACTTGAAAATGGTGCAAGACCGTTCTTTTATCTACATGTCGTCGCACTCTTCCGGGAACAACATAAGTATCAACCATGTTAGGGACTTCTATGTCATGTTTGGCACAAAATGAAGAAATGTCATCTAACAAAGAATTCCATCAATTGTCTCGCATCAATTGTAGTCGTTATTTTGATATTCTTACTAATGTCATGGCATTCACAATATCTTGATCCTTCCTTTGTAATGCTTGCGACAATTCATTTGTAATTCCCAATAAACTTATCATCAAATGAAGGGAAAATGCGAATTCAAAAGTTTACAATGATTTCAAGAGATTATGTGCTTCATGCCTTTGATCTGAACTTAACTTCATATCTTTGACAATAAGATCAAGCACATCAAGAATAGAGGAAAACATATATTCCAAACTAACCAGTGTTCTATAGTGTGAGCTCCAACGTGTATCCCCCGCACGTTTGAGTGTGGTCTCTTGATTAAGTCCTTGTCCATTTGAAAGCTCACCATTTTCAAGTGCTTCCTTAATTTTTGCAAGTTGAATCTCCTGAAGAATATCATGGCGCTTACAAGAACCCCCAACCACATTTACTACATTTGTAACTAAAAAAAAGAGATCGGAGATGTTCATATTTTTCTTTGCAACACCAACTAATGCCAACTATAATTGATGAGCAAAACAATGAACATAGTAAGCATATTCATTCTCCTTCAAGATTAGTGCTTTAAGACCATTAAACTCCCCTTGCATGTTACTTGCCCCATCATATCCTTGACCACGAAGTCTCGATATGCTCAATTTATGCTTGGCCAATATTGCTTCAATTTCTTCCTTAAGGGATGTAGCTGTGGTGTTGGGAACGTGAGTAATACCTAACAAACGCTCAACCACATGCCCAAGCTTATCTACATAACGTATAACTACGGCCATTTGCTCCTTGCTAGAAACATCACAAGCTTCATCAACCAAAATAGAAAACAATGAATCCCCGAGATCTTTAATGATTGAGTTAGTGGTTTCAATTGCACATGCACTCACTATATCCTTTTGGATATCTAAAGTCACTAGTTTGAGATTCCCAGGACACTTCTCCACACAAACCCTCTTCATATCTTCATAATCATGGTCACGAACTTCAAATGCTGACGAAAGTTTCCTTGATTAAGCGAGTCACAAGATTCATCATGCCCGCGAAAAGGTAAACCTTGTTCTAAAAGGAATCGAGCATTCAAAACTGAAGCATGCAAGCGAATTCGATAGTCACTTTGTTGTTGCTCTGTTTGCTTATTTACCAACGTTTCAATATGTTGCTCTTGATTCCTAAGAGCTTCACATTTACTCGAAGCTTGATTATGAGCACTATTAGGACCCCCTATATGTTTTCCAAATCTTTCTACTTTCTTCCAATTAGAGAACCCCTTAACAACAAAAGCATCATAACTTCCCACATGCTCCTTACTATCCGATTTAAAAAGATAGCAACACAAACAATAAGCCACGTCTTTTGCAATGCTATACTCCAACCAAGTAGGATAATCATCAAACCACTTTTGATTAAACCGCCTATTCTCTTTTCCTTGCATAATTTGAGGAAAATCATGATTACGTGGTTGAATTGGACCCATTCCTAAGTATATCATTCGAACTTTTGCCCTATCATTATGATGGTAATCAATTATTGGCCTTCTTAATCCGGGATCAGCAGGAGGATTTTTAGGATCAAGTTCCAATCGAATTCTTTTAGAATTTCCTCGTTCTTTGGTGGGGATAATTGAAGTTGTAGGAGGGGTTATCGACCTTAATGACGGTACTCTCGAAAAATATTTTTCCACACCTAAAAAAACAAACAAGACAAAGAACTTCTATCACTATATCACAAAAATATTTAATTATCAATCACTATATCAATGTAAAAGAAGGGTAAAAAAATTATTCACTAACTATTGATTCAATAACAATTAGTAATGACTTACCCTATATGGATGAAAAACTAAAAACCGATGAACCAAAAACCCCCAAATCAGAAATTCAGAACCCTACCATGAAATCAGTTGCAAAAAAATCAAAAAATGAGAGCATATAGTCATATAGAAAGATGTAGAGAGGTGGGATACAATGGAGTTAACAGGATGGGGCACAACCTATTTAGGCTGTGGCCCAACTAATGGACGGTTTGGATCATCCTATGGTGGATGAGGAAAAGACAAACAACAAGGGAGAAAAGCCAAAAGGGGGTATTTGTGAGAATAAATAGAACGGTGAGGGACTGAGGGTATTTCTGTCCAGTGACACCTCTCCTCCCTGCACGGCTGCACCTCCCTCACTCCTTGCTCCATCTCCCTCACTGTTGTGAATTTGTGATCGTACACACCCCTCCCTCCAACGAACGAATCATTACGATTTACAAAATCGTAGGAAAAGAAAATGGTATACGCATACGTATATTCCTCCCTCTTTCCTTTCCCTCTCCGGCTCTCTCTATATATAGATGTAGGGGTTTCTTCTCCTTGGCATCTTCTTCGATGGAGAAACCCCCTCCTCCAAACCCTATTCCCAGTTCGAAACCTAGCCATGAAAGATTGAAAGCCATGAAAATCAACCAAACTCCTCTGAAGCAAATCCACCAAACCCTAATCCTTCTGAAATAGTGTTGCATTCAGTTGTTGTGAATCTTGTATTCTTGTGACTTGTGATTGATGTTCTCTCAATCTCCCTCACCCTCCAGAGTCCAGAGTTACAACCCCCAAGCATTATAGATGAAACATTGAAACCCAAAACCAAAAACCCCCAAATCAGAGAGAGAGAGAGAGAGAGAGAGAGAGAGAGAGTACCTGGCTGCAATTGCAAAGCTTACATTTTTGCAGGAAAAATGAAGCCGCCGGCCGCCGATGAGTGGCATGAACTGATGAACAGATGGTGAGATTAGAAGAGGCAGCTAGGGTTTTTTGAGAAGAGGTGAACCCGTGAAGAGGTTTATGAGAAATGAAAATAAAAGGGTATGAGAAATGGAAATAAAAGGGTAAGTGAAAATAATTAAGTATAAAAAAAAATATTAAAATATTAAAATATATATATTTTTTCACAAAAAAATAAGGGGGGCAATTGCCCCCCTTACGTTACAAGTGCCATCGCCACTGAACCCGTGAAGAGTTTTATGAGAAATGAAAATAAAAGGGTATGAGAAATGGAAATAAAAGGGTAAGTGAAAATAATTAAGTATAAAAAAAAATATTAAAATATTAAAATATATATTTTTTCACAAAAAAATAAGGGGGGCAATTGCCCCCCTTACGTTACAAGTGCCATCGCCACTGTCAAGAGCTGAGTAAAAGCTTTAGATCTTTTTTCTTTTTTCGGAAGAAATGCATGCGAATTCATTGATTTTTATTTTCCTATTTTCATTCCTTTAATTTCTGGAACTCATTGATTTCGCTCAGATGAATAAAATTTCTACCAACTTCTGATAATGTCTACATTGAATACGTGATTTCTTCACATGTGTATTTTTATTTTTTTGAGGATTCCGAGATTAAGAGCTGGATAAAAGCTCTAGATCTAATCTTTTTTTAGGAAAAAAAATACATGCAGATTCATAAGTGTATTGTTATGTTAGATTCCTAGGTCAAGAGCTGAATAAAAGCTTTAGATCTAATGTTTGTTTGGAAGAATACATGTAGATTCATTGTTTTTATCTATTTTATGTGAGATTTTTCAAAAACAGCTAACAGTCCTGATCTGTGAAAGTTTTCCTATTCCTGTTATCTTGTTATCTTTAAGTTCTTCTAAGGTCTGTAGTATATTTTGTTTTCTGATTGTAAATTAAGTTTTCTGCAGCTTGTTTTATCGATGTCAAGAGCATTTAAGGCTTATTTTCTTCGAGATGAGATTCGGAGGGTTCTAATGTTTAGATGATATTATTTTGCTCTTGGTATATGTTATGGATGAATTCAGATTAAGTTGTTTTTTATATTATAATGAATCTGTTAATCTACTGTTTATTTATCTATCTGAAGGTTGCGATGTAGACAAAAAGCAGAACACCATCTAACATAAATGTGTGATAACAGTTGTTTGGGTATTGATCTTGTAGTCACTGTATATGATATTGATGATGATCTAGGCTTCCGGAAACGATTGCCTAAGCAGGAAATTTTGGTGGTAACTTAAAACTACTTTAAGAGCATAAGTGTCTAGAATTTTGTTTTTCTTATTTATACTCCAGAGTACCCTGATAATGTGGAGGCCCGATATTTTATAAAAACATGGTAATAAGTCTACTGTACTCATGAAAAAATAATCAGATTTCTGCTCTAGATCAAGATATTTATGTTAGATTCCTAGATCAAGAGCTGAATAAATGCTTTAGCTGTATTTTTTATTATTTTGGAAAAGATTCATGCAGATTCATTGATTTTGTCTATTTTCCTATTTTCATTTCTTAACTTTCTGGAATGTTTCGATTTCGCTCATATGAATAGCTTTTCTACAATTTTCTGATAATTGATTTTTTCCGTTTGGATTTGTTTTTTTTTTCTAACTTCCAGGGATTATTGCTATGTCAGATTCCTAGATCAAGAGCTCAATAAAATCCTTTACCTCTAGGAAGAAATACATCCAGATTCATCGTTTTTATCTATTTTTATGTGAGATTTTTCAAAAACAGCTTACGGTTTATGTCAATTAATAGGTGCATAAGTTGGCAGTGTTAGTGATGTATATTTTCTGATCTTTACACAATCAATAAGTGCATTGGTTTTGTTTTTTTATATCTCCTTTCTAATATGCCCAAATGAAAATTCTAACATATGGACAGTTGTCCATGGATGTGTGTGTTTTATAGTCATGATTTATGTCAATTAAATTAGCCAGTACGTTTTCTTTGAAGTCTCTTGTCTTTATCAATTTAAATAGATTCTTAGATTATGCTTTCTACTTTCGATTTTTCTAGTAGTTTTCTTATTTTAAACTGTAAATTGTAAACCATATGTTGGTCCCATTTGTTTTGGTCACATTTGTGGTGTAGGCTCTATGTGGACCCCAGTTTGCATATTAGGACTATCACAATTTATGTTTTACATGATATCCAACAGATTTCTATTGAGTTTCTGTGCGACTGAACACATCTTTCTGTATTTTCTGTTAGTTTCTTTCAGGTTTTCTAGCAACAAAACGCTCATCTGACAGGTTTTTTATCAGGTTTCTTTTCCTTTCCTTTCCATTTTACCACGTCAATTTCTTTCCATTCCCGACAAGTGAACGGATCAAAAACCATTTCGCCTCCATACACAACAAAACACACAATGGCTAGAAATTGATTCCCTTATAAATAGAAACCCTACTTGAAAGGTAAAACTTCTTCCGGACCCCTTCTCAATCAAAAGGCCGACGACGAATCCGACGTCCTCTCTCACAGAGGCCTTTCAATTTCCTTCATTCTCTTGGTTGTAGTGCTCAAAGGTAAATTTTCCCCATTCTTCCGAAAAGGTTTTATTGGGCTTATGCAATCTATGTCTAGATGGGGTTTTGTTGGTTTTTCAAGTTTTTATTTAGCTGAAATTTGTGGGTTTTCTTCGTTTCGACCCAAATCATGTTTCTTCGAATACCTCTAAATGCAACGTGCTCTCCTTGTTTTCTTGGTTTTGACGTAATGTTTTTTTTTTAATGTCTTTTTTCATATCTTAACGGTCTTCAAGTAACATGATCAATCTAGCAGCGGCATGATTATATGCTTTTGGATGTTTTTTCCAGTCCCTTTTGGGCGAATTTATTTGGGTTTTTTTTTCATAGTGCTATGATATACAGAGGATTGAACAGTACTTTTTAGATGGTGTTCAAATCACTGGATGAAGCCACGACATCGTTTTTCCATGGCCTCTATAACAGAATTCGGAATGTATTGAAAACAGTTTCTATTTTCAAATTATTGTTTGTCTATAAGATAAGCTTCTAAAACTGAATGAAACCATGTTTATGATTTTCTATATGCTGCCTAGGCTTAAAATCTAGGATTTAAATTGATCTGTTTAAAGTTTAAACGTACACACATAATCAATCGTTGTATTCAGATTGATTCGGTCCTACTTGGATATTTTATGTTGGATTTCTGCACGAGGAAGATTCTTACTCATAATTATTCTAAGGTGCAAAAACCCCAATTCTGCATGGATTTTCTGGGTTGTATACCCTCAACTCTGTACACGACATACCAAAATTTGCTAACTGACTCCAGATTAAATTGAATCCAAACTTGTGTTGTTTTGAGCTTTTTAGTGTCGACATTTTCAGCAGTGATGAGCGTTTAGTGCTTCTGTACCTTCTTATTCTTATGTGCTTCTATATTCAAGGTTTTAAATGTCGGTTTGGTATGCATGTTGGTCTCTACGGAACATAATCATATCGGTTTTGGTCATCATAGATCTCGGTAGACTTCTTGTAAAATCATGGGAATTTATGAAAATGCATGTAAATGATGGAAATGTTATATGATACTTGAGAAAATGATAGAATAAGCACATATATCATGAGCAGAGAGTGGTCAAAGTAACTCATTGTTTCTTACAATTGCATAAGTTGATTGAATAAACCACAATAAATTATGAAGTACCTATTTGTGCAGGACATTATCATGAATAAATGGATGAATGAATACATGGACATGCTTCGTAACCTCCAAAAGGCAGGGAATAATAAATTAACTCCGTTTATCCTTAACTCTGTTTATCCTGTGAAAATAACCTCAAAATTCGTCTTGATTGGTACTTATATTTCAGATTGAAACGAGCGATAATAAAAAAAATTTATATTATATTTACAGGTTAGTAGGAGCAAATAATTGACAATCAAATTGTCTTTTGGCTTTGATGTCCAAGGTAAAGAGTTTCTACATTGAACAAAACATATAATTCAAGGCTTGTTACACCTTGCTAATTGTTCTTGTTCATGTTTTTAAACACTGAGATGAACAGATTGAGTTCAGCCTTGAAACGAGACTATAACAATCTTTTCAGAAGAAGAGCAGGGAAATCTGATAGTGTCATTGTGATTTTAATAGATTGATTGAGTTTGGCTTTGGAATTGGATCATTGCTTGATGATGAATTGAAACAATGAAACAATGGAAAGTGAAGCCATTTAAAGAAATTCATCGTTATAAGTTGTAGTCAACTTTCATGCTTACTGCATCTTGTGCAATTCTTTGGTATTTTCTAAGTGATTGTTGTAATTCTGCAGGTGTATACAAGGTGCTTCTTTCTTTGGAAACTTTTATGAGAGTTTTTACATGGTGGCTCCAATTGATTGTGGTCAGCATGTGAGTGAAGAAAGCTCATCTCTCTATAGGAATCAAACATCCTTTAATCTATAGATACGCTCCCACAGGAAACACGAAATCAGATCCATCCATCAAAAGGAAGAAATCTCATCTCTCTCTCTCTCAGAATAAATAAATCGATATGTCTTTATCGGATGAAGACGACAGAGATGCCAAAAATTCTTGCCCAGAAGATATGGCCTGGCTCTCATCCCTCTCCCATTCTGAGCTCGTAAGTAGAAACTTTCTTTTTACTCCTACATCTTACGTACACACGCTCAGTGTTTCTGGCCTGAAAAATACTCTTAAGATGATATTATGTTGTTGTAGATATTCATGTCATTTATCTAAAAGTAGTCTGGAATTTATAGCGATTTTATTTCCTTTTTTTTTAAAAATAAATGAATATTTTTTAAAAGACATCCATTTTATTTCTTCATGGAGAACAATTCATCAACATGTTTCTATTCATTAAGAAATGATTTTTTTGCTTTGAGAGTATCACCTTCAACTATTAGACAAACCCTTCCAATTAGGCAATGTATCGCAGAAATCTACCCCAAAAAGAGCTTCGCATCCCATCAATAGTCTTTGATCCCTCTAGTGGGCGAGTAACACCACCTCCCTATGAAGAGCCATGGAAAGTCACACCAAGTTTTTCTATTATCTATACCACAGAGTCAGTAGTAACCCAGCTCCGCTTGCTGGAATAGATGATTTAGGTAAGGCTTAACTTACCTTTAGGACTTTCCTAAAAAAAACCTTGGAGTATTGATTGTATAAACTTGTCATTGCTACTGCATTCAAGAAGACCTCCTTCGTAACTAGTTTAAAGAGATAGGGATCCATCTAGATCTCGATATCCATATGTGTGTGTGTGTGTGTGTGTGTGTGTGTGTGTGTGTGTTCGTTCATATATATATATATATATTAAACGTGTCATTGCTACTGCATTCAAGAAGACCTCCTTCGTAACTAGTTTAAAGAGATAGGGATCCATCTAGATCTCGATATCCATATGTGTTATATATATATATATATATATATATATATAGGAAACTTAAGCACTAAACTTAAGTTGAATCTGCCCTTCAAGAGGAGGAGATCAAACTATTCTAGATTTTTCTTTTGAATGGTAAGAGTGATTTTATTAACTATTCTAGATTTCTAAGGAGAAAGAAATATTTACAAATTGAAACCAATTCCACGATACAGGAGAAGGTGAAATACCCATGAGACATTTTAGAGTGCATGCTTTCTACATATGAGAAATTTTTACAAATGAAACCTTTATGATATCAATTGCCTTTTTAATGCAAAGAGTCCACTCAGGTGGCAAAGAGGAACGTGAAGCTTTCATTGCTTCTTGGAAGGCAGCAGTAGAATTGTAAGCTAATAGTCTAAAGATGATCAATCCATTTTTTCCAAAATGCAAGTGTGAAAAGTATCACATCTGTTCAGGAAAAGGCTAGCCCTTTTTAGGATCCCATGTGAGAAAGTGGGTTCTCATAGGTTGAGTTCTATATTGGACCTCCGGAGTTGCTAAGATGTTTGTCGGAAAGAGATTCACAAGACCTTGTCATCAAGTTATGGAATTTTATCAATTCATCATGTTTATAATGCATCGAAGATGTTAAACGATATTGGGTTGGGAGTGAAGATTTTGTGGTGTCTGACCATTTGCCCCCATGAGGGATCTTGTTTTCTTTTTGGCCTTCATTTGTTGCCTTGGACCACCTCGGTCAAGGGTTTGAGTTTTGCTTTTCAATAAAATTCACCTTTCAAAAAAATGTTGATACAACGTGAAAATTGTAAGGCCAGGGTTTTAGGGAGGTTGATCTATAACAAAGGTTCAGCACTTGACTTCTCTTATGGACAAGGTTATCTAAAGCCATTTAGGTTTGATTCAGAGTTTTCCTACCTAAAGAGATAACAAAGGCTGTCATGGACTGGATTTATTGAGGGAGAGAGTGATCATAAGGAGCTTAAACAGGGGAGGAAAATTAATAAAGATTAACTAGAGTACCTCCATTATTGTGCGCTGCTTTTAATTCTTGTTCTTATTTTGACCAAGTTTTATGAAAAGTGAACATTGGGTATTCCTTCCCTTAATCAATTATTAATCTCATATTATTAGTGGATTTTCATGTCATCTCTCTTCCCTCTTTAATTTCTCTGATATTGTGTATTGCAAGTCAACTGAGGTTCTACTGCTTCTATAAGCAATGAGCCACATTTTTCTTTTGGGATAGCGTGGGGAGGGGGTGGTTATTGGTTACACAACTACCTAAGGCTTATTAGGTGTTGTCATGTGTTTAGAGGAGGGAGACACATGGAAAATTTATCCCTTATTTGACTCTCACAACCCTTAATTTAATGTGTATATAGGTTTTATTCAATTGAAAAGACCTTGTAACGGCTTGTTTAGTGGGGAAACGGGTTGATATGTTTTGGGGCCCTCATAGGAGTGAAAATCGTTGGTTTTGGATGCTGTTCACGGGGCATGTAGTGTAGCCATTGGGGCTGGCAAGATGGCACAACCCGCAGTTGGTGCTACATTGGGTTTGGCCTTGTAGGACACACTGCATTTAGTTGCCTTTGCAAGAAGCCTCTTAGATGCAAGCCCGTGAGACATGTGGTATTGCCTGTGGTAGGTTCTGCATTGGGATCGACCACGTGGGACAAACCCAAGATTGGTTTTACTGTCAGCGGCTCTCGATTGAGCTCATTGGACATGTGTTGCAGCCTGTGGTCGGTTCCCCATCATCAAGTGCTCGTTGGCCAAGCCCACAAATCGTGTGCATAGTCTGCAACCAATTCCAGGATGATACTAGCCAGCTGGTGCAGTCAACTTTTGATTTCATCTTCTACTTCTCCCGCAAAATATCTTTTAATCATCAAATGCAAAATCAATTCTAACTCTAGTTTCTTGAAAAATATGTATTTTGTTAATATATTGCTGCTTGTTTTATTTATATGCTCTGGTTGGATGTGAGGTGGGGCATGGAGGTTCCATGCTAGCATTTGATATAAATCCATCTTCTATGTACTTTGGGCCTTATTATTATTATTTTTTTGTGCAAATATAATTTTGTTGCCTTGGCATTGATATGATTTCTTTTATTATATTTTATTTTATTTTCACAATCTTGAAAAAAGAAGGGTTAAGCCTAATTTATATATGTGTGTGTTCTAGGAAGTAATTCTGTATGCAATTCTTTCTATAACATACATGGTCGTGGTTTTAGAAATGGTACTAGCATTGGTACTATATAAATGGAATTACAATTTGATAGTTAGTTTACTTTTCCATGGTGGATTCAGTTTGGTTCATACCTTATTCTCTCAACAATTTCATGACACATCTCCTCTCTATGTATGATGATGTTTAATTTATTAGGCCTCTTAGAGTTAACTAAACACATTTGCAGGACATGCTGATTAGCTTAAAACAAATGGCTATTCAACGTGCAAAAGTTATTGGTTGTGAGAGTATGGGTAACAAATTTATTGTGAAGATACTCCGTGCTCTTGGTATGATGTACTTTCCTGAAACATCAGTTAAATCTCTATTTCTGTGAACCTGAATTTAAAATACTTGTGCATTACATTTCCATTTATTGACATGTCATTTCTTTTTTGTCTTTACCAACTTGAGATTCTTTCTAGTAAAAATAGTTGGGGGAAAATGCTTGTGTGACTACTAGCACTCAACTGAGTGCCATCCCCTTGTTAGAATTGCAGGCCATCAAAGAGGAAATCCCCCATCTCTCTAGAGCAAATATCTAGAATGATCAGACTCCAAAGTTGTTGTCAATAGCATGAATGGAAGCCTTTAACTGCCCTTAGCAAGATAAAAACCTTGTTTCCGAGATCCATCTTCTTCTAGGTTGGTTTCTAACTTAGGTCACCAACACTTGGAGTGAGGCAAATTGTAAAACCCGTGAAAACTTCTCTCCTTCAAAGTTCTCGGTTTAATGCTTCACTGAAACCCTCCAAATCAATGAAAGCCTCGGGTTTGCAACTATCGGTTTCCGGCTCTGACTACCCCTTATTATGAACATTAATATTTTCTTCTCTTTGCGAAACGGAATTGTAAAAAGTTGCCAAACACTTAAGCCACACTGGAGCTATCACTAGCCAATAGAAAGCCGTGTATTCTCAAGTGGCTAGTTAGCCGCTTGAGTCTCGCATTCCTCTATTTTATAATATTATAACTATTTTTATACTTTTTATTGAAAAAAAACTTTATGTTTTCAAAAAATTAATATGATGTTTTTTAAGTATTTATTTGTTCTTATTCTAGTATTTCCCAAAGTTTATCTTAAATTTTCATCATCTGCACAGACTTCCACGAACCCAACTAGTGTCTGGATTAGACTTAGTCAATTTGAACCGGGTAGATCCTTTCACCTTCTTCATGAAATTTTTTCTAAAGGATTCATTAGCCGACCCCAACTAGTTTGGGACAAAGGCTTAGTTGAGTTGAGTTGTATTTGCACGGACTTCCACGAACTTCTATAATTTTAACAGAATTTCTATTCACTTTCGTGACTGAGGTCGACCTACTTCTACTTTCGTGGGGACCAAAGTCCCTACGAAAATTGGCATTTGAAACCATCTACCAAACCAATTACAACACTACCCTAAGTCAACATTCACGTCAGAGTCAAGTTAGGAAGCTGCTGTAAGTCCGATTGTGATTCTCTTTCCAGGTTTTGGAGCTTATGTAAATTCGCAATGCCTCAACAAATGTAACAAAGAAAGAATAACCAAGATTAAGGTTTCACCAAAGGAAGCTGAGTAAGGGTTTTCACTTTATTTTTTTTGAATAACTAACAGTGAGTCTGATAGACTTGCTAGAGAGGGGGTGGGGAAGCTGGGGTTGGAGATGTTTGATTTCCTTCCCCCATGATTCTTGTTTTCTTTTGTTTTCTGCTAGCTTATTTATGTTCTCCTTGTAGCTTCTCTTTGTACTTTCCGGATGATCATCTCGGTCTTCCTTTTCCTCTTTGAATGAAATTGCAGCCATTCAAAAAAAAAAGCTTGGGTTTTCAGTCCATAGTTGCCTGATTGGGAAGCGGAAGTGGGAAGCGAGGGATTTGGGAAAGAAAAAATGCGGGAAGCAAAAAGTTCTGAGGTCTGTTTGGATGTACGTAATATAGAAGTAGAAAGAAAGGACAAAAGATTCATCATTAGAAAAAAAAAAGGATAAAAGATTCCTGTTTCTTTCCTTTTTCTCTTGATTGGTGAGGAAAGTCAAATAAGGTTATAATAGGTTTGAGAGGAAGGATTAATGTAAGGATTACGATTACCAAAGAAGGCTTTGCGACTGAATTATAATTACAAGTGTTAGGGATTTATAGTTTTGCATGCTTTATTCCTGTAGATTTAATGTTAAAATTTTTTTTTTTGGTGGAAAAAAGATCCATAGAAGTTTCATTTGAAACTTAAATAAACACTTTTTTGTTAAATATACGCTCCTTCGGTATTATCAAAAAGGGAAAACACACTTTTAGGAAAAGAACTTAGCTTTTGAAGTGAATGAAGAGAAAACGCGTATGGCCCGCTGTGAGTGTGTGAAGCGCGCTTCCCCTGAATTTGACTAGGAAGTTTCTAGTAACTGTTACTTTTCACTTTATATTTTGAAGTTGATTATTGAATAACTGGTCACTTCTACATGCATGTAAAGAACTCCTTGAAACGGTAACTGGTATTGCCTTATAAAGATTTCATATTTTAAGTAAATTAAATGTTTTTATTTTTTTGAGAAAGTAAATTAATAAATAAATTAAATGTTATCATTGAACCGACTTGAACATGGGCTGTTGCTTTTTTCTTTTTTTTTTGACCATCCATTTGCAAGGTATTGGTCAGGTAGTTGGGATCATCTAATAACTAGTTTCTAGTCGTGTTAATCTCCATGAACTGGGCTGCCAAATGAAGGGTATGGATCACAGTACTGTCATGTGGGTGGACCCATGTCGAGCTTCTCATAGTATCATTCGATATGTACATACTCCAGGTGTACATTTGATATTTTCTATTGCTCTGAAACTTCTGCAGGAGTTATATTGCGGGAATATATCAAAGAACGTATTAAGAATTTTCCATCTTCTTCAAGCATGGCAGAGGCTCCCACGGTTTCAAATGGCTGCCACTTAGCAACTTCTAATCATGAAGGTGATTTTGAGTCTATGGGCATTGAAGATGTCACAACATCAACTAAAACCTGCCCAAAACGGAAGAGAATTAAGAAAAGGTACATAAAAGTTGTAAGGAGTAATACGTGTTGATCTATTTTGCACTAGTACGACTGTAGAATTTCACGTGGACTGAAACTAGGTTCATGATTTTGGCAGTAGCTCACTGTTTTTTTTTCCATCTTCGACATGAAAGTATGAAACTGTTAGTACTTTTTGTTAAATGCACCAAATCCATGTGACATACTGCAGAAAGGTAGCATGTGAAATCAAGTTAAGAGTGAAAGACATAAAAAGAGGACTCTTTGGCATAAACTCCTTTCATTTTCACCTCCACTTTCTTCTCTTCTCCGGATGAATTCCGATTGGTAACGGATTTACGTTGTGAGTCTGATTTCTACTTGGAGACATTTTTCTTGTCTTAGTTTTCTCTTGTAACATTGATTTCTAATCAAAGGATAGTTGAGATCTCCTGGAGCTAGATTTTCAGGGTCTTTCACCTTCTCTTGTAAGTGCAGGGATCTAAGGGTGAAACTCTACCATCCCTACGATCATCAAGACAGATGGGCAATTTCGCCAATAGGCATCTGGAGTCACTTATAAAAGCCATTTTGTTGTACAGTGAGGCATGCCTCCCACAACACACATCGTGGGTTGCATCTTTGAATGATCTGAACTGTCCATTTTGATAAACAAGATCCTGGATGCTAGTGTCAGTGTGGCTAAAAATCAGGAATAAAAAAACTCTACTCAAAATCGGTATCACCTTTTCCCTACTTTTAGTGCTGGGAACACTAGTAGCCGGGATTGTGTTTCCTGATTTGCAGCGATGTCACCCTCATCTCCACTTGGAGATTCTAATTTATCTTGAAAAGAAATTCATGGCAACCAAACGTTCCCTAAATAACACCAACTGCAACAGCTTTAAGCTTTTGGAGCAATTGGTTGTTTCACATGGTATCAGAGCAAAATCCATGTGCTCGGACAACCCAAAAGAGGGGCCGCATGTGAGGGGAGTTGAATTATAAATGATTAACTAATACCAACTCTAACAGCTTAAGGTTTTATCGTAATTAGTTGTTTTACAATCCTAACCTCAAATAATGCTTATTTTTGGTGGCTGAATGTGAAACCTAGATGTATTTTTTGACCGTCCATGTTCAGTGAGGAAAGGTACATATTATTGGATGTTATAACGATGGTTGGCATGATTTTGTTGGCATAGGAGATCTGAAGCAATATCTGTTAAGTGGGAGTGTTAAGATCATTTAAAGGTGGGCCCACTACACTTTAGTGAGTTCACCTCATTGTATTACAATGAGTTCATACCCCACTCTAGAATTCCTTCTTAACTACTTAATATGACATTATCTTTAAGCATAGAAAGGTAAAAACAAAATATAATAGAAAGGATTATGTACAACACCACAGAATTCATTTATTTTACTAATAGTTTCCATGGAACTATGGGAGGACAATGGGTTTCCTTGCCTTGACAAGCAAAGAGCATTGTAGATGCCCTTTTGAACCTCTCCTTATCTTTGATGAGGTAGACAGAGTTTTTATATTTTTCTTTCTTGGATGTTTTATGCTTTCTCTCTCTACCTTTTATCTTTGACATTCAGTTATATGCAATGGTTATGTAGGTCACCAATTTTTTAGTCCCATTGTTTCTCAACCGTTAGCTTGCAATTGCTTTATTTTCTCTTGTATTAAGTAACTCGATTTCATAAGGCCTAGGTAGCTAATAATTTATTGGGCAAATGATTAAAAAAATGCAAAGTTTTATGGAAATTGTTAATAAAGGGTAGTGATTTGAAAATTATAAAATAAGGGGTGTGAGGAGAGAGAAAATGTGTTTGAAGACAAATATACCCCTCCTACCTATTTTTTCCCTCCACTATTTCACCTATCCCTATACACTATTACCTTCTCACCTACCGCCTTCTTCCTCAAGGCATTTCTAACGTGGAAAACTCCATGAGAGGGTTTTGAAGGTTGCCATTTACCTACCACCTTCTTCTTCCTCAAGGCTTCATGGAAGGTTTTTGAAGCTTACCATTGCCATTGTAGTTTTGGAAAAAAACTCCATTGCCAACGTTTCCAAGCTCCATTGCCAATGTTTCCAAGCTCTATTACCATTGTGGTGTTGAAAAAAAAATTTCATTTGCAACGTGATAAAGGTCCATTGCCATTGTACTTTTGGAAAAAAGCCCATTGCCAACGTGATATAGCTCCATTGCCATTGTAGATTGGAAAAAAAATCTCCATTGCTTATTTGGGTGCTAAACATAGCTTCGGTTAGGTTTAACATCTTCTCTTCATGTTTTCATGTTTTTTGTGCTTTGGTTTTTTCACCCTATTTATGAGACTCTTTGTTTGGTTGCAATGTTTATCTTGACCTCTCTCTATCTCTCTCTATGCATACAATCATGTTTGGTTACATGTTAGAATCTAGTGGTTCCGGGGTATAAAATGTGGTTCCGAAGTGGTTCCGGGGTAGAAAATGTGGTTCCCTAGTGGTTCCGAGGTATAAAATGTGGTTCCGTAGTGGTTACAGGGTAGAAAATCTGGTTCCCTAGTGGTTCCGGGGTATAAAATGTGGTTCCTCGACTTTTTACTTCATTCGCAATCAAGTTGATCTCTGAACCTCTGACTCATTCACAGTCAAGCTGGTGTTCTTGACTTTTCGGTTAATCTGTAACCGAGTCAATCCTTCAACTTCTGATTCTGTCAAGTTACTATCTTTTTTATTCATTCGCAACCAAATCATTTTTTTTTATTCGTTCGCATTCAGGTTAATATCACTGATTCTCCTGCTCATTCGCAGTCAAGGAAAGTTTGTAAATACTCAGCTATTTAAATAAAAATCCCAATGACATCTGGTCAAATTCATATCAAAAGCACCCAGTCTTTAGCTCATTCGCAGCCAGGCCAAAATCTTAGACTCCTCGGCTCGTCCCTGCCAAGTTTCTCTCTGATTTCTTGATTCATTTGCAATCAAGATAATCCCCCCGACTCTGACTCCTTCGCAGTCAAGTCAATCCCTTGCTTTTCGGTTCATTTGCAACCAAGCAAATCTCTGACTTTCCGACTCCCCATTCGCAGTCAAGTCAATTATATGGCCTTCTAGTTCATTCGCAGCTAGGCCAATTTCCGGCTTTCTGGTTCATTCGTGACCAAGTCATTATTCTGGTCTCATAGTTCAATCGCAACTAGGTCAATATCCTTGACTATGGCTCCTTCGCAGTTCAGTCAATCCAATCCAACTAGGTCAACATCCTTCGTAACCCAGCAAATTTCTGACTTTTTTACTCGTTCGTAGTCAAGTCCATTATCCGATCTTCTAGTTCATTCGCAACAAATTCAATCCCCGCCTTTGACTTATTCGCAGTCGAATCAATCTTCCAATTCCTAGCTCATTCGCAGCTTAAAATCAAATTTCCTGACTTTCTGGTTCATTCGCAATCAAGTCAATTTCCTGGTCTCATAGTTCATTCGCACGTAGACCAATATCCGTTACTCTAACTCTTTTCCAGTCAAGTCAATCCCTTATTTTCTAGTTCGTTAGCAACCATGCAAATTTCTAACTTTTTGACTCATTTGCAGTCTAAGTCAAGGTTTTGGCTTCTAGTTCATTCGCAGCTAGGCCAATTTATGACTCTCTGACTCCTTCGCAGTCAAGTTAATTCCCCGTTTTCTAGTTCAGTCGCAACCAGACCAATATCCTTCCCGGCTCTCTCGTAGCCAAACTAACCTTTCAACCTCGACTCGATCGCAGTCAGCTCATTTCTCTTCAATTTTCAAGCTTGCTTGCAGTTAAAACAATGCTTTCAATTTTCAAACTCGTTCACATTCAAATCAATCCTTTGATATTTTGCAAGAGAGGCTATCTCGCTCATGTGTCATGATTGCTGAGTTAAGAGTCAGAGAGAGGCTATCTCACCAATAATTACAAAATTAAAGTCCGGTGAAAGCCATTTCACTAGTTTATCCTTTTGAATACCATCTTTATAACAAAAAAAAAAACCCAAGAATTAGCCATCTTTTTTTTTGGGTCGGTCAAAATATGTTGTCTGTTCAGCTTTGACATTCGCGTGACAAGCATGCTTTGCCAAAGAGGGGCATTTGTAGACAACCCATTTTGACTGAAACCTAAATGGTTTGACTAAAAACCCTTCAAATCATTGAACTAGAGTCCCAAATTTCATCCTACGGTAGGTTAGGGTCCCAACTAGGCCCCTACAAAATTTCATCAAAATCCAATACGGGTGGACTAATAAGACAAGCCGAATGAGAAACATAGTGCAAGTAAAAGGGGGGTGAATTATCCTGGGATAGGTCCGAATAGGACACAATTCGTAGTGCGCCTATCAAAATTCTCACGCAAACTGCGACCCCATCAAAATGGTAGTGCCAATATCAGCACCCGAAGATTTCTATATATACCAATTTAAGCCTCATTTTTTCAGGGAATTAGGGTTTCTTTAACCTAATTAGAGAGAGAGAGGAGAGGAGAGAGAAAGGGGATCTTGGATTTTTTTTACAAACCCTAGCCTTCTTCCCCGGCGAGATCTCGCCGGAATCCAGCCGACCTGCTGGAGTGCCGCACATCACCACTACCTCCTTTGCTTTGGTTAATTCCCTCATCCTTTGATCCTTATTAGTTAGATTTGTGATTGTAAACCATTTTTCCTTGAACTTTAAACCCTAACTCCGGCAAGCTTCCATGAAATCCGGCGAGTTTCGTCAAAGTCCGGCTATTCCTCACGAGATCCAGTCCGTTACTTCCTTCTCCATCATGTTGAAACCCTTCTGGACTTCAATTTCCATCTCTCTTTTAGGGTTTAATTAGGGGGTTTGACAAAGGCCGCAAGGTTTTTGTTTTTAAAAACAAAAAGATTTTTTATTTGAAAGGGCTGTAACATAGGAGATCAAAAGAAGAAAATCAGAGGGAGAGAAAGTTGCAGGGAGAAGAGGGCTGAAGAAGAAAGCCATTCCTTCATGATCATCTTCATTAAACTTTTCCTTTTCCTTCTCAAGTCATAGTTCGATCCTTCTTCTCCGGCTATTGCACTAGATTCCGGCAATTTCTCTGTGAGATTCCCATTTGGCTCCAATCTCCTTAACCTTTTTCCTCCTAATTTCATTAGATCCATCTCTTTTCACCGGAATTTGCTTCTCCATTACAGGCACTATTTTTCAATGAAACTTCAGCCGTTATCATCATCTTGAACCTCAAGCAACCACACAAAGAGCTGATTCTTGTTGAAAAATTCAGGGAAGATGTTTGGATTTTCTAAAAGAAAAAAAAAATTGATTTTCTAGAAAGGAGAAATTCATAGTAGCTATTTTCGTTTTTGGAATTTGATCTTACTCGTATAATTTCTATCATCTTCCTTGGTCACTACTATTCTCTTCCAACCTTCTCTGCAATTTTTAGAAATCTGAAAACTATACTTTTCGGTTCTATTTTGGATCTATCAATACCGGTGATCTCTTGACTCTTGATCTACGAATCTTACATAACAATACGTCTCAAAAAAAAAAAAAAACACGGCAACAGCAAATCCACACGGTAAAAATTAGGGATTCATTACAGAGAGTATCAGAAAACAGTAGAAATGATATTGATCTCAGCGAAATCGAAGAAATGCAGAAAGTTAAGAAATGAAAATAGGAAGAAAAATAAGAAAAGTGATATTTGGAAGCTAGGGTTTTACCTAAGAGAAGAGAGAAGGAGCGAAGGCTTCAGAGGTAGCTGTTTTTTGAGAGGTAGAGAGGTATAAATAGGCGGGGCGAAAACCCTCATATGCTGCTTCGATTAATGCTAGCCGTTAGCTAATGAGAGATCTTAGTCGTTGATTTTGGGGTTTTTCATTTGTGGAGTTTTTCCGTCTATGCCCACTTTGATGATTTTTTCGCTCCTACTATTGGATTATGCGCCCCCATTTTTACTTGAATAGTTGGCAGACTTTAACGCTTTTTGACATCAAATCACTCTACACGAGGGGCGCTAAAGATAATCTGTAAGTATTAACAGAGCGGGTTAGATGGAAGGAAAAATTGTCAACTGGTGACACAAAAATGCAAAAATAGTGAATGGGTGACACCCTTTTGAAAGTTTGTGAACGGAGGTCGAAACACCTTTTTCTGACATGGCCTTTTACCGAAATACCCCTCATGGCAAAAAGAACACGTTATACTAGATTTTTCTCTCTGTTACTTTTCACCAACCAAAGTTTACCGCCAACCTCTGTTACTTTTCTCCATTAACGCCTGAAACCCACGAAGTGTAAGTGAAGGTTAGTAGCTTATCTACTCTCTTAGGATTAGTGCTTCCATTAATGCGTTTGAACCCTGTCTTTAGTGTGTGATAATAACAATGTCTGTATTGTATGTGATAACCCTATCTTATAACCCTTTTAAAATGGTGAATTATGGCTTATGCTTCTATTATCTCTGAAACTGTTCTTATAGAGTTGATACCCTACTAATAAAGTTGGTATTAGTGTTTGATGACCCGAATATAGATGGTTTATGTAAACCCTTTTGTACATGAATCACAATTTTTTGCACTTGATAATCCCTTATTTGCTGTTGGTAAGTCTCATATATTTACCTGATAAACTTGTTTTGACACTAGATACACCTCGGAGAGGCTTGGTAACCCCCTTGGAGAGTGTTGAAAAGCCCTTGTACATTGTTGGTAACTCCCCTTCTATGTACTTGGTAATCCCTTTAGAAACTTGAAAACCCCCTTGTGTAGAGAGTTGAAAATCCCTAATTTGCAACTTGATTACCCTTTACAGAAGCCTCCGTACGGACTTGAATCCCCCATTAGGTAGCTGATAATCTCTTAGAACACCTTGTGGACTGACTTTCAAACCTCCATTGAGGTAGCAAAACCCCCTTTACAGTCCATAACCCCACTTATGAACTTGGTAACCCATTGTGTACACTTGAATACCCCTCAAGAAGATATGAAAATTCCCTTTTAGCAACAACTCTGTTTAGAACCCCTATTTAGGATTTTATAAAAATGTCTGAAACAATGGTTTCTCTTCTTTTACACTATGATGGAGATTTGACGGATGATGTTTCTTGGAAATACGTCGGAGGGAAGAAGACATTGTTATCTGTCAGCCGCGGAATCAATTTCGACGAATTTCAAGCTGCAATCCGAAGAAGGATTGGTGTTATAGAAAGGCAGGTTTTACTATCGATAAAATGTCGATATGTTGTGGATCCATATATAGTCACTTTAATCGACGTCGATGATGATGATGTCCTCCAAACAATGTTATGGATGTTTGACAGATACATGTTCAATTCTGTGATGATATACATAACTAAGAGCATAAATGACAAATGTATTAATTCCTTAAATTCGTCAATGCTTCCCCCAAACAAACTCTGCACTAGGAGACCCTCTCTTAATCGTAGCATTCCTTCTACTTCGATTCCGTCCCAAAAACGTCTTCGTTTTGAAGTGGACTTGCAAAAAGACTACGAAAGTGAATTTGATGGGAGATATGTAAGTGAAGAAATCAGAGGTGCTCCAGCAGAACCTGTCATAAGGTATTGTAGTTCTTTGGCAATGTTTGAATACTTCCATATTTCAATTTATAATTCATATGGATCCAACTTGATTATATATTGCCGAACTATGCAGGTCTGAAATTGACTTAAATGAAACATTGGCAAGTGATTTGTATGGCAACCATGTTAGTGGAGGCATTGATGACTTCCAAAATGTGGGAGATCTTGAAGTGGACTTCAGTAATGTTAGTGAAGACGGTTTCTGTGTGAGGGGTTTAGATTTGGAAGAAGAAAGAAATGATGATGATAATGACGATGGTAGTGATGATGATGATGAGGAGGAGGAGGAGGAGGAGGAGGATGATGATGATGATGACGATTATGAAAATATCGGTGTTAGTCCATGCGCTCAGCCTTTCAATGCGGATTCTCCTATCAGAGGGGGTTCTCCTATCAGAGAGGGATCTCAACCGGTTCCGACTAACAGTAGTCGGCCAATGAAAGCAGATGGGATGTTTGTTGGGGCCCATGATGTAGATACTAATAATCTTCAGTTTGAGCAGTTAACGGTTGGGGCAATATTTTCTAATATGCAACACTTCAAAAAGGTTGTCAAAGAGTACGCTATTCGGCAGAGGTTTATGTTCGTGAGGTCAAAGTCAACACCGAAGAAGTATGCCGTTCGATGCAAGGTAGAGGGTTGCAAATGGCGTATAACGGGTACTAATCATATGACCTGTGTGTTAGTGAAGTCGTTTGTCCCCGACCATACGTGTAGAACTAAATTAAGGGGCAATGACACCCTCTTGTCACAGCAGCTTGGGTTGCTCAGACATGTTTACGCTTATTTGCTTGCCCAGATGATGTGAGGACGAGGATCATACGAGAATATATCAAGATGCATTGGGGTATAATTATAAGCTATTGGAAGGCGTACAACGCGATGAACATCATACTTGAGATTAAGTGTGGGAATGTGGAGGACTCTTATCAAATATTGCCTGCACTTACAGTTCAGATGATGAGAAGAAATCCCGGCAGCTATATGCGTGTTTTCAGAGCCAGAGATTTACGACCTAGGGGAGATGATAGATTTGTTCGCTTATTTTGGACATTTGGTCCTAGCATACGGTCTTTTCATCGAACACTCAAGCCTATAATTTTGGTTGATGGGACACATCTGCGAGGGAAGTATCTAGGAATCTTATTGATTGCAATCGGGGTCGATGGTAACAACGGTTTATATCCATTAGCATTTGGGGTTGTTGAGACGGAGAACGAAGATAGTTGGAGGTGGTTTTTTATGTTGCTGAGGCAGTACGTATTGGCAGCGGAGATGAACATATTCACCATATGCTCTGATCGACAGAAGGGGTTGTTGCAGGCAGTGCCTAATATATTTCCCAATTCTCATCATAGTTATTGCATGCGTCACCTCGCCGCCAATTTGCTATCCGAGTTCAAAGATGTTCTACTTGAGAGATTGTTTTGGAAAGCCGCACGGACTTTGAGAGAGAGTGTGTTCAGAGAAACAATGGAGAAGATTAAGGTGAGGAATGAACGTGCACACAAGTGGATAAGTGACATTGCGAACGAACACTTGGCTAGTTTTTATTTTAAGGGGAATAGGTATGATTTATTGACTACAAATAGATCGGAGTGTTTCAATGTTGTCCTGAAGGATGCGAGAAGATTGCCGATTGCATCATTGGTAGAGCACAGTAGACATCAGACTACAGACTTCATTCAAAAGCGTCAGAAATTGGGTCATAGTTGGCAAACAAAGTTGACTCATTACGCAGAAGAACGTATAACATTAGCGAGGGAAGAGAGCCGCCAGTATACAGCTTATCGAGTTGGGGTTCATGAATGAAGTACGGTCCCTTGAACATACAGATGGCGTAAACTTGGAACTTCGCACGTGCAGTTGTCGTGCATTCCAAACATTTGGACTCCCGTGTGGACATGCCATGGCAGCCATTGGCATCACAGATTTTGATGCATACGATTACTGCGAGAAATGGTTTCATGTAGAGAGATATCGGGATACGTACGCTGAAGTTTTGCACCCGACACTAGACAGGACCCAATGGGAATTAAATCCCGAATCCTTGATGACAATATTACCGCCGGTTGCAAAGCGACCACAGGGAAGGCCGCGTACGAGAAGAACTGATCGCGAATTGAAAGGTGGATTACATTACAAATGCACCCGATGTCGACAACTTGGCCACAATAGAAGAAGTTGCAAAGAACCACCCGTGGTAAGACAACAAGTTGACCAAACTGCTATTGGGCCTTCTGCACCCATACTCAGTAGGTCGGGCGTACCTTGTCAAGCTCCCTTCTTTGTGTAAGGGTGTAATTGAATTTTTTGAATGTTCTCAGATATTGTGATGACTTCTTTTTTGTTATTTTGTAAAGAATGGTTGTAATTGGAACATCAAAACATAAACAATTTTTTTGGATATAGATATGCTATTTGTTCTCTATTTAGATGTCGCTCTCCTACATCTAAACCATGAAAAGGGACTTATCAACAGTCAGATTTGGATTACCGACACAATCAATAGGATTATCAACCAATTCCCTAGGTTATCAACCAAAATCTAGGTTATCGACTCCCCCAAAATAGGTCATCAACCAATCGGAAGTGAGGTTATCAACACTCAAAATTGGATCATCAACCCATTCCCTTGGTTGATAAAGCTACTGGAATTCAAAATCCAGGTTATCGACTCCCTCAAAACGAGGTTACCAACATTTGAAAGTGGGTGATCGACCGAAAAATTAAGGTTACCAACCTCCCATTTTTTGGGTCATTGACCTTGGAATGTGGGTTACCAACCCATAAAAAGGGTCACCAACCATTTTTCCGTCCGAGGAGTGAAGCTGTTGGACTTGAAAATTAAGGTTACCAAACCTCCCATTTTTTGGGTCATTGACCTTGGAATGTGGGTTATCAACCTAGAAAGAGGGTCACCAACTATTTTTCCAGCCGAGTAAAGCTGTTGGAATTGGAACTTAAGGTTACCAACCTCCATTTTTTTGGGTTATTAACCTTCGAATGTGGGTTATCAACCCAGAAAGAGGGTCACCAACCATTTTTCCAGCCGAGTAAAGCTGCTGGAATTGGAACTTAAGGTTACCAACCTCCCTTTTTGGGTTATTAACCTTCGAATGTGGGTTATCAACCCAGAAAGAGGGTCACCAACCATTTTTCCAGCCGAGTAAAGCTGCTGGAATTGGAACTTAAGGTTACCAACCTCCCTTTTTTGGGTTATTAACCTTCGAATGTGGGTTATCAACCCAGAAAGAGGGTCACCAACCATTTTTCCAGCCGAGTAAAGCTGCTGGAATTGGAACTTAAGGTTACCAACCTCCATTTTTTTGGGTTATTAACCTTCGAATGTGGGTTATCAACCCAGAAAGAGGGTCACCAACCATTTTTCCAGCCGAGTAAAGCTGCTGGAATTGGAACTTAAGGTTACCAGCCTCCCTTTTTTGGGTTATTAACCTTCGAATGTGGGTTATCAACCCAGAAAGAGGGTCATCAACCATTTTTCCAGCCGAGTAAAGCTGCTGGAATTGGAACTTAAGGTTACCAACCTCCCTTTTTTTGGGTTATTAACCTTCGAATGTGGGTTATCAACCCAGAAAGAGGGTCACCAACCATTTTTCCAGCCGAGTAAAGCTGCTGGAAGTGGAACTTAAGGTTACCAACCTCCCTTTTTTTGGGTTATTAACCTTCGAATGTGGGTTATCAACCCAGAAAAAGGGTCACCAACCATTTTTCCCGGGGAGTAAAGCTCCTGGACTTCTAAATTAAGGTTACCAACCTCCCTTTTTTTGGGTGATTGACCTTGGAATGTGGGTTACTAACCCAGAAAAAGGGTCACCAACCCATTTCCAGGGGAGTAAAGCTGCTGGAATTGAAAATGTCTAAAACCTGTTTAAACACAAACACACTTCATATTATGTTTAAATTTATAACTTCCCTACTCATTCAGAAACACAAACACACATGTCTAAAACCTGTTTAAATTTACAAGTTCCAATATTCAAATTGAAACACAAACACAAATACACTTCCATAAAACCTGCTTACATTTACAACTTCTCCACATTCATAAACAAGTTCACAATTCCATAAGACCTGCTTACATTTACAACTTCTCCACATTCATAAACAAGTTCACAATTCCATAAAACCTGTTTCACCAACCAAGTTCTCCACCCATTCACAAACACAAACACACTTCCATTAAACCTATTTCAATTTACAAGTTCTCCACCCATTCACAAACAAAAACACAGACCATAACAACTTCCCTTGCCATTTAACAAATCCCCTGCCAATCTCCATTAAAAAATAAAGTTTGATCATCAGAAAAAATAAACATCCACCAACATTAGAAGGTGTTCCTATATAAGTGTGCAGTCCCCAAACTCTCCTCGTAAAAATCTCTCACAGAGTTGTAGCCGAAATTCAGAAATGTCTGTCAGCCCAAAGTTTAGTGGTTGACCATGGTAGAGATGCTCAATCACTTTTAGGACAAAAGCGCCGCACTCAACCCTGTATAAAAGCATGCATTGAATGGAGTTAACTTTTAAGCTAACTACGAATGAGATAGGAATACTAACAAAAATTCGAAATTTTTAAGTTTGAACCCACCCATTGTTCTGCTTTCAGAAGCCATCCATCTATGAATATGGAAAGTCATCGATGTTGCAACCCCGGCCCTTCAAATATTCCTTCATTAATGCTACCTGAATTTAAGACAAGGAAGGAATATTGAGTGTTATACATATGGAAGTAACTTTAAATGTTACGGAAGATGTTAATTTACTTACAGTGGGAGATGCTCGCTCCTGAAATGAGTCCCCTTCCATTGAGTTGAACTCGACCATCTTTTTATTCACCATATCAACAAGCACAAGAGCCCAATGAAAGTCTTGACAGCATGAGATTAAAAGCATCCCAATATCTTCTGACGGGATATGGTCAAGTGTACGATGCAATAGCTCGTTCGCCAACCGATCGGAGTCCAACTTATTTTTGTCATCCATTGAATCACGCCCTGAAGTCTTATATCCCTGTACAATGAAATGAATTTTGTGGGAACACTAGATCATGGATAAGTTGTAAAGTAACATGTATAGCTACAAAAAAGCCTCTTACATGTACTGACGAAGGAATATATACAATCCGTCCAATCAAGGCATTGCTGGAGGCGCACAAATACTTCCCATATACATCCAACACCTACAACTCAAAAAAATTTCTTAATTACCTCAACAATGGGTACTGAAGACAACACTTAATTTAAAAAATGACACTTACTTGGCCACTGAGGACTCCTTTCAGGTTCCACAACGTTTCGAGATCCTCGGCCAAGACTTTTACCCCGTCAACGGTCATGAGAATACGACTGCAAAAATATACAAAGGTTAGAGGAAGTAAGTATCTAACTTTGAATAATGGTTAATTGAAAACAAGTGTACTTGCCTATGTTCTTGTTTTTTCAACTTCTCAATGAGATCAGTTCGCCTCCGTGTTACTTTCTTCGTTGCCCTCTCACTTTTTTTCTTTGTCACTGGGGGTACTGTATAGGGGCTACTCTTGGCGTAGCTTGGTTTCCTATCCCTTCTCTGATTTTTCACTCTCCTCTCAATGCTCCCTAATTTTTCCGTCCTCTTCCTCTTCTCTTTACCCTCAGGGCTATCGAGAATGGTAACAACATCTGACGCTCCTGTTACAACTGCTTCATTTACGAAGCCAACATCTTCAGCCTGACTCATCACATTTATGACCTCCATATCTTCCTCCTCTCTTCTTTTTTCCCCATCTTTTCTCAATTCTTCCTTCTCCATTTCAGCTTCGTCTCCCTCCTGTCTTCTCATCGCTTCCCACTCTTTCTGTATAATTTCCCTCTCAGCTGCAATCTGTATTCGTAAATTCTCCTTCTCCGCCTTCATCTCCACCCTGACTCTTCTTAACCTCTCCTTCTCCTCTTCATTCTGTCCCCTCTCTCTTTTTATATTGTCCCATGCCTCTCCTTTCTTCTCCCACTCTCTTTTTATCCTCCTATCCTCACTGGCCTCCTCAGCACCCTCCTGACCACCCTCCTCAACTACAGTATCCCTTCCTTCAAACGCAGGTGTGCCGATCAATGCTGGGACAGTAGGTGACTGCCCTAATGGTTCTCCCTGCCCAATGATTCATTCTTCCTCGGCTTCCTAATATACAAATAAGGGATACAACACACAAAATTTGTAAACATTACCAAGTTAAATAAAACATAATATAAAAAGAGGTCCATTGCGATACCTGCTCAGGAATGTACCGCAGTTCGTCCTCTCGTGGCGTCAATGTCACCACTACCTAACGATTTGAGAAAGTTATTAGATCAGAAAATATTACAGACTATCTAAAATGGTATCTAGTAGATAGGGTCTCACCTCAAATTTGTCTATCTTCCCATGCTCAATCATATAGTACTTATTCGTTTCATTTCCTTTCGACTTCCACTTCAGAATACGTGGACAGGCATCTGGATTTTTTGGTATCCACAACTTCGTGTGCTCGAAAAGCCACACCTGCACACACAAGACAGACTTTGTTAATATTTTATTAATAGGAAGATAAATAAAAAGGCAAACTATTGCAGAGGCCATGATACCTGCAATGTGAGGGAGCAACCTCCAAGATATTTTCCCCCTGCGACGGATGCGTTTAAATACTCGAGTAACCAATTGTATACTGCTTCCCCCCGTTATAGTCGCACATCTTCTCTAAATCATCGATATAGGGCCAAAACAGCTGGTCGGCCCGATGTGCAGCCTGAGTGAATAACACAGTAGCGAATAGGTGTAGCACATCATATTTCACACAAGTCTCTATGGAGGGTTGGTCTTCTAGACCAACTAAGGCCTTGATTTGCACAGAAAGGTCAGATGCCAGAACAGATCCTCTACGAAATGGCCACCCAGGCAGTAAAGGAGTGGGTTTACTCTTGTCCGTCCACGGAACCCTCGCCAAATTAATTTTTTCCCCTCTAAGGGGAAGGCCTAAAGCCAATGCAACATCGCTAGCCCTAAATGGAACTGCGATACCTCCTAGCATGAATGTCTTCGTCGCCGGATCCCACTTACTGTGTAGTGCTCTAATTAGAGGCTTATGCATGACAGCCTCTTCTAGTGGATTCTGTTCTAGGCGGATGAAGTCCTTGAAAGGGGTCTTGCCTATAGCATCATAGTGGGACTGCAGGAACTGTGTACTCCGCATCTCCTTAATAAAGCACGATGGAGAACATCGTGCAGGGACATATGGATCCTGTAAAACAACATACATAATCAGAGCTTCAACTTTTATCAAGTAACTTAGATTAAAACTGTAAAGATCAAATACACTTACATGTTTCGCCTTCACTTCACTCTTCTGACCTTTCACGTTGCTTTTCATCTTCTCACTTTTCACATCGCTTTTCATCTTCTGACCTTTCACTTTGGTTTTCATCTTCTGACCTTTCACTTCAACTATCTTCTTCTCGCCTCTATTTTTCATTTTTGCCTTCTCACCTTTCAATTTCATTTTCCCCTTACTACCTTTCATTTTAATCTCCTCATTCTTTAAACCCATTGCAGGCTTCCTATTACACTTTCGACTCCGGCTCTCATTTGCCTATTAACACAATTAGAGAATAAAAGAGCATTCTATTGACTAACAATCTAAAACGAGAACAAAAAAGACTACACTTACACGCGTCTTCATTGTAGACTTTGCCTTCTCCCAATCCAACTATATAACTGTCACAAAAAAAAACATAATTAATTGTAATGTAAGTTCATGTTTCTTAAAATGGGGTTCGCAACTCAAATATGTGATTCTCAAGTGTAGAAACCATACCAAAATTTACTATATGAACAATGATCCAAAAGAGGATTGGCAACAATCTGAAAATGGGGATTATGAACCTCCCTTGAGGGGGTTTTCAACAGTGGAGAAGGGGGATTATCAACCTCAACAGGGAGTTCTCAACACTACAAATATTAATTATCAACCTCAACCGGGATTCACAACACTGGAAATGGGTATTATAAACTCCCTGAGGGGGTTTTCAACACTAGAGAAGGGGGATTATCAACCTCAATAGGGAGTTTTAACACTGGAGTAGGGGATTATCAACCTCAACAGGGGGTTCTCAACACAGGAAATGGGGATTATCAACCTCCCTTGAGGGGGTTTTCAACACTGTAGAAGGGGGATTATCAACCTCAGGAGGGGGTTCTCAACACTGGACAATGAGGATTATCAACCTCAACAGGGGGTTCTCAACAGAAGAGAAGGGGGATTATCAACCACAGGGGGTTCTCAACACACGAGAATGGGGATTATCAACCTCAACAGGGGGTTCCCAACACTGGCAATAGGGATTATCAACCTCCCTTCAGGGGTTTTCAACATTGGAGAAGGGGGATTATCAACCTCAATAGGGAGTTTTTAACAGTGGAGAAGGGGGATTATCAATGTACCTAGAAAGGATTCTCAACACTGAAAGTGGGGGATTATCAGCCTGAAAAGGGGTTCCCAACACTGCAAATGGGACATTATGAACTACCTAGAGGGGGTTCTCAACACTGGCAATGGGGGATTATCAACATCCTAGAGAGGGTTACTAACACTGGAAATGAGGGGATTCTCAACACTGGCAATGAGGAATTATCAATCTACCTGGAGGGGGTCCTCAACACTTAAATTGAGGGATTATGAACCTCAAAAGGGGGTCCCAACACTGGATATAAAGCATCCCAACACTGGAAAAGGGGGGTCCCAACAGTGGAAATTGGTTCTCAACAGTGAAAAAGGGATATTATGAATCTCAAAAGGGGATTCTCAACACCGAGAATGAGATATTATCAAAAGGGGGTTCTCCACAGTCAAAATCAAACAAAATAGGGAACAAAAAAAAAATTTAAACCCTAGACGTGTAAAGACTTCCAAATACTGACAATGAAACAATACACCACAAAGGTAACTTAATAGAACGAAAAAAAAAAGTAAAAAAATATGAAATACGACACCCTAACATACCTGCACGATGGGGATGGGGGAAAAATGAAGCCCACGCCGGAAAAAATGAATCCCTCGCCGGAAAAATGAAGCCCTCGCCGGAGAAAAATGAAGCCCTCGCCGGAATACACTTGATAACGGAGGAGAGAGGTTCGGAATAATGCAGGAAACCGTCCCACTCCAGAGAAAAATGAGAGATCTTCACGCCGGTCACACCTCACGCCGGAGAAGATGGGTTTCAGGTGGTTCAAATGAAAATGGAGTAAAAGTAAAAAAAAAACCCTCTGTACAGTCAAAAACGAAGAGAAAAAAAGCCTCTCTACAGTTAAAAAAAAAGCCTCTGTACATTGGGTTTTTCGTTCTCAAGGGTATTTACGTAAAAGGCCATGTCAGAAAACGTATTTCGACCTCCGTTCACAAACTTTCAAAAGGGTGTCACCCATTCACTATTTTCGTATTTTTCTGTCACCAGTTCACAATTTTTCCTAGATGGAAATAGGTTTAAGTTTTTCTACCTAGGTGTATTTTATTCATGAATAGAATTCTAGTTTAGCAAGTCATATTAGTATTGGAAACAAAAGTTTTGTAAATTGAAAACTCCAAGATGCACTTGTTACACGTTTCTAAACTTAGTGTGGAGTTAAACATTTCCATGTTTTAGAGTTTCTAAAACTAATGTGCCCTTGCATTTTAATCAAGCTTTTTATTTAGTATCTAATCCGTTAAGTTTGGAAACTTTTTGAAGACAAGTTAGCTTTAGTAAGGCAAGTTAGCATTAGTAACTCTTACAAATCTTGTGCCTAAGTATCCAGATGAATTTAACTTATTTTTAGAAGTTTAATGGGAGCTTCTTATCCTATAAATATATAGACTCTTGGTCCCTCTTCCTCTCACCATAAGTGTTCCATCTCTTTCTTGAGAAAGTATAAATAATTAGAGGTTTCCCATAATCCTAGTGGTGAGAAGAATGAAGAGAAGAACAAAGGCTGTTTTTGGGCAGAGTCAATGCTCGGAAAAGCGAATGTCTTTGTCGGATTGCAAGGCTTGGAGGTGCGCCCTCCAAGTGTAAATTCCTCGCTCCGCCCCTGATATTCGGGACATAGCCATTTTACGTTGGGACCCAACAAATGATTGGTTCTGATCTACGAACAAGATGTGAAAGGTTCGGAACTTTAAACAAGATGTGTCCAACCCTATTTATTTATTTATTTATTTTGCAGAAAAAAATAAAACATGCACACAACCATACAAAAACTCTATCCAATAATGTATTCTTAAATATTTTCCTATGAAGAAATAGAAAAGACCACTTAGCATATGTACAATGGAACCAGGAAATAACCTCTTCACAAGTAAATAACTTATTGGATTTATAAAAAACTCTAAACAGGCAAGGATCTGTATAACATCGTGAGATGAACCACGTGACCTTGGTAAATGGATATATCTAATCAATGACAAATCACGGGCCTAATATCATCTTACAAGGGAGCTAAATGGAAGTTCGCTTGACTTATGATTTTTGTGTGCATCCTATCATATACGCATGGCAAAATTGGGCCCCAAAAACGTCTTTTGGGAAGGAACACTTCTATCCTGATTCTCCTACATAACAAAAGGCAGCATTTGGATTGCATGAATCAAGATTCAGAACTGGCTTCCTATTTTAATTCTCCTATAAAAGAAATAAAAAATAAAATAAAATAAAATTAGAACTTAATATGAAAAGATCTAATAAAAACATAATTTCATCCATGGCAAAATCAAAATGCCAGAACCCGTGTGGGGTTGGCACGTCAGCTAGCATCATGGGTTTGCCTCCCATAGACACGAGTTCGAATCCCCCAGGCTCACCCGATGCATATGGTTTACGGGTGATTGAGTGCATCCTTTGGGATTAGTCCTGCCCCAAATGGAGTGGGGATGACGTCCTAAAAAAACAAAAAACCACCTCTTGGGGTGGGAAACATATTCCAATGTTTCCCTCCACTTTAATTGCACCCAGGGGTCATTTTCGCTTCTTATATTGAGAATTCCAACCCCGCACCGCAAGAATAATAAAAATATTGGACTTTTGATGTCATTCATCTCATTTTTACCTTTAAATTATGATTGTTTTAATTCTTACGAGGTTACCCTTCCCAATTAAATGGGACGGTTAAAGCACAGAAACAAAAATCTTATTTTTTTAGCACATCTAAGTTTTTGAAAGTTTTTTAAAGCCCTAGTCACAGGTTGAAGACAATGATTTATAACCAATTTTCCTATAAGCTTTTCCTACATCGAGCTTCCATCTATTTCTTAGGGCAACATTTTCTGTCTAATTTTTTTTCAATTTTATCAAAATAATAAAAAAAAAATCCAAATCATGTAGCATCATCTCTAAAAATTAAAAACAAAAAAAAACAACCGAAATGGCATTGCCAACTAAGGTTGTGTTCTGCAACTATCATAAGAAGGGATTCCACCAATTTTTTAGCGGCAGAGAATGAAAAAGATAAAGAATCACAGCAAATCACAACTCAACTCAACTCAAGAAAGCCTTTGTCCCAAACTAGTTGGGGTCGGCTATATGAATCACTTAGAAAAAACTCATGAAAAAGGTAAAAGGAATCTACGCGGCTCCAATCCTAGTTTTAGTTGGGTTCTTCTACGTGGATCAGATATTTGGAGATTCACTCAGCTGGAGCTTGGTGTTAAACAACTCCTCAATCCACAATGCTGACAAGTGTGGTGCAATGATCTCTAGGTTCCAGCCCCCTGTTGGTAGTTGCAGGTCTTTGATGGTTGTTGTAACGTCTATGCATTCTCTGTTTTTAGCCAAGAAGAATAATGGGGTGCTACCCCATCCATAGGTCTGCCCATAAGGAGATGGACCCATTTCCAAAAATCCATCTCGAATACTGAATCCAAGTTCCTCGGACCAATAAGAATTCTTTCCACATTTTTGAACACCAGCAAGTTGGTTCAATTATATTCATGTGCTGGTTTCTACAGTAGATCGATCTGATTAGAGAGCTCCATAAAGAGTTGTCGGCATCGAGGTGGTGAAGAGACTTTAATATGAAAGCTGAGCTTAGTTTCGAAAGTGATTTAATTGCTAAGCTGCCCTCAACTTTGGGCTTGGAGATGCGACTCCATGATACCCGGTGCGTTTTGGCTCCTTATTCGTTATTACCCTACCAGAGATTAGATAACAAGCTTTCTACCCTCTTAAGGACTGCTTTGGGAGGACAAATTGCTGATAATATGTGAATTGGCGTGCTGGACAGGACATGATTAATGAGAACTAATCTTCTAGCTTGGGAGAGTAGTTTACCTTTCCAAGCCTCTATCTGCTTGATGGGTCATTTGGGATTCAAGTAGGTCCTATCAATGATAGGTCCTGATAAACCAAACAATTGCTCGATTTGGGTGAGGTGCGTCCTCGAAAGAGTAATTCCATCTTTCATCACAACTGATTTACAAAACTAGCCCATAACAACTCATCCATGATTAGTCTTGTTCATTGAAACAGTAACCCAAGTGCAAGAAGATAAGAAAGAGCCTCCGCCATAACTGAAATGACCAAAATACCCTTACTTTGGGAGTAAATTTTCAAAAAATAAAATAAAAATAAAAATAGCATCTCTAGCTAAGAATGTGACCAATTTCAGCTAGAGTCCTTCATTGTGGTCAACGTAAGGCACTGGAGGAGAGTCTATCCAGCAAAATAGTTGTTCGGTTCATAAAAAATCAACCCACATTCTGATGTAGATTTTGGATCAATGCACCTCTCAGAGGGAAATGATTTTTCTAATGCAACCCCTATACACCAGAAGATGCCTGAGTAATATCCATGTTATTGCCAACATAGGTGACCTAAGCATTGCTGCGAATGAAGGGTCCAGACTATGCAAATATCATTTATCTTTATAAAGAAGAAAAGATATTCTAACACCAATTTATTTGATTTTGATATTTTCATTATTGGGTTCTATATACTGAACATGAAACACAAAGAAGCATCAATTATAATAAACGTTGTCATTCGTTGGTGGGTATTTGAAGCAATTTTTTCTTCCGTTCACGGTAGATAGCAAGCATTTGGTCTTGAGGTAGAATGTTCTCTTTGATGGCAGGAACCTTGATAAAATTCTCTCTCCATGCGTAGAGAGATGGAAACTTCTGTTCAAAGAGAAGATTCAAGTCCGCGATTTCGTCAAAGACAGGGAACCAATAAGCAATAACACCAGCAACCAAATCCACAAGCCCGATATTCTCTCCGCCGAAGAATTTCTTCCCTTTGATCTCTTCATCGAGAGTTTTCAGTGCCTCCCATGTCAGCTCTAATGCTTTCTCTCGCTCTTCACCTTGTGAGAAGAATGCTATTCTCCCGAGAGCCAAAGACTACATTGAGAGAAATAAACCAACGAAATTTAATTAGATACGAAATCAAAACAGAGATCCTCACGAGGATTAAAGCAAAGTGTTCATGGCTTAAAGAGATAAGTGGGATGCTAAACTCAGGTGTGCCTTGTAAAAAAAACAGCTCAAAGGGCTGCCCCCATTGGGCGTAGGTCACCAAGGTGCAAGTCAAAGAGTATTAAATGCTCTTTGGTGACCTGCCCCGGGGCGCCCTTTGAGCTGATTTTTGCAAGGATGCCCATGAGTTTAGCATTCCTCAAGAGATGAACGGCATTCCATAGTTGGGAATGTTCCCCGCATTTGCCGCTCTAAATTAGTTTTAGAGGGGGCTTGGGGGGCTGCTCAAAGTAAAGATAGGGGGTGGGGGATCTGAAGTAACACTACTTTTTTTACTAATTGGGCGTCAAATTGGGGAATGCCCTTTTCATGTTGGCCCAGTGGAAGTGGCAACTCTTATTCAATAAAAACTGCATTAGCACACCAAACGATCAATGTTTAGAATTACTAGCACTCTTATCTAGAATTATGAATTGAATTCTAACTAGGACTCTGACTTTTCAAGGAATCCGACCACCCCACATCACATGTACTACATTCTCCTTTTAAATGAATAAAATTGTTACCTTACCAAAAAATAAAATTGGGAATGCTCTGTAACCCACTTGGATTTTAGATGCAATTTTCCAAAATTACAGCCAAAATCATATTAGGTTGGAAAAACAGAAGAAAAATAATGTATAAAACCATTACCTTCTCATCAATAAATTTAGCCCAGAAGCGAGCCATGGCTTTCTCATGAGGATCATCAGGCAGTAACGGATTCTCTTTCCATGTTTCCTCAATGTATTCAAGGATTACGAGCGACACCACAATTGGTTTTCCGTTGTGCAAGAGCACCGGAAATTTTTTGTGGACCGAATTGTACTTCAAAAGAGATGGACTCTTGTTGATGATATCTTCTCCAACGAATTCATATTCAATCCCCTTAAGCTTCAAAGCCCATTCAACTCTACGGGAGAAAGGGCTTATAAAAGATCCAAACAACTTCAATTCTTCCATAGTTATGAGATTTTCGGATGGTAGAAGCCCTTTCACTCCTCCTCCAATTTATAGTGAGCCATGGCAGTTTCTCTCCATCTAAGATGTGAATATTCCAAGGCATTGAGAGACTACTGTGCAATTAAGTATTCAAAGGCCTTCAGATACTTTTTAAAGTCTTCCTTCTCTTGACATCATTGCATGCGTAAATTTCTAGGGATTTTTTGTACATTTGTCGTTTCACTGTCCAAACTGTTCATTTACAGATTATGATATAACGTTGGGATTGTAGTTTCAGAACTTTCAAAAAATTCCTCTTGAGCATAAATAACATGAAATTGAGAAAGACTACAGAGAAAGTCACTTTCACTATAAGGACACAATGTATGCTCATTTCTAAAAGTTGCTTATTGGGTCCCACTTCTGCCTTGTTTGTATCATTAGATTGGTCATTCCGAGGCCAAATTGAGAACAGCCTGATTGGATTATCCTAGGGCATTTAGGCCATCGAGCCATGTTTAGGATTTTACCGAGAGATTCTAATCTAACGTTGCTAACCTTCACTCTAATGGCTCTTCCAACGACACTACAATAGCATATCTTCTAACCTTGCTAACCTCTCTCCAATGTCCTCCCTCTCCACCCTATCTTTCTATCCCTTTGCACTCCCTCTGGTCTCAAATATCTTACATCTTGTGTTTGTCTTTCTCGAGCACAATAGCTTCCTCCTATGGCATAGTCAACTTCTCCCAAAACTACACAACCAAGACTTACACCTTTTTGTTGATGGCTCATCTCCTTCCCCACCTCAGTTTATTTTTATGACTCTTCTGCTTTTCCTATTCCCAATCCCCACTATACTAGCTGGGAACAAATTGATTAGACTCTTCTCAGCTGTTTCAATGCAACATTAACGAAACATGTTCTCTCTCAAGCCGTCAACGTCGAAACATCTGGTGCCGTTTGGATAGCCCTCTAAAGGTCCTTTTCTACTCATTCGTATCATCCAACTCCATCAGGACCTTCAGAACCTGCGCAAAGCACCATTTCCATGACTGACTATCTTCGGCAATTCAAGAACTAATGCGGGTGCTTAAGAGGGAAGAAGAAGAAAATTAGAACACAAGAACACAACTTAGAGAAGAAGAAGAAAATGGGAGCAAAGCTCAACCCAATTGATATTCCATCAATTACATAAGTTTATCAACATCCAAATTCCCCTCTCAAGATAGTTTCTAACTCTTTAAATAAAAGAAAACCAAAGCAAATTCGTTCAAGCTCCTCCACTAGCTAGCTTAGGGACTAACATAACATTAATTGCATAGGAACTCACTAACTTTGACTGTTTTGGGAACCCACAGACACGGTCCATAAAAATTCCATAACTTTCTACCCTCTTGTCCAATTTTCAAGCACAAATACTTGTTGAAAAGATCTCAAAGAGACCTACAACTTTGTAGTCTACCACTTTCCATAATTCTTCCATTTAGAAGCTCAAAAATCAGGTTCAAAACGGGCCAGCAACATTAATGAGGAACTGCACCTTGGAACTCCACCAAAACCACCTAGGCATGACATGGCTGCCATGTTGGCACTGCATCATTATCTCCGGGTGAGAAAGAACTCGCCCACGAGTTCTCATCAAGCTCTCCATGATAAGTTGTCAAGTCTTTAATATTGAAGTTGGGTGAGTATTGATATTTGGAGGGAGCTCAACCTTGAATGCATTATCCACAATTTTCTTAAGCACTTGAAAAGGGGCATCCACACGATCTTGAAATTTGCTAAACTTCTTTGGTTCAAGAAAACTCGCCCTTGAACCTTGAAGTATCGAAGAATGATCATCAATTGAAACTTTCCAAGATCAAACTCCGCTTCATAATCTCCATGAAGAAGTGATAATTTGTCTAGATTTTGAACATGTTTGAATATATATAAATATCAACTGTGAGCTTCAATGTAGGATCGAATAAAAATGGATCGATGTAATTGGATGAAAAAATCGATGTAATATTTTTCCATTCACCCATCACTTCAATATCCATCGATTCACCTAATATGCAATCAGATCCAATTTCTTTGGTGATGAATTCATTGAATTGTCTATGAAGTTCCTCGTACTCCTCGTTAGTTTCAACAACAAGTAGAGCATTGAATTTACCATTATCATTGGTCTCTTGATCAAATTCGTTCTTGGAAATAAAAAAGTTACTCTCATACACTTTCTTGAACCATGCAATCCGATACGGCTTTGGATGTTGTTTGGTTTTGAGCTTGTGCTTGTTCACCATTTTATGAGATACGATGTTCTCACAACTCCCACCATCGATCACAATGGAGCAAACCTTGTCATGAGATTCACATCGAGTCTTGAAAATATCGGAACGAAGCCAATCATCATCGGATTTAACCTTTGGTGTAGCAAGTGCTCTTTGGATCACCAAACTTTCTCCTTCTTCGGATTCGATTTCTTCATTTTGCATGCCATCTTCCTCATCATATATGGGTTGATTTGAATAGTCAATAAGATCCTCATCATATATGGGCGGATTTGAATCATCAACAAAATTATCATAATTTTCTTCATCACCGAAGGTAACTACTTGCCTCTTTGGACAGTCTTTGAAACGATGGCCAACTTGACCACACTTGAAACAAGCATTTGAATTGTTGGGGCGATTGAGCTGATTTCCAACTTGATGTGTAGGGGCTGATTTTGTAGAATTTTTGTTGAAATATTCGAACCTTGACTTTGTACCTCCACCATGTGAAGATTCACCTTTAGAAGAAGGATAGAGACTACGAACATCCACATACTTTTTAGCACCACAACGAGAAAGCTTAGCCTCCACTTTCAAGGCTAGTTGATAAGCATCATTGACGCTCAATGAACGGTGCATTTCCACCTCATGACGAATGGAAAACTTCAAACCATCAACGTACCTTGCCACAAGTTGATCTTCACCCTCTTGAATATCATTACGAGCCATGAGTTTGTAGAATTCTTCGGTGTAGTCCAACACACTCTTGGATTCTTGGCGTAGGTTGTTGAATTGAGAAAAGATAATTTGGGAAAAATCCAACGGAAGAAATTTCTCCTTAAGCCTTGACTTCATTTTCTCCCAAGAAGAGATCTTACGCTTTCCTTTGCGGATTCTCATCTCTTGAACCTTATCCCACCATGTTGAAGCGTAGCCACAAGCTTCGAACGTTGGCTTTCGGGTGTCTCCTTGTAATCAAAGAACTTCTCAATGGCACTAAGCCATTCAAGAAACTCTTCGGGTTGTAGACGACCATGGAACTCCGGCAAGTCAATCTTGACAGTGTCGAAATCACGATAGAACCTTCCCAACCTAGCCTCTTCACGAGTATTGGCGAAGGGATTCACATCGGATTCATCACTAGAACCTCCACGGCTTGATCTACCATGCTCACTACGAGCCTCTTGGCGTTCAAGTCGCATGGTAAGTTGCTCAACTTGTCTTCGAAGTGCTTGAAGTTCATCATCTCTTTCATCTCTCAAATCTTCCATCATTTGGTTACCACGCCTTCCTCTACCTCTTCGTGCCGCCATGAAAATCAAATTGAAGCTAGCCCAAGAGAGTAACGTTGGCTCTGATACCAGATAATGCGGGTGCTTAAGAGGGAAGAAGAAGAAAATTAGAACACAAGAACACAACTTAGAGAAGAAGAAGAAAATGGGAGCAAAGCTCAACCCAATTGATATTCCATCAATTACATAAGTTTATCAACATCCAAATTCCCCTCTCAAGATAGTTTCTAACTCTTTAAATAAAAGAAAACCAAAGCAAATTCGTTCAAGCTCCTCCACTAGCTAGCTTAGGGACTAACATAACATTAATTGCATAGGAACTCACTAACTTTGACTGTTTTGGGAACCCACAGACACAGTCCACAAAAACTGCCATAACTTTCTACCCTCTTGTCCAATTTTCAAGCACAAATACTTGTTGGAAAGATCTCAAAGAGACCTACAACTTTGTAGTCTACCACTTTCCATAATTCTTCCATTTAGAAGCTCAAAAATCAGGTTCAAAACGGGCCAGCAACATTAATGAGGAACTGCACCTTGGAACTCCACCAAAACCACCTAGGCATGACATGGCTGCCATGTTGGCACTGCATCAAGAACATAGTCATTGCTCTCTCCATCATCCAACGTCCTGTGGCCGACTCCGCTCTTGTTATGTTCAACCCTTACAGGGCTTGAGAGTGAAAACACTAGCTTTAGCACGACCATTTCGGTTCGCCAGCCACCTACCTATTTTTAGTGAATTATATTCTCTCCTCCTTAGTCATGAACTTTTCTTGAGCACGCTACTCATCTTGCACAAGAACCTACTCATATTACTGCCTTCGTGGATCGATAAAGAAACACTCAAGGAAGGAATCATGGTCGCCCGTGGCACCGCTCTACTCCCTGAGGACGTTCACCTTGTTGGGATGAAACCAACGAGGTTGGAGGGAGAAGATGAGTTTCAAGAGAAGAAGATTGTTCTCTCGATATCAAACACACAAAGAAAGTAACCCAAGTTGTTGTACTACTCAAAACCCTTCAAAATTCACTTAAAGAACTTACAAATGAAGAAGATACATGGTCTAAAACATAACCTACATTCCAAATCCAAATTTAATAAGACTCAACTAATCTTAGCTTCCCTAAGTACCACTAACACACTATCACATGAAAAGTAAATGACTAGCACATTTTCCAAAACACAAAACATAGTCCCTAGGCCATTAAATGCCACAAAGGAGATTTCCAATGTGGTCAAGAATCTTCCAAGCCAAGAAGTCAAGTGGATAGATGATCATGATCTAGTGGTCAAGATTAATTTCCAACAGCCCTCCTTAAGCTAGACCACTACAATACCGAGTTTTGCCTTCATCTTGATGAATGTATCGGTCTTCAAAGCCTTTGTAAAAATATCCGCAACTTGATCTTGAGTCTTGCAAAAACGAACGTTGACAACTCCACCATTTACCAAGTCTCTAAGGAAATGATACTTGATCCTTGTGTGCTTGCTTTTGCCATGAAAAACTGGATTCTGAGCTTGACAACCCGCCGAAGATAATGAAATGTACTCCGCTTCCGCCGTAGAAAGATCAACAACCGATTGCTTCTTTGATGCCCATGAAATTGCACCAGAACCAATGTTAAAAACATAGCCGGAAGTACTCTTGCTATCATCAACACTTCCGCCCCAATCACTATCACAATAACCAATCAAACTTGAATCTTTAACTCTTCCATAACGTATCCCATGATCAACCGTTCCACTTACATACCTTAGGATTCTTTTACCGGCTTCCCAATGACTTCTTTTTGGTGATTCCATAAATCTACTAAACATACTCACCGCAAACATAAGATCCGGTCTTGTAGCCGTCAAGTACATGAGACTACCGACAAGACTTTTATAAAGAGTTGCATCAACTCCTTTCTCATCCTCATTTTTGCATAGTTTCAAACCAACTTCCATAGGTGTGCTAATATGTGTAGCACCTTTCATTCTAAACCGCTTTAGCAAATCCTTTGCATACTTCTTTTGAGAAATAAAAAATTCATCATCTCTTTGGTTGACCTCAATACCAAGAAAGAAATGGAGAAGACCCATGTCAGTCATCTCAAATTCTTGCATCATATTTCTTTTGAATTCTTCACACATACTTGAACTATTGCCAGTAAAAATTAAATCATCAACATATAAGCAAACAATCAAAAGCTCACCTTTAGTGTTCTCTTTGATGTAGAGGGTGTGTTCATAAGAACATCTTTTAAAACCATTCTTCATGAAATATCCGTCAATGCGACTATACCATGCCCTTGGTGCTTGTTTCAAGCCATATAAAGCCTTCTTCAATCGGCACACTTTGCTTTCTTCACCTTTCTTCACATAACCGGGAGGTTGATCAACATACACCTCCTCTTCAAGAAACCCATTTAGGAATGCCGATTTGACATCCATTTGATAAACCTTCCAACTATTTTGTGCCGCCAAAGCTAGAACCATACGAATTGTCTCAAGACGAGCAACAGGAGCAAACACTTCTTTGTAATCAATGCCATACCTTTGCTTGTAGCCTTTTACTACTAAGCGAGCTTTATACTTTTCAACTTCACCACTTACATTCAACTTTGTCTTGTAAACCCACTTCACACCGATAGTCTTTTGCCTATTTGGAAGCTCCGTTAGCTCCCAAGTATTGTTCCTTTGGATTGAACACATTTCTTGATTCATTGCTTGCTTCCACTTTTCTTCTAAACATGCTTCCTCAAAACTAATCGGATCGGGATCGGCATCGGCAAACAAAGCAAAATTTGCCAACTCTTCATTGGTAATTCTTCTAGACTTTTCATAAATTTCTCTGATGCTTTTCGTCTTCCTTGGAGGAGAGTCGGGGCTTGTTGAAGACGATGAAGATGATGGAGCTGAAGAATACGGAGTGATAGTAGGAGCCACATCGTCTTCATTTTCTTCAATTCCACCATCATGAGTATCTTTGCTTTCATCCATATCTACCAAAACTTATTTCTTCTTCTTACTTTGATTCCAATTCCAACATTCTTCTTCATTGAACTTCGCATCCCTACTTATGACAATCTTCTAGTCATGGGATTGAACAACTTGTACGCTTTTGAACTTTCACTATATCCAACAAGGATACATATTTCAGATTTATCATCCAACTTTCTTCTTGTTTCATTCGGCAAATGAGTAGGCAATACTACCAAAAATTCTCACGTGAGAAACACAAGGCTGATGACCACTCCAAGCTTCTTGAGGAGTCATACCTTGAACACTTTTTAATGATGCCCGATTCAAGAGATAAATAGCATAGGCAACGGCTTCCGCCCAAAACATATTAGGCATCCCTTTAGCTTTCAACATACTTCTAGCCAATTCCATAATCGTCTGATTCTTCCTTTCGGCAACCTCGTTTTGCTGAGGTGTGTACCGAGTGGTAAGTTGATGCCGAATCCCATTCTCTTTCAAGAAATTCTCAAACTCATGAGAAACATATTCACCACCTCTATCGGAACACAAAGTTTTCAACATGAAACCACTTTGCTTTTCAACCAAGCTCTTGAAAGTTTTAAAGCATCCAAAGACTTCCGATTTTTCTTTAAGAAAATAAAGCCATCTCTTTCTACTATAATCATCAATGAAGGTGAGAAAATATCGATTACCTCCAATTGATGTTGTTTGCATAGGCCCGCATAAATCCGAATGCACTAGCTCAAGAGGATTTGATGCCCTCCATGCCTTTCCAATGTGAAAAGAGTCTCTTTGTGGACCCCGATCCGAGAGAGGCGGGGGACGAGCCCCACACGAGTCTCAGGATCATCCACGTGAATGGAGAGCTCTACCAAGGAACTCTCGAAAGAATGTGCCTCTCACAGCATGAGTGGCGATACAAAGGGAAATACCTCTCGATTCGGGGACTAGCCCAGATTCGAGGCGTACCTTAAACAAAGAAGAGTCGCCATCCAAGGTAGTGGGCCATGGATCCCATACTATGCTCTGTTGCAACGGATAACCAGAGATATAAAAAGAAAGTTCGTGCCTGGTTACGAATTTGGAAGGTCCGAAGAGCACCTCGTCCGCCCATGTACAAGCACCTGGTCTCTTATGCCATTTATTATTGATTTTGAAGAGTTTTGAGCGAAAGTCATGAAATGGGAACGAATATCTCCGAGAAGACGTCTATCTAATCATGCATGTCTCGGAGATGATTAATAAGCACACATAAAAGAAATGAAATAAGTGTCACCTGAGAATAACTAGGTTATGAATGTCATACCTGATTGTTGTCTAAGTTCTGGTGTGCAAACACATGCATACTACAGCTAAAAGTATAGGATCTGTACATGAAAGTAAGAAAACAAAACAAAACACACAACACAAATCAACTCTATACATGACTGGACAAGACAAATCCTAAAACTCTAATGCAGGACTTGACTCGGACCAGAATGGCCATCCATCCTGGCTGCTCTACGTATCCCGGCCTCGGGAAGAATCGGAGTCAACGTAGTTCGATGACCTATTCTAACTACGATGCCTAACCATCTAGAACCACTATCCTAGACTCGATCCACTAGACTCGACTGATTTTTAAGGCTTTTTGTTCAATTGCTTAAATTCAAGTGAATTGCAATTTTTAGGACTCTCTATATGCCCTAACTAATACAAGTTGATTGGCCTTTAGCTAATGCAGGTGAGCCCTACATCCTATGTGTAACTAGGCTGTGCATCCTAAATAAAATCATGGGCTGACTATATGCTTCTTAGTCTAGCCATCGGTTCGACTATATGTCTAACCGATCAACTTGATGCCTCCTAACTCTAGGGATACTCACACGACAGGACACACCGTATCAACAAAAACAGGACAGCCTCCTAACTCTAAACAACCTAAACAGCTAGGACAGACTCCTAACTCTAGGGGAAGATCTTTTCGAAAAGGTTTTGAAGAATTTTTACATTTTTTGAAGGTTTGAAATGTTTATTTTTGAAAGTTTGGCTGGACTTGGGATATGGATCCCAAGCTGCACTACGTACCCTATGGAAAGGGATCAAGCCAACGTAGTTCGGAACAGATTTTCCTAACTACTCTTAATGACTCAAGATTTTTGAGATTTTTGGTTTTTAGATGTGTTTAAATTTTCAAGTGTTTTTTACTCAAGAGGACAAATTCCTATCATCATAAGAGTATGACAGACTCCTGATATCCCACAAAGGTTGGACAACATCCTATGCTTTACGGGGGAAAGAACAGAATCACAGCTCTACAAGGGTTGGACAGCATCCTATACCTTGCAAGGAACTGGATAAAATCACATGACTTGATGAGAGGTTGGAAAGAATCCTAACCCCTATGATGATAAGACTGACTCTTGAAAGAAGGATTGACTCTCTAGCTAAGGACAGACTCCTATGCTAATAGAAAAAGACTTACTCTTAGCACACAAACCTAAAAGGGGAGTGCTAATGAGACTAGGCTAGTCTCCTAAAAGAAGAAGAGATAAAGAAGGGTGCTAGTGAGACTGGGCAAGTCTCCTAAACACAGAGATGGGCTCTAAGTAACCTTATCATTGCCCCTACAATGATGAAAGGATTAGGACAACTACCAGACCAAGTTGGTCTTCAACCAAGAAGGGAGTTTCTAATGATGAGGCTAAGCAAGCCTCCTACGTGCGACTCACTAATGAGACAAAGCCTGTCTCTTAAAGAGTATGACTCTCTGCTGAGACATAGCTTGTCTCCCTAAAGGGTATTGACTATCTGCTGAGATATAGCTTGTCTCCTTAAAGGGTATTGACCATCTGTTGAGACATAGCTTGTCTCCTTAAAGGGTTTGATTTTTTGCCGAGACATAGCTTGTCTCCTAAAAGAGGGCTCTAGATGACTCTTTCATCGCCCTTGCAATGAATGGGGACCTAAGATTTAAGGAATGTACATCTAAAAGACTAGGCAAGTCTTTTAAACAAAAGAGGGGAGTGCTACCTAGACTGAGCAAGTCCCATAATGATGGGCTCGGGCTAACGCCTTCATCGCCCTTTGCAAAGAAAGGGCTACTAGTGTTTAAATGCATCTAGAAAGACTAAGAACTCTACCTAAAGAAGGAAGAAGGAGAAAGAGGGTACTACCATGTCTAGGTAGGTCCCTCCAATGATGGGCTTGGGCTAACGCCTTCATCGCCCTTTGCGATAGGACAAAATCTTAACTTTCTTTAAAGAGGAAGAACTCTTCTGACCTGTACAAGCTTTCAAGTGGTAGAGATATAAACTCTAAGATAAAGAAATAACACACTAAGACTATACACTCACGATTAAACAAAATAGCAATAATAAGACTAAGAAGTAACATACTACTTACCTGTAATTAGAGTAAAATTAAAATGAATGACTTACAATTGTACTACAAATGCCAAAAGAAAACCCGGACAAAAAGAAATAATTTCTTGTACTGAAAGAGTTGGGTATAACCTTCACTTTAAATTTCAGAACAAGATTTTCAAGTTTTTCAGAAATGAATTGTATTCCCATGAGATCCCAAATGAACTCAGATGTCATATTACCATTCTATCTTTATAATAAATTGAAGTAAAATGCATTCTAACATATCATGGTATTATAAAACAAAATCAAAATATTTTATACCTCATATTTCAATTTTAGATCCAATGAAGAAAATATGAATGAAAATTCAAACAGTTCACTATATATTCATATAATAATTTCCACTCAAATATCTTTGCTCATATTTAAAGACTGAGATTAAAAGAGTAAAGTAAATTAAATTAGTACAAAATATAAAAAAAACATCTAACACATGAAATATAGGGCATTGGAAAATATGTAAACAAAATAATCAAATTAAAAGGAACTCAAACCATATTAGAATAAGGGAACCCTCGTTAAAAAAAGGAATTCATTCTTCAAATCAACTTATAGGGTTATTTTGCTATGCTGCAGATAATCTGATCTATTTCACATCATAAAAGAATGATTTTTCAATTCTATAACATCCTAAAATAAACCATCAGAACCTATAGTTGCCATGTAATTTAGAAATCTGAGAATAGTTCATTCACAGCCCACCGTAATTCTTAAAACACACTGTTTGGTTTTGAATTTATTTGGACAGTTCAACCCTAATCATTACAAATAAGTGGAAAGAGTACATCTTATAATGACATAAGTGACAAAAATTGAATATGTGATAACAAATGTCAAGGAATCATCCTCTAAGCAATCAACCGCTGTCCAAAACCAAACACAAGACAAAAAGTTTTACCATTTCAACACTTGAAACAATTTTTATATCATAACCAAATGGGAACGACTTTGTCACACATCAATTCCATCAAAACTATGTACCTAGCATTCTATTAACATAAGGTCATTGTCATATGTGAGGAATGAGAGCAACAGTAGTAGCGTTAAGTGTTGAGACCTAAAAAGAAACTACATGACTACGAAAATCATCTCATTTTTTATACCTCAGCATTAATTCAATTTACTAATGACCCTAAACTTATCCCACTTCATGCTACTAAACTGCTATCTGTACTTTTATAATTCCATGATTTGCATATCATCATCTAATGATCCCAAAACATTCATTCATCATCTCCTGCTTTTCAGCTTAATATATATATATATACATATAATAAGAGGATACTAACTGCCCAACCTATGATCATGCTGACATAATTTTCAGCCACAAAATATAAGGCATCTCATCACTATATTTACACGATAGAATGGTATAGTAGCCTAATCATGGACCCATATTGTTAGTAGAATTTAACATTTATATATATCAAATAATCAACATGCAAGTGACATATGATGACCACAAGCGTACTTGTACAAGCAAGACTCCAAGAATACAAAAACCAATAAATACTAAGCATGTAGCAATAGTTTTATGAATAAAGACATAAGTGCATTTTGCAAAAACGAACATATCACAACATGACAGTTGATTTCCCCTACCCAGCCTTGGGTTCTTTTGCTCCCTAAATTATGCAATTTAATATAGCATAGCAAAAGCCCATTGAGTATAAAATATGTTTTATGCACATGATCATAAAGAAGGAATTAATAGTATGTCATTACCAAAATATGATAGTGCAAGTATCAGCAACTTCTAGCATCCTTTATTCCAAACCAAAAATAATAATTGCAACTGACCTTGTACAATTAACAAAACTATTTGTGCCATTATTGAAACTAACAGGGTTACAATTTTTGAAAGAATTCGTAAAGACAATCCATGACCCTTCATTAAAGATAACTATGAAATCATGATAGTACCAACTAATGAATCACCCATAAAGTGTTACTATCCTGTGAAATCATGTTCAGACATCTGATTTTATACAATTTTCCAACACTACCTGAGAATAGTATCATATTATGTGGGGTAACATGAAGATAGGTGTACATTGTGCCTCGTGAATTATGGGATTAAGTGTGTGTTGTACCACTACCTTAAAACTGAAAATATTTAGACCCCACAGAATCAATGCACGAGTATTTATTAAAACCTCTATATATATGCTACTTATTACCCCAAAACTGAGCTTAACTGAACCAATGTAAGAGAAATATACACAAATACTCTTTCGTTATCACAAGACTCACATAGCTGATTTGTCTATGAAATAATGGTGAAAAGGGCTATTGAAAGGGTTGAAACCTTGATATAATTTTCTCCCTTTGGAATGAACTTAGCTACAAATCTTTTTGTAATCACAATATAAATAAAAATCTTAAAGAAAGATGTGATCTTAAATGATTTTAAAGAGAATCTCTACTTGAGTTCAAGGTAAGAACCACAAGTGACCAATATTAAAAACTGTTGATTATACAATTGCATTTATATGATAACAGAGCTCACAAAACACTTCAATATAATAACTAGTGCTACACACTACCTATCTCAACTACAAAATAATATCAACCAGTATCATAAAGTTGGCAACAATAGAATTTTTACTACAATAAAAGATAATATATCTATCACAATATTTAGTTTTATCAATTTATTGAAACGACTACACTATAACAATTTCCAACTAATATAATATCCATTTGAAAATCTTAAAAAATAATTTTAGAAATAAGTGATTGCCATATTTTTGACTTAAAACACATCACAAGCTTATTCATTTCACACATCTTCAACAAGTATAACAAATACTCTTTTTACTAGCCTTAAACTGACGAAAGATATACATACAATGCTCAGGAAATCATTTTGAAAGGGCCGTTGATGAGGTTTCGTCGTCCGAAGATGTCGCTAAGAAGAACATGGGCTCCGGCACTCCGTCGTCTCTGATCGGACTCATTGTCGGGGGAGGATTTGGGTTTTGCAAGGTCCTCAAATAAGCTTCAAAGGAGGGGTTGTCGGGAGTTGGGCTTCGTCTCCAGCGGGTTATACCCGCCTGAGAGTGGGATCTCCTGATAGGGCTTGTTATTCCCTCTCTCCTTTCAGTTGTCTCTTCTTCGTCGCTGTCTTCAGCATCCGACGAATCTCGGCCTTCTTCTACCTCTCCTTCTTCATTTTCTTCTCCTTCATCTCCTTCTTCGTCTTCTGCGGTGCCTGCACTTTCTGTTTCAGAGGTTGAGTATTCTACTGTGTAAACTTCTGGTTCATCATACTCTGTCTCGGTCTCTGTCTCGTCTTCCATCTCAAAATCTTCTTCTCCTCCTGTTTCATCCTCGGAAGTGGGCGGAGAGAGGGGTCTGCACATTGTGTATTAGGTACGGGTGGGGTATTTCAGCTGGTTGAATGGAGGAATTCACGAAAAATATGCGCTCTAGTGGGATGGAGCCGAATCGTTTTATCTTCCAACCTGATATTGGTAATCGGAACTACGTAGGCCGGGGATCCTCAGGTGGCCGATGGCATATTAAAAAAAGCCGCCGAGAAGAGAGGCTGCAAAGGGTTCTAGAAAAAAGAAAAGCTAGTAATATGGGGGATTGGCGATGCTCCAAGTGCAGCTTCGTAAACTTTAGACGACGACCGGAATGCTACAGATGTAGGAAGGTGTGGTCGGGCTTTGACATTAATATCCGAGTTGGTTTTCAACGTACCATCCTGTCTAGCTCATCCAAATCTGGGAAGCAGACGTTTACCACGAATGTCCTGAAGGAGCGGGTGGAGGGGAGACAATTAAGGCACCAGATCGAGCCAGAAGAGAGCCCGCCGGAGCCGGATGTTGTTGGAGTAGGCCCGAAGGTGATGGACAATATCTCTCAGTGCCCGGAGGAAATATGGGCTGAATCCATAGAGATGGGATCTAGATTTGACCTCCAAAGAACTTTTTGGGGTAAAATTAGAACAGGCTCAATGAAAGACTACTCGCAGCTAAAAATGTGGTTAGAGGAAGCTTCGGGAATTTCAGCCGAGTTCGAGATCTTTGCGATAGCCCAAGGGGAGGTTGCTATAACTTCTTCTCCGGACGCCTCTTTCGTTGATTGCAGACTCCGATGGGTAAATGCCAAGGATAGTCCTTTTGCAGAGCTATGTGCATGGAAGGATAAATTCTCAGGGCACTTCACGACTTCATGGTGGTCGATTGTAGGGCTCCCTCCACATGCATGGATGGTGGAAAATTTCAGGAAAATAGGCTGTCGTATTGGAAGGGTGCTAGCCACTAGTGGATCATGCGATGAAGGGGATGGGTATGAGAAAGCTTTAATTTTTCTTATGACTTCTTCAATTTCCCCAGATTCTCTGAAATTACCGATTTACATAGATGAAACAGTGTATTGGGTGAAGGTGTCAAGAAATGATTAACATCCGCCCGCAAACAAAGTTCAACACTCAGACGAATTCTCGCGAACTTGGTCGGAAATTCTCTGTCTCTCCGGCAAGAAGCGGTCGGAGAAGATGATGGCGCAGGTTAGTAATCAAGCGATGGTGGGTCTAACGCACGCACCTGCCTATATACACCAAACCTCATACGTGTCACCTGCTGGGAGTGTTAGCGTACGAAGAAACGAAAAGGGGAAGGGGGATAGACAAGTCGTGTCTAGTCTTCTCTGCCAGGATGACGTGGCGATGGGAGAAAGTGCATGCAGCCGGCGGAAATCAGCCTTTCTCGGCTCAACTTCCCAGGTTCTGATCTCTCCATTGATTCAAATGGAGTCCTCCTATCCGTCGGATCGATGTCTTGAGAAGATGTGGGCCCCTCCAAGTCAGCACAAGGTGGTGGGCCTGTCAGAAAACTATAATACTGGGCTATCTCCTTTTACCTCTTTCAATAGGGTTGCGGGCCAAATTGTGGGTTTTTCTGCAAAGGACAAAAGCCCATTTTCACCTCTTATTCAACTATCGGACTTAGGTGATCTTTCGCAGCTTTCGAAATCCCGTCTTCTTCTAATCGGTGATAGGATAGGGGATGAAAACTCTTGTCTAATGGTCAATTTATCAGAGGCATTTGCTGGCGTGTCCTATGACGCGCATAATATTGAAGAAACCCAAGCGGGTAACATTTTGCAACAGGGGGGAGGGATGGATCCTTTCGGTTCAGCATTCTCCGATCTAGATACTATATCCTGCGCGATTCCAAATTATTGTGAGGCACAACGGGCTTTGGTCTCTGATAAAGAACTTTGCCTTAGCCAAGTACAGGTGGATTGTTCAGAGCAAGGCTTAATAGATTTTTGTCCTGGCAGAATGATGGATGCTCTTTCTCACTTTGGTAGAAGGAAGGAGACGGTTGAGGCAGAGTATATTGAAGGGGGTTTGGGCTCTCAGGAGGATGCAGTGGATGATAGCTTGGCGTTAGTATTAAGTGTGGAGGAGAATATTAGTCCTATCTCATGGGTCGATCCTAAATCAGAAATTCTGGAGATTTTTGTGAATCATATAATTTCCACTAGTAGAGTATTGGGCTTAACATACTCCGGACCAGAAGATCAATTGCGTTCTATGTTCAGAGTTGCTGAGCTTCGTGAAATGGATCATAGGACCTGTTCAGATCCTTCAAGTATTGAAGGTGTCAGGAAGATGCTGCGGGAGCTCTCCAAACTGAAATCTGATGTGAATTATGATAAATCTCCCGACAGTAAGAAAGTGGCTCGAAATTCGAGATCTAACAGTCAAAATTGTCCTAGGGGAAGTGCACAGCGGTTGTCCGGTTGTCCATGAAGATTCTATCTTGGAATGTAAATGGTTTGGGGTCTTTGGAGAAAAAGGCACACGTTAAAGATATAGTAAAACGAAATAAGCCGAATATAGTTTGTATACAAGAAACAAAAATGGGGGTGGAAAATAGTACTCTGATCAACAGTATAGGGGGCAATTCCAATTGGGAGTGGCTCTCTTTGGCCGCTGAAGGAGCAGCAGGAGGTATTTTAGTTATGTGGGATCAATCTAAATGGGAGATTCACAATTCTTGGGTAGGTCAGTATTCCGTCTCAATAGTTCTCGGTCAGGTGGGCAACAAAGATGTGATTACTTTTTCAGGCATCTATGGTCCTACACATAGGACAGCGAAGCATCAGTTGTGGGCAGAACTTACCTTGATTAGGAATAAATGGGGAAATCTGTGGTGCTTAGGGGGAGATTTCAATGAAATCAGGAGGGTCGAAGAAAGATTAGGGTGTAACAGAACTTCCCAGAATATGCTTGCTTTTTCAGATTTCATTGTTGAGACTGAACTCATTGATATTCCGCTAATGGGGGCTCAATTTTCTTGGTCCAGAAACTCCAGGAAGAGTAGGTTAGATCGCTTTTTGTTCTGCCCTGGATGGCTTTCCATGTTCCCGGAAGTGTGTCAGAAGGCGATTGTCCATTCTGTGTCTGATCATTGCCCGCTATTGTTGGATCCAAGAATGGATTCATGGGGTCCCTCGCCTTTCCGATTCGAGATAGCATGGTTAGAAATTCCTAAGATGGTGGAGCGGCTGGGGAGCTGGTGGGAATCTCATAACGTGGAAGGTGCAGCTGATTGGATCATAGGGGCGAAACTTCGTTTTGTAAAAAAAAAGCTCAAAGAGTGGAATGCGCTCAGACAAGAGGCTCTCCGCGAGCGTCAAGTATGGCTACAAAAAAGGATTCGGGAATTATCTTTGGCCGATGAGGAAAGGTCAGCCACAGAGGAAGATTTGAATGAACTGGGAAAAATAAAGGAGGAACATAAAGGCTGCCTCCTTCAGGAAGAAATAGCATGGCGGCAGAAGTCCCGAGTTAGTTGGTTAAAGCAAGGAGATAAAAATACTGCTTACTTTCATAACATGGCCAGTGCACGGCGTCAGAATAATAGGATCGAGGTTTTGGAGGTGCAGGGCTCCCTATCTAGTAGCAAATTGGCGATTATCATGGAAATTCTTGACTACTACCGGAAGTTATATACAATGGAAGATATTATTCGGCCTAGACTGGATGAGGTGCCCTTTAATTCACTCGATGATATTAGCCTCTCGGGGCTGGAAGACCCATTCTTGGAAGAAGAGGTGAAGAAAGGAGTTTTCTCGATGAATCGTGACAAGGCTCCGGGACCGGACGGTTTCTGCCTTGCATTTTTTCAGGATTGTTGGGCGTATGTGAAGGGAGATATAATGGCCTTTTTTCGAGCATTTCATGCTGGGTTGGAGTTGGATCGAGGAACAGGAGCCACCTTTATTGCTCTCATTCCCAAAGTTAAAGGAGCAGTGAAAATATCCGACTTTCGGCCTATTAGCTTGGTAGGATGTCTATATAAGATCTTGTCCAAAGTATTGGCGGACCGGCTCAAGAGGGTACTTCCATATATCATTTCAGAGAATCAATGTGCTTTTGTTGGCCAGAGACAAATCTTAGATTGCTCGCTGGTGGCAAATGAAATGGTGGATTGGATGGCTAAGTCAGGGAAGCAAGGTATTATTTGTAAGCTGGACATGGAAAAACGTATGACAGAGTGGATTGGCAATGTCTGGACTACCTTCTACACAGAATGGGTTTCGGAGGGAAGTGGCGCGGGTGGGTCCGTAGATGCTTATCTTCAGCATACTTTTCTATTCTGATTAATGGCTCGGCACAAGGGTTCTTCAAGTCGTCTCGCGGCTTGCGTCAAGGGGATCCTCTCTCTCCCTTTCTATTTGTTATTGTTGCGGAAGCTCTCAGCGTGCTGTTGATGAAAGGGCGAGCGGAGGGTCTGATTTCCGGGGTCAAATGTAGCGAATCCGGGTTTCAAGTATCGCACTTGCAATTTGCGGATGACACCCTACTCTTTAGCTCTCCCCAGGCCTCAAAGATCCTCAATCTTAAGGCAATTCTCAGGTGTTATGAATTAGTAACAGGGCTTCGTTCTAATTTCTCAAAATCCAGACTTTACGCTGTGAATGTAAGTGAGGAAGGAGCTTCTACTATAGCCAATATTATGGGATGTTCGTTGGAGAGTTTGTCGGCATCTTATCTGGGATTGCCCCTGGGAATAGGGCGACCTCGAAAAAGTGCATGGGATCCCATTGTGGATCGAATCGAGCGACGGCTTGATACATGGAAGAGGAACTTGGTATCTAAAGGAGGCAGATTAACTTTGCTTAAAGCTGCCATGGCCAATATACCCATCTACCAGTTATCATTATTCAAATGCCCTGTGTCTGTTGTAAAGCGTATAGAACAGATTCAGAGAAGATTTTTGTGGGGGGGATCAGAGAAGAAGCGGGTTATGGCCCTAGTGAGTTGGGAAATGGTTTGCATGCCAATACAAGGAGGAGATCTCGGCATTAGAAGGATCAAGCTGCTAAACCAAGCACTGATGGGAAAATGGCTATGGAGGTTTGGTGAAGACAAATCACGATTATGGACTAAAGTCATATCAGGAAAATATGGTGCTGATTCAGGTGATTGGGCTTCTTTGAATAACTTTAACAAACCTGGGGTAACAATTTGGAGGGATATCCTATGCCTAACTCCTCTCTTTGGTCGAGGAATTCGATATAGAGTCTACTCCGGCGTCCGGATCTCTTTCTGGTCCATGAGGTGGTGTTCGAGCGTCCCGCTAAAAGTTTTATGTCCGGACCTGTTTCTAGTTGCAGCTGATAAGTCTGTTTTTGTGAATGATTGCTATGAGCGTACTGCAGGTAAAGTTATATGGCACCCTCTTTTTCGTCGGAACTTCTTTGATCGCGAATTGCCCTCGGTGACCAATCTACTTGAGATCCTTGATCAGGTTTATATCATTTTTTCAAGGGAAGACAGAAGGCTGTGGGTATTAACTTCTTCAGGCAGTTTTTCGGTCAAGTCTTTGTATAATAGTCTGTTGCCTTTTGAGGTAACTGCCCTGCTAGTAAAGGTGTGGAAATCAAAGGCTCCCCCTAGAGTATGTTTCTTTGGATGGTCAGCGTTAAGAAATAGAATACAAACAGTGGACTTTCTGAGAAAGAGGAATATGCTGATTATTGATCACTGTACTATGTGTATTGAATTAGGGGAGTCGGTAGACCATATTTTCATCCACTGTCGAGTAGCTAGGGAGGTTTGGGGGAGGATTTTAGCAAGGTTTGGCATCAAATGGGTGTTTCCCTCCTCTCTTCAAGACTTGTTCGCCGGCTGGACATGCACACCTTGGGGCAGAAAAGGCAAGCGGTTGTGGTGGCTCTCTTTGATGGCTTTTTTATGGGTTATCTGGACTGAAAGGAACTCTTGAGTTTTTGAAGGGCAAGCCAAATCCCCTTACTTTCAATTTATTAAGATCATTGCTCTTACTATCTCTTGGGCTCGAGCACTTCCGTTATTCCGATTCGTTTCGGCCTTTGATTTGTGGGAAGGGTGGGGTGTGGTTTGCAATAGCCAGGAAATTATGAATGTATCCAATCAGCAATGGTGCCCTCCTCATGAAGGGATAGTCAAAGTAAATTTCGATGGATCAAGTTTGGGCAACCCTGGCCCTGCAGGGATTGGTGGAGTATTAAGAGATAGTAATGGTGGGGTACTTAAGGCTTTTTTTGGTCCAATCGGTATAGCAGATTCGAATGAAGCGGAGGTAAGGGCAGCGCATCAAGGTATTCTGAGCTTGGCTAGGGACCGATCAGAAAGATGTATTGTGGAGGGTGACTCGCAGAATGTTATCAGCTGGCTTAGGGGCCCTCGGAGTACCCGTGGCGATTTCTTAAATTCTTTGACGAGATTAAAGATATCTTACAAGGGCTTCAAGTCTCTTTCCAGCATGTGAGAAGATCTGCTAACGAAGTGGCTGATAAGTTGGCAAAAGATGGAGTATCGAAGCAGGATTTAGAACTGTATGATTTTCTCCCTCCTTAATTGTATCTCCCGGGGCAGTTTCAGTTCCGTGGGAGTGTTATGTTTTTCTGTTTTTGTAAGGGGGACTTCCTCAGTCTTCTTTTAATATATTTTGCTATCATTCAAAAAAAAAGGAAATCATTTTGAAAAAAATGCAACCAAGAGAACCTGAACTAATGAGGTTAATATACAAAATAATTTCATGATGTAATGAACATCAAGTGGTAAGCTGAACATGATAGCATTGACAAACAATCTTAACAGGGAAGCATAATCTTAGAACTTAGAACTTATTCACTATTAAAATTCAGACATGCCTATACTGAAAATGTAAAATGTTCTCTTCTTAGTAACAAAATAGGCAAATACATGAATACACTGAGAAAGTACTCGAATAGATGTTAGCAGTTTTAACTTACAAATTAAAACACTTATCCAAAACCAAAACTCATCTGGAATTACGCACATCAATGAATTACATAACGAGAACCTTATTTTATTCAAATCTCTCTTTCTGAAAAATCATATTACTTGGATCTATGTAATGTGTACCTCTTACTTCCTGATTTAAAGTATATTATGTATGAATTCATAAATCTGAGTATACAATTCAGATTGTAACAAGAAATAAAAGATTAGCTCAAGAACTACAAAATCACATAATAGAATAACTCAATCGAACATCAAGCTATTTACATATGTAGCAAAATTAAAGATAATTAGAGTTTTCTTCAAAAAGAAATAATAAAAATAAATAAATAAAATACCTCAATGAAAAATTCTCGTTACTTAGGGCTTTTCCTTTTGCAGATCTGAGAATTAGAAGTAGAAGACGACCGGAATCCGACCAGATCTGCTCGGAGAAGAAGGCGGAATCGGATCGGAATATGACCGGAGCCTTGTCGGATCCACCGGAGAAGATGATCGGGAAAAGGAAAACCACGTCAGATCTACTCCCTCTCTCTCTGATGCTCTAATTTTCTTTTCTTTTTTTACAGATCTGAGGTTTTGGATGAGTTAGGGTTTGGTTCTTAGATCTAGGGTTCTATGTGAAGAAAACAAGAGGGAGGATAGAGACAGAGAAGCTTAAAGAAGGAGATCGGCTGGAATTTTTGGTTGGGGATCTGGCCACGATTTGCTCGGAGAAGATGATCGGAGGAAACAAATCGATCGAAGTAATGGTTTGGGGATTTGCTCTCGTTCTCTCTCTTTCTCTAAAAAAGAAAAACGAAAACCTTCCTTTTTTTCTCTTTATGAGGATTAAACTCTATTTATAGGCAAAAGGATGATGTGGATATTGGCACTACTGATTGATATCTGCACAAATGCGCGATTCTGACAGGCTATTTCACCCCCTATCGCTTGATAACTGCACCAACTTGCTCTGTCTTTTAGTGTAATTTCTCGGCGAAAATTTCTGAGATTTTGCAGGGAGATTTCTGAGATTCTAAGGTTTTCAAAAATGCGGTCATGAACACTTAGAGACTTAGGTTGACTTGGACTTCCCTCAAATACATGGAAATTTAGGGTGAAGCTTAGATAAGACTGCGCTTCTTATTTCGCTCATTTTAATTGGTAATTTTGCTCAGATTCTGACGAAATTTTCCAGGAACCTAGTTGGGACCTTGACCTAGCTAAAGGTGAAGTTTGGGACCCTAATTCATTCATTTGATGGGGGTTTTGCACAAAATTGGATGGTTTAGGGCACGGTCAAAATGGGGTGTCTACACTCTTTGATGCTTTCCAAGTGCAAATCCTTCACACACTTGATCTTGGCGGTCGATATTCGGCATGCCTCTCACCATATGCTTCTTGTTCATGAGAGATAAAGTGCTAAAACTCAAGTGACGATAGTGAAGATGCCATAGCCATGACATATCTTTGACAATAGTGTTGAAGCAAGGAAAAACTTCACTTTGAAACTTTAGAGGAAACATCTTGTTTTGAGTCATTCTCACCTTGGCTATGAGAACAAGATTCTTGTCTTTGATTTCACATACATCTTCCTTGAAATGAACATCGTGCCCTTTCATTAGAAGTTGCCCAACACTCAAGAGATTGTGCTTTAGACCGGGAACATAGAAAACATTAGAGATGCGCTTGATGCCTTTCTTTGTTTGAACAAGAATATCACCACTTCCCCTTACGGAAAGCCTCTTGTCATCACCCGTTCGAACTTCACTTTGGAGAGATTCATCCAACTTTACAAATATGCCTTTGTTGCCGGTCATGTGGTTACTACAACCACTATCAATATACCACGTCTCTTCAAGAGCCACTTCTTGCACATTACAAGCAAGAAAAAGTGTCTTCTTCTTTACTTTCTTCTTTCTCATGCATGAAGGTGGAGTTTTTCTTGCTTTCTTCCGCAATCTTCTTTCTACAATACCTCATGGTATGACCAAACTTTTGACAATGATAGCATTGAATTTGGGATAGAGGTCTTCCTCTCCCTCTTCCTCTTGTAGAAGAACCACCTTCATCTTTTTCATATTCTTGATTTCTTTCTCCACCATTTCTCCCCCTTCCACGAAAAGAATTTCTTCCTCTTCCTCTTCCTCTTCCTCTACCTCTAGAGCCTCCCCTAAAAGAGACTTGAGTTTGAAAAGCTTGTTCTAAAGGAGAAGAATCAAATTGCTTGATTCGTAGTTCATGGGATTGGAGTGATTCCAACAAACTTTCTATGGATAAAGAAGCAAGATCCTTTGATTCTTCAATTGCAATAACAATATACTCAAATTTTCGAGTCAAACTTCTAAGGATTTTCTCTACTATCCTTTGATCTTGAATATCTTCACCGTTTACTCTCAATTGATTCACAAGAGAAATAACACGATTGTAAAAATCTTCAACCGATTTCGAATCTTTCACCCTTAATGCATCAAACTCACATCTAAGGGTTTGTAATCTTACCAACTTTACTTTGTCTTCTCCTTTGTACGATGTATAGAGTGTATCCCATGCTTCTTTTGCCGTAGTCACCGATGAAATTTGTTCAAAGATGACTTCATCCACCGCTTGATAGATAAAGAACAAAGCCTTCTTGTCTTTCTTTCGATTGTCCTTCAACTCATTGAGTTGTTGTGGAGTGAGAGCCGCTTGATCCTCCGGTTCTTCAACGCCAGTCTCAACAATATCCCATAGATCTTGAGATCCATACAAAACCTTCATTTGGATGCTCCATTGGTTGTAGTTCTTGCCATTGAATCGAGGAAGTTGAGGTTGCAACATATTGGAAGCCATGACTTCAACCTATGCTCTGATACCACTTTGTTGGAATGAAACCAACGAGGTTGGAGGGAGAAGATGAGTTTCAAGAGAAGAAGATTGTTCTCTTGATATCAAACACACAAAGAAAGTAACCCAAGTTGTTGTACTACTCAAAACCCTTCAAAATTCACTTAAAGAACTTACAAATGAAGAAGATACATAGTCTAAAACATAACCTACATTCCAAATCCGAATTTAATAAGACTTAACTAATATTAGCTTCCCTAAGTACCACTAACACACTATCACATGAAAAGAAAATGACTAGAACAATTCCAAAACACAAAACATAGTCCCTAGGCCATTAAATGCCACAAAGGAGATTTCTAATGTGGTCAAGAATCTTCCAAGCCAAGAAGTCAAGTGGATAGATGATCATGATCTAGTGGTCAAGATTAATTTCCAACACACCTCGCAACAACCCCCTCCTGACAACTCCAATCTCAGTGTTCTCGGTCAAGCTCCATCACTACCTGATCATGTCAATGTCCCATGTCAGCTCTACAATCGTCGTGGTCAATCAACCTTGCAATGCCCAAGAGATATAGACAACTCTCTCACAATGATGATCTACCTCAATTGTTTACTGCCCTCGACATCAGCATTATGGATTAGTAGTAGTACCCCAACATCGGTGCCACTAATCATATGTCCTTAGATCAACATTTGCTTCAAAATTGCTTAGACTATACGGGTAATTCATCGATTTATGTTGCCAATGAATCTGCTCTATCTATATCTCATGCTAGATCAATTGGTATTAGCACTGATCTCTCTACTATTCCTTTAAATAATGTGATGTGTTCCTCAACTTAAGAAAAACCCCATTTCTGCAACTCAACTTACATAGGAAATTGATTGTGTCTTCATCTTCTACTCTTTGGGTTTTACTATTCAGGATATGGTTGGGGAAAATTCTTCAATGATGAAGTTGGGCTTACGCTCTTTGCTCAACTATTGCGGATCCATCTAGCCTACCCCAAGCATACTCCGTAATTTAAGCTTCACGATACATCTACCACATGAGCTTGGGGCACCCTTCAGATCAAGTTTTGCAGAAATTAGCATTTATTAAGTCCATCGATATTACTACTGTTTATGTTGAATATTCATTGTGTTTAAGTTGTACGGCTAAAAAAAACTGCAAAATTTATTTCTTACATTTTCCATTATGATTTTCATCCCTTTAGAATTACTCCATTCAGATCTATGGGGTCCTACGCCTACCTTAAGTAATGCTGGATATCCTGGATATCAGTTTTATTTATTAAAAATGGATGATTTTTCCTATTTCCCATAGATACTTCCTTTATTTCAAAACGTGATGTAGCATCTTGTTTTGCTAAGATTAAGCTATTAATTGAGGATTCTATGAAAATCAAAGCAATTCAAACGGATAACGGAGAAGAATATATCAGACATTAATTCACTCTCGTTCTTTCCACTAGTAGAATTCGCTACCGCATTTCATGCTCACACACTCCTGAACAAAATGAGATCTTAGAAGGAGAGCACCGTCAAATCATTGAAATGGGTTTATCCCTTCTTTATCAAGCTCGACTGCCTCGATCCTTTTGGTTGGAAGCATTTCAGATTATGCTTTACTTAATTAATCGATAGATTATCAACCCCGGTCCTAAAGAGCAAAAGTCTGTTTAAGTTCTTATTTAGGACATATCTATATTATCACCATCTTTGAGCATACAGATGTGTTGGTTACCCTCTCTTGGTGTCATACAACAAATTTAAACTTGTTCCTCAAACTCAGCAATGTATCTTCCTCGATTACGGCATCCAGCGTAAGGGTTACAAATGTCTTGAACCCATATCCAGTCGCACTTATATCTCTCGTCGTGTTGCATGACGAATCCTCCTTCTCTTTTGTAGGTCTTTCACAGGATCCATCATCACCTACCACCATGTATACTATTTTGGAATGGACCAACCCTCAACAGCTATCCCAATCCCAGTTGACGTTTAACCCTGTTGATAGCACTTCTATCTCGCCCCCTTCTTTTGACTTGCCACACGCCTCATCCATTACCGAACACACCATTATAGAAGCTCGATCATCTCTCTCACTACACCCTCCCTCACCACCTCCCACTAATATTCACCCCATGGAACCAGGCTGAAAGATGGCATTCGAAAACCTAAGGCCTAGATTGTGGTCAAATATCCTATTTTCAAATGTTATCTCGCTACTCTTGATGCCACCTCTTATCTTGCATGCTTCATCCAAGCCTCTCAACATGCTAAGTGGCCAGTAGCCATGCAACAAGAGTTTAATGCCCTTCTCCGCAACTATAGCTGGTCTTTAGTTCCTCCCAAGCTCAACATGAATATTATCAATTGCAAGTGGGTTTTCAAGAGCAAATTGCACCAAACTCTTGCTAACTTGGGACCCTTAATGGGAGTTATCTTTAGCTTGCCCATAACTCATAATTAGAAACCATATAGACTTCACTAGTTCACTAAGCAAGTTCAATGTATGCCACCCCTAGGCAAGTTCAATGTATGCCAGTTTCTTTGGATGCTTCTTTTTAAGCCTAGGATGCACCCAATTTTAGGGATATATGCTAATCAGCAAGTATAGTATTTGGACTCCAAACTAGATTTAAATCACGCGAAGTCTACATGCTTGGTCGAGTTAGTGTCGTCATGGCTTGCATCCCTATCCTCTCCTCTCCAAAACACCCAAAATCGAAGATAAACTTCGTGAGTTCTCACATCTCGAGGGAAACCTTGCCGGAAAAGTGTAAACCTCCCCAGAAAATTTGCTGGAAAGCGTAAACCTTGATGGAAAGCATAAACCTCGATGGAAAGCCTAAACCTTGAGGGAAAGATTGCCGGAAACATCACTGGAAAGGCATAAACCTCACTGGAAAAGCCTAAAGTTTGTACGAAAGCTTAAACCTCGACAAAAACTTGTCGGAATCCTCGCCGAAAAGATGTAAACCTCGCAGAACAAATATCTAGTCCCAAAAACTTCGCCCAACATTCTACCTACTTCCAAACAACAGATTTGTTGATCTACTTGGTAAATCCTAGGAGTTTCCAAGACTTATCCCCTATCTGTTGACTACTTTCCCTACTACTCTGCCAGAGGAGTGCATGCATCCAAACAAAGCCTACTCTATGTTTGGTTGCAAAGGGGTGGCTCAGAGAGTAGTCAAATAAGAAGTCAAAAGGGATGATACAAGCATTTGATTTGTCTAGAAGATTCATGGTCAGTAGTGTTTGGTTGCGCGGCAGTCCTCTCGGAGAGTATTCAAAAAAGTAGGGGTGTCATTACCAATATAGAGAATGAAGAGAGAGATATGGAAGAGAGAAAAAGAGAAAAGAAAATACCTTTTCCACTACTCTTCTACCAAAATTTTACCATTTTAGTAGAATTTGGTTTGAATTTGAGTAGGTGGACATCAGTGACACATGGCGCCACATAGACAAAAAACAATAATGATGTATGAAACATGATGTGTAGTCAAATGAAATTTCAATGCAATATTGGCAACCAAACAAGAAATCGGCACCCGTCGACATTTGAAATTCCAATGAATACCGAGCATTTGTGCAACCAGACAGATTCTAAGAAAATACGTTTCCAACACATCGTCTTTCCCGTCACGTGAGGATGTTAGTTGAGATATAATGATGATTAAAGCTCCAGATTTAACGGTTTTGGATGTAAGCTCAATGTAAAAAAAATCCTATAATTAAATACTCTCTCAATGAAAAAGAAGGAAAAAATAATTCATATGTGAAATTCAAGCCTGAGATACTTGAGATCCCAAGATAGCTCGATTGGCCTTTCCAATAATACCATATTCCATTACTTGGCTCGATTGGCCTTTCCAAGATATATAGCTGACTTGTTTCTCTTTAAGATATTTTAAAAGAGGAATTAATAGACTTGTAGCTAGCCACGGGTAGGTACAAGTAAAACCCTAATCCTATATCCAAACCGCGCATATACAAGTCAAGCCAAGCCATGTCGCCAGGCTTGTTTGATGGGCACAATTCTAACAATTTTCTTGGAAAAAAAGGCAAAATGGGTGGAAATTCTATAATTTAATTTTAAGAGAAGACAAACAAAAGGAGGTTTAAGTATCATTCTCTAGTAAACGAATGTTTTACCCCTTAATTACGCTCACTGGAACCATGGTTTCAAATTTCAATTTCGGTATGCGTTTCGGTCCTCACTCCTCACCAAAACCGAAATTTCGGCCGAATCTGACGAAATCAATTCAATAGCTATTTTATCTTGTAGTTTATTTCGATCGAAAATTTTGAAATTTCAGACGAATCCGACGAAATCAATTCAACAACAATTTTATCTGGTAGTTTATTTCGGCCAAAATTTCTGTAATTTCAGTAATTTTGGCTGAAATTTTGGGATAATATTAAATAATTATCAAAAATCGAGAATTTTTGGGTGAAATCCCTTAAGGCGTTTGGATACCTCATATTTTGTATTTGGATTTGGAATTGACTTTTGAATACAAAATGAATAGATATGCCAGCTCACGTAGAGGGGGAGAGAGAGGGAAGGGGGTACTTCCTAGTGGAGGGGAGAGGTTGAAGAGCAAAGAGGGTGAAGGAAACTGCCAGATATGTGGATTTCCAATTTCTTATTTCCACAACCTATTTGGAAATTTGCTTTTTCACTGTCAGTCGCTAATTTAGAAATTGAAGGATTTGATCCATATCCAAATTACAGTGCAAAAAGGGCTGCAAATGTGAGAAATCCAAATCAAATTCTTCTGGGCATCCAAACGTGCCCTAAATTTCAGGATAAACGAAATTTTGATCGAAATTTCAAAATTTCGGCCGAATAAACTACCTTTTCGTGCATTATTGATTTCGGTTTCGTTCTCGATCGAAACCCGAAATTTAAAACCATGTCTGGAACACACAATATATAAAAAAGAAAAAGGGTTCGTGCCTGGTTACGAATTTGGAAGGTCCGAAGAGCACCTCATCCGCCCAAGTGCAAGCACCTGGTCTCTTATGCCATTTATTTATTGATTTTGAAGAGTTTTGGCGAAAGTCATGTGAAATGGGAACATATACTCCGAGAAGACATCTACCTACTCATGCATGTCTCGGAGATGAATAATAAGCACACGCAAAATAAATGAAAGAAGTGGCACCTAAGAGTAGCCAGGTTATGAGTGTCATACCTAAATGATGTATAAGTTCTGGTGTGCAAACACATGCATGCTACAGCTAAAGGTCTAAGGTCTGCACAAGATATAACAACATGATAAGCTAGAAAGATAAATGAGCTACAGCTAAACATATGATCAAAGTAAGCAAGCAGATAAATGCTACAACTAAGCATGTGAGTAGGTAAAGAAATGATCACACGCTATCATAATCCTATGCAAGAAATCATAATCAGTATACAAACATAAGTCTTAAAGTTCTAACAACAAATCCTAAGACTCTAAGGCCTAAACCCGAGTCTTTAGATGATCTGATGTTTATCCGAAGAAGCCTACGTATCCCCGCCTCTTACAGGAATCAAGGCAACGTAGTTCTTCGCCCTATTCTATACTATGATGCCTAACCCATCTAGGACTGCTATCCTAGACTCGACCTAGAAGACTTGACCTCTTCTTAAAGCTTCTTTTGCGATTATTTAAATTCATGTGAATTGTGGATTTTTCAGGACTCCCTATATGCCCTAACTAAATGCAAATTAACCTAGTCTAATGCAGATGGGCCCTACATCCTATGTATAACTAGGTTATGTCCCTAGGAAAAATAATGGGTTCACTAGCGCATCCTAGTTTAGTCATCAATTGGCGAAAAGTATCGCCAACTGGCCGGACAGAGGCGTAACCTACTCCTAGCTATGACAGACTCCTAACTCTAGAACAAACACAATCAGGACAGACTCCTAACTCTAAAACACCCCAAACATCTAGGATAGACTCCTAACTCTAGGGGAAGATCTTTTTTAAAAGGGTTTGAAAAACTTTTATATTTTTGGAAGGTTTGAAATGTTTATTTTGAAAGGTTTGACTGAACTTGGGATAAGAATCCCAAGCTGCCTACGTACCCTGTGGAAAGGGATCAAGCCAACGTAATTCGGAACAGACTTTTCTAACTACTCTCCTATGACTCTGACTTTCGAGAATTTTGGAATTTCCAAATGTTTTTGGAATTTTGATATGTTTTGAATTGTTTCAAGTTTCTAATGTTTTTTTATGTTTCGAGTTTTTGATGTTTTTTGGATTTTCAAGAGTTTCTGATTTTTTGAACTTTTAAAGGATTTTCCCTTCTAGCCAAAGGGGGAACAAAGAGACAATCAGAAGGAGAAGAACACTCCTGTGATCCATAGCCTGGAGAAGTGTCAGATGAAAAGATGGAACCCTTTTAGCTTAAGGGTTGTCCTAAACAAGCAAATCGGTGTCTCAAATAGATGATAGAATGGATGAAATCCCGAGAAGGTGTAAAAACCTAAGAATACTGAGTCAGAAATGAAGTCTTGCACTGCTCTTCTCTGAAAGAATGTGCAGATGAGACAAGACTTGTCTCTCAAATGAAAATGACCATTAGGATCAATGAGACATGGCCTGTCTCATAAAAAAGAAGAATCGACAAGAGAATGAGACTGTGCAAGTCTCCTGAAAGAAAAAGGATGAGACTGGGCGAGTCTCCCTAAATAACAAAGATGAGACTGGGCGAGTCTCCCTAAAAAGATGTCACGAGTAGAGGAAAAGAGACAAAGCCTGTCTCCTAAGAGATAAACAGCTAACTCTATGCTAGACACTGAACGTCTCCTATAGAGGGCTCCAAGTAACCTTATCATTGCCCTTACAATGATGGGAGGATAGGCTATCTACCAGACCAAGTCGGTCTTCAACTAATAAGGGTATTTTACTCGTGAGACTTGGATAGTCTCCTATGGGCAGACTCACCACTGAGACGAAGCATGTCTCCAAAGAGTAAGCTTTCTACGAGACAAAGCATGTCTCTCTAAAGGGTTTGATTTTTCTGTTAAGACATAGCTTGTCTCTCTAGATGGCTCTAGATTCTCTTATTCATTGCCCTTAAAGGTACATAAAAAGCTAAGAAAACTCTATACAAAGAAAAAGAAGGAAGGGGAAAGAAGACAGAGGGTACTACCATGTTCAGGTAAGTCCCTCTACAGATGGGCTTGGGCTAACGCCTTCATCACCCTTAATGGCAATGATTACCTAGATACTTGAGCTCAATATTAAGAAATATTCCAACTATTTATTAAAATAGTCAAACTTATAACTCAAAGACATAAAATTGGAGATGTATGCTACTTCCCTTGCACCAATCAGAAAAACTGTTAATGAATTCTTAATCACAATTCAACATCTAAACCAACAAAGATTTTCTTAAAGAAAGCCTGAAGTAAATATCAAGAATTTTAACCACATTCCTGTAATCTGAAACTTGCATACTACCTGATGAGATACAAGGCTTTAATACATTCATCAAAACAGTAATAATATTTATATTATCAATTAAATAATTCAATGAACTAAAATGAAATGTTTACTTGAAAATTCCACGAAGGAATAGTATGCAAGTAATTCCAAGGCAAGATAACTAAAGAAGTTAAGAAAGGTAAACCTGCAAGCTAAAAGTTTATAATATGACAAGGAAAACTAGTTGTATTCGTTTGCCATCATGAATTTACAATCATTCTAGTTGTATTCACAAACAGTTGTATTCACAAACAGCTATACCCCTGTATGAATCAATTCTTTTATCGCAACCATGAATTTACAATCATAAGAAGAGAGAGAACACTCTAAAAAATTTAAGTTTTTAAAAAAAATAAAAATAACAGGCCAACACCATCATTGAATAAAGATAATTAATCCGGCATCTAGTATTCAATAAATTGGGACTATACTGTCATAACTCATGAGGAAGTAAAAAGACCACGGAGCTAAGGAATCACATATCTTTGACCTTATAACAGTACATTCAACAACGTACAATCATGATATATATAATCATTTTCCCAACCAAGATGTAAAGATGGCTCCAGACTCCATTCAACTATTAGAACATGTGAATAAAAAAAATCAGAATTTAAACATATTACTGCATAGCTATTATAACGCCCAACACCATCATCATTGAAATCAGATTGCTAAGCCTTAAATAAAGCCCTTGACTTTATACTGTCATAAACTAAAAAGCATGATTTCTTTCTCTAGCAAGAGAATATCTCTACATTACTCTATCTTTCATCTTAAGCAGGAAAAATTTGGTGAAACACATCACATTACAAATTAGTTGAAGCAAGAATTTCAAATTCCTTTACAATACATATATGAACCCTTAAAAAAATCTTACTTATGCCAGCATTAAAATTTCCTTTCAGCACTTCTTCTAAAAGAAACAAATGGACTGCATTCCCATCACCAGAGACTAATAAGAATTCATGAAAATATATGAAGATCAATTTAAGCTCTATATAATTATTGAAATATGGCAATGATAGCATTAAAGGATCAAAGAGCATTAATATTTACACAAGAATCTTGAACATGAGATAAAGAAACTAAGCTAGAACCTATGTTTCCTTACTACTAACACCAATTCTATCCATCTCTCTAATTAAGCACTCAACTGAAAGGGCAAACCAATTTTAGGTGGCAGACACATGAACATTTGAGAGGAAAGCAAAATACATGACAAATGGGAATTCAAACATATAGTAGTTGATAAGAGTTCGAATGGACATGAACGAATGATCAATCAATTTATAAGTACAGTCAAGCAGCTTGAACAAGAATGTGATCATCAGTGAATACAAACATTAAGATATCTCCAAAGCAGTGAATAATAAAAAAATAATAATGTTATCACAACACAAGCATTCCAACCAATTGACCAAATTGAGACAATTATTAGGATCAAAGCAACAGGGCATATGCGATTATGACGAACGACCAGAATTGATGGATTAATGGGTAAGATAATAGGGAACATCATGATTCCATTAAAAAATGGATGAATGCCCTTGATTTGGACAGAACAATTTGGATATAAATGACTTGACCATACTCCCTTTTGAGTCTTTTGATCACCCAAACCTCAAGGCAAAAATGACTACAATTCCTCCAATCATATTAAGAATTGGTCTTTCTTCATAACCAAATTTCCAACACCATACAAATTTCCCTTGTCAGATTTCCTTTGTCAGATTTCATCGTATCTATTAACCATGATTGTTGTAGTTCCAGAAATGAAATTAAACAAGAAAACTGATGGCAGAAAAAGAAATAAACTACATAGATATGGTAGGAAATATGGTAATATTAACATTAATATCTATAGGCACTACACTTTGATAATAGCACTATACTCACTTCATTTCTTATTATTGGTGAAAGGAGGATGAAAAAAGTGAAAAAACAAATAGCTAATAACCACTACCATTGCCAGGTGTTACTATGAAAAAACAGTTCAAGTCAGAGAGAAACATGCTAATTTCATGAGATTTTCAAAGTTGTATAATGATGATTTCATAAGCTAAATATAAAGTCGTACCTGTTTGGATCAATTAGCAGACTTCAAGGTTTCTTTGGAGCTTTTAGAGCCTTTTGAGTGTGTTGTTCTTGAAGATCCTCCAAGGAATGAGTTCTTACAATTCGTAGTTCTCCTCCCAAGCCCCTTTTGAATCTAATAGGACAGCAAGATGATAAATGATTCTTAGAAATCATTTGCCGGCAATAAAATGGCCAGAATTCAGCCGGAGTCTTACCGGAGAAGATGAATTTGGGGGAGAGACCCTAAATTGCTCTCTTTTTCTCTTATGAATTTCCTCCAACACAGATCTGAACTTCCCTCTGATTTTTATAAGCTCGGACAAAATTTTTGCAAAGACTCGAAACTCAAAAGGAATTACTACAAGTGAGCTAAGGTTTTAAGATAGATCTTAGGCTTGGGACTCATGACAATGACTAAAGGTAGAAGAAAACAAGAGGAAGGAGGTAATGGTGGTTGAACAAGAGGATCGCACGGCTGGAAAATGATCGGAATCCGGCCAATGATTCGCCGGAGAAGAAAGGATTTTGATCGGAAAAGAGGGGAAAGGAGGTTAGGGTTTGGATTTGGGGAAAAATCCTTCTCTCTCTCTCTCTCTTAATTAGGTTAGAGGAAAACCATAATTTTTTCAAAATGAGAGGTTAAGGTTGTATTTATAGGGTTTTTTGGGTGTTGATATTGGCACTCTAATTTTGATGGGCGGCGGATTTGCGCAATTTTTTGTTAAGGCACGCGAACGGATCGTGTCTTTTCTGGACTTGGATCGGCCATCTCCAGGATAATTCACCCCCCTCTTCTGTATTTGCACTACAACATTGCTTGACTCGTTTGCTAGGCAAATGCGCTCGGATTTAGACGAAATTTCACAGGGACCTTGGTGGGACCCTAACCTAGCTTAGGATGAAATTTGGGGCTCTAAATCATTGGTTTGATGGAGTATCTATTTACACAAAGTCAATTAGGGCTTGGTCAAAATGGGGTATCTACACCAGCATGTACTGAAATGCCTTCTCCAGGTTTCATCTCTACATGACTGACCACACACATGAACAATCTGAGCATGTTGCTTAGGGGATACACTCTATCTAACCTGCAATTACCGCATTGATATTATCAGTTCCTGACGATGGCTGCAAAGAAGTGTTCATTATGCAAATCAGTTATTATTCATACTGATAGTGCCTTCCATGTTATGTTTTCTCAACCACTTCAAAAGTCAATATTCCACTTCAGTACCTCCACTTCCACCACTAATGAAAATGAGTGTTACCCATAGGGCTATCATGTTTAACAAATGCCATAAAAGAGACCTTAAAGCCCAGTAATATCAGAACCAACTAGTGGTAGCTTACTAGGAACTGAATACAAATGCATTGGTAACAAGTTGTGGCTATAAGGTCCTCTTGCTTCACCAACCCTTGCTCAATGTTCAAGCATAAATAAATATCTCTAAACCAAGCATGGTACTTTATTTACCATTCTTTACTCCTAAAAAAAAACAAATTCTCAAAATATCAAAGCAGCAAAGGTAACCAAAAAACCTTCAACTTATGCCATTGAGCATAGTATATCAAAGTAATAAACATGTCGACAAAACCCCAAGAAAGTATTCCAGAATCCCATTTGAGAGACACATTCCCTAGCATCTTCACAAATAATAAAACACATAAATAAAGAATATATGATAATTATTTTGACTTAAGTGAGAAGAGCTGTATAAATATTGTATCTGTTCTGAAGGTCAATGGAATGCTAACATTCATAACTCCACAATTGTATCCGTTCTAAAAGTTTGTACATGTGACAACCTAGTTTTCAAACTTGTGACCTGGGGATTGGCTTTGCTTAACTTGTGACTATTTCAATTTTACACGGCGGAATCGATGCCGGTGGTGCCACCAGAATAAACAGGAAATTGCTCATCCTCCAATCGTGACCCCTATCTACTGCCAACCACAGATCACATCGTCTAATGTCGAGGCTGAGGGCATGGGTTGGCATGATTCCGGGGAGATCCGAACATCTATGGAGGCAAGGATTCCGACTTTATCCATTTCAGGGAAGGAAATGGAAATGCGGACTGATATATTAAAGGCGTGTCTGATTGGCAGAAAAAGGGATAGCAACAGGACCTTGGATGATCTTTGGGAATGGGCTAAAAGCTTCTGGAACATTCACTCTCTCACCATGGATATGTCTGCCAAGATTCTAGCAAAAGGCTTCGAGGCATGTGGAAGTCGGCTACTATCTCTCTTTGCTTGGCATAAGGACTTTGTGCTGGGAGCGGAAGAACTTTGGGTTAGTTTTTATTGAATCCCTTTACATGCTTGGGCTACCTTCACGGTGGAATAGGAAAATATTGTGGTACGGTTTTGGAAATTAGGATGGAAAGAAGCCATGGTCATTGTAGAGCTTTACGTCGGCTAAAATCCTGACCCCTACATGGAAATTATCTCGTCCTTCTATCCAGATCAGGATTCGGGATGATTGCTTCACCATTGGAATCGAAGTTTCCCAAGAAAGTGTAGACACCCCATTTTGCTCTACCTTAATCGATAAAGAAATTAGGGTTTGTTTTCCGTCGGTTTTCCAATGTCTTTCTTTCCCGCATCCGTTTGTTACATTTCTAAATATTTTTGGTCGTTTCCGTCGTGTTTCGTATTTTCCCGCTAAATGTTGAGAATGATTATTCAGAAAAATCTAAACCAGAGAGAATTGGGACCCGTTTGGTGGGCCCGCATTGGGTGCTTCGATTAAATTTGGATCGAGAAAGTTGGACCCATTTGGTGGGGCCGCATGATGCATTTTGATTAAATTTGGACTCGTTTGGTGGGCCCGCATTGAACATTTGTTTAAAATCGAATCAACCGAGGGCCCACATTGTGGGGCCCGCGTTGTGGGGCCTCAGTGGGGCCTCTTGTGAGGCCTCTTATGAAGAGCAATGATGGTAGCTCTCCACTAAGAAACATGATGGGCCCTCCACTAAGAGCAATAATGATGGACTCTCCACTAAGAAACATGATGGGCCCTCCACTAAGAGCAATAATGATGGACTCTCCACTAAGAAACATGATGGGCCCTCCACTAAGAGCAATAATGATGGACTCTCCACTAAGAAACATGATGGGCCCTCCACTAAGAGCAATAATGATGGACTCTCCACTAAGAAACATGATGGGCCCTCCACTAAGAGCAATAATGATGGACTCTCCACTAAGAAACATGATGGGCCCTCCACTAAGAACAATAATGATGGATTCTCCACTAAGAGGGACAACATGATGAGCTCTCCACCAACATATCTCTCTCTCTCTCTTTCTCTCCCTATATATATCTCCCTTCCCATCCATAAGAGAAGAAAAAAAAAAAAAGAAATTTATCTTCCATTATCTCTTTCTCTTCCATTATCTCTTCTAATCACTCCCTCCAATCCCTTTCCTCAATATATTCTTCCATCCCTCTCCCTAATATTCTTCTTCCATTATCTCTTCACTCCCTCAATCACTCCCTCTAAACACTCCAGAGAAAGCGAAAGACGGCGGAGCGGATCGGCGGCGGCAGGATTTTTTATATTTTTTTGGATTGGGCGGAGATCTTCACCACAGGTAGGTGCATTGTTCTCAAAATATTTCTGTATTTTTCCGAATTTTTCTGATTTTTTCCGCAAATTGTGTTTTAAAAATGGAAAACTCTTCAAAAAACATCTTTTGACGAAGAAAAATTAAATTATATACCAAACAGATTCTAAAATTAATGAAATTTCGTGGGAAAATAATATGTTACTGATTCATTTTACCATGAATTTGTAAAGATTTTTGGAGTTTATTTGGTATATTATTTAATATTTTCTTTGAAACTTATCAGATTTTAGGAGAATTTTTACTAACATCAGATCATCATTAAAATTCATAACAGTTTTACAGTAGTCTTATCTTCCATATTACTTGTTACTGTAAAATTTTCGTGTGATTTGGATCTGTTTTAATATGGGATGTAGTGTTAATTTATAATCTGGTCTGGAAATTGTAAAATCCGAAATTGGTAGTAAATAATTTCTAAAATTCATGAAAATCTTACTGCATGCTATTTTGATTCATATAGTATTTCTGTAGAAATTTCATAGGATTTAGAGTTATATTTCTACTAGTTTATGTGTTAATTGTGCAATCTGGACATTTAATGGTTTAATCAAGATTAAATGTGAATTTAATGTAAAAATATGCAAAACTCATCCTGTAAGCTACATACATTTTCATCTTGCTGCTGTAGAAATTTCAAATCATTTCGAATTTATTTGCAACAATTTCACTTGTAAAACCGCTCATATGCTTAAAATTGATAAAATCCATGGAAAATTCGAAATTAATTGAAAATCATATAAAAATTCCTAAAGAACTTTAAAATTCTGTCACATGTTCACTCCTTAATCCATTGAAACAGAAATTTTAGGATCTTTAGATTTTCCTGGAAAAATGGCCCGTGCATCCATAATCGTATCCCAATTGCAACTTGATCTTTGACAATTTGAATATTTAAGTTATAGCATGTTGTTGGCTCCGAGGTTATTGTCCACGGAAATCCTGAGATTCTGCCAGGCAATAAGATGCTATAACCTAAGTATTAAATTGCACAAGGAAAGAGCGCACGATTCCCTCCTTTGGATGCCATTCAAGGCCGAAATTGGTGAACCCTAGAACCATTGGTAATCCTTAAATGTCTGGAAACTAAAAATCTTCGAAATCTGAAACTCATTAACCTCGAGAACTTAAATCGATTTATCTTGTGTCTTTCGGAACCATTGGATTATGGTTTCCAATCTAAGAACCATTAGAGCCCAATTTAGGAACACTGGTGTCGTGCCGTGTCTTAGGTTTTAGGGAGTCCTAGAGTTAGGAGTCCAGCCTCATCACGGACGCTTGCTATGAATAGCAACCGTACCATAGGTCTAGTTACACTAGTCACCCGATCTTTCCCTAGGACAAGCCTAGTAAACTAGGATGTAGGCAAAACCTGCATTAGTCTAAGGGACAACTTGCATTCAGATAAGAATCATATAGCATCTTAGATGAAATCCTAAGATAATAAAATCCTCAACTTGAATTAAATAATTCCTCTTAAAACTGTTGAAACAGTCAAATCCGTCTAAGTCGGTGTCCTAGTTGAGTTAGGCATATGTAGCTTAGCTTAGGTGCACCGAACTACGTCGACTCTGATCCCAGTGAGGCTTGGGTACGTAGGCAGCTTGGATGTCTGACGGCATACCACCCGCGAGTCGGCACCACAACAAATTGTGGTGTTTTGTATATTAATTTTCTTGTAAATACTTAATCAAATCAGTTAGGGTTTTCCATGAAATTAGAATTCTAGGAGAACTTTCACTTAGAATGAATCCAGACAAATTAATAAATCAAGATACACATCTAGGATTCACATTGAAATTAGATTCTAGGATGCATGTCACTTAGTTCGCACATTAACATAGAGTTGAATGAGCCATTTAAAATAAATTTAAAAGAGTTAGCTTTTGGAATCGAAGACCGATTATCGGACAAGAATGGTGCATGTGGTGGATAACTCCCCATACCTTCCATTCTCGTAACCAGGTAGCGAGTCTAGATTTCTGGTTAATTATGGGTCCTAGATCCCACATCTAGGTGGCGACTCTGTCAGTCTCTTTCGTGTGGAATTCGGATTGCCTTAGTGATCCCAAGTCCACAGGAAAGACGAATTCAAATCAATATTAAAATGCACACGCCAATCGCGTGGGAACGAGAGACCAAGAGAGAGCGCGCGGCGGCTCGCGCCCCACGCCCCTCTCGCGGGATCAGGGTACCACAGTCTGGCGACTCTGCTGGGGACCACCTAACTTCATTAAAATTTCAAAAGATAATTCATTTGAATTTAATTTAACCGGCTCATAAAAACTCTATACTTGTTAGATTAGTTTGTCTCGTTTTATTTTCTCATCATATTTTACTCGAACTTAATTTAACAAAACCTGAAGGCATCATAGATTGCGCGAACTTATTGCACACACTTACATCACTTGCATCTAAACCCTTGCATTTCACATGCACACACGTCCTATTTTAGGAACCCGGAGTGTTATCTAGCATGGTTGACTGGGATTTCATCACCTGGTGCCTCTGTGATAGAGAAGCATTCCACCCTTAGCCTAGTACCTTTATGGTGCGTAAACGGATCTCTTGTTCACGTACTGATACGCCGGACACTGGTACAGTATATCGAACATGGATTCGCGCTAAGGGGACTCTTGGCCTTACCCCTAGATTAACCCACACATGCATGCAGTATACGAACACATGTGCACCACATGTGTGAGCCTAGTTTAGGATATCTTACCCATTTGTGTCTAGATTAGGCCGTAGTCCATCTTCCAATGGCTACGATCGGTCCTAGGTACACAAACAAAGTCATGAGTCGAGATCCTCTCTCCACTCCGCTAGATTAGGATTAGGGTTGATGCCTTCAGGTAACACTGTTAAAATGTGCGAAGACTAAAAACTTTTCCTTTGGGGTTAGGATATAAATCCCATCATTTCCAAAGATCTCATAGGATTAGTCATTCATGATCTATCCGTTGAAAGCAATCTTATACTATCTCATCTAATCTCTTGATCGTGCGTCTTTCATTCTTCTGTCATACGATTCGATCGTATCTTCATGCCATCCCCTAACTGGCAGGAGCAGAATCTCACAATCTTTCGATTATGCAATCTCATGATCTGATCATGCCTGGTCCAGATGATCCAATCTTGCTTGTACCCTTGGTCTTTTCTTACTCTAAGGGCAACCTTTTTCAAGAATATTTTGCTAAGTCCTTCAGAGTTCACTATCATAATCCTTGAACTAGGGGCGTTCCCCTATGCGAATCAGTAATCATGGTCAGTACAATTGTTGAGTCTGGTCTTACATTTCAAGGTCAATGCCTAGTCCAGGCAAGTTATCGTTTGCTTTTCTCTTTTCAGAGTTGTGAATCCTGAGCATGTTCAGGATAGGTCGTCAGATGTAATAGCCTTTCCTTTAAATAAAATTTCAAGTTTCAATAGTTCACTTGTGTCTGTTTCTTAAGTATGCTTCTGATCTTAAAGTAAGACTCCCTCCTCAAATGAGGACAAAATTGGCGAAACTCCACTTGAGTCACAACAATTACTTGAACAAGAGGAGGAGCGCCAATCTCAGCCTTTCAAAGATGAAATTAAAGTGGTAAACACTGGCACTGAAACCTTGATCCAGTAAATGCCGATTGAAAATACATTACCCTCTGAAAAGTGTGAAGAATTGGTAAACCCATTTTGAGGATAAAAAGATGGTCCGGTAAGTGTTACCATTAATGCCAAGAGAAAGACCCAGATAGAAGGTTCAAGAAAGAATGAAGTGAATATCATATGCTATGCAAGGGGAATGGAGTGGAAACAACTTTCATATTTCCAATCAATGACCTTGGTTCTCAAATTCATAACATGAAGCTAACAAATTCAAGATAAGAAGTTCAAGAGCAAGTATTGAAAAGTGGTCATCAGATATCAAGAGTTACAAATCCATAAATGGACGATGTCAAAGAACAAGTTTCGCTCTATGAAAGTCGAAAGCACGTATTAGAATCTTGAAAGAAGAAGATCCATTATCTCTTACCTGGAAATGCCGTCAAACTCCGAAAAAAAAAATGAAAAAAAAATAATAATCAGTACCAGAGGGACTCTAGTAACCTAGATCGATTCCCAATCTGAACATCGGAAGGCCTCCTTTGGCCGAATAAATCCCAAAATCAGAACCCAACGTCAAAAGAATACTGGTTTGTAAACCCTTCGAGCCTAAATGAAATTTTCTTGAAAACCCATCAAACTAGGGGCATTCGCCCCGAACTACGCGAGACCTGATCCCTACACTGGGGTACGTAGGCAGCTCGGTTAAACCGAGTTCGGTCGATTCAAAAAAAAGAAAAAAGGAAAAGAAATGTAATCGTTCCAAAAAAAAGAGGGACCAGTTCCAAAAGAAGAGAGGTCAATTATTCCAGAAAGAAGAAAAAAAAAGAAAAATCAATAAACTTTCGAACAATTTATCTTCAAACTAGGGGCATTCGCCCTGAACTATACACGACCTGATTCCTACCTTGGGATATGTAGGCAACCTATTCACAGGTTCGGTCGAAATCTTTGTTGAACCTTAAGCCATTCTTTGAAAAGCCCTATCCTACCTATAAAGTCCTTCCGGTGTTCAGAACTAATGATCTAGGTCCCGAAAAAAAATAAAAAAATGATGATGAATAAAAAAAATGGAGTTTGAAGATCTGCTAGACTGAAAACCTGAAAGGGCGGTTTAGGCAAAATTTAAGATCATTCCCCTGTTAAGTTGAAAACCCGAAAGGGCGGCTTAGGCAAAAGCTAAGGGGATAGCCTGCTGAATCGAAAACCTAGAAAGACGGTTCAGGCAAAAGTTAAGGCTACCACGGTCCGCCAAGTTAAAAACCCTGAAGAGGTGACTTGGTCACGGTAAGAGAATCATTATAAGAAGGCTACAGCCAGTATCAAGACTGAAGATCAACTGAAGTTCAAGCAAATTTATAAGAAGGTTACAGCCGGTATCAGGACTGAAGATCAATTGAAGTTCAAACAAATTCAAGTGACATCCTTAAAACTGGGGGCATAGAAGCTAAGCAATCTTAGGGGTCGTAATTAAATCCTTGAGGCATTACTGTTTCAAGGAAGTAGTCCAGTGTTTACGATTCCAAAAAAAAAAAAAAAAAAAAAAAAAATCCTCGAAAGGATAGACTTACCAAAGAAAACGTTAACTAAATCAGAAGCATTACTGTGTCTGTCAGTGTAATTAGTCAATCTTTGTTAATCTATGTTCACTCCTTCAGAGCTGCTCAATCCTATGAGTAGTGCCTTTCATCTAAGTTTTCTATTTAAAAAGAGTCAATCGTCATCCATATGTCCAAATGATGCAACTGTCTCGGTGAAGGAGGCCCGGCCTCGTCAGCTCCCTGCGATTGTACCTGAAAAAGTTCGAGAATCTAGTCAAACAGCTATATTTCAAAGATGATCAACCCAGAAGAATTCAGAAGTAGAAACATCAGAAAGCCCAACTTCCGTAAAAAGATCATACCCCAGGAAGGCATCTTAAGCTTGGAAGAGCCTCAGATGCAATGATGGTCGAGCCAATTTCTCAGAAAGATGAACCGTTAAAATTCAGAATTTCCTTCCAGTTAGTTAAATACTTTCCTGGTCAAGAAATGTTTATCTAAACACCTATCAAGAGGCAAGTCCCACTTTTCCATGATTATATCCAAGAGAGCCGTTGTTCTAGATTACCAATTTCAAGTGTCTTGTTCAAGGTTTCAGTCATCCAAATCCCCAAAGACAAGACCAGCAGTCTCTTTGAGAAAAATCTTGTTGAAGTTTCATAAAAGTGTTTCTAATCCATTCTTGTTAGTAATGGTTCTTCGGTTTGCCGTTTCATCATTCGTCAAAGTCCTAGTTTCCGATATCTTTGTCAGGCACGATCTATAACATCCTCGATTTCATTAAGTTCAAAAAAATCAAAAATTCATCAAATCCAATCCTATGTCAAATTCAAGTTCATGAAAAATCTCTAAATTCTTCGTTATTGAATTCATCAATCAAAGCTATCTTGTTTCTTTGAGCCTGTTTGTGAACGGTGCCTCTTTTCTCGAGTCCATTTGTAAATGGTCTCGTCTTCTCCTTGAACCCGTTTGTGAACGGTGTCTCATTTTTCTGAGTCCATTTACGGTCTCATGTCCTCCTTGAGCCCGTTTGTGGACGGTGCCTTATTTCTGAAAAATCAAAAATTCATCAAATCCAATCCTATGTCAAATTCAAGTTCATGAAAAAACTCTAAATTCTTCGTTGTTGAATTCATCAATCAAAGCTATCTTGTTTCTTTGAGCCTGTTTGTGAACGGTGCCTCTTTTCTCGAGTCCATTTGTAAATGGTCTCGTCTTCTCCTTGAACCCGTTTGTGAACGGTGTCTCATTTTTCTGAGTCCATTTACGGTCTCATGTCCTCCTTGAGCCCGTTTGTGGACGGTGCCTTATTTCTGAAAAATCAAAAATTCATCAAATCCAATCCTATGTCAAATTCAAGTTCATGAAAAAACTCTAAATTCTTCGTTGTTGAGTTCATCAATCAAAGCTATCTTGTTTCTTTGAGCCCGTTTGTGAACGGTGCCTCATTTCTCGAGTCCATTTGTGAATGGTCATGTGTTCTCTTTAAGCCCGTTTGTAAACGGTGCCTCGTTTCTCGAGTCCATTTGTGAATGGTCTCGTCTTCTCCTTAAGCCCGTTTGTGAACGGTACCTCATTTTCTGAGTCTATTTGTGAATGGTCTCATGTTTTCCTTGAGCCCGTTTGTGAACGGTGCCTCGTTTCTCGAATCCATTTGTGAATGGTCTCGTCTTCTCCTTGAGCCCGTTGGTGAACGGTACCTCATTTTCTGAGCCCATTTGTGAATGGTCTTTTTTTTCTCCTTGAGCCCGTTTGTGAACGGTACCTCATTTTCTGAGTCTATTTGTGAATGGTCTCATGTTTTCCTTGAGCCCGTTTGTGAACGGTGCCTCGTTTCTCGAATCCATTTGTGAATGGTCTCGTCTTCTCCTTGAGCCCGTTGGTGAACGGTACCTCATTTTCTGAGCCCATTTGTGAATGGTCTTTTTATTCTCCTTGAACCCGTTTGTGAACGGTACCTCATTTTCTGAGTCTATTTGTGAATGGTCTCATGTTTTCCTTGAGCCCGTTTGTGAACGGTGCCTCGTTTCTCGAATCCATTTGTGAATGGTCTCGTCTTCTCCTTGAGCCCGTTGGTGAACGGTACCTCATTTTCTGAGCCCATTTGTGAATGGTCTTTTTATTCTCCTTGAGCCCGTTTGTGAACGGTACCTCATTTTCTGAGTCTATTTGTGAATGGTCTCATGTTTTCCTTGAGCCCGTTTGTGAACGATGCCTCGTTTCTCGAATCCATTTGTGAATGGTCTCGTCTTCTCCTTGAGCCCGTTGGTGAACGGTACCTCATTTTCTGAGCCCATTTGTGAATGGTCTTTTATTCTCCTTGAGCCCGTTTGTGAATGGTACCTCATTTTCTGAGTCCATTTGTGAATGGTCTCATGTTCTCCTTGAGCCCGTTTGTGAACGGTGCCTCGTTTCTCGAGTCCATTTGTGAATGGTCATGTGTTCTCTTTAAGCCCGTTTGTAAACGGTACCTCATTTTCGAGTCCATTTGTGAATGGTCTCGTCTTCTCCTTGAGCCCGTTTGTGAACGGTACCTCATTTTCTGAATCCATTTGTGAATGGTCTCTTATCCTCCTTGAGCCCGCTTGTGAAAGATGTCTCATTTTCTTTTTTCTTTTTAAAAAAAAAAAAAAAAAAAAAAAAAAAAAAACCGCTTGAGAACGATCTTTGTTCTTTCTGTTCGGAATCCATTCGAAAGTGGTATCTCATTCTCTCGTTGCCCGTTTGTGAACGGCACCGCATCAGGATTTCTTATTATGTTCTAATTCTAGGATTTCATTTAGGGCCTTGCATTAGGTAGTAAATGTTTGCGTCTAAGTTCCGTTTGTGTAGAGTCTTTTGTCGATTAAAGCTACGCAAAATGGCTCTGTCATTTTGACTTTGGTATTCGATGACTACGTCATCTCTACCAAAGAGGGGCATCTGTAGACACCCCATTTTGCTCTACCTTAATCGATAAAGAAATTAGGGTTTGTTTTCCGTCGGTTTTCCAATGTCTTTCTTTCCCGCATCCGTTTGTTACATTTCTAAATATTTTTGGTCGTTTCCGTCGTGTTTCGTATTTTCCCGCTAAATGTTGAGAATGATTATTCAGAAAAATCTAAACCAGAGAGAATTGGGACCCGTTTGGTGGGCCCGCATTGGGTGCTTCGATTAAATTTGGATCGAGAAAGTTGGACCCATTTGGTGGGGCCGCATGATGCATTTTGATTAAATTTGGACTCGTTTGGTGGGCCCGCATTGAACATTTGTTTAAAATCGAATCAACCGAGGGCCCACATTGTGGGGCCCGCGTTGTGGGGCCTCAGTGGGGCCTCTTGTGAGGCCTCTTATGAAGAGCAATGATGGTAGCTCTCCACTAAGAAACATGATGGGCCCTCCACTAAGAGCAATAATGATGGACTCTCCACTAAGAAACATGATGGGCCCTCCACTAAGAGCAATAATGATGGACTCTCCACTAAGAAACATGATGGGCCCTCCACTAAGAGCAATAATGATGGACTCTCCACTAAGAAACATGATGGGCCCTCCACTAAGAGCAATAATGATGGACTCTCCACTAAGAAACATGATGGGCCCTCCACTAAGAGCAATAATGATGGACTCTCCACTAAGAAACATGATGGGCCCTCCACTAAGAACAATAATGATGGATTCTCCACTAAGAGGGACAACATGATGAGCTCTCCACCAACATATCTCTCTCTCTCTCTTTCTCTCCCTATATATATCTCCCTTCCCATCCATAAGAGAAGAAAAAAAAAAAAGAAATTTATCTTCCATTATCTCTTTCTCTTCCATTATCTCTTCTAATCACTCCCTCCAATCCCTTTCCTCAATATATTCTTCCATCCCTCTCCCTAATATTCTTCTTCCATTATCTCTTCACTCCCTCAATCACTCCCTCTAAACACTCCAGAGAAAGCGAAAGACGGCGGAGCGGATCGGCGGCGGCAGGATTTTTTATATTTTTTTGGATTGGGCGGAGATCTTCACCACAGGTAGGTGCATTGTTCTCAAAATATTTCTGTATTTTTCCGAATTTTTCTGATTTTTTCCGCAAATTGTGTTTTAAAAATGGAAAACTCTTCAAAAAACATCTTTTGACGAAGAAAAATTAAATTATATACCAAACAGATTCTAAAATTAATGAAATTTCGTGGGAAAATAATATGTTACTGATTCATTTTACCATGAATTTGTAAAGATTTTTGGAGTTTATTTGGTATATTATTTAATATTTTCTTTGAAACTTATCAGATTTTAGGAGAATTTTTACTAACATCAGATCATCATTAAAATTCATAACAGTTTTACAGTAGTCTTATCTTCCATATTACTTGTTACTGTAAAATTTTCGTGTGATTTGGATCTGTTTTAATATGGGATGTAGTGTTAATTTATAATCTGGTCTGGAAATTGTAAAATCCGAAATTGGTAGTAAATAATTTCTAAAATTCATGAAAATCTTACTGCATGCTATTTTGATTCATATAGTATTTCTGTAGAAATTTCATAGGATTTAGAGTTATATTTCTACTAGTTTATGTGTTAATTGTGCAATCTGGACATTTAATGGTTTAATCAAGATTAAATGTGAATTTAATGTAAAAATATGCAAAACTCATCCTGTAAGCTACATACATTTTCATCTTGCTGCTGTAGAAATTTCAAATCATTTGGAATTTATTTGCAACAATTTCACTTGTAAAACCGCTCATATGCTTAAAATTGATAAAATCCATGGAAAATTCGAAATTAATTGAAAATCATATAAAAATTCCTAAAGAACTTTAAAATTCTGTCACATGTTCACTCCTTAATCCATTGAAACAGAAATTTTAGGATCTTTAGATTTTCCTGGAAAAATGGCCCGTGCATCCATAATCGTATCCCAATTGCAACTTGATCTTTGACAATTTGAATATTTAAGTTATAGCATGTTGTTGGCTCCGAGGTTATTGTCCACGGAAATCCTGAGATTCTGCCAGGCAATAAGATGCTATAACCTAAGTATTAAATTGCACAAGGAAAGAGCGCACGATTCCCTCCTTTGGATGCCATTCAAGGCCGAAATTGGTGAACCCTAGAACCATTGGTAATCCTTAAATGTCTGGAAACTAAAAATCTTCGAAATCTGAAACTCATTAACCTCGAGAACTTAAATCGATTTATCTTGTGTCTTTCGGAACCATTGGATTATGGTTTCCAATCTAAGAACCATTAGAGCCCAATTTAGGAACACTGGTGTCGTGCCGTGTCTTAGGTTTTAGGGAGTCCTAGAGTTAGGAGTCCAGCCTCATCACGGACGCTTGCTATGAATAGCAACCGTACCATAGGTCTAGTTACACTAGTCACCCGATCTTTCCCTAGGACAAGCCTAGTAAACTAGGATGTAGGCAAAACCTGCATTAGTCTAAGGGACAACTTGCATTCAGATAAGAATCATATAGCATCTTAGATGAAATCCTAAGATAATAAAATCCTCAACTTGAATTAAATAATTCCTCTTAAAACTGTTGAAACAGTCAAATCCGTCTAAGTCGGTGTCCTAGTTGAGTTAGGCATATGTAGCTTAGCTTAGGTGCACCGAACTACGTCGACTCTGATCCCAGTGAGGCTTGGGTACGTAGGCAGCTTGGATGTCTGACGGCATACCACCCGCGAGTCGGCACCACAACAAATTGTGGTGTTTTGTATATTAATTTTCTTGTAAATACTTAATCAAATCAGTTAGGGTTTTCCATGAAATTAGAATTCTAGGAGAACTTTCACTTAGAATGAATCCAGACAAATTAATAAATCAAGATACACATCTAGGATTCACATTGAAATTAGATTCTAGGATGCATGTCACTTAGTTCGCACATTAACATAGAGTTGAATGAGCCATTTAAAATAAATTTAAAAGAGTTAGCTTTTGGAATCGAAGACCGATTATCGGACAAGAATGGTGCATGTGGTGGATAACTCCCCATACCTTCCATTCTCGTAACCAGGTAGCGAGTCTAGATTTCTGGTTAATTATGGGTCCTAGATCCCACATCTAGGTGGCGACTCTGTCAGTCTCTTTCGTGTGGAATTCGGATTGCCTTAGTGATCCCAAGTCCACAGGAAAGACGAATTCAAATCAATATTAAAATGCACACGCCAATCGCGTGGGAACGAGAGACCAAAGAGAGAGCGCGCGGCGGCTCGCGCCCCACGCCCCTCTCGCGGGATCAGGGTACCACAGAAAGTCACAAGCCCCAATTGAGTTCGAATAACATTGCCTCCCAACAATCGAGACGTTCTAATCCGATGACTTCGGTGTCTCCACCGGTCCTGGATCCAGTATTTAACCCACTTGTGGGTCTTGAGCAGGGTAGAGGGTTGTTGTTAGAGGTCCCGGCATTGGCTAATGGGTTGCCGGTTGAGCAAAGGAATCCTTGCAGGAAGACGGTTGAGTCCTTGGGATCTGTACATTCAAATTTAAATTTTAAACCCCCTCCAAAGAGAAAGGGTGGTGTTCCCAAGGCCTCCAAGGTTTTGAATCCCTTACGGACTAGTGGAAATCCCTTAGGATCTATTTTAGCTCCAGTAGGGGCTTTTGGGCAGGTCTCAAGACAAAAAGGCTCTGGGCATTACCACGTCAAAAAATACCCTAGGCATTACCAAGAAAGGGACCTCTGGATTGCGTCCATCTGGCATGATTCTTAAGCCTCAGGATGTTGCTTCATTGTGGAAATAGAGAGTTGGCCAAGGAGTTTTAAAAACCCATTTGGGTGTTGCTACCCTGATAAACCTCTTACTAACAAATCAAACTTCACTTCAATGCCCCTTCAGGAAACCTTTCGAAGGGAAAAGGGGTTGAGTGGATCCCCATTATTCTGAATATTTCTCAGTCCTTCTCCAGGGCTTGCATCACCCTGGGGTGACTGGATTTTCTTGCTTTCCCCAGTTCCTACCCCAAGGGAAGCTGATCTAAAGGTTCTTTTGATCAGGCATTGGTAACATTAATGGTATTTTGACCGGTTTAGTATATTTATTAGTATTTTTATTAATACTGAGTCGAAAGGTTTATTGGTTTAGGGTGGGCTTCCATATTACAAGAGGTGGAAATAGGAAAAAGGTACTCTTTAACAAATCACAGATGTTTGGAGTGACTATTGGATGGAAAAGGGTCTACTGGGAATTTAATTTTATCATTGAAAATAGTAATTGGAAGTGGCGGCCTCTCTGAATGAAACAAGAATCATGATTAGAATTTTTGAAACTATAAAGGCGTTGTAGGGAGTTGCAGTACTTCCCAAGAGATTTGTCAGGAAAATAGAAATAAGCTTGACCGCATTAAATGCTTGCCTTGCTACTCATGTTTCTGTAGACATGTGGGATTATATTGGTGGATATCTTGGATAGTCTTCCTCTTAAAAAGGCACCTCTTGGGCTCACCCGGGAGATTTAAAAGAGGGAAATTTTTGTCTTTTCAACTATACCAAAATGGAACAGAAAATAACCCTTTCCCCTTCCTCCAGATCCACTAGCCGGAAAAGGAAATGCTATACGAACCTCACAGTCACAGACTTGGAAGATTTCCTATACGAACCTCACAGTCACAGACTTGGAGGAGATCCTTACTAGGGTGAAGGCAATGGTCTACAATGAGGAGAGGGCTTCTAAACTTGATCCTACCCCAAAGGAAATTGTTAAGGATCTCCGTAGCAGACAATGAAAACTTTTTAAGGATGAGGCCTATCGGAATTCTGCAGAGTTCTTCCTTATGACTAGGTCACATAGCGTAAAGGAAACCCATTCACCTATGTACAAACACCCGTTCTTTATTAAATCAATGGCTGATGAGAGGCGATTGAGAAGCTTTACTTGGGAGGCGGATAAGGTGGTAGGGATAAGGAAGCTGGAAGAAAGGATCGCTAAGAAAATGGTTTTTGGAATCGTGGCGGTAATCCCTGAGGACCCTCCTGCTTTCATTTCAGAAGAAGACGAGATGGAATTTGAGATTGAATCCCTCTTAGGGATTCTGGAAAAATGTTCTGATTAAAGGTGAATTCGTACGAGAGTGGGTTATGGTTCTCCTGTAAAAGGACAAGTTTTTGACAGGGTGTACCTAGGGTCTTCGAGGTTGGCCCATCATGATGATAGGAACCTCTTTTCTGCTTTCAAGATCTTCGGGGAAGATCGCAAAGGTTTTGGTGGAAGTATTAAAAGTTTTTTTGGAGGGATCTTCTGGGAAGATCGTAAATTTGGAAAATGATGGAGCGCGAAACATGCAAGGGGAAGGGGGTAGGGGGAATAGTTTTTTGGTTCTTGCTTTTTCAGGGGACTAGAGTTACCCTCTAGGTCACCATATGATGTATTCTAAGGGACATCTTGTCCCTTCACTTTGTAATCCTCCTATGTTGCTAATATATATATATATATATATATATATATATATATATATATATATATATATATATATATATATATATATATATATATATATTGTCACTTTTCAAAAAAACAAAACCTAGTTTTCAAACTGACATAAGGGAAATCCATGCTCACCCCTGCATGGATCAAAACCCAAAACTCATAGATAGAGAAGAAGACAAGGTCTCTTACCTGCAAATCTAAATTGCTATCACCAAACAACAATAGTCCCAGCCCTGCATTGGAACACGATGCAAGTGTAATTAGCAGAATGGCAGCATACTGTACACAAATTTAATAAGTAAATTTTGGGAGCCATGATAACTAACTGCTTTTTTTTACTTTAATTCTTAGGCCAGCTCCCAAAGCTCACAATTGTAGGATTAAGTAGAAAATTCTAAAACACCAGCTAAAGATGAACTTGAAGCTAAAACTGTTGGGTATTTTCAAAAACAAATCATGTTAAATTTAATAATAGTGCATGATAATTTATAAAAAGCATTTGGATATAGTGGTAAGTATTTGATTGTCTATATTAAAGGTCATGGGTTCAAGTCTTAAGAGAATTACCTTTTCGTGAAATTGATCTCCTCTATGGGATGATCACAACTGTTGATCAGAAATCTCATCCAATGGTTGAGATTGATACTCCCAAAGGATACAATATAACTAACTATAACCAACCTTTAAATTTCAAATTTTGAAAGGAAGAGATACATAAGAGACACCTATTGAATTCAAATGGGTTAGTTAGTGGTGATTATGAGAGAGAATATCTCCTATTGGATGAAAGAAGACGAGAGAAAAGACACATCTATTGGTGGAGAAAAATGGAAAAATGTGTGTCTTAAAAGACACATCCCTTTGAGAGAAAAAAGGACGTTGAGAGAACTCTATAACTCTATAAATAGAGTGAAAAATATAACATTAGGATGAGAAAAAATATACTTTAAAAAAGGAGTGTTCTTTCCAACAGTACATTCACTTTGAAATAGTGCTCTCTCTCTAATTCTCTTCCCATTAAGTGCTCTTGTTGACTTAACCCTTACCAATATTATTTGTTTTTCTTGTTATTTTTGGGTGATTGATTTATTGTGAATCAACGGATTGCAGCCGTTGATTTTCAAGAGCGTGCCGGGCATTGTATCCTTGGGGCAGAGATTCCTAAAGCACCTGCAATTCTTTTTGGATACCATCCTACTGTGGAGGAATCTAGTGTATTAAGGACAGTACCTTAAGTGGTGCGCCTTGCCCTTAAATTTGATTATTATCATATTTTATTCCTCCCATCAAATTTTATTCCTCCCATTATTTTCAAATTTGATCACCACTTTAGCATATTTCCAATGATTTTAAGACAGTAAAATTTCTTCAATCCCAATGGTAACAAGCGGTGTGAAGCTTCCTACCGTTGAGTTCAAGAAATTGAATCGATTTGACGGTCTCTACTTCAAGCGATGGATTTTGAAAATTCACTATGTCTTAACGATACAAAAAGTCGCGTATGTTCTTCAAGTACCATATCTAGAAAGTGGATCTTCGAGTGAAAATGCAACAAATAATACTTATACACCGGAACAAATAAAGTGGTTAGAAGATGACTACATATGCCGTGGCACCATCCTAAATGCAATGATGGATACTCTATTTGACATTTTATATCTTCACAAAACTGCTTTGGAAATGTGGAATGCACTTCATGCAAGGTATGTCACTAAAGATGCTGGAAATCATTCTTGCTTTAATCGCGCCTAGACCGACTCTCGGAGTTCTGAGACAATGTCTTGGGGTTTCGAGAATTGTGAAAAAAAAACTTCTATCCTGAGAACTCCTTCCAGGTTATTTCTGGTTCAATTTCTCGGAGTTCCGAGGATTCCCTTTTTTTTAACACAATAATGTTTGCATTGAAAAGCACATTCAATAAAGATACTCCATTTTGACACACACTTAAGGCATTACATATATATGACAATACATATACATATTCAAGCTAATGATCATATATATATCACCAAATCAATATATGTTAATTACACATCTAAAGCATGAACATCACATATGACTTAACAATGGTTGAGATGATGGCACATGGCCAAAAGCTTACGTCTTTTAATTAAGGTGACGTTACCGACTCCCCCTTTGAATAAAGTCGGCTATGGGCACCAATTGAGTGAGTTTTAGAGGTTGGGTTTGATCATCTTAAACCATGTAGTCACTACAAAAAACAAGGGTGATAAATATATATATATATATATATATATATATATATATAGACACACACACATAGAGAGAACATTATCACCCACTCATGCATCATTTTCAAACTCTTTAACTTGATCCAAACTCCAAATGTTGAGTCCACTCCTAATGTCACAAAATTTATCCTCATTTAGGGGTTTAGTGAAGATATTCGCTAATTGATCATTTGTGTGGATATACTTAATAGAAATATCCCCTTTTTTAGAGTGATCTCTTAGAAAATGATGTCTTACCTCTATGTGCTTAGTTCTAGAATGTTGAATTGAATTCTTCGTCAAGTTGATTGCACTTGTGTTATCACAATGGATTGGAACATTATAAAATTCAAGATTGTAATCCATGAGAGTGTTCTTCATTCATAAGATTTGTGCACAACAAGCTCCAGCCGCAATGTATTCGGCTTCGGTAGTAGATAGGGCTACGGAGTTTTGTTTCTCGCTAAACCAAGACACAAGAGACCTACCAAGGAATTGACATGTGCCACTTGTGCTTTTTCTATCAATCCTACATCCGGCAAAGTCGGCGTCCGAATACCCTACTTGGTTGAATTCATTAAATCTTTCATACCACAAACCTAGAGGAGTTCCTTTGACATACTTGAATATCCTCTTAACCGCACTCAAATGCCTCTTTTGGAGCCGATTGGAATCTAGCACAAATACACACACTAAACAATATATCCGCCATACTAGCGATAAAATATAATAGGCTACATATCATTCCTTTAAACTTCTTTTCATCAACCGGTTTTCCAATATCATCCTTTTCTAATTTGGTGGATGTGCTCATTGGAGTTAACATGATTTAAGATGTATCCATTCCGAATTTCTTTAGGAGTTTCCTAGTGTACTTCTCTTGATTGATGGAAATTCTATTTTTACATTGTTTAATTTGAAGTCCTAGGAAATAGGTAAGCTCTCCTATCATACTCATCTCAAACTCTTTTTTCATGGATTGTGCAAAATCTTCACACATCTTATCATTAGTAGCACCAAATTTGGTATCATCCACATATATTTGAACAATAAGCATATATTTTCCTTTTCTTTTAATGAACAAGGTTTTGTCAACCTTGCCCATTTGAAAGCCACTGCCTAATAGGAAGGAGCTAAGCCTCATACCACGCTCTAGGAGCTTGCTTTAGACCATACAAGGCTTTATCCAACCTATAGACATGATTAGAGTATTTGAAATCTTCAAAACTAGGAAGTTATTCAACATAACCTTCCTCCATGATATACCCATTGAGGAATGCACTCTTCACATCCATTTGATATAACTCGAAGTTCTTATGGCATGCGAATGAGAGAAGCATCCTTATGGCTTCCAACCTAGCAACCGGAGCAAAGGTGTCATCATAATCGATGCCTTTCTCTTGGTTGTAACCTTGGGCTACTAATCTAGCTTTGTTTCTTTGGATGTCTCCATGCTCATCGAGTTTGTTTCTAAACACCCATTTGGTTCCAATAACCGGGTGATCACTAGGTCTAGACATCCCCATTTTTCTACGCCTTAACCGGCAACATTCCACATGAGAAAAGCCATCGAGGGTGATTTCAGGACACTCTGAGTCGTCAAAACGATGATCTAACTATACCGATCTTTAATCAACTGAAAAATAACATAGGTCTCTTTTCTGCCGCACTTTCAATGAGCAACCAAGATCAAAGAGCGTTCGAGATCTTAGATTCAAAGGGCGTGATCTCCTATGGTAAAGTCATTTACAGCCCTCGAAGAGGTGTTACGACTTAAGGCCATGTTCGAATAGTTGCCCGGTTTAATCAGATCAGAAAAATCAATTCTAGATCTCCTTGAATCCCTGACGGAACCAATTTACAAGCTAAACCTATCTATTGAATGGTTTGGATCGTCCCCACCAAATGGATTTGGGATACGGCCTAATTGCGATATGGCTTAGCAATTGAATGAATCAGATCATTCTTTAAAAGCTATTTAAGAGATCCGAGTCACCCATTTTATTGGCCACGCATTGCGTAGGCCCAATCATTATCTAGTCGCAATCCGAATCATCCACACGTAGGGAGATCCGAGCCGCTCATTTGATGGGTTATCCTTGTCTCTCTCCTTTGTAAATTGCTAAAATGAGGGGTAGTCTAGGCATTTGCAAATAAAGATGGTAGTCTTGCAATTTGTAAAAAAGGATGGGGGTTCTGTCATTTTTGGAAAAAAATGTAAGAGAAAAAGGAGGGGAGAGAATCCAAACGATTCTCTCTCCCTCTGCCTCTCCCAACCGATCCTCTCTCTCCCCCTCATTTTTAGCCGCCCAACACCGCCCCCCCCCCCCCCCCCCCCCTTTTTTTTCGTTGCTCTCTCTCTCTCTCTCTCTCTCTCTCTCTCTCTCCAACCGATCCTCCCTCTTTCCCCCATAATTTTGCAAATCTCCCGCCCCCCTAATTCGTCTCTTCTTATCTCTCTCTCACACCATGAGAATGGTGCATTCTTATCTCCTTATCCTTACCAAGTGAATCCATCTACACCATTCAAAGATCACTCTTTGTTAGGAGACTTCATCTCATCCGTCCGAATTGAATTAGAATGGATTTTTGCAACCATTTTGTGGGTTATGTGACAAATCCATCCAAAGTTAGCCAATCCTAGAACTCCACCATCTCTTTTGCGCCTATCATTCCTCAACAAACCGGTCTCAACCATTAGATCTTAACCAAAATCATCTTAGCAATCCAAACCAAACCAATTTGGAGAGGTAGCAAGCATATCACTAGCTAGCAAGCTTATCACTTGTTAGCCAATGGTGGGTTCTCCTTCCTCCTCTTGATCTTATCCCATTCTAACCAACCCATATAGGCCCTTAGATCAAACCCGATTTAATCCTAGCCTTACACCCAATTCCCTTTAACCCTTCCCTAAACTACCCTCAATTTGGCCTATAAATAGATCACTTTCCTCCTTTGTGAAAAAAAACGGTAAGATTCCCGTCTTTCCCCCCCTCTCAAAATCCGTCTCCCCTTTAAGAACTTGCCCAATCTTCTAGCCCTCTCCTAGCCAACTTGGCCTCACTTTACCATTTGCAGCCCCATCTCCTCAACTCTCCAACAACCCCTTTAGCACCATCTCCATCATTTCTATTCCCTCCTCCACCATAGTAGCACCAAGCAACCCCACCGTTCCCTCTTCCACCATAGTAGCACCACCATTATATCCGTACCCTCCGCGGTAGCATTGTTAAACCAACACCCTCAGCCTTCGGTGCTTTGGTCGAGCCCCATAGGATTCAAGCTCTACTCGAGTCTCATCGTACAAAAAAGCTATGTAGTTTCGGATAATATTTAATCTTGTCTTGGACTTTTGATTTACTCTCACGATGATAATAACTCAAATGAACATTTTTAAATCTCATGATGACAGCAGTTTCAAATGAGCTTTAGCCCGGTTTTAAATCGGTCTCACGATGATAATAGGTATAAATAAGCTTTAATCTTATTTTGCTTTCTCACATGATGACATTAGCCTCCAATATGCTTTAGCTGTGTTCTTTTAGTAGTAGTTTCAAATGAGCTTTATTCTCATAAGCTTTAGCTATGTTTTCCCATCATGACAGTAGCTTGTCTATCATTGGTGTGCTTTTGCTTGTTTATAACAAATCTAAGAAAAACACATGAAAAAGAATAAGAAAAACAGTAGCTTCAATGAAGAAATAACAAAATGAGATAATGGATTAACAACACCTCTATTGCCCTACAAATCCCTATCCAAGTCGCACCCCTAAGACCGCACCCTAAAGCCACATCCACACCAAAAGCCACCCCTACCCAAACTGGCACCCCGAATCCACGGCCAACAAGGCCTTGACCCTACCCGACCCTACCCTTAGCTAGCCCAACTAGTTTGACCCACCCCTAGGACCCCTCTTTAGCTAGACCCCACTCGCCCACTTAGGTAGATCCCAGACGGCCTTGACCCCAAAACCATGGCTTAATCGGCCTTGACCCAACCTTGCAATTCACTCGGCCTTGACCCCAAACCCCACGGCATGTTTGGCCTTGATCCCAAGAACCACCCTACTTGCCCAACCCAACGCGCTTAACCCGACCAAGCCATAGCCGAGTCCCAACATGCGCCACCTAGCCGAACCTTGATCTTGAGCTAGAACCCCCTTTGATCAAACTCATGCACTGTGTGTACACAAGTGTTTATAGTTTGTATCGTTCCAATGAATTAATTCAACCGTGCATGCACACGTGCAATATAACCAAAATTGGTATGTACTGTGTATGCATAACCAAGCCCATCATGATTAACCATATCCATGCACTGTGTGTCATGCTTACAATCAAGTCCATTTTCATATACACCCTTGTTTGGTATATATATGCATAACCAAGATCATCATGAATAAGTGAATAACTACATTGATAAATTGTATGCATGTATGAATGTGCTATGCATATTTACACTCTGTGGTGTACCCATGAATGATTAAAACGTGTGAAACAATAGGCGTTGTCCACACAATGTGATTCAATTTGAGCACATCCAACTAAATTCAGTTCAACCGGACCCAAATTGCAACCTGAGCCTAACCCGAGTCCAACTCGGACCCAACCCGGTCCAACTCCACCCAAGTTGGACCCAAACCCTGAACCCAAGTCCAAACCCGGAATACCATATTCCGATTCCCAAAACCTAGGGTATCCTAATCCTAGAACCAAAATCTTGGATACAAATCGTAGAATCTAAAACTGGGATGCCTTATCTCAACTCTCCGAATCCAAACCTAGGATACCCAATCCTAGAATACCCTGTCTTAGAATACCTTATCCTAGCACCTAAATTCTAGGATATATTATCCAAGGATATCCAATCCCGTACCTCAAACCCAAGCCTTAGCTTAGGCTCTTAGGATTCCCTGCATTAGTTCTAGGGTCATATAGAACCAACATTCTAGACATGTAGAACTTAGCTTTCATAAGCTTCCAAACATCCAACAACATTCAATTCTCAGTCTCAGTCAACTACATAGGACCCATGCTAGGCATTAGGCATCTTAGCTAGACATTTAGGACTGAAACTCCTGGCCCGCATGAGTCTAAACTGTGAACGGCTACACAATTATAATGCATTTAGGTTAATAAAACTCACATTTACCCCCCTTAGTTTAACCTAAACAATTGAAGCTTTTAAAAGTGGAAGTCTAACTTTCGTCAGGCAAGATCGATGCTGTACACTTCGTGTGGTACACCTTCTGATCTCGTAAGCAGGTAACTTACACAGAATTTAAATCGTAGACCAAATATACAGAGTTAATCATGGGACCTAGATCCCTAATCTAGGTGGCGACTCTGGTCATGGCTTCTCTCGTAAATTAGGATTTTCATCCTAAATTTACGAGAAAAGCAATCATATTTAAAATCAATGGACAAAGGCGCTATCATAAAAAAAGCACCCTCATGGGCCACCCTTCCAGGCGGGATCCACACTAGGCCTAGTAATTAATCTCCATACTTTATTTCTTTCAAATCGGTTTAGTTCTTCTTGTATAGCAACCATAAAAAATTCATCATTTTCGGCTTCTGTTATGGACTTGAGTTCTATTTAGAAAATAAATGCCATGTTGGCACAAACATTCCTATAATGAGATCTTGTCTTGACTCCTTGAGAAGTTGCACCTATGATTTGAGTAGAAGGATGACTAAACATGATTCTACTATGTTTATGAGGACCTTCTACTTCAACTTCTTCTATGGGTTGACCTTCTAAATCAAGATTTTCTAAGGGTTGAACAAGAGTGTTTACTTGACTAGGAGGCTTTAGAAAATTGGCATCATCATCATCTTCATCAATGACTTTAGGGGGTTCAAATGACTCATCAAATTTAACATGGACGGACTTTTCGTAAGCCTTATTATGAGTTAAATAACCTAAGAAGATACCTTCACTGGATTTTGAATCAAACTTGTGCAAAGTATCTTTCATGTTTAAGATAAAACATTTACATCTAAAAACTTTGAAATAACTAACTTTAGGGGTTGTTCCACTCCATAATTCATATGTTGTTTTGTTAAGGTGAGGTCTAATGAGCACTCTATTTAGAATATAGCAAACTGTGTGAACGGCTTCCGCCCAAAAAATTTTAGGAACATTGTGCTCATTCAGCATAGTTCTACCCATTTCAATAAGTGATCTATTTTTCCTTTCAACTACCCCATTTTGTTGGGGAGTTCTTGGAGCCGAGAAATTGTGTTTGATTCTATTTTCTTTACAAAAGGTATCAAAGTCAATGTTCTCAAACTCGATTCCATGATCACTCCTTATCTCATTTACGAAAACCCCTTGTTCATTTTGAATTCTTTTGCACAAGTTAACAAACTTTTTGAAGGTTTCATCTTTACTAGTTAAAAATAACACCCAAGTGAATCTAGAATAATCATCAACAATCACATACACATATCTACTTCCACCTCTACTTCGAGTCTTCACGGGACCAAATAGGTCCATGTGAAGAAGTTGTAATGGATAAGATGTAGATATCATACTTATGGGTTTGAAAGAGTCTTTAGTATGTTTTTCATGTATGTAAGCACTACAAACTTTATCTTTAACATACTTGAGCTTAGGTAGCTCTCTCACAAGGTTCTTAGATGACAATCTTGAGATCAAATCCATATGAGCATGACCAAGTCTTATATGCCATAACCAAGGGTTATCTTCCATGGTGGAGAGACATTGGATGTTTTGATTCTCAAGGTCCTCTAAGGCCAATGAATACATGTTATCATCTTTATATGCAACAAATTCTACTTCATTATTCTTAGCATTCAAAATCTTGCATCTATCTTTTTCAAAAAGAATTTTGTACCCAAGATCACATAGTTGACTAATGCTTATCAAAGTAAAGGAAACACCATCAACAAGCAAGACATGTTCAACTTTAATATCTTTAATTTTAATGGTACCTTCACCCATGGTTTTAAATTTCGGCCGAAATTCGAAATTTCGGCCGAAATGTTTCGGTTTCGGTGGACACCGAAACCGAAAGAACATTGAATCGGAAAAATACTTTATGTCGCCGAAATTTCGGCCGAAATTACCGAAATTTCCGAAATTGCCGAAATTTCCGAAATTTTGGTGGGAAATTGGAATTGCATCGAAATTTGGGGGAATTTCCTGCAAATTCCGTGCAGTGCACCCACATGGTTTCTCTGAGAAAGGCAGAAAAAGGGGTCTGAAGCCCATGTGCAAAGCCATGTGCAAAGCCAAAAAAAGCTCAAAAAATGAGATTGAATGGAATCTTACAGGAATAATCTTCCCTATAAGAAACAAGGTTGTCATCTTCTTTTCCATCATGCAAAATTTCTTCAATTTGTAGCCGCTTGCTTCCTCTCCTCTTCCGATTTCAACTTTCAAGAAAGGTAAGCTTTTAGGGTTTTTTTTCTTCTCTCTGGTTTCAAACCATTGCAAGTTAAAAAAAAGGAAGACAGATTCTCTGTATTGACTTTTGATGAGAAGTTAAAATTTATAAAGTGGCCTCATTTTTACATGGGACAGTCCCCTAACCTGTATTTATCACTTATATTTTACACTAGAGGGGGCTGTGCCAAGTAAAAAAGAGGACCCTAACATGTATTTTTCACTTATCTTTTACACTAGAGGGGGCTATGCCAAGTAAAAAAGAGGACCAGGAAATGAAAACCCATTTTTGTTTGGGAAATGTTATCAGCACTACTGTATTTTGATGAGGGGACTCCTCACTTAATTAAAACTTAAAAGTACGGTATGGTGATCCAAACCGTTCATTACATGGGTCATAGCCAAAATAGGTTGCGTCCCAAAAATCATTTCCATTGGTTGATCCTGACCCTCCGATCTGAATGTTAGAGGGTTTCCCTAACCCCTGTAGATCGGAGGCTTTCTGTAACCCCTTATTTTTTTTAAGATTTTGTTTTTGTTTAGGAATTTGCTAGCCACCTTCTCTAGGCCACTTTTCCGCTTGTAGCACATCCTTTTGTGCAAAGATTTGGCAGAAGTAGATTTGTGCAAAGGTGGCTAGCAAAAAAATAATATGAAAAGAAATAGTAATCATTACCGATTTTTGCAAAGATTTGACAAAAGTAGTAAGTTTTAAATGGAAAATTACGAAAAAAGGAAGGAAAGTAGGAAAATTATGAAAAAAATACCTAAAGGCTGTTCTAACATATGACAATTACGGGAAAAAAAGTCAAAATAAATATTTTGCAGGAAATGATATGTTCACCCCCCCTGCGGTACACATTAGCACCACTGTTGGCGTGTATTTTTCACTTATCTTTTACACTAGAGGAGGCTGTGCCAAGTAAAAAAGAGGACCAGGAAATGAAAACCCATTTTTGTTTGGGAAATGTTATCAGCACTACTGTATTTTGATGAGGGGACTCCTCACTTAATTAAAACTTAAAAGTACGGTATGGTGATCCAAACCGTTCATTACATGGGTCACAGCCAAAATGTTGTCCAATTAATGATAAAAGGACAGATGAGTTTGTGCAAATATCAAAGCATGGTTATGCTGTTAACATATCCCACAACCATATGTTGATAATTTCACTAACCCATCTTGTATTTTAGTATGTAAAGTGCTGTCAAAGTTAGTTTTTTTTTAATTTAAAACGATAATATCAAGTTAGCATCTTTCATGTGTAAAAAAGTAGGAACATTCTAAACAACATACTCTTTGGCAGATTTTTTCAAGCTGTAAGCCTGTAACTAATTCACCATGCCACGTCATGGTCGAGATGAGGATGAAGTTGCAGACATTGGTTGGCAATATGGGCGGCCTGATGGCGGCAGCACACAAAAGGTTATATGCAATTTTTGTGGGAAGAAAATAGGCGGTGGAGGTATCACAAGATTGAAACATCACTTGATAGGTAAAGGGGGAGATGTGACAGCATGCCTATCTTGCCCTAGAGAGGCCAAGGAGATCATTTCAAAGTCCGTACAGGAGTCGAAAATGGATAAACAAAACAGAGAGAAGAGAAGAGCAGAGTTCATTGATGCTGTGGCGGGAGACTACGGTGGAAATGACAACGACGACGACGATATTGCATACCCATCTGATATAGAGACATACATACAAAAGATGCAGTATAAGCGTGCATTGAGAGAGTCCAGGAATGATGAGGACGAGAGGAGGCAGATGAGCCATCTTGCCTCTACCAGGCCGAAATTTGGCCCATCCATACATGAGGGGGGTGGCGGTAGTTCAAAGGGAGAAAGGCCGAAGCAGACGACCTTGACACGTGGGGTTAGCTTAAGGGATCCAGCAAGCATGGACCCGGCTCTATATAGAAAAGGAAAACAGAGAAGTATTAAAAACATGTGGGGGAATGCAAAGGAAGTTGTAGAGCGGGCATATGTAAAATTCGCCTTCCACAACGCCATCCCAGCAAATTCTGCAAATAGCCCATATTTGCAGCACTTTGTAGACGTAGCTGGTCAGTATGGGACAGGTGTGAAAGCCCCCACCTCATATGAAATTATGAACAAATATTTGCCCATGGAGGTTAAAGAACTGAAGGAGTACATCAATGGGTTGAAGAACAAGTGGCCCGAATATGGAGTAACAATAATGTCTGATGGTTGGACTGGTCCCATGAGACAGTCGATCATCAATTTTATGGTATACTGTGACGGTAAGACCGTCTTCCTAAAGAGTATTGAGGCATCTGACGTTGTGAAAGATTATAAGTTCATCTACAAGCATATGGCCGATGTAATAAAAGTGGTTGGGAGGGAGAATGTTGTTCAAATTGTCACTGACAATGGGAGCAACTACAAGAAAGCTGGACAGAAGATTATGTCGAAGTATCAAATATCCTGGACTCCTTGTGCAGCGCACTGTATAGACCTTATGTTGAAAGACATTGGAAAAAAGAAGACGGTGAAGAAGGTAGTTGATGAGGCTAGATCAGTGACTAATTTCTTATACAACCACGGGTATATATTGTCCATCATGAGGAACATGTGTGGAGGAGATTTGGTACGCCCTGGGCTTACTAGGTTTGCCACAAACTACATTGCTCTCCAGAGTATGCTAGACAAGAAGGTTGGGTTAAAGCAGTTATTCTCATCCAATGAGTGGAATGAGTACAAGGAGAGCAGGAGTGTAGCTGGAAAGAGGGCTGAGGAGATCGTCGGTAAACCAAGCTTTTGGGATCAGTGCAGAACTGTAGTTGGTATATTGGAGCCCATTGTAAAGGTATTGAGGATGCTTGATGGGGACAAAAAACCTACTATGGGTTCTTTGTATCACGCCATTAGATTGATGAAGGAGGCAATAAAAGCAGTTGCTCCCCGATCCTATCAAGGCTATCATACCATCATCGATAATAGATGGACAAATATGCTCCTCCATCCACTTCATTCGGCTGGTATGATCAAAACAGACAACACCAACATAGTCTTATTATCTCTTATGTCGTGATTTATGATATAGTAATGAATTATTTCTTATTAGCATATTATCTCAATCCAAAGTACCAATACACCCAGCAACTTGCTACTCGCGCTGATCTCATTGAAGATTTACAGATTGTAGTCGCCAAGTTGGAACCGGATGCGAGTGCAGAAGCCACTGCTTTAGGAGAGGTAAACATTGCATTATTTCACTATAAATAGATGAGTATATATTGTAATTTTTAACTAATAGCTATTATTGTTAATTCTATTGTAGATCAAGATGTTTAGGGATGCACTTGGATCCTTTGGACGTCCAGCTGGCATAGCTGGACGACATAAGACACTACCAGGTATAAGCTAAAGCTAGTTAAGTTATTAGTTGTTGATTGAGCAACCAATTAATTAATCTGTTGTTATTTTGCAGCTGAGTGGTGGGTGTTATATGGGGGAAATGCTCCGAACCTGAGAAAGATAGCCATAAAAGTGTTATCTCAGACAGCGTCTTCTTCAGGTTGTGAGAGAAATTGGAGCACTTTCAACCTCATCCACTCTAAAAGGAGGAATAGGCTTGGACATGAAAACTTGCAGAAGCTCGTATATGTCCACTATAACACACGATTGAGGATGAAACACACCTCTATAGAAGAAAACCTGGAGGACTACACCGATCCAATTGATCTCACAGACATCTTCTGTGAAAATGATGAGGATGACCCTCTCTATGAGTGGGTGAAGGAGGTTGGAGAGCCAGTGCTAGATGCACCGGGTGGTAGACCGAATCCTATAATCGCTGAACAGATGCAAGACGATGATGATACATTGCCGCCGGATACAGAGGGCCTCGCTCAACCCATTGGCGTTCCAATACAGGGTACTAGTGACGATGATTTGTCCATAGACTCTCCATCGGATGATGATACAGGTGGGAATGCCGCTGGTGGTGGGGGCAGTGTGGGAGGTGCTAGAACTTCTGGTGGTGGGGGTAGTGTGGGAGGTGATGAACCTTATAGGCCACTTAGCCCATTCACAGCGGAGTTGAGGTTTGACCACGTTACACAAGATGAGGATCACGGTGCACGATCCCAACCAAGGCAAAGACAAGTATTCCAACGACGATGGAAGTATCATCCCACTGATGAAGAAGATGACTCCTTACATGCGCATTCTCGTTATGGAGTTGATAGTTTGACAGACACATTCGAGAGTTTGAGCGTTGAAGGTGGGATTCCACAGAGTTATGGTTATGGACCGATCGATGCATCTTTCGAGAGTGGATGGGGTTCGACTGCTTCTTATGGGTATGGCTATGGCCATGAGTATGGGTATGGGATGTCATATGATTCACATGCACATGGCGAGGCATCATCTTCGTTCGAAGCAGCACCGATAGCGCTTGTCCCTACTATGGCGTACCCACGTGTGGGATTGTTGATGCAAGTTGAGCCATATGTCTATCAGTATTATGTCCAGCAATACCAACAGTCATACGTCCTTCACATGTCCTGGCAAGAGTACTACTTATTCATTGAAAACCAGATTCGCCAGCAGATGCATCGTGCCCATCATGACCAAGTTTGAGAAAGGGATGATGGATTCGAACCGCCTCGTAACTCAATGTGGTATTGACATCGAGTTGGACTCCTTAGATGGGTGGTTGCCGATTCTACTGTGTTTACATTATGCTTTGTTACATTGTATTTCTTTACTTTATGTTTAGAATTCACTTTATGATTCAAGACATGAGTGATAGCACGAAATTGCCCTGAAAATTGGAATATATGTGCCCCTGTTTTTACCTGGGACAGCTCCATATAGTGTATATGAGTAGCCATAAATACACTAGAGGGGGCTATTCCAAGTAAAACAAGGGCTGCATATATCACTTACCTTGTTTTTTTGGAAGTGACTGACAGATAATTAATTGGAAAACCATCTTTGGTGTAGCTTTATACATGTGGCAGTGATAGTTTCGAGGGTTGTCTTTATTTTTTGCAAGTAGAGAGCAAAAGGTGAAAGTGACACTCTATAAGAATCATAGGAAATCTTCTTCCTGCCACATGTCACAGCAATGATGTATTTCACTGTTGGCTTTTTCTCGTAAACACAACAAAAAGTAAGTTGGTGACATTAGCAGTTGTAGACACCCCATTTTGACTAAGCCCTAAATCTTCCCGGCTCGTGCCAAATCCATCCGAATCTTAGCTTTAAGGTCCCAAACTTCGCTCTAAGCCTGATTAAGGCCTTATTTTAATCTCTGCAAAATTTCATCGAGATCGGGACTCGTTTGCCCAGCAATCGGGCTGAGAGGGTGTGTGTAGTGTAAATAGGGGGTGGCCCACCAGGATCTTCATTTTACCCTAAAAACCTTGTATTTAGGGAAAATTTCAGTTATCCAGAGACCCTAGGTGCCCATGAATACATTTTTAGAAGCCTTAGGACTTCAGAAAAGCCCTTGCAAAATTCTAGAAAAATCTGACAAAAAAATTCGGAAAAGACAAGCTGAGTTTGTGTGGCTATCAATGGCAGAGGGGGTGAATTAGCCATTCGAATTCGCACATATGTGCGCTTATCAAGTGGGGGTGCCAATATCAGCACCCAGAAAAACTATAAATAGCCATTTAAGCTGATTTCTAACAAAAAAGATTAGTTTTTCCTAATTTTTAGAGAGAGAAGCTCTGAGGTGAGAGAAAGTAGATCTCGCCGGAAACCCATCTTTTCCGATCATTTTCTCCGATTTGCTCCGGTAATACCCCGATCGCCGGTCTGTCATTTCATCTTCACCATTGATCCTTATTGTCAAACCTAGATCCAAACCCTAGGATACTCCTCTTCACTGGCGAGAATCTGACCGAATTTCAGCAAACTCTCGGCTATAACTTTGTTTTGTTTTTTTGTTTTTTCTTTCTCTCTTTCTTCTTCAATTGCTTCTATTCATGTTCTTAGAGCCTTGATCCATTTCATTTCCCCATTAGAAACCCTAACTTCCTTTTAAATTTCGGATCTAAACTAGTCTATTGCTATATTCCTTCGAAATCTTAGATCTGCATGTACAAGGCAAAGATCTAAATAATCTTCATTCTTCTCAAGCAATTTTTACAATTTCTGGAAAGTTCTTGTGTTAGCAGAAAATTTCATTGGAGTTTGGAGTCATCAGTAACATTTATTCATAAAAATCAAGAAAAACAAGAAGAATAATATGAGTTGATAAAGATTTGCAAGTGATTTGGAAATTTGTGATGAAGCTTTAGTCGACAGCAGCTCAGTTTGGAAATTTTCATCATTCATTCGGCTTGTATAAGAGGTAGGTTCTTCGAAACAGATGAAAATATTTTTTGTATAGTTTATTGATTGATTTTTTTTAGGCTGGATGCTTCTATTATAAACCTTGGGTTTGATTATTAACTGTGGAAATAATAAATTGTATAGAGTAGCTTTAATAGTTCTAAAGGACACTTGTGGAAAGAAGAATGGATGAGATATAGGAGAAATGATGTTTTGATCTAAAGATTTCGTTTATTTGATTGCTTAAATATTATTTGAGGTTTTTGAAGAAAATATTGGCAATACATATGGATAAAAAAATATATATATATATTACTAGATGATTGTTCAATTTCTAAGATTTTTCTTGTTAAGTTCTTCGAAAAATTGATCATGTACCTGAGTGTTCAAATACATGCTTGCTATCTTCATAATCCTGGTATCTAAGTCTTTTGTTATATTAATTTCCAAAGATAATAAATCTTCATTTTGTTTTGGTTAAAATTTTGATTTAGAACATATACTATGAGATATGGATAGGATAGAGCTTAACTACCAAATGTGTGTGTGGTAATGTCATGAATGTTGAGGCATAATTATTATTTTTTTAAGTGCTCATTCATTTCACAGTTATAACTTTCCACAAACATATTCTGCTAATATGTTCGTAGACTTCATTCTGGCATTTGACAGTTACCATTTCATTATTGTATAGTTGCATTTACCATTTCAGCTCATATGTTGTGTTAATAGTGTAGCTCATGTGTTTGCCACTTGGAACATTATCAGGTACATTTTTTTTCATTTCAATTTAGCATTGTAACACTCTTTCATTTCAAGTATATATAGTTCCCATCTTTTGTTGGGATTGACAGCAGCCCTTATATGGTCCTTTGAACAAGGAAATGACCATGGCTGATGTTTTATGAATGTATGCCCTCCACTTTCTATCCAAAAACAGCCTTTGTTTTAACCCTTGTTGAATCAGTTTATTATGTGATAGTTTAGTTCAATGAATCAGTTCCCTGTTTGCACATATTTTGTTTACAGATCATCCCAAATTTTTTACAATATTGGTTCATTATTCAGTATAGTTTTTGTGTAATGCTAATCTATAATTAAGCTCATTGTCTTCTACACATAAATCCATCCCATAATTTGATATTTGTTTTGCCATAAATCCGCTTCGGTTTTGTACAAATCTGTCACAGTTTTAATTTGTTTTTGCACATAAAGGTTGCCCAGAAATCTATATCAGATTTGCATATGAAATCTGTTCATTAATCTATTTCATTTTACACTAAAATTTACCTCAATTTTGTACCGAAACATTTCCAATTTTTGCATAGTTAGTTCCTATTGAAACAGCCCTCAATTTTTTACAATACTTAATTGATGTTTCATTTATGGTGTGTTTCATAACTACGACTTTGGACTAAGATAGAGAGCATATAATGGTTGTCCATCAAATGTATAGTTACTATCACTACTTGTTATATATTCTGCAATTGAGATTATTATTTTTTTTAGTTAAGGTAAAAGGCACATGATTATTACCCTGTAACGCATAGCCACTGTATTTTGGCATATAAATCAGCCCTCTGATTGGCTTATAAGCTATTCACTGTTTGGTATAAAAATCTGTTTGAAATCAGCTCTCTGATTGGCTTACAAAATGTTCACTGCTTAGTATAAAAATCTGTTTAAAATCAACCCTTTGATTGGCTTATAAATTGTTCACTGTTTGGTATAAAAATCTGTTTGAAATTAACCCTCTGTTCAACTTATAAGTTGTCCACTGTTTTGGCACATAATCTATTCCTGTTTGACACATAATCCTTCTCATGTTTCAGCTTATTACTATCACACAAATATGTTCATATTCCAGCCCATAATTTCTACACATATATGTACATATTAGCCCAGTTTTGTATGCAAACTGTTTATGAATTGTGTTTCATTCCCTGCATATTTCCATGCATGTAACAACTCAGTTTTGCACAAATTTTGTACGAATTCTGTTCATGAAGTTGGTCTAGTGTTTGCATAAATTTCTTTTTTTTTCTCTCCATGCTATTACCCCTGTTTAGCACAGATTGGAGCCTATGTTGTTACCCTTGTTTGGCATGGATTTTGATTCATAAAGCTGCCTTACTTAGCACAGATTTTTTTAGCCCAAATATTAAGTTCAGAATATGAAATTTTTTTTTAGCTATAGAGAAATTCATTTTAGAAATTTGTTGATTCATATATCTAAAGCTATTTTGGTAAAAATGGGACCTATTCATGTTTTAAAATGTTCTAGATAACTTGTTCATTTGGAAAATCATATTGTACCCATTCTCTAAATGATTCATATTTTCTTATGTCATCAAGCGATTTGAAATTAGCAATGCCTAATCGATATTCATTGTTTTCTATACTCTATATTTGTGATTCGATTCGGTTAAAAGTATAGAAATGATGTTCATTACTTCATGCAAATGTTGCTCATCAATGTTTAGTTTATCAGACATATATAGATATTTGTATCCCTTTCATTAAAAGGGCGATGAAGGCGATAGCCTAAGCCCACCTTTAGAGAGATTTATTGGATTATGATAATACCCTCTCCCCTCTTCTTTCCTCTTATTTAATTTTGAGATTAGAGTCTGAAGATAAATGGATTGTTCAGGTGAGATTATATCAAAGTTCATTATACTCATTCCTTTTTTATTTAAATAAATTGTTAAATAGGAAGAAGGAAATCAGATGACTACTCTATTCGATGTTATCGACATGAGTACTGTCTGATTTCAAGGCGGGATGTGGAAATATTATCATGTGTATTATGATATCAGATGATTACTTTAGCATCATCTGATTTCATCCCCATATTGGGGTGGTGTTTGTGGTTGGGCATAGAAGTGTTTGATATTGTTTTCTTTTACTTTATTAGGCTATCCAGCGGCTGGTCTGGACTAATTAATGTTGTTTACCATTTTATGATTGCTATTTTATTAAAAATTCTTCTTTGCTTAACACTTGATTTATTTTTATAAGAATAGAATGGAATTTGCGATTATCTGGTAGCCTCTTCTTCTTTTTTTTTGATAGACTAACACAGTCTTATAGATTTCTGTTAAATTTCTTTAGATATTAGAGTTCCCTCTCGCTGAAAGGGCGATGAAGGCGCTAGCCCAAGCCCATCTCTAGGGGACTTGCTCAGTCCAAATAGCATTCTATTTTCTCAAAAGACTTGCCTAGTCTTTTAGATCCAAATCTTTGGAGACAGGCACTGTCTCATTAATGAATCAACCTGAGTTAACCTCTAGAAGACTATCTCTAGTCTCATAGGTCTTAAATCCTCTTTGTGTATCATTTGGTTTTGGGAGAACACCCTACTCGGCTTGGCTTCATACCCCTATCCTATATGGGTATCTGGTTGCACATTTGTTGCACCCTAGGGCTAGGTAGCTGTCCGGCCCGGCTGGATGTTTTACCTTTGCTAAATATGCACAAGGTCTTCCCTTATTACTTGTGAGTTTTATCTCAGCTTGATAGTCTCACTAGCACCCTTCTTTATCTCTTTTTCTTTTAGGAGACAAGCTGTGTCTCATTAGCATCTCCTTCTTAAGAATCCTATTTTCAGAGTCAGTCCTTAGCCTAGGAGTCTGTCCTTAGCTAGAGAGTCTGTTTTTCTTTCAGGAGTCAGTCCTATCATCATAGGGGTTAGGATTTATCCAACCTCTCATCAAATCTTGTGTTTTTTCTATCCGCTCTTGCAAGGTATAGGATGCTGTCCAACCCTTGTAGAGCTGTGTTTCTGTTCTTTTCCCCCGCAAAGCATAGGATGCTGTCCAACCTTTGCGGGATATCAGGAGTCTGTCTTTCCCTTATGATGATAGGATTTGTCTCCCTTGAAAAAAAAAAAAAAAACACTTAAAAACATCAAAAACATCTAAAACACCAAAAAACTCAAAAATCTTGAGTCATTAGGAGAGTAGTTAGGATTTCTGTTTCGAACTACGTTGGCTTGATCCTCTTTCACGAGGTACGTAGTGCAGCTTGAGATTCTTATCTCAGGTCCAGCCAAACCTTTGTAAATAAATCATTTACCCATTTTAAGAAAAAATACCAAAAATCTTCAAAACCTTGTTTTCAACAAAATCTTCCTCTAGAGTTAGGAGTTTGTCCTAGTTAAAGAGTTTTAGAGTTTTGAGTTTGTCTTTGATGTGTTGTGTGGTTTGTTTGTGTTTGTGTTAGAGTTAGGAGTTTGTCTTAGAGTTATAGGAGCGCCTCCGTCCAGTCAGTTGGCGATTCATATCGCCGAATGATGATTAAGTCTTGGATACGCTAGTGATCCCATTGTTTCCCTTAGGGCGTACAGCCTAGCTACACATAGATTATAGGAACCACCTGCATTAGCTTAGGGCTAACCTGCATTTAGTTAAGGCATATAGGGTGTCCTAAAATCTACAATCCATTGAAATTTAAATAATCACATAAGAAGCTTTAAGAACTAGTCCGGTCTTTTAGATCGAGTCTAGGATAGAAGTCTAGATGTCTTAGGCATCATAGCTTAGAATAGGTGCGAAGAACTACGTTGCCTTGATTCTCGTGGAGGCGGGGATACGTAGGCTTCTTTGGATGAACATCAGATCATCTAAAGACTCGGGCCTAGGTATAGATTAGAGTCTTAGGGTTGTATAGTATCGAGTCATTTTTCTATGTTTTGCAGTATTTTCTTACTTTATTGCGCAGACCTTATACTTTTTTGGTGTGTCGTGCATGTGTTCGTTCATCAGAACTTAGACACCCATTAGGCATGTCACTTATAACCTAGTTATGCTTAGGTGACACATGTTTCTTTTATGTTATCTTGTGTGCCTTTGATTTCATCTCCGAGACATGCATGATTAGATAGACGTCTTCTCGGAGATATTCATTCCCATTCCATATGATTTTCACCCAAAGCCCTTCAAAATTATTAAGTAAATGGCATAAGAGACCAGGTGTTTGCACTTGGGCGGATGAGGTGCTCTTTAGACCTTCCGAATTCGTAACCAGGCACGAACCTTATTTTATATCTCTGGTTATCCGTTGCAACAGAGCATAGTATGGGATCCAGGGCCCATTTGCCTTTTTCCTTGGATGGCGACTTTTCTTTGTTTAAGGTACGCCTCGAATCTGGGCTAGTCCCCGAATCGAGAGGTATCTCACCTTTGTATCGCCACTCATGCTGTGAGGGGCACTTCTTTCGAGAGTTCCTTGGTAGAGCTCTCCATTCACGTGGATGATCCTGAGACTGACTCGCGTGGGGGCACACGTCCTCCACCGCCGCGCCTCTCTCAGATCGGGGTCCACAGGCTGGCGACTCTGCTGGGGAGTTCTTGGAACATTGCCTAACTCTGTTAAAATGCCATTTGTTATTAATTTTGAAGAATTTTGAGCTAAAATCATTATAAATGGGAATTTAATCGCTTAGAATCCAGGGGCACCAGATAGGTGTTTAAAACAAGGGATTCACACATTGCACAGCATACATCATTTTTGTTCTTCATTTTCTTTTATTGATTTTCTTATTATTGGCTCCACGGGATAGATATAATGCGTGCCTCATGGGATATCACTATCCAGATGGTGCTGTTGTATCTATTACCAAGCTATGCGCCAGTGCTGCAGTCGTAAACACTCGGTGTACTTGTGTTTACAGCAGCCGGTGAGCAATGAAGCATACTGTATATAACACTCGGTGTACTTGTGTTATATACTTAAAGTATGGATCATATGCATAGTACCTGATTGAGTCCGGAGCTCTACTTTCATTTTACATATATTATGTACATGGATATATATGTTGATTTAGTAAAACCCAATTAGGATCTGCATGTGCTTATATATATATTGCATTCATATAAGGACGAACATGTGTTGCTCACACATGTTGGAGCTTAGATTTAGGAGCCATGTCCTATTTCTTAGATTATTGTAGCTCACCTTATGTGACTACATCGCAGTCCTAATACACTCACATGCCTGTCTTGAGTCAAGCTTCTTGACTCTATGGAATCATATTTAGGGTTGGTGCCCCTGGTTAGGATATATATGTATATATCTATATTTTGATTATCAGATTAGAGCCTACTCATTAGTGAGGCTTCCTTATCTAATCAAATTAGTCATATCAGTCCGTTCTTCGGATCTAGACCCGACCAATGGCTTTTACTTGCCCTCTCATGGTCGTGGCCTATCTTTTGCTCTATTCATTGAGTTTTTTGTCCATATATCTTTTGATTATAAGATCAGGACCTACTTTCTAGTAGAGATTCCTGGGCTTTAATCAATCAATCGTGTATATTCATTTTTCAGATCTAAACCTAGCTAGTGGCTTCTACCTGTCACACTCATAGCTATGGTTTATTCCTCGACCCAGTAATGATAAATATATTACCTGTTTTCATCCTTCAAATGCAAACTTCATTTATCCATTCTTTTGTTGTTTTACTCAGATTATTGTTCGTCCTGTCTTAGATATGGTCGATAGCCTGTCTGCTGTCTCTATGACCATAGTCTATCATTATTGATCTTCTTGATCGTACATTTTTGTCGTCCACCTTTCAGATTTAGATCCGGTCTATGATCTACTTTTGTCATTTTATGACCGTGGTCTCTTCCCTGAGTTTCTGATCATCTTTGATCATCAATGGAACATTTGATGTCGCCAATTATATCCTTCTTGTGATTATTGGTTAAGTCCATCTTTACTCTTTGTTTATTCCAAGTTATTCTCCATTCCCTAATTATCCCATCCTATTCTTTGTGTTTAGGTTAAATCATGGCGAATAATTTGTTGAAAGACTGGATAAGCGAGACTATTGGGGCTCTTCCGCTAGAATCCTCGGATAGAAGTATGGCTGATCGGTTCATCTGTGCCTTCAGTCATTTGAGTGTTTCCGATATAAATTGGAAGTTTCTCCAGGCAGCCACTAGATTCTGGGATCCTAATCTTCATGTTTTTCGATTTGGATCATTCGAGCTTTGTCCTATATTCGAAGATTGGTGTGCTTTATTAGAGCTCCCAACAGATGGACTTTGGATACAATCTTCGAACATAGATTCCTCTCATTCCATTTTTTGCAAGCTATTCAAAAATCAAACCGTTGATGCACTTTCATGCTTAACGGATACGTGTGTACAAGTTCAAAACCTCATCACCCTTTTTTCTGAAAACGTCGATCCTACTAACTCTCGTTTTCAGAGTTGTCGACGCAATGCTTTGATTTTTAGTGTCTTTGCGCGATATGTCATTCGGAAAAACCCTCGTGTTGCTCCGTTAACCTTGTTAACTGTGGTAGACCAAATTAACAAAGGGAGGAATCCCATTCCTACCATGTTAGCAGAGACCTTTTTGGGACTAGATCTTATTGCTTCCCAAAATATCAAAGACAATTTCTGTGGGTGTGTGAAGTTGTTGTATGTCTGGCTTGGTGAAAAATTTCAAATTCTTCAGCGACAAAAACAAAATCCGTATACCCTGAAGAATTTCCATACATGGAAACCAATAGTCAACCAACCTCAGTCCATTGATGAATGGCACAATTGGTTACAACATGTAGAGGAGAGCCAGTTTCGCTGGGTAAGTCATTCATGTTTTCATGTTTTTACTAGCACTTACCCACATTCATTTGTTTACCTCATGGGTATCGAGAAATCTTCTTTTTATGCACCCATTCGAATTCTCCATCAGATTACGGGAATTCCATGTCCTCCCGGAATCATAGTCCCTCCTCTTTGTGAAGATCTTACTCCTGATCTCGTCCGATCCATTGTGGCTGCTTGGGGAAACAAAAATATAGAAAGGAGGTTAGGTCTATCTCGCAAATTCCGACGTGGAGAAATATCGGAAGAGCCCGCAAGCCGGCGAGCTCGGATTGAGGAACCTTGAAGATCCATATCATGTTTTGTTATTCCGATTTCTACATTTCCCATTCTTGTCAGTCTGTTTGTCCAGCTGTGATCAGAGATTATTTTTTTCATCCGTTGTAATCACAATTTGGATTTTATTAATGAAAGTGTGTTTTTGTTTCTTTTGTCATTGTTTGATCAAGATAGTTTATCTCGATTATCAAAATTTTAATCTAGTGATTATACTTCCATTTCAGGATTCTTGATTGAGCAGCCATTGCTCCTAAGAAAATCCTCGTTTCAAAACCAACCTGGTCCCGTCAGACATCTGATTCCAGGCTGAGCCGGCAATCCTTATCACCTTTTTCTTTTACTTCTCCTTTATCGCCTTCCTTGAATTTTCAAGAAATACTTTCACCCGTCCAACCAACCCCTGAAGCGATGGCAGAGAATGGGCAAAATAGTATGGACACCATTGAGATGATGAAAGCTATAATGTTGCAATTGAGTACCATTAATGAAGAAATAGCCCGATTAAAGAATGACAGAGAATCTACTACCAAGAATCCTGCACCTCAGCAAACCCCAATCATGCCTCGCCCACCTCCTATGATGGCTCAGCCTCCTGTGTTGCCAGTCTTTGACCATTCTGATGACGAGCAGTATGAAGAAGAGAACTGTCTCCCCCATCTGGATAAAGGCAAGGGGATAGTCGATAGGTTGGATAAGATGGCCCAGGAGATGGAGAGCATGAAAATGCAGGGTCCAAAAAAATTAAACATGGCCGAGTATATGATAATGCCGGGAGTTGTGCTACCTCCTAATTTCAAGATGCCGGATCATGATAAGTATGATGGGACAGGATGTCCCAAGAGTCATCTGAAAGCCCTTATTCCTCTCTTACAGCAGCATGGGCTTACTCCAGAGCAGATTGCTCTTCTTTTCCCTAGATCTCTTACTGGAACAGCAAAGAAATGGTTTTTAAGCTTGAAAACCGAAGAGATCAGAACTCTGGAGGATATTGCCAATAGATTTGTTGAGCAATTCTCCATGGAGGAGGGAATAGATGTGACAAAAAGAGATCTGAAGGCGCTGAAACAAGGGCACAATGAAACCTTCACGTCCTTCATTCGCCGATGGAGGCGAAAGGCAGCGCAGATGACTCACCGTTTGCCTGACTCAGAGCAGATTAAGATTGTTGTGAAAAACTTATCATCTCAATACTATCACCACATGGCGATCCAGTACTTCATTGATTTTGATTTTCTAATCAAAACCGGAACTCAAATCGAAGATGCTTTGTCCAAGGGACTGAGATCAAGACCTTCGTCTGATGTGAGAGAAGGAAAAAGACCTATTGTGGCACCAAAGGAGGTGCACAATGTTAACTATACCGGGCCTCCCAATTATGCCAGACCACCAGGTTATGACCGACCGCAATCCAGAGCAGTGACCGAGGTCAGGAGGCCGATGGAAAAGAAGGTCTTTCGTCAGTTCGACCCTCTCCCTTACTCTTTATCAGTGGCTTTGAAGAAGTTACTGAGAGATAAAAAAATCACTTTGTTGGAACCTAGAGAGCTTCCTAACCCTTTGCCCAAGTATTGGAGGAAGGACCAGTACTGCGATTATCATCAGAATTCAGGGCATTTGACTGACAAATGCATGGCTTTAAGACACAAGATACAAGACATGATAGAAGCAAAGGATCTTGCCGTTGAAGCACCGAATGTCACTCGAAACCCATTGCCTACACATGCAATGCCTCCCCCGAACGTGTATGCCATTTTCACTGAAGAAATCCTCTTAGATCACTCCCGTATTTGTGCGGTTATTTCTGATAGACCGTATGTTCTGAAATGGGATGATGAAGATGAAGCGATCGAAAACAAGAAACCTTACATATTGTCCCCTCTAGATGAAGGATTAACAGGATCCTCTGAGTGTTCTTGTTCTTATGTCCTCAAGAGTGAGGAGGAAGAAGAGATGAAAGAAAAAGTCCCCTATGTTTTGAGACTAGAGGAAGAAGACTTGTTGCTTCTAGAGGATCAGTGTGACGAGCTTCGTCATGTCACACGTGGTGGTCGGGTCTTTAAGCCAGTTGAACTCAGAGCTGAGAATCCTGCCGAAATAGCCCGAGCATCAGAAAATCAGAGGCAAAGACAGACTGTAGAAGAAGAAGAAGACAACTTGTTGAAACAATTGAAGAAAACACAAGCTAATGTTTCAATTTGGGGTTTGTTGATGGCATCCCCAAAGCACCGACAAGTTGTACTTCGAGAGCTTAACGCATCCCAAGTGTCAGTCGAGATTACTCCTGACGAACTAGTCAGTCTAGTTGCCATGGCAAGGACCTCAAAGACTTTATCCTTCACTGATGAGGATTTGCCTCCGGAGGGTAGAGATCACACTCGACCTCTCAGGATTACCATAATCTGCAACAAGAAAAGGGTACCTGAAGTACTAGTAGACAACGGGTCTGCTCTAAACGTATGTCCTTTGAGCACCGCTGTTACTTTGGGATTTGGGCCCAACAACTTCATACCATCTGAGCAAGGCATATTAGCATACGATGGTACGAGAAGAGACGTGATCGGGATACTGGCCACCGATATCGAAATAGGGGGAGAAACCTTTGAGGTTGAATTCCAAGTACTCGATATAAAGACTTCTTTCTTCCTTCTTCTGGGCCGACCTTGGCTGCACAAGGTCGGAGTTATTCCTTCAACTTTGCATCAGAAGTTGAAATTTGTTAGGAATAACAAAGTGATAACAGTCCGAGGAGACCCTGAGCCGGAAGTTGGACAAATAACATCTGAACTGAACCCTGAAAAATCAAGAGATGTTAGTTTAACCGGTTTTTCTTTAGAAATCTCTACAATTTCCTTTGGGGAAGCAATGAATGAAGAGATAATGTTTTTATCAAGCACGAACACTCAAGTGGTGAAGATAATGCGAAAGTATGGTTATGTCCCGGGAACTGGTCTGGGAAGAAATCTGCAGGGCCCAACTGAGTGGCCGGAATTGAAAGCAGTCGGCGGATTATTCGGGTTAGGGTACGAGCCAACTCCGAAAGAGGTTCAAGAAATGAAGCGTTATATAATGAAGTGGGCTGAATGTCGTCGTCGGGGTACAGAATTTCCGACAGGACCGTACAGCATGATTATGAATGGCCGATTCAGAAGAGAAGGGGCAGACTGTCCGTTCTATGGTTTTCCTGAGACCTGGTGCGATAAGACTGGGAAGAGGCTTCCAGGGTTAGAGATCTTCTTCACAGATGAGTTGTCAGAAGATTTCTACAGTGAGCAGTTTACCTTGGCATCGATAGCAGAAAAACCAGCTGCAGATTGGGCAGAAAATATTGAGCCGCATCTCCTAGACTCCCTATATCAGGTTGAGGCCCCAATCGTCGCTATGATTGGAGGAGATGTGCCCTTAACGAGCCCAAGGGATTGCATTACTCCAGCCACTGGACCTTTAGACAATTGGACCGCACAGGTTATACCCCAAGTAGTCCTCCAGTATAGTCCAGTCCTTTCAAAAGAGTCAGTCATTTCAAAAAATGTGTCAGTTTCTGAGTTCAACCCAGAGTCTGTCATTTCTAACTTTTCTTTTGATGCAGGTACCATAGAGGTCGGAGTAGTTCTCGGAGGTGGTGAAGAGTCGGTTCCTGTCGAGTCTCGGTCAGAAGATGTTTTCACTGATTCTTCATTTGTACATAGTCCTGTCTATGTTGATACTGATGTCAACATGTCATTTCATTTGAATTCAGAGTCTGTAACGCCCGATGTGGGTGAATCATTCGATGTAATCATCAATTCTGCAAAAGAAATAAAAGATTCATTTGTGTACGATCCTGTCTTTATTTCTAATTCTGTTTCTGATTCTGCTTCAAAGCCTGATCAAATAACTAATAATAATAATAATCAAGACTCCCCCTCAAACGAGGAAGCCGACGAAACTCCTTTTGAAATCAAATACATGATTCAACAAGAGGAGATTCGCCGAGCAAAACCACTCGAAGAAGAAATTGAAACCGTAAATATAGGTGATGAAACTTTAATTCGGGAGATTCGGATTGGCAAAACTTTATCTCCTGAAGAGCGCGAAGAATTAATCACCTTACTAAAAGAGTTTAAGGAGGTTTTTGCTTGGTCTTACGATGACATGCCGGGATTGAGTGAGGACATTGTGCAACACAAATTACCTCTAATTCCGGGCATCAAGCCGAAGAAGCAAAAACTCCGAAAACTTAAAACAGAATGGGAGTTGAAAGTTCATGATGAGGTTAAGAAGCTACTTGAAGTAAAATTCATTGAAGTAGTGGAATATCCCGAATGGCTTGCAAATATAGTTCCTGTGCCTAAGAAAGATGGAAAAGTCAGGATGTGTGTTGACTTCAGAGATCTGAACAAGGCCAGTCCGAAAGATGATTTTCCTCTTCCGAACATCGATATCCTGGTAGACAACACTGCTGGACATGCTCTGTTATCTTTCATGGATGGGTTTTCAGGCTACAATCAGATCAAGATGGCGCCTGAGGATATGATGAAGACGGCATTTATTACTCAATGGGGTACGTACTGTTACCGAGTAATGCCGTTTGGCCTCAAAAATGCTGGAGCTACCTATCAGAGGGCTGCGACTACTCTTCTCCATGACATGATTCATAAGGAGGTCGAGGTCTATGTCGATGACATGATTGTCAAAGGCAAGACTCGGCCAGAGCATACAGTCGCTTTGAGGAAGTTCTTTGAGCGAATCCGAAAGTTTCAACTTCGCTTGAACCCAAATAAATGTGTATTTGGGGTCACGTCAGGGAAGTTGCTGGGATTCATGGTCAGTGAAAGAGGAATCGAAGTGGACCCTCAGAAAATCAAGGCTATCCAAGAAATGCAACCACCAAAGACGGAAAAGCAAATTCGTGGATTCCTTGGCAAGGTGCAATACTTGAGGAGATTCATATCTCATTTAACTATGACATGTGAACCCATCTTCAAATTATTGAAAAAGAATTCCTCCAAGAAATGGAATGAAGAATGTCAGGAAGCATTTGAAAAGGTCAAGCAGTGTTTGTCTTTGCCTCCTGTCTTATCCCCAGTCATTCCTGGTCAACCATTGTTGATGTATTTGTCCATCACAGATACAGCAATGGGTTGTATGCTTGCTCAGCAAGATGTAGGATCTAAGAAGGAGAAGCCTATCTACTACATCAGTAAGAAAATGCTAGAGTACGAGATAAAGTACACTATCTTGGAAAAGACTTGTCTAGCATTAGTCTGGGCGACTCAAAGGCTTAGACATTATCTCTTATCGAATAAGGTATTCCTGCTTTCACGGATGGATCCGTTAAAGTACTTATTCGAGAAGCCCGCCCTTACAGGAAGAACTGCAAGGTGGTTGCTATTGTTATCTGAGTTTGACATCACATACGTCACTCAGAAATCTGTCAAAGGACGGGTTATTGCTGAGCAGCTAGCTGATGCTCCTGTTGAGGAGAATGCTTGTCTGAAGGCTGAATTTCCTGATGAAGAGATCATGGAGCTTGAAGAAGAAATTCCAAATACCAGATGGACAATGTACTTTGATGGAGCCGTTAACAATCGAGGACAAGGAATAGGAGCAGTGCTTATATCTCCCAAGAAAGAATACATCCCAATATCCATCAAGTTACAATTCGAATGTACAAATAACATGGCAGAATACGAAGCTTGTATCGCAGGACTTGAGGCAGCTTTAATTTTGAAAGTCCAAGAGATTGATGTATTTGGAGATTCAATTCTGATAATTTGTCAAACCAATGGTAATTGGAAGACAAGAGAATCAAAATTGATTCCGTATAATTTTTATCTTGAATCTCTGGCCAAGAAATTCAAGAGTATCACATTTACCCATCTGTCAAGAAACAAGAATCATTTTGCAGACGCCTTGGCTACTTTAGCCTCGATGTTGGATATTTCTGAGACAATGGAGGTCCAGCCTTTAGCTGTGAAGTCGCAATGGGCTCCAGCGCATGTAAATGCCATTGAGATATCAGCGCGATGTCCAGATGGAAAACCGTGGTATACTGATATCCGAAATCTCATTTCAGGCAATGGCCATCCCCCTGAAGCTTCCAGCAAAGAGAGAAAAACTCTTCAGAGATTCGCCGCTAACTTCATCATTTGTGGTGAAGAATTGTACAGAAGATCCTTTGATGGGATTCAGCTTCTGTGTGCTGATGAAGATCAGGCTGCGGAGCTCATTGAACAAACACATGAAGGTGTTTGTGGTCCTCACATGAATGGTAAAATGCTATCAAGGAAGATCCTTAGACTCGGTTTCTATTGGCCCTCAATGGAAACAGATTGTTTCGCATTTGTGAAGAAATGTCATAAATGCCAAGTCTATGCGAATCTTATTCATATGCCTCCGTCAGAGCTGCATTCTATGACCTCGCCATGGCCATTTTCAGTGTGGGGGATTGATATCATTGGCAAAGTCTATCCTAAATCGTCAAGTGGGCACGAGTACATCTTGGTGGCCATTGACTATTTCACGAAGTGGATAGAAGCTGCTTCATATGCTTCCATAACTTCCAATACAGTTGCGAAGTTCATCCGTGCAAACATCATTTGCAGATATGGAGTACCTCATGAGTTGATTTCTGACAATGGATCTCACTTCAAGAAAGAGGTGGTGCACCTGTGCGAAGAATTTAAAATCAAGCATCATAAATCATCTCCTTACAGACCGCAGACAAATGGTGCTGTAGAGGCAGCTAATAAGAACATCAAGGTTATTATTAGCAAAATGACCGAGACTTATAAGGATTGGTCAAATAAACTCCCGTATGCTTTGTGGGCTTACAGGACGTCGATCAGATCCTCTACAGGTGTAACTCCGTACTCTCTAGTTTACGGAATGGAAGCAGTCCTCCCTGTTGAAGTGAGAATCCCGTCTTTAAGAGTTATGATGGAAGCGAATCTGCCAGAGTCTGAGTGGGCCAAAGCTAGACATGATGAATTGCAGATGATTGATGAAAAGAGGCTCAGAGCCTTATACCACATCCAAGGGTATCAGAGAAGAATTGAAAGGGCATTCAATAAGAAAGTCAAGGTTCGAGACCTAAAACCAGGAGATCTCGTCTTGAAATCTTATCGAGCACCGGTGTTCGATCCCAGAGGAAAATTCAGGCCAAATTGGTCTGGTCCTTACATTGTTGATGAAGTCCTGCCTGGAAAAGCCGTAAGACTCCTCAATGAAAATGGTGAAAAATTAACAGAACCTACAAACCTGGACCAACTAAAGAAGTACTATGCTTAAATACACCAGGAGGCCATCCTTGATCGATCAGAGCCAAAAGCTAACAACCCAAAAGTCAAAATACCGTTTGCAAACCCTTTGGGCCTATAAAAAAAAAAAATCCCTTTTTCTTGACAAACACAAACCAGGGGCATCTTTTATGACTTGCGTCATAAAAGATAGTAAGCTTGAACTACGTTCTGACCTGATTCCTTTTTACAGGATACGTAGGCCACCTGATTAATTCGGGTTCGGTCAAATTCTTCAAATCCTTCGAATCTTTCAAATCCTTGAAAATATGAAAGAAAGAACAAAACAAAAAATCCTTGAGACTCCAAAAATGGGCGAACTACGCGGACCTGATTCCCATTTTCTTTGGGGATACGTAGGCAGTCTGGAGGGCCAGATTCGGTTAAATACATAAAACAAACCAAAATTTTAACCTGTTTGAACCCAAGCCTACCTAAAAATCCTTCTGGTGTATTTTAGGTCCAGGTTTGTAGAGAAACAGAAAGAAAAAAAAATGATGGAGTCTTAGACCCGCTAGACTGAAAACCCGAAAGGGCGGTCTAGGCAAAAATTAGGGTCATTCACCTGCTAAGTTGAAAACCTGAAAGGGCGGCTTAGGCAAAAATCAAGGTGCAGAGCCTGCTGGATGGAAAATCTGCAAGGGCAGACAGTCCAGGCAAAATATAAGGCAGACGGTCCGCCAAATCAAAAACCCGAAAAGGTGATTTGGTCATGGCAGTGACTTCAAAAGGATAAAACCTCTGAATGCCAGCAAGACTTTTATTTCTTCTGAGGCATTACTCTGAAGTCTGAGTAAGCGCCAGTAGAGATTCTTCTGACACTCTATAAGCTAAGGAGTTAAGACTAAGCAAACCAAAGGGATAATAACCATGACGGAAAACCTGAAAAAAGGAATGAAACACCTTTAAATACGGTTTTTAAAAGATTCTAAGAAGTGGTAGACTATACCATTTTAAAGTACTTATCAGGCTGAAAAGCAGATTCAGTTTCTCTTAGAATCCAAGTCATGGTCGAAGTCCTCCTTTATTGTTAGCCACAGTTCAGTCCTTGTCAAAGTCAAGGTTAAACTCCAAAGTCTTGTGTGGGGAGTACTGTGTGGTCAATGTCTCTCCAAGGTTGGAGTGATAGAAAAATGATGAGATTGTAGATTCTCGAAAGTGATACAGAGCAGAGCAGAGTTCAGAAGGATAGTACTCAGACCATTCGAAGTATTGGCAGCGGACAGAAAGAGAAGAAAATTATCAGATTCAGTCTGTTGTATTTGAAAAGATTTGTAAATTCAAAAATTCAGGAAATGAAAACCTTTTCTACAATGTTCCCTATGTTTGTTCTCCTATGAATTTGTCATGGAAGTAAATTCGTACTAGGGGCATCTTTTATAACCTGTTCAGGTTATAAAAGATATCAAGTGAACTCTGATAATTGAGATAATTAATTTCATTAAATGAAGATAAGAAAAGCTTCAGTAGAGTTTTTGGTCAAATTCCTCTGAGAGTCTTTCTTATCATCTTATTGAAAATCTATCTCATAATCCCCAGTGGAGTTTCTATCCGCAAAATGTAAATAAACCAAGCATTCAAATTAAATCATCTGCATCTGTGCATAAACTATTTAGCCTCCGAGCTAAAAATCAAGCTTTTATGCATAAATTCCTTGCCTCTGAGCATAATTCCCTGCCTCCGAGCATAAAACCCTGCCTCCGAGCATAAAATCCTGCCTCTAAGCATAAAAACTCTGCCTCCGAGCATAAACCCATTGCCTCCGAGTATAATTCCCTGCCTCCGAGCATAAATTCCTTGCCTCCGAGCATAAATCCGTGCCTCCGAGCGTAAAACCCTGCCTCCGAGCATAAAATCCTTGCCTCCGAGCATAAATCATTGCCTCTGAGCTTAAATTCCTTGTTTCCAAGCTTAAATCCTGCCTCCGAGCATAAATTCCTTGCCTCTGAGCATAATTCCCTGCCTCCGAGCATAAAACCCTGCCTCCGAGCATAAAATCCTGCCTCTGAGCATAAAACCATGATTTTGAACAGAGAAACAAGCCTCTGTGCAAAGACTCAGGCCTCCGAGTTAAAATTCCCTAGCTTCTAAGCTAAAACCTTTCAACCTCCGTGCATAAACCATTTTGCCTCTGAGCATAAAACCATCCGCCTCTGAGCAGAAAACCAACATTCCTAACAAACCAATCCTCTAATAATCCAACCTTCACCAAATCATTTTCTCCATCTTGTTCTCTAAATCAATTTTGGGGCTAGTCAAAATGTGACGTCTGTTCAGCTTTGACATTCGCACGACAAGCACGCTCTGCCAAAGAGGGGCATCTGTAGACACCCCATTTTGACTAAGCCCTAAATCTTCCCGGCTCGTGCCAAATCCATCCGAATCTTAGCTTTAAGGTCCCAAACTTCGCTCTAAGCCTGATTAAGGCCTTATTTTAATCTCTGCAAAATTTCATCGAGATCGGGACTCGTTTGCCCAGCAATCGGGCTGAGAGGGTGTGTGTAGTGTAAATAGGGGGTGGCCCACCAGGATCTTCATTTTACCCTAAAAACCTTGTATTTAGGGAAAATTTCAGTTATCCAGAGACCCTAGGTGCCCATGAATACATTTTTAGAAGCCTTAGGACTTCAGAAAAGCCCTTGCAAAATTCTAGAAAAATCTGACAAAAAAATTCGGAAAAGACAAGCTGAGTTTGTGTGGCTATCAATGGCAGAGGGGGTGAATTAGCCATTCGAATTCGCACATATGTGCGCTTATCAAGTGGGGGTGCCAATATCAGCACCCAGAAAAACTATAAATAGCCATTTAAGCTGATTTCTAACAAAAAAGATTAGTTTTTCCTAATTTTTAGAGAGAGAAGCTCTGAGGTGAGAGAAAGTAGATCTCGCCGGAAACCCATCTTTTCCGATCATTTTCTCCGATTTGCTCCGGTAATACCCCGATCGCCGGTCTGTCATTTCATCTTCACCATTGATCCTTATTGTCAAACCTAGATCCAAACCCTAGGATACTCCTCTTCACTGGCGAGAATCTGACCGAATTTCAGCAAACTCTCGGCTATAACTTTGTTTTGTTTTTTTGTTTTTTCTTTCTCTCTTTCTTCTTCAATTGCTTCTATTCATGTTCTTAGAGCCTTGATCCATTTCATTTCCCCATTAGAAACCCTAACTTCCTTTTAAATTTCGGATCTAAACTAGTCTATTGCTATATTCCTTCGAAATCTTAGATCTGCATGTACAAGGCAAAGATCTAAATAATCTTCATTCTTCTCAAGCAATTTTTACAATTTCTGGAAAGTTCTTGTGTTAGCAGAAAATTTCATTGGAGTTTGGAGTCATCAGTAACATTTATTCATAAAAATCAAGAAAAACAAGAAGAATAATATGAGTTGATAAAGATTTGCAAGTGATTTGGAAATTTGTGATGAAGCTTTAGTCGACAGCAGCTCAGTTTGGAAATTTTCATCATTCATTCGGCTTGTATAAGAGGTAGGTTCTTCGAAACAGATGAAAATATTTTTTGTATAGTTTATTGATTGATTTTTTTTAGGCTGGATGCTTCTATTATAAACCTTGGGTTTGATTATTAACTGTGGAAATAATAAATTGTATAGAGTAGCTTTAATAGTTCTAAAGGACACTTGTGGAAAGAAGAATGGATGAGATATAGGAGAAATGATGTTTTGATCTAAAGATTTCGTTTATTTGATTGCTTAAATATTATTTGAGGTTTTTGAAGAAAATATTGGCAATACATATGGATAAAAAAATATATATATATATTACTAGATGATTGTTCAATTTCTAAGATTTTTCTTGTTAAGTTCTTCGAAAAATTGATCATGTACCTGAGTGTTCAAATACATGCTTGCTATCTTCATAATCCTGGTATCTAAGTCTTTTGTTATATTAATTTCCAAAGATAATAAATCTTCATTTTGTTTTGGTTAAAATTTTGATTTAGAACATATACTATGAGATATGGATAGGATAGAGCTTAACTACCAAATGTGTGTGTGGTAATGTCATGAATGTTGAGGCATAATTATTATTTTTTTAAGTGCTCATTCATTTCACAGTTATAACTTTCCACAAACATATTCTGCTAATATGTTCGTAGACTTCATTCTGGCATTTGACAGTTACCATTTCATTATTGTATAGTTGCATTTACCATTTCAGCTCATATGTTGTGTTAATAGTGTAGCTCATGTGTTTGCCACTTGGAACATTATCAGGTACATTTTTTTTCATTTCAATTTAGCATTGTAACACTCTTTCATTTCAAGTATATATAGTTCCCATCTTTTGTTGGGATTGACAGCAGCCCTTATATGGTCCTTTGAACAAGGAAATGACCATGGCTGATGTTTTATGAATGTATGCCCTCCACTTTCTATCCAAAAACAGCCTTTGTTTTAACCCTTGTTGAATCAGTTTATTATGTGATAGTTTAGTTCAATGAATCAGTTCCCTGTTTGCACATATTTTGTTTACAGATCATCCCAAATTTTTTACAATATTGGTTCATTATTCAGTATAGTTTTTGTGTAATGCTAATCTATAATTAAGCTCATTGTCTTCTACACATAAATCCATCCCATAATTTGATATTTGTTTTGCCATAAATCCGCTTCGGTTTTGTACAAATCTGTCACAGTTTTAATTTGTTTTTGCACATAAAGGTTGCCCAGAAATCTATATCAGATTTGCATATGAAATCTGTTCATTAATCTATTTCATTTTACACTAAAATTTACCTCAATTTTGTACCGAAACATTTCCAATTTTTGCATAGTTAGTTCCTATTGAAACAGCCCTCAATTTTTTACAATACTTAATTGATGTTTCATTTATGGTGTGTTTCATAACTACGACTTTGGACTAAGATAGAGAGCATATAATGGTTGTCCATCAAATGTATAGTTACTATCACTACTTGTTATATATTCTGCAATTGAGATTATTATTTTTTTTAGTTAAGGTAAAAGGCACATGATTATTACCCTGTAACGCATAGCCACTGTATTTTGGCATATAAATCAGCCCTCTGATTGGCTTATAAGCTATTCACTGTTTGGTATAAAAATCTGTTTGAAATCAGCTCTCTGATTGGCTTACAAAATGTTCACTGCTTAGTATAAAAATCTGTTTAAAATCAACCCTTTGATTGGCTTATAAATTGTTCACTGTTTGGTATAAAAATCTGTTTGAAATTAACCCTCTGTTCAACTTATAAGTTGTCCACTGTTTTGGCACATAATCTATTCCTGTTTGACACATAATCCTTCTCATGTTTCAGCTTATTACTATCACACAAATATGTTCATATTCCAGCCCATAATTTCTACACATATATGTACATATTAGCCCAGTTTTGTATGCAAACTGTTTATGAATTGTGTTTCATTCCCTGCATATTTCCATGCATGTAACAACTCAGTTTTGCACAAATTTTGTACGAATTCTGTTCATGAAGTTGGTCTAGTGTTTGCATAAATTTCTTTTTTTTTCTCTCCATGCTATTACCCCTGTTTAGCACAGATTGGAGCCTATGTTGTTACCCTTGTTTGGCATGGATTTTGATTCATAAAGCTGCCTTACTTAGCACAGATTTTTTTAGCCCAAATATTAAGTTCAGAATATGAAATTTTTTTTTAGCTATAGAGAAATTCATTTTAGAAATTTGTTGATTCATATATCTAAAGCTATTTTGGTAAAAATGGGACCTATTCATGTTTTAAAATGTTCTAGATAACTTGTTCATTTGGAAAATCATATTGTACCCATTCTCTAAATGATTCATATTTTCTTATGTCATCAAGCGATTTGAAATTAGCAATGCCTAATCGATATTCATTGTTTTCTATACTCTATATTTGTGATTCGATTCGGTTAAAAGTATAGAAATGATGTTCATTACTTCATGCAAATGTTGCTCATCAATGTTTAGTTTATCAGACATATATAGATATTTGTATCCCTTTCATTAAAAGGGCGATGAAGGCGATAGCCTAAGCCCACCTTTAGAGAGATTTATTGGATTATGATAATACCCTCTCCCCTCTTCTTTCCTCTTATTTAATTTTGAGATTAGAGTCTGAAGATAAATGGATTGTTCAGGTGAGATTATATCAAAGTTCATTATACTCATTCCTTTTTTATTTAAATAAATTGTTAAATAGGAAGAAGGAAATCAGATGACTACTCTATTCGATGTTATCGACATGAGTACTGTCTGATTTCAAGGCGGGATGTGGAAATATTATCATGTGTATTATGATATCAGATGATTACTTTAGCATCATCTGATTTCATCCCCATATTGGGGTGGTGTTTGTGGTTGGGCATAGAAGTGTTTGATATTGTTTTCTTTTACTTTATTAGGCTATCCAGCGGCTGGTCTGGACTAATTAATGTTGTTTACCATTTTATGATTGCTATTTTATTAAAAATTCTTCTTTGCTTAACACTTGATTTATTTTTATAAGAATAGAATGGAATTTGCGATTATCTGGTAGCCTCTTCTTCTTTTTTTTTGATAGACTAACACAGTCTTATAGATTTCTGTTAAATTTCTTTAGATATTAGAGTTCCCTCTCGCTGAAAGGGCGATGAAGGCGCTAGCCCAAGCCCATCTCTAGGGGACTTGCTCAGTCCAAATAGCATTCTATTTTCTCAAAAGACTTGCCTAGTCTTTTAGATCCAAATCTTTGGAGACAGGCACTGTCTCATTAATGAATCAACCTGAGTTAACCTCTAGAAGACTATCTCTAGTCTCATAGGTCTTAAATCCTCTTTGTGTATCATTTGGTTTTGGGAGAACACCCTACTCGGCTTGGCTTCATACCCCTATCCTATATGGGTATCTGGTTGCACATTTGTTGCACCCTAGGGCTAGGTAGCTGTCCGGCCCGGCTGGATGTTTTACCTTTGCTAAATATGCACAAGGTCTTCCCTTATTACTTGTGAGTTTTATCTCAGCTTGATAGTCTCACTAGCACCCTTCTTTATCTCTTTTTCTTTTAGGAGACAAGCTGTGTCTCATTAGCATCTCCTTCTTAAGAATCCTATTTTCAGAGTCAGTCCTTAGCCTAGGAGTCTGTCCTTAGCTAGAGAGTCTGTTTTTCTTTCAGGAGTCAGTCCTATCATCATAGGGGTTAGGATTTATCCAACCTCTCATCAAATCTTGTGTTTTTTCTATCCGCTCTTGCAAGGTATAGGATGCTGTCCAACCCTTGTAGAGCTGTGTTTCTGTTCTTTTCCCCCGCAAAGCATAGGATGCTGTCCAACCTTTGCGGGATATCAGGAGTCTGTCTTTCCCTTATGATGATAGGATTTGTCTCCCTTGAAAAAAAAAAAAAAAACACTTAAAAACATCAAAAACATCTAAAACACCAAAAAACTCAAAAATCTTGAGTCATTAGGAGAGTAGTTAGGATTTCTGTTTCGAACTACGTTGGCTTGATCCTCTTTCACGAGGTACGTAGTGCAGCTTGAGATTCTTATCTCAGGTCCAGCCAAACCTTTGTAAATAAATCATTTACCCATTTTAAGAAAAAATACCAAAAATCTTCAAAACCTTGTTTTCAACAAAATCTTCCTCTAGAGTTAGGAGTTTGTCCTAGTTAAAGAGTTTTAGAGTTTTGAGTTTGTCTTTGATGTGTTGTGTGGTTTGTTTGTGTTTGTGTTAGAGTTAGGAGTTTGTCTTAGAGTTATAGGAGCGCCTCCGTCCAGTCAGTTGGCGATTCATATCGCCGAATGATGATTAAGTCTTGGATACGCTAGTGATCCCATTGTTTCCCTTAGGGCGTACAGCCTAGCTACACATAGATTATAGGAACCACCTGCATTAGCTTAGGGCTAACCTGCATTTAGTTAAGGCATATAGGGTGTCCTAAAATCTACAATCCATTGAAATTTAAATAATCACATAAGAAGCTTTAAGAACTAGTCCGGTCTTTTAGATCGAGTCTAGGATAGAAGTCTAGATGTCTTAGGCATCATAGCTTAGAATAGGTGCGAAGAACTACGTTGCCTTGATTCTCGTGGAGGCGGGGATACGTAGGCTTCTTTGGATGAACATCAGATCATCTAAAGACTCGGGCCTAGGTATAGATTAGAGTCTTAGGGTTGTATAGTATCGAGTCATTTTTCTATGTTTTGCAGTATTTTCTTACTTTATTGCGCAGACCTTATACTTTTTTGGTGTGTCGTGCATGTGTTCGTTCATCAGAACTTAGACACCCATTAGGCATGTCACTTATAACCTAGTTATGCTTAGGTGACACATGTTTCTTTTATGTTATCTTGTGTGCCTTTGATTTCATCTCCGAGACATGCATGATTAGATAGACGTCTTCTCGGAGATATTCATTCCCATTCCATATGATTTTCACCCAAAGCCCTTCAAAATTATTAAGTAAATGGCATAAGAGACCAGGTGTTTGCACTTGGGCGGATGAGGTGCTCTTTAGACCTTCCGAATTCGTAACCAGGCACGAACCTTATTTTATATCTCTGGTTATCCGTTGCAACAGAGCATAGTATGGGATCCAGGGCCCATTTGCCTTTTTCCTTGGATGGCGACTTTTCTTTGTTTAAGGTACGCCTCGAATCTGGGCTAGTCCCCGAATCGAGAGGTATCTCACCTTTGTATCGCCACTCATGCTGTGAGGGGCACTTCTTTCGAGAGTTCCTTGGTAGAGCTCTCCATTCACGTGGATGATCCTGAGACTGACTCGCGTGGGGGCACACGTCCTCCACCGCCGCGCCTCTCTCAGATCGGGGTCCACAGCAGTGCGTTTATTTATAAATGCAATAACTTATCTTGTCCTTTATAATTTAAGCAGCTGTCAAGGGTTATTAGGGTACCCAAAAAGCATATCATATACTAATTATAAAAGAAAGGACAAGCTGAATTTGTGTAATTAAAGAGAGGGTGCAAAGAAAGTGAAGTGACATTGTCTCCCCTTTTTTACTTGGGACAGCCCTCACTAGTGCATTAGTGGCTACTGTTTTACACTAGCAAGGGTTGTCCCAAGTAAAATGCTAGTAGCCCCACTACTGTATTAATGGCTACTGTTTTAGAATGCTAGTAGCCAACCCGCACTGTGGCATACTCTCATTTAACCGGTCCTGAATGTAATTTTTTTCATTTTTTTTTAAAAGGGAATTTTTCGGAATTTTTCTTATATTTTACCAAATTTCGGTTCAAAATTTCAGCCTCATTTAAATGATTTTTCCTAAAATTTACCAAATTTCGGACCGAAATTTCGGATTTCGATGGGGTCCGAAATCGGTACCGAAACCGAAATTTAAAACCTTGCCTTCACCGATGATTTTGCTTCTTGTGTCGTCTCTAAAGGTGACATTTTCTTGGTGGCTCATAGTGACGAAGGCGAACTTGATTACGTCTCCCGTCATATGCCTTGACCAACCGCTACCCAAAAACCATCTGTCTTTTGATGGCTTGCCTTTCAAGCATACCTACAAGAGTCAAAAGTCATGTTGAAGCTTTAGGTACCAACTTTTTCTTGGGTCCTTAAGGTTAGCAACATCATAAAGTTCATCTTTTCTAACCCAAACAAAATTATATGCTTTTGATTTCTTAACATTACATGCAAATCTTAAGTGCCCTACTCTGCCACAATAGTGACAAGTAGGAACAAATGAGTAAGAACTAGCATGCATGCGAAAAGAATATTTTACAACCTTATTCTTGAATGAGGCTTCTCTTTTTTAAAATGGTTAGTAAACAAGACCAACTTTTTCTAAAGAGATAAGATTGTTTTTAAGAATTTCATCCAATTTGTTTTTGGCACATGAAAATTTTCTAAATGATAAATCTAGTTCTTTACATTTCAAAATAAGTTTTTCATTTTCCTCTTTCAAGCTCATGTTTTCAAGAATTAATTTGTTAACTTCTTCATTCAAAGCTTTATTCTCCAAAATTATTTTTTCACTTGTGTTGGTTTGTAAATCAAATTTCTTTTTTAAAAATCCAAAATCTCAAGCTATATCAGGCAAGGACTTTTTCATTATTTTGTTTTTGGCAAGTTGCAAATCCAAGTTTTCATGAAGTTTTTCACATGCAATCAACAATTCTTCATTAGAAAATTCATGAGAAATATTATCAAGATCAATTACTTAGGAAATGGAGATGTCATTTGTCACCTCGGCAAGTCCCATGAAGCAAAGGTCATCTTCATCTTTTCCATTTGATTCATTTCCGGATGAAGCACTCCCTTCATCCCAAGCCGCCGCACACAAAGCCATCTTGCCACTTCCTCTATTCTTCTTGTTATTGTCATTGTTGCTGTTGAGAGGGCAATTTGGCAGTATGTGACCGATCTTCTTGCAATTGCAGCATCTCATCTCCTCTTTGCTTGAAGGTCTATTTCTTGCTTGGCTAGAGTTGCCTCCTTTCTTGTACTTGAGAAATTTCTTGAACTTCTTAGTAAAGAGAGCAAGATCATCTTCTTCACTCTCTTCTTCACTCTCAACTCTTGCTTTGAAAGCTATCCCTTTCTTTTTTGTATCTTCTTTTTGTCCGTTTAAAGTTTATCTTCCTTTTAAAATCATTTCAAAAGTTATCAAAGAACCTGTTAAGTCCTCTAAGCCCATTTTTGATACATCTTTTGCCTCTTCAATGGCGGTAACCTTAGGATCCCAATCTTTAGGTAGTGACCTAAGTATTTTAGTAACTAATTCCTTGTTGGACAATTGTTTCCCTAAATATTTCAAACCATTGGTTATGTTTGTGAACCTAGTGTGCGTTTCGGCAATGGTTTCATTAGGGTCCATCATGAAGAGTTCATACTCTCTAAAGAGAAGATTCATCTTTGACTTCTTGACTTGATTTGTCCTTTCATGAGCTACTTTTAGCATATCCCAAATCTCCTTAGCAGTTTCAAGAGTAGAAATTCGGTTGAACTCCTCGGGAGATAAGGCACAAATCAAGGCATTCATGGTTTTAGCATTAATGGTGGATTCTTTCTTTTCATTGTCATTCCATAGTTCCATGTTGATGCTAAGTTCTTTATATCCATTTTTAAATGTTTCTCCATACTTCAAAATCTAAGGATTTTAAAAAGACTCTCATCCTAGCTTTTCAATAGGGATAATTAAAGCTATTGAAGAAGGGAGGTCTAGTAGTGGGGGTTTTGGAACCCATACCATCTTGGTTCCAACTAAACTTGCGTTATGTGATGTGTCTTTTATTCTCCACACAAATTTGTTTGATTTTACAAATCTAAACCTACATTTGGATTTGTAATGTCCATATCTACCACAATAATCACAAGATACAAATGAATTGGTAGATGAACATGATGAACCATAAGAATGCTCACATTCATGTTTATCTTTTTCTTCTTGTAACTTGTTGTTATTTTGGGCAAGTTCTTCATTTTTAATCTTCATCTCATTGATTTCTTCTTTTAGAGCATTTAATTCTTGAGATGAGTTTGTCTGAAGTTCTTCTTCTTTTAATTTCAAATCCTCTATTTCTTTTTCTAATTTCTTAATGTTCTCAATTAGCTCATTTTCTTCGTTCAATAGATCTTGATAATCTTTTTCGGATTCTAGGAACTCATTGGAGATAGAGGCAAAGGGAGTGTTTAAGTTTTTCATTTTTAGAAACTTCAAGGTTGAGATTATTTTTCAATTTTTCACATAATTCTAGAAGTTCGTTTACATTTTGAGATTCAAACACATTTTCACCATTACTATTACTTTCAAAAGCCATAAGACAAGTAGTTTTAAAATTGTTTTCAAGTAAGTCTCAAATTTCTTTTGCATTCTTGCAAGATAAGATTTTATCAAATAAATAGGAAGGTAAAGCACAACATAATGCATTCATGGTTTTAGAGTTTAGGGCAAATAATTTTTTGTCATATTCATTAATTCTTTTAGATTTGCATAAGGTGAAACCATTTTCAATTATTTTATCAAGTCATTGTCTAGACTCTTTAGATAAGACCTCATTTGGATCGACCAAGATCAAAAGTCGGTTCCATCAAAGCTAGAGAGCCTAGATGCCATTAGGTTGCCAATTAGATCTTTCTCTTGAAGGTTTTCAATAGAAAGCCTATGTAAGAGCCTTAGCTCTGATACCAAATGAAATACAAGTGTGGCAACCCAAGAGGGGGGGTGAATTGGTCAATTAAAATTTTTTGCCTTAAATAGAAGGGTGTGTGAGATTAATCCTAAATTATTCTAACCCATGTTCAAATATGTTAATGTTGAAAATGAAGAATGATATATTACCAATTAAATCAATTTAAATCTAACCCTTGTTAATTAAGCAAAACAATGAAATTACGGTTTAGATATTACCAATCACCAAATGAAGAGGGCAAACAAGAGAAGAAGATGTACACCCTCCAAAATTTATAGTGGTTCAATCTATCAGCAAGACCTACTCCACTCTTTCAAGTTTTGCTCCTTGGGTACTCTACTAATGTTAAGATTCTATACGCCGAATTTACAAGCTTTACAAATACCTTCTCCGCCTCCGAGAGGACAAACCCTCTTTGCTCCGGATTCTCTTGCTTAACGGGCTGAATCGGAGACCCTCTTACAATCAAGCTTCTCCTTAAGGCCGAAGCAAAAACCCCTTTCACAACTCCAAGATTCACCTTTCTTACCGGGCCGAATCGGAGACCCTCAATACAATGAAGAACAAAAAGAAAAACTCTCTTAGCCTCTTGATAGGCTTGATAAAAAAATGGTAGCTCTCAAACTCTCCAAAGAAAATAATAAACTGTAGAAGCCCTATGGAGGTCCTCTTGATAAAATGAAGAATGCAAATTCAAATCATGAAAGAGGAATAACCTTTGATTTGAAAGTGTAGGTTCGAAAAGATGTTCAATGATCTTGAAAAAGGTTGTTTAGGTGGGTTTGGATAGTGTATATATAGCCCATTTGAAAATATGACCGTTTGGGGGCAAAACAGTAAATAACTGTGTTAAAAAAGTCAAGCCGCAGAAGCCTCAACGGCTACTTTTCCAGACGGGGGCGGTCGACCGAGGTACGGTAGTCACCCGCCCTTATCGGGCGCACTGTATATTTTTTAAATTTCTAGCCGTCGCGGTCGCCCAGTGAGGGCTATCTGTTTGATTTAAAAATTCAGCTCAAAACTATCCGCGATCAACCGGCCCTATGGCGGTCGCCTGCCCAAACCATGCTGGATTGTTTCTGCTTCAACAAAAACGTATCCGCGGTCGCCCGGGACACCCCCGGTCGACTGGCCCACTTTGTATTTACAAGTGCTGGAATTCCAACTACCTTGCGGTCACCCGGGACACCCCGGTCGACCGGCCCTGTTTAAAATTCCATTTTAACATTTAAAATTCCAAGGTTTTGGGCCATGGTCTTTGAGCTTCAGTCCAAGGTTTTCAAACACATTTTTGAGTGTGTGGATGGTTTTCAAAGATGTAAAAGTTCTTTATGAAAACCATTTGAAAAACCTTTGAAAGTGCATCTACATATAATCAAGATGACTCCAAACACAATCTAAAAAAGTGAAACCTTGAGTCTTCTTGGATTGTCTTGGCTCCTTGGCACTTTCTTGGACATCCTTGACTTGTGAGTGAACTTCTTTAACTTGATATGCTTCTTGTGACTTCCTCCAATCTTCAAAACATGTTGAGAGGTACATGAGGTGCCACCAAGGCAGGTTCATCTCTAAGCTTCTACTTGACACATTGCTAGGCTAGCTTGTGGAATCTTCAACTTGAGCTTCTTAACTTGAACATCTTCCAATGATGATGTCTTCAATGTATGTGCAAGCTCTTCTTGGTTCATTTTGTGCATGTTGATCCTCAAGCCATGAGTTGTGATGAGTTGTGCAATGGCAATATGACATGTGAAATTCCTGTATAGGGAACAACACTTCAAAGCAACACATTAGTCCGTAAATGCTAATCAATTTGGGTTTGCTAGCATCAAAACAACAAGGAAAAGGTGAATGATTGAACCCATGGGAACCCTTGGGCTTACACAAGAAGAGTGGGTACGATGATAGGATTGCGCACTGAACATGATAGCACTAGAATAGCCTGTGGACAGAAGTTTATAAGGCTATTCTACTAGACAGGACACTTTACATGTCCTTAGACCTTATGGGTCATATTGGTTTGTGGGCCCGACCTAGATTCTTGGTCTATCTAACCATTGTCCTTCTATGTGTCATCGGAGGGTAGTACTAGAGTCATGGACAAACCCACAAGGCTAATAGGGATACCCGACATGGAATTCTCCGCCCCTATTTAAGGGGATATCATCTACAGTTTCGGTCAGAGAAGTAGGCCTATAAAATAGCTTGGCCATGCAGATTTGCTACATGGTTTATCAAATGTTTTATTAAATGGAGATGATAAATTTGCACCCTCTATAGGATGATTCGCACCCCATATAACATGAATTGTGGCAAACTTCTAACACTTTTTGACGTCAAATAATGTTATAAGTGGTGTGAATCATCCTCTAGTGGGTGGGAATATATCATCACCCTTTATTAAAACATGTTTTTATATGATTTTGCAAATGCATTTGCGAGCCCTAACTGCTTGACTGGAAGGTATAACATGAGTGGGTCCAAGGGGAAGTAGTTGTCCACCCCCTGTAGGACGCAAGTTAGTAGTGAGGAATAGAGAAAGGACTTGCACATATTAGATGTGATTAGGAGTATGATGATTTGACGGTCATCTTCATGTTATGTCTCGATGGAGGCCACTGATTCAATGCTATTGTAGTTGTTAACTACGGAGCAAGATTGCAGTGGGGCTCATAATTGGGTTCGATCGACCATCGGATCCCTGCAATGATCTGACTCACAAGTCGAATGATCTATTTATATCCTTTAGATAAGGGTCCTGCATTTACTAGATTGCACTAACAGACTCGTTTTGTCGCATTTGATGCGAGGGAAAAGATTTATGTAGTTCCTTTGGTGTACACGCCGTAGGACGCATTTGGAGTATCCAAAGAGTTAATTTTTAACTTAGGGGTATTTGAAAAATTATAGAAAATTATTGATGGAGCTTTTATCCCATTGTATCGGAGGAAATAAGTTTATTTAATTAGAAAATTTTAATAACAAGCTTATGGACTCGTTTTACTAAAATAGTTTATATATCCCTTCAACACAACATAGGTCATCGAAAGGATCCCGAACAACCTACCATAGCACAAAAGCTAGGATCTTTAAGAAAATGGATTCCTATTCGAAGAGTGCATAACCGCATGGATAAACTCACACCAAACCTTCAATTTTGGATCCAATTCAGGTTTTTCCTTGGGAGGTATCGGGAAGGAATTGGAATGGAATAATATTGATTCATACAGAAGAAAATGTTCTCTATTGATTCAAACAATGTACCTAGGGGATAGGGATAGAAGAAGAGGAAAAAATGCATGGACTCTCAGTGGACATTATGCACTTATTACACAACAACCCCTTAGAACTTTCTAACCTCTAGGCCAAAAGGAGTGTGTAAGTACTCGTTTCGAACAAATTTGAAGGGGCTACAACTTTTTGGTTTATGCTTTTCCAGATTTGGCCATCTAATTGTCCAAAAATGAAGTCGAAAATTGGCCAGCAATTTTGCAGCAAGAAAGTGGAAAAGGAGAGAATATATGAGAGATTTTAGGAGATTTTTTTGGAATTTGATTTGAGCCAATTGGGAACGTTTTTCAAAAGAGAAAAATGTGTTTTCAATTGTGGGAAGCAAGTCCAAATTAGTATTAAAGATTTTCAATTAAATCTTATTCTATTTAGTGAAAAAGATAAAAAGCTAGTTTTCTGAATTAGCTAGTTTTAAGGAGAATTAATTAGAAACTTTAAAGGAGGAAAGAAAAACTATATAAACACACATGAGAATATTTTCTACAGATCTTTGGCTAGGAAAAACGTTCTCTCCTCCTTGGGAGAACGTCCAAAATTTCTCCTCTCTTCTCTCTCTTCTAGTTCTTTACTTTCTAGTTCAATATCATTGCAAAACTGAAAGCTCTATCAAGAAAAATCAAATTTCCATCCAAGAGTGCTGATATAGATCAGTACATATGTTTGAAGAAAAATTCTTCAATTTTCCTATGCACAATTTGAAAGAATCCATCGGTTCAACTTGTGGGTCCGCGATGATCGGATCGTTCGTGGCCATTCGAGGAGTAGATCAAGCAGAGGCTGATATTATGGTCAGTCACAAAGGTATTTTTATGTCTTATATTTTTATTTGAATCACCATCAGATCATCTATACCCTAGGTTCCTGGGTTAACAGGCAAAATCGACAAGAAAAGTTTTGTTCTATACGATTTCTAGTTCCATTGCGCATAGTAATTTCGCCTAGGGGTGTAAACCCTTCCAACAAGTGGTATTATAGTTAACTAGGAAATAGATTAGGGAGTTAACGACCAAAGATAGATCATGCGATTACCCGTTGTGAGCCCGAACGTTTATCCTGGCTATCTGATGTTCCTAACCTATTGTGCGATTTAATAGACATAGGGACTGTTGTGCAAAGATTAGTGGAAACGATCTGTTTACTAGAATTTTTGTATTGATTTGTTTACATGGCTAGAAAATAGACTCGAATAGGATTTCATCGCATCAAGAATCATCAAAATCCGATAAACGGATTGTGAGATATGAACTTTTCAAGTTGTGCCAAAAACAAATTTTTTTGCTGCTAGAATAAAGGGATGTTTTCCGTTCAATCCCAAAACGGTTTGGGAAGTTTCTAACCCAGGTATAAACCTTCCAAACAATGATTTGAGATATTTGTAGTATGATCAGAACCTTGGTTGGTCGTCTGAATAATTAATTCCCACTTAGGTTATTCAAATGATCATGTTATCCGGATCAGTCCTCGGTACAGGACTGTTTTTGGATTTTTCGCATCCAAATGATTTTATTATCGCATAAAATTTTGTGTAATAGTTTGAAACAAGTTAAGAAGTGTTTTTATTAAGTTTTTCATGAAAATTAGTTTAGCGCTTTTTCTTTAACCTACAGGTTTGATCTCACTTGATTGTCATTTTTGAAATGGTTTGAAATTCATGTGAAGATCAAACCAAGATCCTAATAAGAAATTAATCTAATGAAGACTTTTTGTGGGACTCGATCCAGCGAGGGGCCTGGGGCACGAGCCGCCACGCTATCTCTTGGTCTCTCGTACCCACGCGATTGACGTGTGCCGTTTATTATTGATTTAATTCGTCTTTTCCGTGAACTTGGAATTACTAAAGCAATCCGAACTCCACGTAAAAGAGAATGACAGAGTCGCCACCTAGATGAGGGATCTAGGACCCGTAAATGACCAAAAATCTAGATTCGCTACCTGATTACGAGAATGGAAAGTATGGGGAGTTACCACCACGAGCACCATTCTTGCCCGATAATCCGGTCTTCAATTCCAAAAGTTAACTCTCTTGAATTTCTTTTAAATGACTCATTTAACTCTTTATTAATATGCGAACTATATGACATGCATCCTGAAATCTAATTTCAATGTATTTCCTAATGTGTATCTTGATTTTTCTTGATTTATTTGGATTCAATCTAAGTGAATGTTCTCATAAAATTCTAATTTCATGGAAAGTCCTAAATATTTTAATTAATTTAGTTAAGAATTCATAAAAAACTAATATACAAAATCCCACCATTTGTAGTGGGCCGACTCGTGCTTGGTATGCCATTCAAAGCATCCAAAGCTGCCTACGTATCCAAGCCTCACTAGAATCAGAGTCGATCGTAGTTCGGTGCCTAAACTAAGCTATATGCCTAGACACCAATCTAGACTGAAATGACTGTTTCAACAGTTTAAGAGAGATTATTTAGTTCAAGTTGAGTAGATTTTATTATCTTAGGACTCTATCTAAGATGCTATATGGTCCTATTTAAGTGCAAAACATCCCTTAGACTAATGCAGGTGAACCTACATCATAGGTAACTAGGCTTGTCCTATGGGAAAATTGGGTTAACTAGTGTAACTAGATCTATGGCACGGTTGCTATCCGTAGCAAACGGCCGTGATGAGGCTAGACTCCTAACTCTAGGACTCCCTAAAGCCTAGGACACGACGTGACGTAAGTGTTCCTAAGGGCTCCTAAAGGGTTCCTACGATGAGAAACCGTAATCCAACGGTTCGAAAGACGTCAAGTTAATCCAGTTCGCTTGAATTAATAATTTTCGATTCTTTAAAAGCTTTCGATTCCTAAGATCTAAGTATTATCAAAGGCTCTAGGGCTTGTACTTTCGACCCTTGTATAATTCAACACGTAAGTTATAGTATATTATTGCCTGGCATGTTTCTCAAGATTTCCGTGGACAGTGAACCTCAGAGCCAACAACAGACTATAATTTACACACTCCAATTATGCAGGATCGATCGCAATTAGCATACGATTATGATTGCGATCTCGGCAGTTAAATTGTCACAGCATAGCCAATTTACAAAGGCAATCTATGAACCCTAAGGTTTCTGTTTCAAACAAGTTAGGGATTGAATTCATGATGAAAATTTAAGGTCTTTTGAAGATTTTTACTGACTTTTGTGTTGATTTGCTATTAAGTTGTGATTTATTAACATTATGACCAGATTGCTCGGATTACACAGAAACCCTAAGCAATCAAACTCCAAATCAGTTGAGAATTTTCCCGTAACAAGATATGAATGATTATAGTTTATCGAAAGCGTTTCCTGAATTTTAATTTAGATGTACTACCAATTTCCTATTTTCCAAGATTCAGGTCAGAATGTAGATTAACAAAGCAACTCATAGCATATGAATCTCAAATCAAGTCAAACTTTTACAGTATATATATAATCATGATAGTAAACGACGGTAAAAATTTCATGGATTTGTATTATAATTTGACATCAATTAAAATTCACACAAAAATCGGACATATCAAAGAAAAAAAGAAAGAAGATCAATATTTATATGGAGGAAAATTAATTTTTTGCTAAAATTTTAGATTTTGAAAACTTATAATCTATATTATAACATGAGGAATCCTTACCGTTGATCGCGATCCTTGTCTCTAGGGTTGGTGATCCGAGATATACGCTTTGTACAACCCTTTTATATGCTCAAGAAGACCCAAAGAATGACCTAATAATCCTTGATGTATGATATGTTAAAGAAGAAGAAGGAAGAATTCAAGAACCCTTTGTGTAGAGCACTTGAGAGAGATGAACCAAACACACTTAGAGAAAGTGAGGGTTTTTCTTTTCTTGGAGAGAGAGGTGGACGAATTTTTCAGCTCCTTACTAAGGTTGTTTCTTCCTACTTTTATACAAAAAGCTAGGGTTAAGAGAGAAATAATAGTTTCCCATGTGAGAGCTCCCATCTTTGGTTTGTTTCCAATTTCTCCTCTTGCTTTCTTTCTTTCTTGTTTTCAAATTGGATTTGATTCCAATCTTAATTTCTTGTCAATCAAGACATGCTATTCCCATTCCACATTGCTTCTTTGAAAAAAAATCTTTTTAAGCACTCATTCTTCTTTTCCTTCTTTTTATTCTTTTATTTTTCTTTTAACAAATATGATGTCACCATTGTGACATCATCAAGGTTGGGCGCCCAACTCATGTGAGTCAGCCATGTGGGGAGCCCACCATGGTGGTCGACCCACATGGGTGAATCCACATGAGCTCCATCATTGCGGGCTTTAGCTCAATGGGTCATTTCACACGCATTTCGGGTTTTTCCATAAAAATTCAATAAAATCTTTTTAAATTCAACATTCTATATATGGACCCAACCGATTTGACATTTATGGTGCATCTCTAACACATGATCGAATCATCTTTTTTTCGGACCAAAATGCCCCTATTTGACCGTTAGACATCCAAATGTAACCAAAATACCCTCAAATTGGTTCACCCATAAAGGGAAAAATTAAAAACGGAAAGTCTTTGTGGCCAAACTTCAAAAATAGAAACTTTTAAAGTTGGGTCCTTTCGGTGAGCAATATCAAACATCATTTGATATCCCTTGAAAATACCCAAAACACCCTTAACATTCATAATTTCCAAATTAAGTGAAACCCCTGAGAAATTCTAAATTTAGCAGGTTTTCCAAAATTCAGGAAATCATTCATAATCTCTCAGACATATTTCGGGGATCAAAAGAATCACACAGGAAAAAACCAAATTACCCCGAGATGCAAGAATTTGGGGAGACTAAGGAAAACCCTGAGAAATTCCAAAACTAGCGGATTTCCGAAAATTTATGAACGGACTCAAGATTTCTTAGACATAACTTAGGGACATAATATGACATATTAGAAATGACGAAAATATCGCCGAAGTGCAAGACTAAGAGAAAATCTTGAGAGATCTAAATTCAGCAAGTTTCCCAAATCTTACGAAATTACTCCTAATTCATCAGCCATACCCTCAAGATGATTTTGGATATATGAGAAATTATTAAAATATCCATAAGATGATGAAAATGTGGAAGCCCCATGAGTTTCTAAAAATAGCAGGTTCCCTAAAACACTTGAGATTTTCAAGGATTTTTCAGTCATACTTTAGAGATAGTCTCAGGCACACTAGAAATGACCAACACAACCCCCAATGTACCCAATTTGGGGAAAAACTGAGAGAGTTTCTAAAAATAGCAACTTTTTCAAAATTTGTAAAATCACTCAAAATTTCTCAAATACAACTCAGGGGTCAAACAGGACACATCGGGAATGACTAAAATACCCCTGTAGTGCAAAAAATGGCAACAATGAGGGAAACCCTAAAAATTCTAAAAATAGCAGTTTTTTTCACTTGCTTGAAAACTCGAACTTTCATCTTTTAGATACCATTGGAACACCCTAGAAACCTTTAGGATCGCGAATCAACTTCAGAATTCCTTCAATGAGGCGAAATCTACCCTAAAATGCACAGATGCCTAATACTAGGTGGAATACGGACTCGAAACTTGACAAACTACCGAATCTTTTACTTTTTTAAGGTGTAGTAAAATGGGAGTGTCTACACTTTTGTAGAGTCGCCACCTAGGAATTGGGCCTAGGTCCCTTCAATTAACTCTGTTTAAGGCTTTGGTCTCATCGAGATTCTAGGATGTACTAGGTTACGCGAGTGGAAGGTGTTAGGCACCACTCACGCCCAGGTAAACCTGGTCTTAAGAATCAGATCTTGCGAAAGTTCTAAAGATTTCACTAGCTTAGTTTTCTCTTCTGAAATTTCATATGAAATTATGTATGTTCTGTAATTTCGTACAAAGTAATCACAATTTTCGTATGAAATTTCATTTTGAATTAAATTTTGAAGAAACCTAAAAGTATTGACATTTCGTATGTGTTTGGAATTATTTTCGTACAAACAATTTTGTACGAAAATAGGTTGGAAATTCATACGAAATTCCAGTTCTTCAGAAGTTCTTGTTTAATTCTCTGAATTTTTCGAGATCCAAACTTTAGTGATGTTAGAGGAGTTATTAGAAACCTAATTCTAATAAATTTCCTATTGGATCTCTCTAGAAATCAAATTGTATTGAATTCCTTTGAAACAATTTGAAAATGAAGGAAGAATTCTCCATAATTGACAAATTCTCATTGAATTTCCATAGGATTCAAATTCTAAGACCTTATTCTTAAAGTCCTACCCTAGATCTAACACATTTGAGGTGAAGTAATTCTCTAGATCTAGATCTTCACCTAGATCTAGATTATTTTAACTTTGAAACACAATTGAAATGAAATTCAAACCTGTTTTAAGGTCAAAATAGTTGAAGATGAATGGTGAAATCGACGAAGCTTTAACGAGAACTCTGACGGTGCTCCGATTCCTCAATCAATCTTCACGGATGATTCAGCGGAAGATTTGAGAAAGGAGATCGGATAAGGCCTTTAGAACCTTAGTCTCCTTTGAAATTCTTCCGTCGAATTGTTGGTCAGATTCCGACGAGCTTTGGCAAGTGTTTCCTTTTTGGAAATTTTGGAGGGAAAATTTAGAGGCAAAAGATCACTCCAAAATTCCAACGGTTTTTCTCACCCAAAATTTTTCTTTTTCTAAATTTTAGAACTAGGGCTTGTTTATGGGCATAAGTGGGAAGGAAAATTCCCGCACAAATTTTGAAAAGTGGTTACAAATCTGATTTTTGTACGATCTAAATTTCGTATATGGATTTCCTATGGTTTGGAAATTTCATCCAAGTTCTAGAAGTTCATACATTTTTAAATTAACGAAAAAAAATTTGTATGTATTTAAACATATGAAATCAAGTTTGTACACATAAATGTACAAAATTTCAGAAAAAGGCTTGACGGAGCTCAGAAACTAGCTGTTTTCTTGTTGTGGGCTCGATCTCAGGTATGCAAGCTCAGGGCTATGGTTGCAAACTGAATGGGTCAAACTTTATGACGGGTTTGAATGATATTTGGGATCAAGCAAAGGTTTTTGTGCAAGAATTCTTCCCACTCTTTACATCTATAATAGATCATAGTTCCATTTTTCAGGAAAACACCAACAAAAATTCTCTGGTCCTCAATGTGAAGACACTATACCACAAGGGTAAGTATAAATCCCCTAACATGGATTCATCATTGGAATCATCATCGCGCTGCAAAACTATTATTAATCCGATCTTGAAAAAATGGGGTGTCTACAGATGCTCTTCTTTGGTAGAGGATGTGAAGTATAAGAATGGCAAAGCAAAAGAGATAATGACATTTTGAAAAGTCAGGATTGATAATGAAGAACAAGTTCCTTCGATCCTTGGATGTCCCTCACCAAGAGAATCTTGCCGTCAGGTCCTTGAATGGAAATCTCTCGCTGACAAGTTTTGAAAATGATTTTTAAAGCATGGTGAATGGTCGGTTCATAGGATGTAGAAATCCTCACCGAATTTTTTTTAAATATGAAAGAAAATGCGTTTGAGTCCTCGGATGTGAAAATCCTCACCAAATCGGGTCCTGTGACAAGAAAGTCCTCGCCAAATTTTTTTGAATATATGAAAGAAAGTGCGGTCTGGTCCTAGGATGTGGAAATCCTCACCGAATCGGGTCTGGGACATGAAAGTCCTCACCGAAAAATTTTGAAAATATGAAAGAATTTGCAGGTGAATATAGAATTTTGACATAATGAGGTGTCTTTATAACACCCTGAGCAAGGTTTGAAAGCTTAGAATATCTTTTCGTCATTTAGCGCAAGATATTCATCTTGATATGCTTTGTTAGAACTGCCCTCTCAACAATCAAAGAAAAGATATAAGGAAAGCTATCCCCGAAGAAAATAAGAAAATGCCCTCTCGGCGATCAGAAGAAAGATATGGGGAAAACTATCCCCAAAGGAAAATAAGAAAATGCCCTCTCGGCGATCAGAGAAAAGATATGGGGAAAGCTATCCACGAAAAAAAATATAAGAAAATGCCCTCTCGGCGATCAGGGAAAAGATATGGGGAAAGTTATCACGGAAGGAAAATAAGAAATGCCATCTCGGCGATCGGAGAAAAGATATGGGGCTTTCCCCGAAGAAAAATAAGAAAATGCCCTCTCGATCGGAGAAAAGATATGGGGAAAGCTATCCCGGAAGAGAATAAGAAAATGCCCTCTCGGCTATCAGAGAAGAATTATGGGGAAAGCTATCCCCGAAGGAAATAATAAAATGCCCTCTCGGTGACCAGAGAAAGAAAATATGGGGAAAGCTATCCCCGAAGAGAATAAGAAAATTGCTCCCTACTGGGGATAAGGATTTGCAATTGTAAAGATCCTAGGAAAGCTATCATACAAGAAAATCAAGAATTTACTTCTGAACCAGACAAATTCTCAAATCTTTTTAGATAAGAACCTTGGAAAGCTATCCTAAGCAAGTCATAAGGAAAGGTCATGCCTTTAGAATATCGGAACATCTCATTTTAGAAAAGAAATTTTGGAAATACTTCTATTTCACAAGCCTTTTTTCATACAACTGTAATTTCGTACGTTTTTTGAAATTTCACGCGATTTCAAATTCGTATGAAGTTCAAATTCATATGAAATTCCAGCGAGAATCTCTCGTGACGGTTTTAAAAATGCTTTTCTCATTTCATTCGTGATTTTCATGAAACGGTTGAGCTTCCTCACGAGAGAAATACCCAAACGATCATTTTTTCGATTTCAAAAGATATTCATGGCTCCACGAGCGCCAAATCCACGGCGAAGGCGGAGAGAAGAAGACGATCCCACTGACGAAGCAGGAAGAGAGAAAGAGACACCGATTTTGGATCCCAACCATCCCGTAGCTCGATAGTACGGCGGGACTCTCCTCACATACACGGACAAGCAACTGTCAAACTGCGCGAGGCTTGGATTGGTGAGCTCTTCGCCCCTTTTTGTTTCGAAAAAATCGATTCTTGTTTTAGAAATTCTTTGATATCTTTCCATTTTGCTCATTCTTGGGGTGTTTTGGGTGCAAATGTTTGCGATGGAGTGTTTTATTCATGTTTATGAACGTTTTCTCCTTAATTTCTTTGAATTTCTCTTGATTTTTTCTGAAAAATCAAATTTTAGTACAAAACGGAGAAAAGTTTCAGGATTTCTGACTTTTCGTACATTTTTTATTTGTAAGAAATTTCATTTCATACGACTCAAAAACTACGAAAAGTCAGCAAGCTTGCTGAAAAAACTAGTTTGTGTGAATTTTTTGCAAATTTCAATATTTCTGATTTCTCTTCTTCTGTCTTTTCCATGCCGGAACCTTTCAGGAAGGGTCAGTGGAATGCCTTAGCTATGATGACTTCCCCTCTCAGGCTACCTCATACTGGTTGTATGAGCTAATAAGCTTTGAGGGACGGAATGCATATATAGATTTGGGCTGAATTCCATTTATGTATCTTCTCGTTCAATTTTCCTTTGGTCTTTCTTGTTCATCATATTTAACTGTCCTTTCGGAGGACAAGGCTACTGGAGGTTTTTCGACAGATGTATTGCTTGATACTGATCATTTTGATATACAAGACAATACTTTGGTTTATGTGTTCTTATTTGTCCATTAATCGTTAGTACTTTTGTTTTATTCCAGAGCATTTGCACATATTGATTATCATAGTTAGATAAACAAATTGTAAAGAATGCCCTTAGTGTGAATGCTTCCTAACAAGGAAAAACAAAGCAGAGCAAAACAAATTAGCTCAAAACAAAGAAATTTCATTGCAATGTCTTGAGGAAAGTACAAGGGTTCTTCAAATACTGAACATGATCAGTATTGCGTCGTTTGACACGTTTGCCTTTGAAAAGTCGCCCCGTTACATGACCACCTTAGCTTTGGGTCTTGACTGAAAGACTAGGGAAATGAATTCTGAAGATCAATGAATGAATGGACTCCAAGTTTCTTCTGGAATCAACACATTTTAGTTCATTGATTGGGTGAGGTCTGGCCTCTCAGAAGAGATCTCAAATGTTGTTCCACATTGAGAGTTACTCTCTTCCTTCCATTTTTAGTCATGGTTATTATCCATTTCTGATTGTTCAGTCTTAATGCCCCTGCTTTGATAACATTAAAGAAAGTCTTTGATAATCGAATGAAGAGATATCTTTGGTTTCACCATCTTTTGACCTTTTCAAGGAGAAGTCTTTGCCAGTGACCAAATCGCCTTCTTTAGGTTTTTGATTTGGCGGACTGTATGCCTTTTCTTTTGCCTGAACTGCCTTTTTGGTTTTTCAGTTCAACAGGCGTGAAATGACCCTAACTTTTGCCTAGACCGCGCTTTCGAGTAGGGCTTATAGGTTGGGTAGGGCTTAGAAAGAAACGACTTAAGCTTGAGTTTTCAAAAGTGTGATTGCACCTGGATAAACCATGCTGCCTACGTACCCCCATTTTAGTTTTTCAAACTTGAAGGTTTCACCTCTTTTCAAGGTTCAAACGGCCAAGCAAGGCCTTCCGGTATCTCAGGCATAATATTTTTTGAGTTGGTCTATGTTTGTTGGCTCTATCAAATTTTCTCCATTTTTATCAATCAGTCTGACGGCTCTCCCAGGCAAGACTTCTTCTATGATGTAAGGGCCTGCCCAGTTTGGTTTAATTTTCCTTTGGGACCAAATATTGGGCTCTGCATTTTTTGAGCACCATGTCTCCCTTCTTCAAGTTCCTGGTGCGGCCCTTTTAGTTATAAGTCCTTTCTATTCGGCGCTGTGAAATGCAAGTGTGGCAACCCAAGAGGGGGGTGAATTGGTCAATTAAAAAATCTTTGGCTTAATTAGGTGGATTATTAAAATTAATTTACTAATTAAGCAATTATTAATCTCAAATAAGCAAGATAATGAAAGCTGGGGTTTAGATATTGCTATCATGCATTTACTAACCCTTGTTCAATTAAAACATAAACACTTAAGAGGGTTAGAGGTTACCAAGCACCAAGTGAGAAGGAGGAGAGAAGGGAAGGCACACCACAATGAGGAGACACAAGATTTTTATAGTGGTTCGGTCTATCAACAAGACATACTCCAATCTTTCAAGTTTAGCTCCTTGGGTACTCCACTAGTGTTGAGATTTTAAGCCTAATCTCCAAGCTTTACAACTCTTTCTTCATCTCCAAGGGAACAAACCCTCTTCGCTCCGGATTCTCCTTTCTTAACAGGCCGAATCGAAGACCCTCTTACAATCAAGCTTCTCCTTAAGGCCGAAGCGAAAACCCCTTACAACTCCAAGATTGACCTTTCTTATCGGGCCGAATCAGAGACTCTCAATACAAATGAAGAACAAATAGAAAAACTCTCAAGCCTCTTGATAGGCAGATTACAAAACTATAAGCTTACAATCACTCCAAAAGATAAGCAAAGTAAAGCCCTATGGAGGTCCTCTTGATGAATGTAAAAGCACAAATCAAAGCATGAAAAGGGAAACTAAAGAACCTTTAGATTTGAAAGTTTTTGGCTTGATATATTTGAAAATGAAGTGCCAAAAGGTTGCTTAGTTGGTCTAGGATAGGGTATAAATAGCCCAACAAGAAATATGACCGTTTGGGAGTAAAATAGTAATAAAGTGGGTTGAAAAAGTCAACCTGCGCAAGCCCCAACGGCTACTTTTCGATACCGAAGCGGTCGACCGAGGTGTCGCGGTCGCCCGCTCTATCAGGCGCTCTCTTTGTTTATTTTCAAATTTCAAACCGTCGCGGTCGACCAAGTCATGGCAGTCGCCCGGCGAGAGCTACCTAGACTTTTTATTTTTGTCCAGGTCCTATCCGCGGTCGCCCGGCCCTATGGCGGTCGACCGACCCGACCATGATGGATTGTTTCTAGGTTTCCAGAAACACATCCACGGTCGCCCGGGAAGCCCTGGTCGACCGGCCCGCTAAAATCCGGTAGGTGCTGGATTTCCAGCCACCTTACCGCGGTCACCCGGGGAACCCCGGTCGACCGACCCTGTTTGAAAATTGAGTTTTAAATATAAAATCTAAGGGACTTTGGGCCATGGTCTTTGGGCTTTTGTCCAAGGTTTTCAAACATGTTTTGAAGAGTGGGGATGGTTTCTAAAGATGTCAAATTTGTTTTAAGAAAACCATTTTGAAAACATTTGAAAGTGCAAATATACATTTAAAACAAGAAGACTCCAAATACAATCTAAAAAGATAAAACCTTGAGTCTTCTTGGATTGCTTGGCTCCTCCGCACTTTCTTGGACATCTCTGACTTGCGAGTGAACTCTTTGACTTGCTTTGGCTCTTATGACTTCCTCCATTCTTTGAACATCTTCAATGGTCCATGAGAAGGTCACCAATGCTAGTTCAACTCCAAGCTTCTACTGGCACTTGCTAGGCATGCTTGTGGGATCTTCATCTTGAGCTTCTTGACTTGAACATCTTCCAATGATGTCTTCAATGTATGTGCAAGCTCTTTGGTTCCATTGCATCTTGATCCTCAAGCCATGTGTTGAGATGAGTTGTGTAATGGCGATATGACATGTGAAATTCTTGTATAATGCACAACACCTCAAAGCAACACATTAGTCCATAAATGCTAATCAATTCGGGTTTGCTAGCACCAAAACAAGAAGGTAAGGTGAATGATTGAACCCATGGGAACCCTTGGGCTTACACGCTGATATCCTTGTACATGGTACAAAGCTCTTAACCTCTTCTCATCAATCATGTGTAGCTCTTGGTATCGAGCCTCGGCCCAATCCTTTTCAGGTAAACTACTTTCCATCAGTATTCTGAGTGAAGGAATTTTCAACTTTACTAGTAAAACTGCTTCCATTCCATATGCCAGGGAATACAGAGTGGCTCTTGTGGAAGATCAAATTGAAGTCATGTACGCCCAAAGCACATATGGGATCTTACTTGACCAATCTTTGTATGTCTTGGTCATCTTGCTGACAATGGACTTAATATTTTGTTTACAGCTTCTACCGCTCCATTAGTCTAACGTTGGTAAGGAGACGACTTATGATGCTTGATCTGGAATTCTTCGCATAAGGAAGTCACGTCCTTCTTGAAGTGTGAACCATTGTCAGTGATAATTTCATGGGGTACTCCATATTGACAACTGACGTTTGTCCAAATGAACTTAGCAACCGATGCAGAAGACAGAGAAGCATATGATTGAGCTTCTATCCACTTCGTGAAATAGTCTATGGCTACTACGATATAGTCATGCCCACTGGAGGCGTTTGGTGGGATCTTCCCAATTATATCGATCCCTCAAATCGAAAATGGCCAAGGAGAAGTGAGCAAGTGCAATTCTGAGTGTGGTATATGTATCAAGTTGCCATAGATTGGACATTGAAGATATTTCTTCACAAAAGTGAAACAATCTGCCTCTAGAGTAGACCAGTCATATCCGAGTCTTAGGATTTTCCTTACTAACATCTTTCCATTCATATGAGGTCTGCAAACCTCTTCATGGATCTCTTTCAGGATTTCAGATGCTTTCTTTTCATCAACACAAATGAGCTGAATCCCATCAAATGACCTTCTATACAGATCTTCTCCAAAGATGACATAATTGGCAGATATTCTTTGCAGGGCTCTTCTTTCCTTTCTGGAAGCTTGAGGAGGATGCCCCTTGCCTGAGATGATATTTTTAATGTCGAAATGCCATGGCTGTCCTACTGAACATTTGGCTGCTATTTCGATATCATTTACATGAGCTCGGGTCCATTGTTGTTTGATGGAAATGGGCCGAATTTGAATTCCATACTGGATATCAATCATGGATGCTACGGTAGCTAAGGCGTCAGCAAAACTGTTCTTTGCTCTGGGCAAATATGTGAAATTGATTCTCCGAAATCTCTTCATCAAGCTTTTGAGATAAGTATGATAAGGTATGAGTTTATCATTCTTAGTTTTCCAATTTCCCTTGGTTTGACAGATAATCAAAGTTGAATCTTCAAATACCTCAGTATCAGATATATTCAGAATCAAAGTAGCTTCTAGTCCAGCTATACAAGCTTCATATTCTGCAATGTTGTTTGTACATTGAAATTGTAATTTTATGGAAATAGGAACATGTTCTTCTCATTGTGAGACCAATAGTGCTCCTATTCCATTCCCATGCACATTGCATGCTCCATCGAAGTACATTGTCCAGGTAGTGCTTTCTAAATCTTCGCTTATCATAAGAATCCCTTTATCTGAAAATTCTATTTCCAAAATACCAGACCTAAGGACCATTCCAGAAATTGATGTTGGCATGAAAGCTAATTATGTATTAAAAGAAGTTGATAACCTCTTCAAAAGTAAGGGAAAGAAGCTATCAGATTATGATTTGCCGAAGTTGTTAAAAGAATGCAAATCGGATGCTATGCTGCTAAAAGAAATATTTGAAGAATAATCTATCGTGATGCCAACTGAAGATGTAGAAGCAATTTCACAGTTGAACATTGATCAAAATTATGCTTTTGAAATAATAATGCAACGTTTTCGTCATGGTAAACATGGCACTTTTTCCATTGATGGACCTGGTGGAACCGGGAAGACATTTTTATACAAAGCATTGCTTGCTAAAATTAGAGAGTCCAATGATATTGCTCTTGCGACAACTACTTCTGGTATTGCAGCTGCCATCATTCCAGGTGGTCGTACCTCACATTCGCGATTCACGATACCAATTGATATAAAAGTGAATGATGTATGTAGAACAACTAAACAAAGTAGTATGGCAAATTATTAACAAAAGTTGCATTGATTATATGGGATGAAGCATCAATGTCTAAAAAATAAGCAATAGAAGCATTAGACGATACACTTCAAGATATTATGGAATCATCTCTACCATTTGATGGAAAAGTTGTTGTTTTTGGAGCCAGTTTTAGACAAGTTTTTCCAGTTGTATCGCGAGCCACACGAGAAGAAACAATTGATGCAAGTTGGATAAGATCATAATTATAGAACAAGATGGGAATTTTGACACTGAAAAGTAATATGCTAGCAAAAAATGATCATGAGTTCAGTGAATACTCATTACAAATAGGTAATGGCAATGAAGAAACGATTTCTAGTAATCTTGTTCAAATCCCAGTTGATATGTTGATTGAATACGAAGATGGTAAAGATAATAAAAAAACTGATTGATGTGATTTTTCCAGATTTGGATAAGCAAATGTTGAGTAGTGAATTTCTTGCAGAGAGAGGAATATTAACTACAATGAGTGAGTATGTTGATGATTTAAATAAATGTATCATTGGCAGTTGTAAATGAGATGAAGTTACATACTATAGTTATGACAGTGCTACATATGATATGAATGGTTATTATCAAGAAGAATTTCTTAATTTGCCTACCCCAAAGGGATTGGCCCCGCACAAATTAGAGTTGAAAACATATTGTCCTATTATATTGCTTTGGAACTTGGATCCAATAGATAGATTGTGTAATGGAATGAAATTAACTTGCTTAAGTTTCAAGCCCAACGTTATACTTGTTGAAATTTCTTTTGGGTGGCACAAAGGAACAAAGATTTTAATAACAAGAATACCTCTGTGTCCAGCTGAAATAAAGCATATCCATTTCAGTTTAAGCGAAAACAATTTCCAATACCGCTTGCATTTGCAATCACGATCAATAAAGCTCAGGGCCAAACAATTCCTCAAGGCTAGCAATTTAATCTGGAAAACCAGGGATCCGCCCCGCCCTGTTTGGGGCTTGGATTCCCCGATCTAGGCGCGGACAGGGATGGGGATTTAAAAAATTCCCCGAGGCGAGGACGGGGAGGACCTTGGCCTCGCCCCGATTCATTACTAGTACCTTGCATTATAAAAAATAACTTATTTAAAATTTGAAATTTCAAATCTGCCCTTATGCGTATGAGGGAAATGATATCAGCACACATACTTTAATATTTTCAAACTAATCTTGTCTTTTAGTAGTTAAAGATCTATCAAATGATCATTTCATTTCCCAAAGGCTTTCACGAGCCAATTAATGAAGAAAAGACAACTAAGGTTATGCAAATATCATTTTCCATAAAAATATGCTTGTGATATAAGTTTGTCTTATATTCTATATGTAAGCAGTTCTCACATTTCTTAATTCATTGTACGGGAATTTTCTTCCCCCGACGGAGATGGGACAGGGATGGGGATTAGATTTCCCCCACGGGGTGGGGATAGGGATTTCCTGCAATCCCCGAAGCGGGGATGGGGAATTTTCCCTGAGGCAGGGACGGGGACGGGGAATGCAACATCCAGCCCCGCCCCTCCCAGTTGCCGCCCTACAATTCCTTATGTCGAGATATATTTGCCAAAACCAATATTCTCTAATGGCCAACTCTATGTAGCCTTGTCGAGGGTGTATCAGGACATACTACAAAAGTACTTATCAAGCCAACAAGCATGCCAGTGCAATCGACGTATACAAAAAAAATATTGTCTACATGATATGCATATTAAAAAGATGCAACGATTCTTTATTTTCATTGGTAATTTCCTACACAGAACAAATGATTCATATTGTGAATTTTTTTACTACATAGAAATTATTTATATTATGCAGGTAAATATTGGAGAAGGAAAAAGGGAAAGAGATTGCTCAGCCAACTTATCAACTACTAAATACCCAAAATCTAGGCGATTTGAATTGCACACTAAAATGTTTGGTGCTCCAGAAAGGAAAAAATAGATGCTACTGCATTGAAAAAGGATACGGTTCAATATTGAACATCACTTTAATGGATGAGAAGTAAGCATAGTAAGAAAAACATATTAATCTATCTGCTTTATTATTATATTATCATTGAAAAAAAATTATGCCGACATTTACTGAACATAGTAAAAAAACATATTAATCTATGTTCTTTTTATTATTATATTATGATTGAATAAAAAAATATACTGACATTTACTCCCTTGATTTTTTATAGCATACTCAGATATGAGCAGTCTTATTTGCTGAAGGAATGAAGCTATTTAGTGAGAAGTTATAGCAGGGCCAAACGTATTATATATCAAATGGTGCTATAAAGAAATAAGATTATCCATACAATAGTGGACGTTCCATCGAAGTTATCTTCAATAAAAATAATACAATAACTGAGGCAACCATTGACGAACAAATTCCCTTCATAATCACGTTCATTCCATTAAGTGATGATGCTCAGTACCTTGAAGTGCCAACCAAATTTAAAATATATGTAAGTATTTGTCATTTATAAAAAAAACTAACATATGCTTCAATATTTTTTAGACATCATTGCAATTGTAAATAAAGTGGGCCAGGCGTTACATACTACTCAGAAAACAGATGGAACAACAACTACACGCAGACAACTTGAAATCATCAATTCGGAGTACCTAACGATCTCTCATCACACTTCCTATCTCTCGATCTATGCTATTTAGGTTTTCCATTGCGGATTTGATTGTTGCATTGTGCCTATCTACATAGATTACTGTGTCTTATTCAGCACATAAAGTAAACTCATTATGGACTCTTGTCAAAATTTCCTTTGCTTCGCATAGTAAATTAGAGATTTCACATAGTATGTATTTAAAATCCACTACTTTCCAAAAATGACTGTGGGGCTCACTTCGTAAGATGATCCAAACCATTTCCTTCTTCGTCTACAACGTAAATAGATTATACCCCGCTAAAATCTTTCTCCTAATGTTCGACTATTCCGTTCAAATTTCAAGAAATGCTTCTTTATATTTGGTGCTGGATCTAATTTTGCCTTCTACATGTATGACATCTAATGAAGACCTCTGCTTTATTCTTTTACATTGATTTTGTAGAGTGCTTAAGTCACAATTTCAATTAGATTTTAATTTGTTTTATGATTTAATGTATTTCTTTTTCATTTTTTCAGTTAGCAAGTATTTGGGCATTTCGCTTGAATTACTTACATAGGTCCACAAATTTCAAAAGCTGAACAACAGTTTAGAACAGATATAAAAAAAGGATAACAAAAATGAAATGAAAATTGATCATGATCACTAGCTGTAGTGGTCAATAAACAAGGTTTATAAATTTAGAGCTCTCACTCAGAAAGCTCATGAGTTTGACTCAACTCATACTCAATCAAAGTAGTTGATGGAGTCTTCACATATTTAGAAGCATGTATACTCATAACTTATATATTACAAATAACTTATGCTGTATTGAAATCCCTGTTCATGATACATAGATTTCTTTCATCAATTTATACTTGTGTGGATGTTATCAATTCCCCTAACTAAGCTTTTTGGATCTCTTGCCACATTAAATTCCAAGATAATTTATACTTGTGTTGATGTTATAAATTTTCATTACTAAGCTTTTTGGATCTCTTACCACATTAAATTGAATTGTCATTTAAAGTTTAGTAGACCAGCCTACCCAAATCAGACTCTTTGTACAAGTATTGTCTATCAAAATTTCCAAATCCATTACATTCGTTATCTATGAACTATTTGAGAGCATCTTGTTTTAATGCGAAAAACAAATATCAGTGAATGCTACCGTCATTTACAAGGAATGTCGAAAGAACTCAATGTCTTTAGACCGTTGTTTGCTTATCTAAAAATGTGAAAGTGACAAGTCAATTCTTGTGGCTATTATCACATGCAAAAGTGAGTGAAATGGTTTCCCACAAAATAGCGTAGCAAATCCCTACCAATTATGTTCCAAATATACGTAGACAATGTATCTAAAATACTAATTTCTATATTCATTGTAGATGTACACTGCCTGTACAGTTGACATTATGAGGGCGTTTCACAACAGAAGAAGGAGAAATCATATCTAAAAAGGTTGAAGAATATCCCATAATAATTGCAGTGTCAATCGACGCTTAACCATTTCAAGGTAAACATTATGTTCAAATGTGTAGGTCCGTGTGTGTATATCCAAAATCATTATCTAATCATAAAAAAACAAATGAACTAATAATATTGAACAAAAAAAGATATTCTTCACCTGAATGATACTGCTATTAATCCATTTCATTTCACCTTTAAACATAATTTATTACTTTGTAATACAGGAGTAACTCTTTGTACAACTGGAAACACGATGATTGACATTGATCCAGACATAGAAGCAGCTAAACTATAAAAGAAATGGTATTATTACATAATGTATATCAAAATATTATATAGTTTAGAATTGAGGTCTACAAGTCATCAAATGATGATAGAAGAATGCAAAAAATAAGAAAAAGGAGTACCATCATTAAAAGGTTCTTCAAATAAGGTGACTATTGACATAATCATTGATGAAAAAATAAGGCTTGATAAACAGGTAATATAAAATTCTTTAAATTATTAGCATATTATATTCATAAATAAAATATAAATTACCATATATCAAAAAATAATATTTTTCCTAATGCAGAATCAATCTTACAGAATAGAAGGCTAGATTATTGAAGTTAATACTAAGTGTGAATCCAATCTGGGAGGTCGTCCCTTCCACAACCCATGAGGGTTTGTTTGTTTCTATAGCGTTTTCTCTTGTCTTGAATTTGAATTTGAATATGCTTTGCTTTTCTAGTGAATTTGGGATAAAAAAAAATCGAACTTCACAAAAGAAGCTGACCACAGTCGCTACCTATGTTAGGGCCTAGGAGCCATGATTAACTCTGAATGATTGGTCTACGATTTCGAGTTGGGTAAGTTACCTAGTTATAAGAAGGGAAGGTATTAGGCACCATTCTTGCCCGACGAAATTCGGTCTTTACTATTTTAAAAGCTTTAATTGTCTAAATTCTAACTAAATAGGGTAAATGTGTATTTTATTTGAATTGACCTGAGGATTTCTAGTTATTTGGCCGTTCACAATTTAGACTCATGCGGGCCAGAAGTCCATCCTGCATGCTGTTACATGCCTATGTGCCTCTGTGAGTGTTTTTGACATTTTATGACATTGATTACTTAATTTGAGTTAAATTGAGTTGAACTAGCCATTGGTGACACCTCATGTACCTTTCAACCTGCATTGAAGATTGGAGGAAGCCATAAGAGTCAAATCAGTGCAAGAAGTTCACTCACAAGTTTAAGAAGTCCAAGAAAGTGCAAAGGAGCAAAGACATTCCAAAAAGACTCAATGGTATACACTTTTAGGATGTATTTTAGAGTCCTCTTGATTTTATGTTAAATGCACTTTCAATAGGTTTTCAAATAGTTTTCATACTTAACTTTTTATATCTTTGGAACCCATTAACATACCCAAAAATGTGTTTGAAAACCTAGGACTAAAGCCCAAAGACCATGGCCCAAAGCCCCTGATTTTTATAAGTTAAAAAGGAATTTTATACAGGGCCAGTCGACTGGGTGTGTCCCGGGCGACCGCGGAAGCAAGGCTGGAAATTCAGCACTTGCATTCCAATAGCGGGCCGGTCGACCAGGGTAAGTCGGGCGACCGCCATGGGCCAATCGACTGCGGATAGGTTTTTGAGCCTAAATTTCTTGAACAAACAGGTAGCCCTCGTCGAGCGACCGCCATGGGCCCGGTCGACCGCGACTGTATAAAATTTGAAAATAAAAAAGGTAGCCCGATAGGGGCGAACGACCGCGGTGGCTCGATCGACCGCGCCGATCTAGCAAAAGAGCCGTTGGGGCTTGCGCATGTTGACTTTTTCAACCCTGTTTTTTACAGTTTTACCCCCAAAAGGTCATATTTTCAAATGGGCTATATACATCATCTAAACCTATCTAAAAAAGCTTTTGAACATTTTAAAAAGATCAAATCCCATAGTTTTGAGCAAAAAACCTTTATATCAAAAGCTAAATCTCTTTGAACTAATATGTTTACATTCTATCAAGAGGATCTCCATAGGCTTTACATTTGTATCTTTCCTTTGAGTGTTTATGAGCTATCAATCTTTGTATCCGCCTATCAAGAGGCAAAGAGAGTTCTTTCTTTTTATTTCTTCATTGTATTGAGGGTTTTCGATTCGGCCGTTAAGAAAGGAGAATCGTTTGTAAGAGGGAGTGTCCCCTCGCAAGGCTTCGTGCAGAAAGGGTTTGTCCCCTTTGGAGATTGGAGGAGTCGTTTGTACTGCTTAGAGGTCTGCCATTGAAGAACCTCAACTTTAGTGGAGTACCCAATGTGATACACTTGGAAGAGTGGAGTAAGTCTTGTGATAGACCGAACCACTATAAAATCTCATGTTCCTTGTGGATGTTTTCTTTTCTCCTCTGCTTGCACTTGTGGTGATTGGGAAACTTTACCCTTTACTTGTTTTTATGTTTGTTGTTTATTGAACAAGGGTTAGAGCATATAAGCATAAAGTAACATCTAAACCCTAGCTTTCATTATATTGATTATTTGAACAAGGGTTTGACTAAATAATGCTTAATTAGAAAATTAATTTTAATAATCCAACTAATTAAGCCAAGAAATTTTTAATTGACCAATTCACCCCCCCTTTAGGGTTGTCACACTTGCATTTTAGCAATTACCTTAAACATGCAAGAAACAGAAACGAACATCCTAAGCATGCAAATTCTAAACATAACAAGCAAGAAGAGTAGGATGAAAAGCAAGCAACCTAAGCATATGATTTCTAGCAAGAGAGCATAACTACTAGCATGAGAGCATGAGAAATATAATTTCTAATGTTATAGCATGGAAACTAATGTGAGGCTTTCTAAAATTACATGAGATTTCAACTTCCTAAATTTGAAACTTTCCAATTTTTAAAAAATTACTTTCTAAATTTAGGACTTTCTAATCTTGGAAAACCATTTTCTGAATTTAGAACCTTCTAAATTTACAAAGCTACTTTCTAAATTTAGAACTTTTTAATCTTTGAACTCCACTTTCTAAATTTACAAAGCTACTTTCTAAATTTAGAACTTTTTAATTTTCGAACACCACTTTCTGTCGAGAGCCACCCTCCTTGCTACCTCATGTTATGGTGCTGTTGAAACACTACTAAAAAAGGATTCAAGAAATAAAGAGAAAACAGAAAAGAGAGGGGTGACTTTATATACAAGGACTCGAAGAAATCAAAGATTTTATCTTCATAGGCTAGCCATGCTATACGGCTCAGAATGTTGAGCCACCAAGAAGCAGCATGTGCATAAGATGAGTGTTGCAGAGATGTGAATGCTTATATGGACGTGCAGCCACATAAGGTTAAGTAGAATTAAAAATGAAGACATTCGTAAAAAGGTGGGTGTGGCACCAAATGAGAGAGCACCGCTTAAGATGGTTTGGACATATCCAACGAGGCCTTTGGATGCTCCGGTGAGAATAGGAGTAACAAGAGGTAGGGGCAGGCCGAAAACAACTTGGGTAGAAACAGTGAGGAAAGACTTGATAGCTAGGAACATAACAGAGAACATGACCTTGGATAGGATAGAATGGAAAAAAATGATCCACATAGAAGAACCCAACTAGAGCCAGGATTAGAGCCGGATAGATTCCTTTCACCTTCTTCATGAAATTTTTCTAAAGGATTCATTTAGCCGACCCCAACTAGTTTGGGACAAAGGCTTTGTTGAGTTGAGTTGAGTTGACTTTCTAAGTTCAGAAATTTCTTGTTTTAGAAACAACTTTCTAAGTTTAGAACTTTCTAATCTTAGACAATCACTTTCAATATTTAAAATTTTCTTTTCTTGTAAAACCATTTCCTAAATTTAGATTTTTCTAATCTTATAAACCACTTTCTAAGTTTCGAACTTTCTAATCTTAGAAAATACTTCTTATATTCAGAACTTTCTTTTCTTGAAAAATTATTTCCTAAATTTAGAGATTTCTAATCTTGGAAAACCACTTTCTAAATTTGGAACTTTCTAGTTTTAGAAAACTACTTCCTAACTTTAGAACTTTCTAATCTTAGAAAACCACTTCCTAAGTTTAGAACTTTCAATATTAGAAAATCATTTCTGACTGTGTTTCGTAGATGCGTCGTTTTACAAATATTTCTTAATGCATGGTGGTAGTTGGTTTAGGTTTTGATATGAAATTGTTTCCGGGTATGTTTGATTTCAAAGATACATAGATGTTAAAAATGGCATTCTCTGGACCTCAGCTACCAAAATAAATTAGGGCAAAACATCCCCAACATACATATATCTCTCTTCTTTGTTATTTCTAAAGCTATCTGAAACAACCCCAACATAAATTTGGGAAAAACAACCCAGAAGACTATGGCAAAGTTTGGGTGTTGTTGGACTTTTCATGATAGGCAAATCTGTCAGTAGGGACAAGAATTTAAGATATATTGTGAGGAATTTGGTATGGATGTGATTTTGGGCGTCTTTTAGGTGTGGAAATTGCATAAGGTTGATGGTTGTATTATGAGAAACTTTTAGCTTAGAATGGTTGTGTTAGATTGGTTGTAAAACCTCAAGCAAAATCGTTACACGTTGCGGAAGAATAAATCGTATAGAACAAAAATTTTCCTCTAACCCAGGATTCATAGGGACTAATTGATTTTATTGTGATTCAATAAACATAAATATAAATACCTTTATGTATAATAGAACTCGTCTGCTTGATCTACTCCTCGAAAATTCGTCGGCGATCTAATCGACGCGAAACCGCAAGTTGAATCGATGGATTTCTCTTGTTGTATGAAGGATCTTGTGAACAACTCTTTATTCACTTTATAACCTAATCTAAATCAGATTATATAGTGTGAATATGTATTTAGATCAATGGATCTTGGTTGGATGTTTGTCTTTGATCTAGAAAAGACAAAACTAGTTGATGGACTTGAAGGAGAAGAAGAGAAAGACTTTGGGGTGTCTCTACCAATTTTCAGCACATGAAATTATGGAAGAGCTCTTGAAAACTCCAGCCATATGTCTCATATTTATAGATTTTTCAATTTTCATATGCACAAATCAAAGCTTTTAGAGAAATCTCACAAAACATGAAAACTAGCCACAATTGGAAGCTCCAATTTGGAAACAAGCTAGTTGGCTTTTTCAAAATAAAAACCAAACAATGTGGGAATATTTTTAGAAATTCTTGGACTTTTAGAAATTCCTAAATTGAGTTTTTTTCAAGTAAAAAATGTGGTTGCTTTATTGGATAAAAACAATCCCAAAAATATCTCCTACACTCTTTCCTTTTTCAACATTCTCGCTATAAGCTAGTAGGTCAAATTTTGACCTCCTTTTTTGACAAGTAAATAGCTGAATTAGAAAATATCATAAACTACAAAGTTGTAGATCTTTCAAAATCCTTCGAAACAAGTACTTACACATTAATTTTTGACCACAGATGAGTAAGTTATGACTGTTTTAGTAAACCCAGTCTATAAGCTAAACTTACAATTGTTTATTTAATTTTTTAATTAAATAAACATATTTTCTCCCATCCAAAGGGATAAAAGCTCCATCTATATTTTTCTATAATTCCCAAAATACCCTTATGGTTTATACTTAACCATTTTGGTATCTCCAATGTATCCCATAATGCATATACACTATATACATTGTACATATCCTTTCAATGCATCAAATGCCATGAAACTAGTTTTTATATGTAACCAAATAAATGCAGAACCTCTATCTAATAGATTTATAATAGGTCAATCGAGTAGTGAGTGGAATCATACCAGGGATTTAACAGTAGTTCCTGCAGAACCCATAAATGGGGCCCTTTGCGATTATTGCTCTGTAGCCAATGCTACAATCGCATTGAGTTAGTGGCCTCCATCGAGACGTAACCCTGAACAGAACTGTCAAATCATCATACCCCTAATCACATCAAATGTGCAAGTCATTTCTCCAAGTCCACATCTACCGAATTGAGTCCTATGGGGGGTGGACATTAACTACCCCCCTTAGCTCACTCATGGTATACCTTTCAGTCAAGCAGTGATGGCCCGCAAATGCATTTGCTAAAAAATATTTCAAAACTTATTTTTATGAAATCCTTTTGATAGACACTTCATCAAATCCACTTGGCCAGGTATTTTTCTAGGCCTACTGCTTTGACCAAAACTGTAGATGTTATCTTATAAAATAGGTGGAGAATTCCATGTCGGGTATCACTATTGACCTCGAAGGTCTGTTCAACACTTCAGTACTACCTTCTGGAGACTCCTAGAGAATCACGGTTAGATAGACAAAAAATGAGAGACTCGCCAACAGACCAATTTGACCCCTCAAGTCAAAGAACATGTAAAGGGTCCTGTCTGGTAGAATAACTCAACTGTCTCTTGTCCACAAGCTATTCTAATGTGATCCTGTTCAGTACGTAATCTCATTGTCGTACCCATTCTATCTTGCTTAGGGTCAACTACCCAAATGATTGAGATAAGTCACTCCACATCACGTGCATGTTAACAAGATATATGCTAGTTGTATACAGGAAGAGGTGTCCAACCTCAACCCCAACTAGAAACTATTAAAGTCTGCAAAAAATCGGAATCCCATATCTCCTTGCTCCCTTGGATCTGTGAATCCATGAGCATGGGTTTCCTACTTTGCTACTTAAGGACAAATACGTGTCAAATCAACTAGCATGCCACACATATTTAATTTTTTAGTTACCCATTAATTGTCATGAAAAGAAACTTTTATTGATTATCTTGCGAAATATACTGGGTTTTAGGGCACCTACTCTAACAGGTTGAGTGGTTCAAAGAGACAGTTATGGTGATAGATCACTCTGAAATCCTTACTGAAGTCCCTCAATGAAGAGTCTCAGGCATTCTTAAAGGGACCCACAATCCGTTGGACATCCCTATAATGGACCTATAGTCTTGGAATTCCTCTGGGGATTTGAAATCCTATGTGACAAACCCCCTTTGCTTTCCAAAACATCGAATTGATCTCGGAACTGATAATTGGCTTTTTGGGTGTCTCTTTACGTTTTATTTTAAACTGAAAATTGATAATAACACTACCTCGACCAAGATTATAAACTTATTAGGACCATCAACACTACATGATCAAGCATGTTGCTCTAGTACGCAACCAAAATTAGAAACTTATTAGGGAGATTTATATATGATTTGTGGCCTTATGAACTTATATTTTCCAAAAATTACATCATGGGCTACTCTAAAGGATGATCGAAATCGTCCATTTGTTGGGCAACGATGTAAATAGGTTGTGCCCCCAAATCATTTCCATAAGATGGTCCTAACCCCTGTCAAAGCGGTATCCAATGCTAAAGAAAGCCCCTGTCAGCATGCTTTGCCACTAAAGGAGAGCCCCCAAAGCCTATTGAACAAAAATTGGATTTAAGCCCCTTGATATCTAAATGTTCATCTCTTGAAAAGCCTTCATTAAATGACCCTGTCCCTTCTTTAAATGTTCTGGCCACCTTGCCTTCTCCATCCATTGGTCACAAGGACCATCCTTGTCCTTGTACTGAAGACTCTAAGGTAGAGGTGGTCAAACCTAATTCAGCTAAGCCTTCATGCCCGGTAGTATTCAAATTATAGAGAAGATTGGAATTGTTGTAGAATTTTCCTCTTAAATTCAAATTATGGCATACCTGATTTTTTATTTCTGTGAAAAACAGAAAAATAAATGATTTGATGAAACCTTTTCAATGTGGCAAGATGAGGCACGGACTAGGTCGCTCTCTTTAAGGTGAATTTGAACTTATGCGGACAAACCTCCTGTGCAACAAATCCGAATGCAATCACCCTCAGGATACAACAGCCCGATGCACCGTCGGTATTTATTTGAACTGCATGATCAGATAAATATGAACCAAGCGACGAACACTCCAAATGCCTAGCAAATAAAACAACATAGAGACGGAAGAAAATGACAGAAAAACTGTTTTGTTAAAAGACATAACCAACAGAAAACGAAAACGTCGTTCTGTTTTTTGGAAAACCAGAGACAAGATCTGAAATATATGTTAAGCAGTGTGTATAAAACGTTGATAGGCGAAACATGTCTGTTGAAGACGCCCTTTAAAACAGTAAATACACCCTTTAGAAAAAGTAGAGACATTTTAAAACGTCATTTAAAATATAGCCGTTTTTAAACGTTATTTAAGAAAGTTCTAACGGTGGGATTAAGAGGACACGTCTTTCACGATCCGACAATTCTGATCGCCCCCGTCCGAGCGCCGACCGTTTGGTCATCCCACAGACCCAAACTCTCAAGCCGTACCGACCAAGCAACCTGACCGACCCCGATCCGACCGAGCAACCTGACCGACTCCAATCCGACCCACCCCTTAGAGTTTTAAGAAAGATAACTTGGTTTAGGAAAGAACACCCGCACCCGACACGGCTCGGCTTGGCGTGCACGTGTATTTTTAACTTGAATTATTTTGTTCTATGTAAAAGCTCCAACCCAAACAAACTTGAATGCTCTTGAAAGGCCCAAGCCTTTGCTCAACAATCCCTCTTATATGGATGTAGAAATGTTTCCCACTTTCCCATTTGGGACTCTTTTCAAGAAGGTAAGAGAGCTCACTTCAAAGCATTTGAATTCTTTGGTGGGAAAAGTATAAAAGAGAGAATCTCTTTGAAAGATTCAAATTTGGGTGGGAAACTCAAAAGCAAAAGGAATCATTTTAAAAGCAAAAAGTGACTTCTTTTTGTTTTATTATTAAAATACTAACATGCATTCCCAATATCGTCAGTATTAAGGGCACTGCTGGGGAGACTTTAACTGCCATAGATAGCTTAAAGGAAGGCACTAGAGGTCCTCATTTTAGAGAAGCTTCATCCCATCCATAGCAGCAAGTGAATACCCAACAATCTCCTCAGAGTTTCATATAGGAGAATCGAGCAATAAGAATCCCTCTCCCTCGGCTTCCATCCTGCACTCGACCATCACCAAATCTCCATCTTATTTCAATGGAGTCGGTTTTGATGGGGATATTCTCCCTGATGGAGGCATCCATGGACCATTACCCGTCACCATACCCAGTTTGGGGATCTGGGTGGGATTGAGGATCCTCCAGCTTCCACTAACCCATGGAAAAAAAATACTCCCTCCCCAACCCGAGACTCCAACTCCTATCTCCCTAGATTTCATTACCCCTGAGAAAATAGAAGAAGATAACCTGGAGTTGTTCTTTGAAGATGGCGAAATTGAAGAAATGGAAAACAAATGGGCCAATTGTCTAGTGGGCTATTTCCTAGGCAAAAGGCCGTACTTCATTGCTCTTAAAGAGAGTCTACATCGGAAATGGAATCTTCAAGGTAATCTGCAATTGTTTACTTTGGAAAATGGCTTCCTTCTCTTTAAGTTCTCCTCCCCCGAAGATTGCACTCGGATCCTGGAAGATACATGCCATTACTTTGGAGGGTGACCTATCATTCTCCAAGGATGGTCTCCTTCAGCTTCCATGGAGAAAAAACAACTTCTTGAGATTCCCATTTGGGTTCGTCAAATTCTGGTCCCCACACTGTTTGAGTAGGATCGGAAGCATAATTGGCTACCCACTCTACATGGACACTCCAACGGCTGAATCGACAAGACTCAATTATGCAAGGATGTGCATTAGAATTACAGCTGATCGTTCACTTCCCGACTCGATAAATCTTAGAACCTCCACAAAGAGTGATTGAAAGCCAAAGGCCTGCACAGTATGCAACGATTTTAGCCACAACACTAGGGAGTGTATGCCCTGTACAAGATCCGCCCCAAAGATGGTATGGAAACCGATTCAGAGTAAAGTTGATTGGATTCAGAAGCTGGGTACCTTGAACCCTCAAACCAAGCCAATCATGGGGACAAATTATCTAAAAGCAAATGCAGCCTCAAGTTCGAGAGCCGCTCTTCAAGCCCCAACTTCGAGAGTTGCACAAAATCCTCCTCAAGCTAATATCAACTGGAACAAACTTTTAGTTCTGGGAGATCAAGATACTGATCCATACTTGATTGCGGATAGTGTTACTATGGGAACATCCGGTGCGGAAGGCCCTTGGCAATTGGTTCAAAAGAAAAACGATAGATATGGAAAATCTCCGCAAGAAAAAAGATAGATATGGAAAATCTCCGCCATTGCTTCTTCGCAGTATGATCTTTCTTTATCTATTAATATATCTGGTATTAATATATCTGGTAGGGGTCTTGCCTAATCCCAGCTACCCCTAAAAAAATTAAAAAAAATAAGATGATCCTAACCCTCATAGATCGGAGGGTTAGGATCTTCCTATGGAAATGATTTTTAGAGCAAAACCTATTTACGTTGTGGCCCAACAAATGGACGGTTTGGATCATCCTATGGAGTGGGCAATAGGCGTATATGTAAATAAAGTGGGTGGTTGTATCAAAACAAGGAAGGAGTGCGTAAATTAAGCAATCCTGCTCATGCACCGGGTATCCAGCATAATATCTTGCTGGTACTTTGCATCTGTGTATATAGTGTGAAAAAAGGCCAGCTAAATCGGGTTAAAATCTATGTTTAAAAAAAGAACCCGATTCTCACATACCAATTTGCGTTCCATCCCCCCTTTCTCTGTCTATCTTTCACAGCAGTACCTCATTTTGGTCTGGTGTGGTGGGTTATTTGGGGGTGGAATTTTAGAAGCTAGGGTTTGTCTTCTTTTGCGTTCAAAGCTAAGACCCCAATTCGGCTGCATGTTTATATAGTTGGATTTAATTTTTTTCGCGGGTTTGCACATACATTTTTCTCCTCATTCTTCTTCTTCTTCGATTTGTGCGTTGCTCTCTTTCTATGTGTGTGTGTGTGTGCTTGAGCCGTGCTTTTGTGCGTGTGTGTTAATTTTCAGTATCTCACTATTGTGTTATAATTTGTGTTGTATTTAGACTAGACATTTTTATTCATGGAAACATCTTGCGTTCCTAACATTTCTTTCCTCCATGTTTTCTGTAGGACGAAGCTTGCAATTGTGGAATCTTACATTTTAATATGTTAGGTTTTCTGCGTCTTGAATCATTAAAGGATAATTTGGTCGTTGCTTGATCTTGATAATAGCTAGTGGGAGAATATTCACCTTTGAACCATGCCATCTCTTCAGTTACTTCAGTTAACTGAGCATGGTCGGAGTTTATTGGCTTCTAGGAGGTATTTCCATTATTTACCAAATGGTTCTTTGCTTTGTTTTACTCATTGGACACATCATCTACATCTAATCGTTAGCCAGTATGGCTGATGACTCACTATTTGTGGGTGTGTTTGCATGCCTATGTATCAGCTGTTCTTTTATTAAATTATGATCATGGTTTAAAATTTCGGTTTCGGTTTCGGTTTCAAACATAGCCAAAACCAAAATAATTTCAAAAATTTCGGTAAATTTCGGAAAAAAGTAAATCCGAAAATTTTGGCCGAAATTTGGGACTCTGGCCGAAATTTCGTTTCGATCTTGACCAAAATCCGAAATTTCGGCGAAATTTAAAACCATGATTATGATTAAGTCCAATGTTGGCTAATTCTTCAAACATTAATCCATGTTAAAACAGATTCCTGGCTTGCAGTCAAATTGGACTTGGCAGTGGTTAACAGACTTATACAAATTGTCAATCTTGTTATAAATAACATGTTCAACATTAGATTTTGAAGCATGATCTGTGAATTACACAGCACATGATGAAAATTGTGAGCCGGAGAAAGATATTTTTTTTCATAAATTATCTCAATTAGCAAACAATTTGCACTAATGATGTGGTTGTAGATTGCTTTCTCTCTGTGTCAATCTTGGAGCTGGTTCCTGTCATGGAATATCTAACCATTCTTTGTGTGCTTTAGCAGTTCGATATCTTAATTATTATATAGGCTCTGAGGAATGTCACCTTGTTATTAATGCTTACAAGTGCACAGGTGTAGTTATTTATTTTTTAACATATTTAAACTTGTAATTTAAAAAAATGCACATAGTTTAAACTTTAAACAACCCCAAATGACATGTTTTGGAGCTTTTCGTCCCTTCTTGCCATGTGGGACTCATCTGCTGGCATCATAAGGACTCAGGTTGACATCATGCTGGCGTCAATGATTCTACCCCTTTAGGCCCAAATTCGAGAACCCCCCTCGTCTTCTTTCTTACACATATTTTTAGGGTTTTTGCTGACACTTTTTCATCATAATCCTTGGGTTGGAAGGAACTTGTCCTCGAGGTGTCATCTTCAAACTGAATCAAACTATTGAACATTATTGCGCCTCATTTCTTTAGTTGGCCATGTTCTATTTGTAAGAGGTCTTCCTTTCCCATTTAACAAGGTATCAACAAGATGTTATCCTTCAAAAAAAAAAAATGTATCAATAAGATGTTTTCCCATGGGATCGTATGACCTTTTTGTCGAGTATGTGAATTATATTTTCTTTTGGCTTCTTTAGAAGAGGGATGTGCACTTTGGCATTGGTTGCTGTATCATCACCTTAGAATTTGAAGAGATCAATGTAGGTGATATTTGATTGTCCTCTGGTAACTCTATGATGCAGGACAAAACCTAATTTAGGGAAAATCCTACACTCCTAATGTTAGAATTTTGCACGGAACAATCTTTTTCTGTTTGAGCTTGTTACTTGTCCCTGCTAAAAATATTTACCATCAAAGATACACCCCATAACAAGATCTCCTTATTTGGAAACTTGTGCTCTTTGATGTTGATTAGTAGCCTCTCGATACTTGTTGGTTGCCTCAATCTTTTAACACACTTGAGTCGTAATGTCATGGATTTGCCTATGAGAAGCATCGACATTCTCACTATCAGTGTCATGCAATGGGATAGGGACTAGGTCGAAATTTTTTTTAGGGCCTCTTCCATTTACAATCTCAAATGGTGACTTGCCCACAGTTTGAGGCAAACTCAGCTTAGAGAAGTGCCAAGTCCCATTGAATCTTCTTTTCTCCAACAATACTCAGAAATAGTTTTTCAAGGCTTCTATTCATTATTATTTTTTTAACTGTATTTTTTGTGGATGGTAGGCACTCGAATTTTGAAGCTTCGTTCCCATCTTCTTTCATAGAGTCCTCCAAGAATAGCTCATAAACTTCACATTCTAATCTGAAGTGTTAATTTTTTGAAGTCCATGAAGGCAACCCAACACAAAGTCCATGCTTAGATTTGCCATTACAAAAAAGGTTCTATTCGTAGATCTTCCCATGGAGCACTTGGAAATGGTAATCAGGTGTATAGACTGGTTTTTGGAGAGGAGGAGTGACCCTTCAAAACTTAGAAAATACAACGTTGATTTGCTTAGTGTGCGATATCTCTATAAATATGCGGCCAGTATTTCTTCTCGACTAATGCCAAAGTCCTATCATGGCTGAAATGTCCTTCCAAACCTCCACCATGAAGCTCGGTCATGATTGCTAAATGAATAGTCAGGCACACAAAGCTAGGCGCCTTGAAAGAGAAGTCCATCACGATGTAGAAACTCTCCCTTCGGATCAGTTCCCTTCAAGCAACATTGTAGTATGTTAGCGAACTTAAGGTAATCTTTGTAGAGGTCTTTGATGAAGTCAGATTGATACAGTACTGTCACGCTCCCAAGCCCTACACATACACACATAATCAATACACAAGTCTTAGGGGTGCGACATCGCCGTACACCTGCAAAGCAAGCTTCACAAGCATACAAGGCTAGCAAAGCAAATATCAAAACCATCTGCAATAATCCAAATAATCTAAATATCCAAATTCGAATGTCTTACATCCGTCCAATAATCAAATATCAATTCTTTTCCAATTCTCTCATCTAACTCGTAATCCTATAAAATCAAAGTACATAATCAAATGACATAGTCTCAGTATTCCTAAACAATACTCACTGTCTAAAGAATGAAAAGCACTAATAAGTAGAGATAGCCAGAAATCAAGATCACTCCTGCGCCTCCTCGCCGGTTCCACGAGGATCAAACTCTGAAAAATATTGAGATAACCACAGTCAGCTGAAAAGCTCAGTACATAATAACGCAGTACAAAGTGGGATCATTACATGCTACAAACGAAAGGTTCACAGCTAAATAGAGAGGGTATAAGCCACAAGTAAAGCGATCATCACAAGTTCAATAAGGAGGGAGCAAAGGTTCATAAGGGCACAAGTCTAGTATCACATCGAAGGTCACAATATTCAAAGGGGTCACTACAGGTAATTAATATGGTTATGATACCCCCCTGAGATCATCGACTTAGTCCAAAAAACAAGTTATTTTCACCCCGACTGCCCACGGGTCCACAAAGCGAGTTCTTGCTTACACTGACCGCCCACGGTGTCAGAACCAGAGAAGCAGGATTCGTACCCAGAGTTGGGGATTCGCGAATCCCCGAATCGTGAATCCGAACCGTGATTCGATTCGAATCCCCGATTCTGGGGAAACCCGATTCCCAATTTTGGGAACCCCGATTCCCAATTAATGAAATCCCCAATTCCCACTTTATAGGAACCCCGATTCCCAGGCGATTCCCTGCGAATCCCTAGCGAATCCCAACTCCCCACGACTCTCAGCGAATTCCCGGCGAATCCCAGACGATTCCCCGATGAATCCCCGGCGAATCCCCGTCGACTCTCTGGCAAACCCATGATTCCCGCTTTTGAATCCCGAATCGAATCCCGCTTTCGATTCCCGCCTTGGCAACCTTGGTCAGAACTAGTTCCTAGGCTCACATACCTGGGCCAACGTTTGTCCCCCATTGGTGGGATCACAGTTCACATATTGGCTAATGCCTATGCCCCACTGGTGGGGGTCTTTTCTGAGTTCACATAACCTAAGCCTCTCAATAGGTGTTCAAAGTTCACACAGTTCGAAAGAAGGTGTTCAAAGTTCAAGGCAAGTGTTTCAACTTGATTCCAAAATAATTTCACAATAAAGATAAATCAATATTCCAAGGGTTCATATATTTGAGAAAACAAAAGGGGTGAGCATGCAAGATCCAAAGTTTATCAATAGCTTCACAATTTGAAAAAGTTTGGGGTTCACAATCAACAATGTCATAGTATTCAAAAGGTAAATCGCAGCACTAAGGTAGTACGAAATTACCTACCTCAATACCGAATCACTTTCTTTATCCCTTTCCTTAGAGGTCAAATACCTATTTCAAATAGTTCATTCACATCACATAAAGGCCTAATAGCTAAGGCAAAACACACAAGATGAATTAGGAATTCCCAAAATAATTTACAATTTTCAGGTCATTGGCAGTCGACTGGGCTCCACCAGAGCCCAGTCGACTGGCCGAAGGCTACTGTCCCCATATAAAAAAAATCCCTCTTAGGCGATCCAGTCGATTGCCCCTCCATTACTGTTTCTCAGCGAAACATAGTTTTGGGCGCTCCAGTCGACTGCCCCTTAACTACTGTTTCGATGTAAAACATAGTTTTTGGGTGCGCCAGTCGACTGCCCCTGGAAAAACCGGTTTTACCCGATTTCGGGTTTAGGGGAAAAGCTGAACCATCTTTGGTAGATGATGAGTGGCTTTGACAATTTGGGGAAAAGCTGAACCATCTTTGGTAGATGATTATCACAAGCAAGTTCGGTTTTACTTTCGATGGGTGGTTTTCTTTGGATGTATTCAAGTTCTATGGTGTCATTGCTTAGAAAGATATTATGAGATCTGTGGAGAGCTTTCAGTCAGAGATTCGTTTTAGAGTGGGCTCAGAGTTGCAGATTCGCTTCTTGTAGGATTTATGGTGTGATGAGAGGTCACTGATGTATGATTATTCGGGTCTTTAAAGAGTTTGGTGGATCACATGGTCATCAAAAGGGGAATGTGGTTTGGAGGGTTCATTTCACAAGGAACTCTTTTGATAGGGAGCTCGACATAGTGGACGCTTTTATAATGAGATTGGATTTCAGACCTCATCAAAAGGATGGGTGAGGATAGACAGGCTTGGGTGAGCAGTACCAGTGAAATTCACTATCCGATCATTCTTTGATCATCTGGCCCTATTCACGTCTCCCTTTCTAGCTTGGAGCGTGAAATTTTTTCTCCTCTGTACCGTGTTTGTGCTTCTTGCTAGATTGCCTGGACAAGATTCTGATGATTGACTCTGTGTAATTGTGAAAACATTATCATCAATGAATGTTATATGTGTGGTGCAGCATGGTAGACAGTGGACCATCACTTCATCCATTCTAGCTTTGTCGGGGAGATATGGCTCTTCATTCTTGGTGTGCTTGGGGTGTTTTGGTCCTTCCCAATTCATATTGCGGATCTTGTCTGGGCTTGGGCTCTTGCGCCATGACCCATCAGGGGTAGATTGTTTTGGAGTTTATCTGTTCTGGCAGTCATGTGGTTGATTTTGAAGGAAATGAACAGAAGGATATTCAAGGGGTCCAACAGAGGCTTTCGTAGTATCCAACCAAAGGATCTCTCATGTGGTTCAATTGGTAGCTATTCATCCTGACTTTAGAGGTTTCTTGGAGTCTTCCATTCACTTCTTGTGGGATGTGATTCATCAAAGCACAATTCACGTTGATCTTTCAATGTCTAGATGATCCTCTCCCACCCTTGGGTTTGTCAAGTTGAACTTTGATGGTTCCAACTTGCGAAACCCAGACCTTGCTGGTATTGGAGGCCTTCTTTGTAGTTCTGAGAGTGTTGTCAGATGGGCTTACTCTATTCTGATGGGCAAAGCTGATTTTTAATGTGGTGGAAATTCTAGGTCTTTTGAGATGGATTCATCTTATGAACTCCTCCCTCCTTGAGATTTTGGTGCTGGAAGGGGATTCACTCAACATCATTCATACAGGGAAATATGAAAATGGGTTTCTACAGAAGAATTTCGATGCCACGGAGGAAATTTTGGAAAGGGTGGAAGGGGACACGACTTATTTTCGACAGGTCCTCCGCTCAATTAATAGTGAGGTGGATATGCTAGCTCATCCTAGGGTTGAGAGAGGGGATTTGGAGGTGATTGATCACCCCCTTGAACCTCCCGAATCACACCCCCCCTCGCGCCCTCCGCCATCCCCTAACTGGTCGTTTTACAGGGTGTCTCCCTTGACCAGATCGGTGCTGTTTTTCTTTTCGTTATTTAAAAGGTTCACCATTCAGGGGGAAAAAAAAGTTATTGGATGCAATCAATAAGAAGGAATCTATATTGATATTGACTCAAATTGGCCATTAAGCTTTATAAGATATAATATTGCTTCCTTTTACAAAAAATAAAAAAAAAGATACAATATTGCTTCTTTTTTTAATCGTTCTTTCTTACAAAAATGAAACAAAAAGAAGCCCTTTGATTTGTCATTTAAAGATAAGATATTTTTAATTCTAGCTCAAATCTAGGTTTGCATAAGGTTCATTCTCTCAAACAGTCGAGACCAATACTCACTAGAACTCTTTCCTCTGAAGTATTGATTATGCTTCTGGATATAGCTTATACCCAGTAACTAATGGGACATTTGCCTTTCTCCTTTACTGCTGCCCCCTTTACTAGAGATGGTTGTATGAGTTATAAATTAAGGGCAAGATTTTCTGCTCGTTTAATTTCAAGTCATGTATGCTTTGCATTAATAAGCGTTTAAGCATTGGAATGTTATGAAATTTGAACTCTGACCTAAACGCTACAAGCTTTCGAGCAAAACCACTAGCCCAAAGGTTCAACTTCAATTTTTTCCAATTGTTGGTGTGAAATATATTTATTTCTCTTTACCCTTTCCATCCATTCTAGGGCCCTTATGTGTTTGTTGTTCTTTAACAGGAAAACCTTGGCAGTAGCCACAAGCGTGTTAGTAGCTGGTGGAACTGTTGCATACATTCAGTCACGATTTCGAAACAGATCTGTTATGCCTGATGGTTCCGGGCATCATGTTGTAGCTGCTAATAATAAAGAAAAATTGAGCGTCAGATCAAAAAAGGGCGGGTTGAGATCTCTACATGTTCTAGCTGCAATCCTACTCTCTAAGATGGGCCAAATGGGTGTCAAGAATCTTCTAGCTTTGGTGGCTATTGCGGTGAGCATCTGGATGTTCATTTTGCTCAGTACAGATGTTTTGACGTACTTTTATTTTCTGTCATTCTCTTCATGGTTTTACTTGCAATGTACGTTTTACTCTGATATTCTAATTTCTATTGTCCATGCATGTGATCAGATAATGCTATTAAATCATTGGTTATATTAGTTTGGGAACAGTATATCCTCAGCACATTGACCTAGTTCATCACCATCAATACATTCGAAAGTGAAAGAGCTCTAGTTTTCTTTTCTCATGCAATTCTAATTAGGTATTGTTGTCCTCTTGTTTTTGCTACCATCCTACCACTAGGCTATCATGAAAATTTGACATGACTATGCCCCACTTGACTGTCACGAAAATTTGACATGAGCTTTATGCTCATGGGGTAGGACTATTTGATAGAAGTATGATGCTAGTGATGTGCAAAGGTGTAGGACACTTACATGGTGAACGCCCACATCACACTACTATGAACAGAGGGAACCCATGGAGCTAGAGCTCGATGTTCATTTGCAGTGCCAACAGTGATTCCCGGTAGAATGAAGCCTGTCAGACACATACATTTAGGAAATTGTGGCCTAAAAAGACAATGTTTCTGCAGTATTTCTATTTGCTATTGTTTATTTACACCATGTGGGCCAGTTTTGTCTGGTTGCATCATTGGTTGCTTATTTGTGCTATATGATTATTCCTCCCTCATTTCTCTCTGCACTTGTTTTAGCCATCATTCACTGATTCATTCTAGTGCAACCAAACCCATTTTCCAAAGCCTTATGGCTCTCAGTTGCACTAGTCTTAGCCATGTATGGTTTTCCGTTTGCTCTTTTTCTGAGTAATGGCTACTCAAAGGACCTGCAAAAACATATGGCATTGCAGTGACCTGAATGTGTGCAGGAGTGTGGCATGCATGTTTAGATGGAAACGTTATCAGCCTCTAGACTATTTGGGATATGAATTTGGTAGCAAGGTTGTGTATTGTGTACCATTGGGATTTTGAGTTAGATAAATTTGTTCACTTATAATAAAAATTCAACTTGTTATTTTCTTGAAAAAAATGCATGCAGAAGCTGTCATTTGTCATAACATATAATGATTTGGGTCTCCAAGCTTCACCTTTTGTGTTCCTATTTGACACCCACCAAAGTTTGATGCCATCAGAGTAATTGATTATTTTGGCCGACTTCCATATTTACAAGGGAAAAAGGAGGGAAAATACAGCAGAGCATGGTAGTCGGAGAACTCTCAGTTTGTTTGGGTCTCCAAGCTTCGAGCTCACAATCATTTTCCTCCTTAATATTTGTTGTCGGAGAACTCTCAGTTTGTTTGGGCAAGGTGGCGATCTTACTAGATCTCAGTGGGTTCCTCCCAGATCCCATTCAGGGTCACTGGGTAGTATTGAGGACAGGGAGACCAGAGCTAGACGACTAAAATTTGAGGGCAGAAGAATCCCTGGTCAAAGAGCCTCTGAATTTAATCGCCGATTGCCTTCCAATGGCAGTGACCAGATGTGTTCGAAATGCCAATCCAAAATTTTGGATCGCGAAACGCCTGTAGAAAATGTTCGGATCTTAAGTCCAAATTGGCCCCAGCCATGGTTTGGAGACCTAAAGCCGGCCCCTCTCAGGCTGATATTCATGCCGACCCCTTACCCCTTGAGATCCTAATTACATTGGTGGAGGAACGAAAGAGGTATTTAAAGAGTTGTCTCATTGGGAGCTTGAAATCGGCATCCTGGTTGCTGGAAGACCTATGGGAGGGGGCTAAAGGATGCTGGGGCTTGCCTGAGTTGCAGAAGCCCTTCTCTATTAATCGCAGGCGACTGCAATCCTCCAGTGTGGAGGTGACCTTTTGGGAGGATTTCTCTCTTCCCTTCAGCCTTGGTTCCTGACTTATAACATGGGACCCAGAACCATTAGGATCAGATTTTATGATATCTCTCTTCACGCCTGGTCAACTTCAACTGTGGAATACCTTGGGCAGCATCTGGGTCAGGTGATCCAAACCCAGCTCTCTGGTAATCATGATCACTGCATGTCCTTTGCATCAGCATTGTTATTAACTCCCTTGTGGAAATCTATACCTTCATCCATTAATCTAAGAGTGGAGTCCAGCATTTATTCTATTGGAGTTAAGATGTTCTCTGAGGATAGCATTAATAGTATGGCGGTATTGGTTATGGGGGAATCAAGCAGTAAAGATAATTTGGACGTTTGTGAGGGCAAGGAACAGATTTCCGGTGTCCAGCTGCCGGCAATGGCTGCCTCACCGGAAAAGGTGACAAGCACTAATCCCGATACCTGCGACCCTTTTAGGGAGCTGTTGGTGGGACCCGGTTTGAATTTTGAATTTCCCAAGTTTACTGCCATCACCTCATCTAGAATGTCAGAGAGTAGGAAAGCTGATGTGACTGCAAAGTGGGGTCAGGCTGAAAGTGGATTGACACAGAAAACATTAAATATAGTGTCTCTTGGCGAGCAAGGAAAGGCCTCTCGAAAAGATGTTGCTGACAGCTGTATTTTGACCTCGGCAAAGGAGAAAAAGGCTATAAAGATAAAAACTAGATTCAATAGTGACAACAATAAAAATTCTAAAGTCAAGCGCCTACATACAGGAAAAGTTAACGCACACCGTAGAAGTACTAACTCGGAAATACAGGTACTAGCTACTCGAGGTGGTCTTTCAGTGTTTACGAGAAAATTGAAAGGTATTGTTAGGGAAGAAAATCACAGGAGGAGACTAATTGTCGAGTCTCAGAACCTCCTCTAAAATTTCGACGCCATCGCTTCTCCAGCAATGTCAGGAAAAGAATCGGCTCATGATGGAAGCTCTCTGCCAATTCAGGGCTTCTCTGAGGATGGAGATATCGAACTGCTGAAAGACCTCCACTATAATGAAAAACTTGCTAGGAAGGAATCGCCCACCCCTTGTGAGACTTCTCTTAGCCCGCTAAAAAAGTGTTGAGCCCGGCTAAAGAAAAACTCTTCCTCCATCAATAGTCTTGATCTTAATTTGGAATTGACCAGTGATAAGGAACTGCACGTACCTCTCCTTGATCTTCCCATATTTAGTAAAGTTCTAGAAAAGGAAAGACGTACCCGATGGCGTCTTTTGGAGGAGGAAAGAAAAACTGTTATCAGAAACCTGGAAAACAATCGACCCAACCCGATTCCGGAGGCAGCTGCTGCCCCGACCATCTCAGGACAGATTGAAGATCTGTATACTGAGTAGCCCCAAGTCTCTAAGGACCCTAAAAGTAAGGCAAAGCAGGTTGATGATAGCTCTGAAGATTCTAGGAGTAGGGGATCATTCTCGGAAGAGTTCAATGATTTATTGTCGGTGGGGGACGTTTTTGGGATTACATATGTGGAAGAATTGGGGGCAACCAAAAAAATGTTTCTTGCAGTGAAGGCAAGAGATAAGGAAGAAAAAAAGGGAAAAGAAAAAGAAATTGAAAAGAAGAATGTAGTAGATGGTTAAATAAGTTAGTTTGAGAGATGGTGGCTCTGGTTGAAACTACAGGATTTGGGTTGTAGGATGGTAGTGAGTAATCCCCCCCCCCCCCCAACCATTCAAGGTATATATTGTTTAAAAGCAATGTGATTGCTAGTCGTCATCCAGGAGTTTTTTGACTTCCAATAGCTAAAGCTTGAGAGACTCGTTCTTTCGCATTCTTTTGCTAAGGTTATCTAGTCTGGATGCTTTAGATCTGCTGTCTCCCTTGAAATTCTATGATGAATCTAGAGCCTTAGAATTTCAGGTGGCACGTCTGCTGGTTCAGAATCTTGTAGCACTGGTAGTATTCTTGAATTCCAGCTTCCTATAATCTCAAGAAGTACTTACAAAAACTAGGATTATGTGCGGTCCTAAAAGGTACAGGAGAAAGGTTTGAGGAAAGGAATGAACAAACGTAGAGAGGAAAGGATTATGTGTACATTAGAATTATGTATAGCTAAAGGAATATGGGCATTATAATAGAGGACAGAATAGTTGAGTTTTGTAATCTCTTCTGGTTGCTTTGAATTGGCTTCGTGTATGCCCGTGCTAATTCACCTAAATATTTTGTAATTGCAGGATGGGACTCCTGGTCCTTAATGCTATTTGAATATTTATGAAATTTGTCATCTTTCAAAAAAAGAAAACTCAAACAGAAGAAAGAGAATTTGAAAAAAGAAGAAGTTAAAGCTCCAATCTTCAGCATGAAGAAAGATAAAGTTCCGAGCCCATATGATTTTCCTATGGCATTTTGCCAAAGGTATTGGGAGACAAATCATAGAGGATGTCATGACATTTATTCGGGAATTTCACAGTGGATGCACATTGGACAAAGATAACAACACTACCTTTATCACTCTCATACAGAAGAAGGGTTTTGAAACTAAAGGATTTTAGGTCTATTAGCTTAATTCATAGTGCATATAAAATCCTGGCCAAGTTTCTGGCAAGAAGAATCAAAGAGGCTATGGAAGGGATCAGTTCATAGTCCGAAGGAGCTTTTGGAAATGGCAGGCAAATTTTAGACGAAATTCTCGTAGCTAATGAGATCCTTGACACCGGGAAACGTGAAGGGGTGGAGGGAATTTTATGCAAGATTGATTTGGAGAAAGCATATGTGACGTAGGACCGGGAAGGGAAATAGAAGAAAGAGGATAAAAAGGAAGAAGAAGAGAAGATTAGAAGTAGAAGAGAAGAATTTAGGGAGTAGAATAAGAATAGGAGAAGATGAGAAGAGAGGGAGGAATAGAAGAAGAGAAGAGTAGAATAGAGGAAGAAAGAATTCTCGGGGAGTAGCTCTCAATTCAATAATCTCAATAATTCATTCAAAGTTAAGAATCCCTAATACATGAGGCCTTTATATAGGCAATTAAACAAAAATTCAATGAAAAATAAATTAATTCCTTAATTTTAAATAACATGGAAAATAAAAGCCTAGAAACTATATAGCATGGAAATAAAATCCTAAAAACTAAATAACATGTAAATAAATCCTAATATCTGCATCAATATGATCATGTAGGTTGGGAATTTATTAATTATATCTAAACAATGGGATTCAGTGAGAGATGAAGGGGATGGATTAAAGAATGCATTTCAACATCAAAGTTTTCAATGATGGTAAATAGTGCTCCAGTTGGCTTCTATCAAAGTTTGAGAGGCATTAGACAAGGTGATCCATTGTCTCCCTAGTTATTTATCTTGGTGACAGAAACTATCAGCCTACTATTATCCAAAGCGGAGGAAATCGATTTTATTGAGGGTCCTAAACCTTGCAGGAATGCTTGCTACATAACCCATCTTCAGTGTGCGGATGATCTCCTCTTCTTCCTCAATAAAAATATTGAGAAAATGATGAACTTGAAGAGAATTTTCAGATGGTATGAGGTGATCTTTGGGATAAATGTTAACCTTGCCAAGAGCTCAACATTAGGTATAAATATAGAGGATTAGGGCATGCTAGAAGCTTGGAACATTCTAAGGCTCTAGGGTACAGAAAAGAGGAGTTTCCCATCACATATCTTGATTTGCCTCTGCGCTACGGATTACCTTCCGCACATCTTTGGATCTAGTAGTGGAAGATTCGAAAGAAAGCTAGCATCTTGGAAGTAGAAATATTTGTCTTATGAGGGAAGAATTACTCTTATTAAGGCAGCTTTGGAAAACCTTCCGGTTTACTATATGTCCCTTTTCACGATCCTTGCGAAGGTGGCAAAAAAAAAGAAAAAAGAAAAATAATAAAGTGACTTCTTATGGGAAGGAGGTGAATTCAACAAGAAAATCAAACATCTTATATGTTGGAAGAAGGTAAGCAGGCTAACGAAGCAGCGTGGTCCTGGAATTGGAAGAGAGTGATTGCGAAATAAAGCGATATTGGACAACTAGTTATGGGGATATGGTGAGGAGAAGAAGCGCATTGACATAAAATCATTGGGGATAAATATGGGAGGGGTTGGGGGGATTGGGAGTTTAGGAACCCGTCTATAGGCAAAGGTTCGGATGCATGGAAGTCTATTTGTTGTCCTAGGGCATCCTTTGTGCCCCTAATTAGATTTAGTGTGGGGAGAGGGGAGGGAACTAGATTCTGTGCAGATCTATGGCTAGGTGAGCCCTGCTTGTGCCATGCATTTCCGAACTTATTTGTAGTGGATCATTAGGCTTAGGCGCTATGATTCAGCCGACACTTTGAATTTATTTCTAACTAACGTGTCGTGTAGTGTCAGGATTAATGTAGGCGTGTCGACACATTTTTGTACCATGTCAAGTGTCTTTAACTAATATTTGTTGTTATATCCCCTCTCCTAAACCTAAAACCCTCAACAAATTCTTATTCTGAAATTATATTCATCGTATCCTATTAGTTTTTCTTATCCCTGTTTCTGGTTTATCTGTGTCCTCGTTTCTAAATTCTGAAGGTTTTCTGTGTCTGACACTTCTTGTCCGTGTCCGTGTCGATACGCGACACCCTTGTCCGTATCCACAAATCATAGTTAGGCGTAACTTTAAGGATAGTGAAGTTGGTAGCCTTCCATTTTTATTAGGTCTCATTTATTCTTCCTATTGTTCCCCTTTTATTAAGGGCAAAATAGTGCGGATTCCAGTTAATCAGGGCTCCTTTTCGGTTCATTAATTTTTATAGCATGGCTAAGAAGGATACGAAAGAATCAAGGTGCTCAAGACTTTCGAAATTGATTGCGCCCCCTTGGGTGACGGCTTTTGCATGGACGGTGGTGAAAGAAAAGATCAACATTTGTAACCAGTACAGAAAAAGGAAATGTTGTCTTGCCTGTTTGTGCATTCTCTGTAAGAAAAGTGGTGGAGTCTATAGATCTTCCCATGGTTAATTGGCCTGACTCACTAACTTTTGGTGGCAACACATCATCATCTCAATTGGTATGTCTTGGGTATTTCAAATTTTCAATGATCAATCAAGAATATTATTCTCCATTGGGGTGGCAAACCTTTTGGTAGATCAGGTAGAGTTCTTTGGTACCAATCTCTTGCATACTCTGGTGGTTTGAGGCCATAAAAAAAGCCGTATGCCATGAGGTGTGGGGTTCATGATTGGTAGATAATTATGAGGTAGAGTTCTTTGTAGATTGGTATCGTATGTGGTGATATGGAATATATTGGAGTTAAATAGCCACATCTTTAAAGAAAATAGGAGAATATTAGGAAGGATACTGCTAGATTTCAAGATAGATCTCATCTTTTGGGCAAGGAAGGCAAGATTTTACATTACATAGTATATCTTGAGAAATTGGACCATAATACAAGAACAAATGTTAATAATAAAGCTACCCTAAAGTGGTGTCCGCGGTCTAATTGTTGAATTAGTTGAAGGGATTCTTCTAATGCTATTGGGTGGGCGAAAAAAATCCGCTGGCCATGGAAACTAATTGGAATTATAGTGGAAATCAGAGATATGTTCCAACATTAACCCAAAACTTTAGCATAGAGTGAGATATACCAATGGACAAGCGTACACGTTGGCTTAAGAAGGAGCGGAGTTGGCGAATTTGATCATCATCAAACCCAGTTCTATTGAACAATTTGGGGCGACATCTTAGATTACTGTGGGTGGGATCAATTGGGGTGCCTTCTGTATTTTTTTGGGACTTCTCATTCCATGCATGCTTATTTTGCAGTCTTGCTGAACTTTGGTTTTTTACGCAATAAATGCGTTATTTTTCAAAAAAGAAAAAAAAAAAAAATCCTTGAAAACAATTTTTTTTTTGGAATGCCGATTATTTACGCAAAAGGATCTGATATTTACCACCCATCATTTTGGTATTTGGTAGTTGGTACACCCGTCCTGGACACCCAATTAAGAATTATAACTGCCAGTGCCCAGTTAAGAATTATAACTGCCAGTGTAAAGAAAATTCAATAATAAAGAGTAGGTACCTTTTATTGGAACAAAATGGTTACAAGTATCTGATCTCTTTCGAAATCTGTGGTGGATTCACCCCTAGAACCTATTTTATGCTTTTTTTTAATAACATGCGCTGTCGTAGATGCATTATTTGATTTTAAAGTTTGAACTGTACTTCAATTTCTTGCATGACGAGCACAGTACATACTGACACTGCTGTGATATTTTGTGTTATAAACACTTGATTATTTCAGTTTGCGTTACAAATGTTTTATTTTTAATGGTTAGTGATACACATGTTAGGGTTCTATTAGTCTCCTAACATGAGTGGAAATATTTGGTCTGGTAGAAAATATTTTTGCAGGGTTTGTATGCATTTATGTGGACTTTGGAGTGCACGGACATAAAGTCTTAGATAAGTATTCATGCATATGCAGATGCACGTGTATCTATGTCTACATCATATGCTGGAGAGATCGCTGTAAAATTGATATTGACACCAAATTTTAACTCACTTCAGGTGTTGAGAACAAGTTTGAGCAATAGATTGGCACAAGTGCAAGGATTCCTGTTTCGAGCTGCTTTTCTTCGACGCATACCAACTTTCTTGCGTTTAATTGCTGAAAATCTTGTTTTATGCTTTCTTCAGTCTATGCTATTTTCCACATCCAAGTACATAACAGGAACATTAAGTTTGCAGTTCAGAAAGATATTGACGAATCTTATTCATGCAGATTATTTTGAGGTATTTTGTGGTAATCCTTTTTCTGCATTATTATATTTATAGGGCATGGAATGACTTCTATACTCTATCTTTTGATCCTTACAATTTGTACTAGTGATTATTTGTAGTCGAATGGGATTTTGTACATGCCATTTATTCACCTAGAATTGTTGACTTAATGCTGACCCATTATGTAAATAATATATGCCACTTGTCATTTCATTTTTTTTTTTGAAAATTTTGTTGATAAAAGGGGAGCGACCAAGATGGTCTAAACAAGAGGCAAAGAAACAACTGCACAAGAAGCAGCCACTCAAACATGCTGTAATACTAATCTCAAAACTTACTCTCGGCCAGCCAGTAGTCAAGACTGCGGTCGGCAGTTCTCTCCCCATCTCCCTTCTTCCTCTATCCCTACTCACCTCACCTCATGGGTTGGGCCCAGCAGCCACCCCTCTTCCCAGCCCGTTTCCCTACATTTCTGCTCCTCTTTCTTGCTGTTTCTGCTGCTGTTGCCGCATCTGTTCTCTCCCTTACATTCCATCTTTCTTCTTTCCGCTGTTCATGGTGGAGATTACCTAACAACCACCTTCTTTCGCTTCTATATTCCACCCTTTTCCTCTAAATCAGCTGCTCTAAATAACTTGTGAACGAAACATACACAATCGAATGCTCGTGGGAGCAAAGGAAAGGGACTACCAAGGGGATGGAGCACCGAAACTGGAGTTTGACTATCCAACACAGAAAAGGAGAGAGGATTACTAAGGAAACAAGGAGTAAGTACAACATCACTCCAATAGGGCTTACAACCTTTTTATGAAACATAAGAGAGCAGGCCATATCAATAAGATAACTAAGTTTCCTCTCTGTCACTCCATTTTGCTGGGAGGTATAGGCACAATAAGATTGATGAAAAATACCATGCGTCTCCAAGAAGGATTGAAAACCATCACCAGTAGAAAAGTATTGCATTATCAGTACGTAAACATCCAATGGAACAATGATTTTTTTTGGAAAGGTTCCAATGGACAGTAATATTGATTGCAAATCTTGAAGTAAAAGGTACGGAATGCAGGGAAAACTTCTCAACGATCATTCATTAAAAAACAACCATATATTTCACGAATAATCATCAACAAAAATAATAAAATACTTAAAACCAAATAAAGATGAAGTTCAACAGGGACCCCATATTGGAATTGCGGACGCATTGGAAGCAAAGGTGCGCGCGGCTTACCATGGTTTAAAGCTCTTAAAGAGGGATGGTTAATCTAATGTGATAGTTGAAGGGGACTTGATGTAGAATCAGGAAGAGAAATAGAAGAAAGGAAAGAGAAATAGAAGAGAGATGAGAAGAAGAGAGGAATGGGAAGAAGAGGAGGAGATGAAAAGAATAGAAGAAGAATTGGAGTAGAAGAGAAGAGAAATTAGGGAGAAGATTAGAAGAAGAAGAGGAGAAGAAGAGAAGAGGAATAGATGAAGGAAAAGAAACCTGTAGAGGGAAGAAGCCAATCATTCTTTATTCATCAAAACTTAATAATCCCTAATACATGAGGCCTATATATAGGCAACTGAAATAAAATTTCATGGAAAATAAAATCCCTAAAACTAAAACATGGAAATAAAATCCTAGAAACTAAATAACATGGAAATAAAGTCTAAAAGTCTTATTTGGCAAATATGTATTTGGCCTATTATTTGCACCATTCTCCCCGGTTGGAAAAAAAACTCGACCTCGAGTTCTAGTCCTCCTGGATCAAATATGTACACAACCCAATCAAGCAGTAGGAGTCGTAATCCTTCAAAAGAACTCGTGATGTCTAATGCTTGCGACAATCGTGAGAGTAGCCTGATGTGCCGGCAGAGCAATAGGGAAGAAATCGCTCACGTAGAATCATAAGGACACAAACTGCGCCGGAGAAGTAAACTTGCTTGGAAGATAGCAACGTACTCTTCTTGGATCTGTGGGATCAACATGACAGCTATGGGAAGTACCAATCTATGACTAGTCTCAATAAGGTCAGCATTTGCTAGTATCAAATCAGGAACAAAACCAACTGCTAGAATGGTATCTGGCCCAGTGATGTCAGGTTGACAGCCCTCGTGATGATCATCATGTGCACTGAAATCCTCTGTCTCAACCTCCACAATCATCTCGAGTGGAACATCTACTGTAGAATCAATCCTGTGACTGTGCGCATGTGCTGATATGGAATCAGCATCCTCAATGAACTGCTCGTGCTCTGCATGCTTGCCAATGAATCATCAATCACTTGACTCTCTGGCTCTATATCTTACATACAGATTCTGTGTCTGCCAACATGGACTTTGTAACTGACATAAGCAAGGGCTCAACAACTATAATGGTCTCATCCACAATGTCAGCTGGATTATGAGGTGGCTCCTCAGTAGTGTTAGCAAAGTCCTTCTCAGCTGATTGATTTGTCAATTTTCTCTCATCCAAGTCACGCACTATCCTCTTCAATATGGTCTGAACTTCTGCTTCTTGTGCAAGTCGAGCAGCTTCTTCTCGCCGAGCGGCTTCTTCATGCATCAATCTTTATTTAGACACTGCTTGCTCACGTTTCAATCTCTGTTGATACTGATATGCATAAATCCTCATAAACTCATAACGAACCTCTTCCCATAGACTGAACGGTGGCCTACCTAAGCAAGGTTTTAAATTTCGATTTCGGGCGAAATTTCGGTGTTTCCCGAAACTGAAATTTCGGCCGAAATCACAAATTTCGACCGAAATCACAAAATTGGGTAAAAGCCCACTAAATACTGTTTTTTGAGGCCAGACTTTTGGCCGAAATTACCGAAATTTCGGTAATTTTGGTCTTAATTTGGTAAAGGATTAAAATAATACTATTTAATTTATAATTTCGCCGAAATTTAGTACATTTCGGTGATTTCGGTTTCGGGTCAATTTCGTTTCGGTGCCGACCGAAATCCGAAATTTCAGATTTTGGTCGAAATTTAAAACCATGTACCTAAGTATTTGCGCTATAGCACGAAGAATCTCCATTTCGACCTGGCTTCGCCGTACACCATGTCCTTGACTTGACGAATGGGTATCTGATGATCATAACCATAGTACTTATGGTATGCATCAAGAGCGATTCATTCTAGATATGCATCCTCACAATAGTTATAGGGACTATAACCTTGCAAATATAGATCGCCGTATCCATCAAAATATGGAACAACTGGTGGAGCCATTTGGACCGGGTTCGAAAAATGAAATCAACCGTATGATCTGCCTGTCATATCGAATGGAAGACAATGCTTTTCTTGGGTCTCAGATCGGATTCCTGGATTGCTCGAACTGGGGTTCTGACCAAAATCGACCGATGCCAAAAGTTGCTCTTAGTAGTGGTTGCGCTAATTGTTGGCTTCGAATAATGGGCTAAATAGACTCGAAAAGTTGTCACGAACAACTTTCGTGTTGATGGAGAAACCAAATTTTGAGTGGAAATAGCCCGAAAGTAAGGAGAAAAACTAAATGGAAAGGGGAGAGAGAAAGTGTAGAGAAAGTATAGAGAGAGAAGACAAAATTTTTGCTCCCCTTTTTTTTTTTTGTTTTTTTTTCTTTTCTCCTTTTTTGGGGTGCCTAAAGGTAAAAGGAGGGGGTCTAATTGGTGTTTCTAAATGGAAAGGGGTGCCCAGGGGTAGATTGGGGTGGGGATAGGTCTGGTTTTTTTTTTTCCTGTTTGGAAGTGGTCACGTGAGTAATAGATAGGGGGTGGCCCACGGGGAAAAAGGGTTTAATAAGTTATATATAACTTACTTGAAGGGACAAGGTTTGGCGTACGGGTGACTTGGCTGTAAAAAAGAGAGTTTCTGGTGGTGGTTTTGGAAGGGCTGATGTGGTGGGTTTGTGCGGTTACAGTTTAAGGTTATGTTTAAAGGAGATGGGGTTGGGTTGAAGAGTTGTTGGGTTCTGTGATAAGGGACTGGTTCTAGGGAAAAAAAATAGGGGCTTATAGGGATTCTAGAGGATGTTTTACTCAAGGTGCTTTTACAATTTCAAGAGGTAAGTGGGTTTGTAAGTGGCTAAAAGTCAGGAATGAAAATCTGAGGCAACAATAAGCGTTTTGGGATGTGTTTGTTAGCAGATTTTGTGTGCAAATCTGCCGGACTCCTCTCAGGTAAGAGCTGAGAATTAAGAAAAACTTAGGCTGAGAACAAGGTGGATTCAGGCTGGATTCAGGAACAGCTAGATGGATTTTGGTCAACGACTCGCTCATGGCTCTCGGAAAAACTCGGATCTTTTGATATGATACCAAATTTGATGTAGGACTGGGAAGAGAAATAGAAGAAAGAGGAGAAAGAGGAGAAAGAGAAGAAGTAGAAGAGAAGTAGAAATATAAGAGAAGAAGAAGAGGAGAGAAAGAGAAGAGATAGGAGAAGTAGAAGAAGAATAGAAGAAGAGAAGAGTAATAAAGAGGAATAGAGGAAGTGAAGGAGAAGACCATTTCAAAAAAAAAAGAAAAAGAGGAAGAGAAGGAGAAGGAGAAGGAGAAGAGATAGGGGAGAAGTAGAATGGGCTGGTGTTGGGTTGTAGACAGCCGAGTTGACTGGCTGAGTCAACTTGGCAGCAAGAAGAAAAAGGCCTTAACTTTGATTGTTTTCAATGATTTTTGCTGGAGACCTCGGATCTTTTGCTCTAATACTGTTGGAATAAGCCTATATGCCTATGGACATTTTAGTCATTGTAGTTATTGTACAACTTTTATTATATTAATAAAAGGGTGAGGGGGAGATACCCAACTCACACACTTTCTCTCTAATCTCTTTTGCAACATGGTATCAGAGCCCTAGGGTTTCTGATTCCTAGGGAAACCTTTACCCTCCATCTTCTCCATCAACCCTAACCCTAACCCTAACCCTAAACCCTCCCCCTTCTCCCTCTCTCTCACCTAACCCTAACCCTAACCTAACCCTAATCCGCTACAGTACTGCTACAGTGCCGCTATAGTGCCGCTACAGTATCACTACAGTACCGCTACTTCTCCTCTCTTTTAAACCCTAATCTATTATACCCTCTAAAACCCTCATTTACACCCTAATCTATTTCCTGGTCTTGCGTTTCATTGTTTTTCTTTGCTCAATGTGCTGATCTTCTTTAATCCTCTTTTCCATTTCTCTTTCAGCATCTTCCTGATTCTTTATGGGTTTCTCTATACTCATGTCCTGCACCTTTGACATCGTCATATGACTCTTTCTATTGATTAGTTGGTTCTGCCTATCTTTCTCTCCTTTTTATTTGTTGTTGCCCTTGGTAGTGGTTTCTTTGTTCGTCTGTATTCGTTGTCGTTATGGATCCTCCCGTCATTGTTGATCCCTCCATTGGCATGGCCACTGACGTCAATGCCTCTACCACAACCTCGGCCCCTTCTTCTTCTTCTTCTTCTTCTTCTCACTTGGCACCTGTGGAAAATTCTTACCCACAGTTGAATATTGCCAAGTTTGATGGAACCAACTATTTACCGTGGAAGGTTGCGATTGAGACTTACCTACTTGGACGAGGCAAAGTCCGTTTCCTTCATGAGGATCCTCCTTCGCCTAAGGATCCTATATATACTCGCTGGGAGCATGAATATCATTGATACGGAGTCTTCTATGGCAGAGTATGACTCCTGATATTTATTCTACTCTGATTCTTCCGACTACGAAGGAGATCTGGGATCATACTGCAGTGACGTATTCTAGGGTTGAGAACATCACTCGTATATGTTCCACTTACTCTGAGTGGATACAACTCCGTCATGACGACATGTCTCTTGAAACTCATTACGGGAAGTTCATGTCTTTATGTCAGCAGCTTGATGTCTTTCTGCCACTCACTTCTGATATTAATGTTCTCCGGCGTCAATGGGAACAGATTCGAGTGGTGCACTATCTTGAGAGCCTAGGTCCAGAGATTACCTATCTGCGCCATCAGATTCTTGGTTCTGGGAACATTCCTTCGTTGCGCGAGACTTACTTCCGAGCTCAGCAGTGCGTTAGCGAGACTCCCTCCCGCCCTACTTCTGACCGTTCGGCTCTTGCAGCATATGATGGTGGTGGTGGTACTCATCCTCCTCGGGGTGGTGGTTCTTTTTCACGAGCTCGTGGCCGTGGTGGCAGTGGTGGTGGTCGTGTTGGGAGTGGGCGTGGCCGTCCTTATTGCACCCACTGCCAGTGCGATGGCCATGTCATTGAGACTTGTTACACATTGCACCCCGAGCTCATGCCGCCTCTATCAGCTCACCTCAGCTATTCTGTCCCATCTGACTCAGTCGTCTCTGCCCCTGCCTTGCCACCTGCTGGTGACTCATTCTCCTTTACGTGGGCAGACTATGAGGAGCTCCAGCGCCTTCGACAGAGTGCTTCACAGGCCACTGCGGGCTTTGCCCAGCCAGGTGGTTCATATACCACATTACTTTCTAGCTCCGGGTCTTGGATCATTGACTTTGGAGCCTCGAACCATATGACTGGTAACTCATCATAGCTCTCTTCTTTTCGCACTTTTTCATCTGCTTTTCAGTCCATTACTTTAGCTGATGGTTCCACTACCCCTATCACTGGTATTGGTACCACATGTCCTTCACCTAATCTTCTGCTATCTTCAGTATTGTGTGTACCTAAATCTCCTTTTAGTTTATTATCCGTTAGCCAAATTATGAAAAATCTTTCTTGCTCTATCTCATTCTTTCCATCTTACTGTCTTTTTCAGGATCTTTCGACTGGGAGGACGATTGGATCGGGTCGTGAGGTGGAAGGCCTGTACCGTCTTGACTGTAGCCCATCTTCGTTAGCTTTACATAGTTCAGTGGATGCCTTTCAGTGGCACTGTCGACTGGGTCACCCATCACTTCAGCGCCTTCGGGCGACATCCGTAGTTCCCTCTTCTATCTCTCCATTTCATTGTCAGTTTTGTGAACTCGGGAAGCATCATAGAGTGTCTTTCCCTTCTCGAGTTGTCACTAGAGTAGATAGTTTATTTCAGCTCGTTCATTGTGATGTATGGGGGACCTTCTAGGGTCGTGTCGAATAATGAATTTCAGTATTTTGCTGTTTTTATTGATGATTACTCTCGAATGACTTGGCTGTATCTATTGAAAAACCGCTCCCGGGTCTTCTCTGCATTTCAAAATTTTCATAATGAAATAAAAAACTAGTTTAGTTGCAGTCTTAAATGCCTGCGTACTGATAATGCACGTGAGTTTTTTTCTGGTACTGGTGGCTTTCAGGATTATCTCTCTTCTCATGGCATTATCCATCAATCCTCTCGTGCATACACCTCGCAGCAAAATGGTGTCGCCGAAAGAAAACTGCGCTATCTACTTGAGGTGGCTCGCACTCTCCTCTTCCAGATGCATGTTCCAAAAACCTACTGGTCTGACGCCATTCTCACTGCTTGTTTCCTCTCCAATCGTCTTCCATCTTCGGTGCTTCATGGGGATTCTCCATTTCACATCGTTTATCCACATCAGGATTCATTCCCTCTTACGCCCCGCGTCTTTGGCTGCGTTTGTTTTGTCCATCATTTGGGACCTGGCTGCGACAAGCTTGACCCTCGGTCAGAACGATGTGTTTTTTTTGGTTACTCTCGCACCTAGAAAGGATATCGTTGCTATAGTCCGCGTCTGCGCCGTTGGTATGTATCAGCTGATCTGACCTTTTTTGAATCAGAATCATTCTTTGGCTCTACCTCCGTTTCTCATGTTGTCAGAACGGAACCTGATATGACCATTTCTCTTCCTGTTCTTCCTCCGACTTCCTTAGCACCTCCTCCTGCTTGCCCCACTGGACAGGTTGATTCGTGTGCTCCTAGGGTGGATCGTCCCCCTACTAAAGTCCAATATCAACGTCATCAACAACAGGCACAACTTCCTCACACCGACAAATCGTCTTCACAGGCAGAGATCTCTTTACCCTCTCATCAGGTACCTTCATCTCCCGTAGTTGTTTCTGACTCTCCTATTGCTTCACGTACTCGTTCTCATTCTACTGCTCACCCAATTTCTAATTTTGTCTCTTATGATCGTCTAACTCTTCATTTCAAAAGCTTTGTCTTGTCTGTGTCTTCTGCTGTGTTACCCCAGTCTCTGGATGAGGCTCTTCATCACCCAGGATGGCGAGCTGCAATGGATCTTGAAATGGGAGCTCTGCATTCTAATCACACATGGGATCTAGTTTCTGTACCTGCTGGTGCTCGTCCTGTAGGATGCCGTTGAATGTTCTCATTAAATATCTACCTGATGGCACCGTTGATTGACTGAAGGCTCGTCTGGTGGCCAAGGGCTACACTCAGACATTCGGTGTCGACTATCATTAGACGTTTTCCCCAGTGGCGAAGATTCCTTCCGTTCGGGTTCTCCTCTCCCTTGCAGTCAATAATGGATGGCATCTTCACCAGTTAGATGTGAAAAACGCTTTTCTGCATGACGACCTCCTTGAAGAGGTGTATATGGAGCAATCACCATTTTATGTTGCTCAGGGGGAGTTGTCCTCATCAGTCTGTCGCCTCAGAAAAGCAATTTAGGAGTTGAAGCAATCGCCACATGTATGGTTTAGCAGATTTAGCGAGGCAGTTATGAGGTTTGCCCTCAAGCATTGTGGTGTGGATCACTCAGTATTCAGTCATCAGTCCTCAGCAGGATGCATTATGTTAATTGTATATGTCGATGACATCATTATTATAGGGAGTGAGTCAGGGGGAATTCGGAAACTGAAAGCCTTCCTACAAAAAGAGTTCGCGACAAAGGACTTGGGACGCCTCAGATATTTTCTTGGGATAGAGGTTGCATATTCTTCTAGTGGTTTGTCTCTATCACAGAGGAAGTACGTTCTGGATTTGTTAGAAGAGACAGGAAATCTTGGTGTGAAACTTGTAGCTGCACCCATGGATCCAAATGTGAAGCTGGTTCTAAAAGAGGGTGAGTTGTTGAAGCATCTTGGTAGGTATAGAAAACTTGTGGGCAAACTTATATACCTTACGGTTACTCGCCCTGATATATCCTATGCCGTTGGGGTGGCTAGTCAGTACATGACTTCTCCTCGTACTTCGCATTGGAATGCAGTGGTTCAAATACTCAAATATCTGAAAGGTGCAGCAGGAAAGGGATTATTATTCAAAAGACATGGTCATACACGAATTAAGGGGTTCTCAGATGCTGATTGGGCTGGATCCCCTGCGGATAGGAGATCGACTACCGGGTATTGTACCTTTGTTAGAGGTAACCTAGTTTCATGGAAAAGTAAGAAACAGGATGTCATTGCAAAATCAAGTGCAGAGGCAGAATACAGAGCCATGGCGCATACTACGACTGAGATTATTTGGTTGAGATCACTCCTAGCTGAGATTGGTATTGTGTTTCCTTCGCCGTCACAGTTGTATTGTGACAACAGAGCAGCTATCTATATTGCGATGAATCCAGTCTTTCATGAGAGAACAAAGCATATTGAAGTTGACTGTCATTTCATTCGTCAGAGAATCCAGAAAGGGGAGATACGCGCTGTATTTACTCGTTCTGCAGAACAGTTGGCTGACATGTTTACCAAACCATTAAATAAATCAAAACTGAGTGACATATGTAACAAGCTAGGAATATAGAATTTATACATTCCAGCTTGAGGGGGAGTGTTAGAATAAGCCTATATGCCTATGGGCATTTTAGTCATTGTAGTTATTGTACAGCTTTTATTATATTAATAAAAGGGTGAGGGAGAGATACCCAACTCACACAGTTTCTCTCTTATCTCTTTTGCAACAAATACCAAATTTGATGTAGAACTAGGAAGAGAAGTAGAAGAAAAGGAAGAGAAATAGAAGAAAGATGAGAAGAAGAGGAGAAGAAGAGGAGAAGAATGGGAAGAAGAGAAGGAGATGAGAAGAATAGAAGAAGAATAGGAGTAGAGGAGAAGAGAAATTAGGGAGAAGAATAGAAGAAGAAGAGGGGAAGAAGGGACTTGGAATAGAGGAAGGAGAAGAAACCTGTAGAGGGGAGAAGCCAATCAATCTTTATTCATCAAAACTTCATAATCCCTAATACATGAGGCCTATATAGGCCACTGAAATAAGATTTCATGGAAAATAAAATCCCTAAAACTAAAACATGGAAATAAAATCTTAGAAACTAAATAACAAGGAAATAAAGTCTAAAAGTCTATTGGGCAAATATGCCTCTTATTTGGCCTACTATCTGCATGTATGGAGAATTCCAGAGAACTTAGAAATTTCTTCGATGGTCCTAGACAATTGGATGATTGTCAAGTGGCAAGATCCAGACCATTGGTATGAGAGGTGGTAGCTTAGAAATAGGTGAGGCCTCCTCGTTTGCAAATAACCTTAATACCTTTGAACTTTTAAGCATCCTTGAGAACAGTATGAGGTATTCTTTCAATTCACTTGTGTGCTTATAACAACATTACCATTCTTTGATCCAACAATCTTTGGTGATTTTTTAGGCAATTTTGGAGCACCCTCCCTAGGTCGATGGAAACCCTAGGGAGAGAGGCGTTTTCTTCCCTATTTCGTTTCTCTCTCTCTTCCTTATTTCGTCTCTCTCTCTCATCCCTATTTCGTCTTTCTCTCCTCTCTCTCTCTCTCTCCCGTCTCTCTCTCTTCCCTATTTCGTCTCTCTCTCTCGTCTTTTCCGTCTCTACCTCTCTTCTCTTTTTCTCCCCCATCTCTCACTTATCTTTCTCTCTTCGATCGATCTCTCTCCTTTCCTGTTATCTCTTTCTCCCCGTATCTTCTTTTCTTTCACTTTTCTGATCTCTTCCTATTCTCTCTTTCTGCTTTTTCTACACCCCCCTCTTTCTTCCTCTCTTGTCTCTCTTTCTATCTTTCCTATTTTTTGATCTTTCCCTTTCTCTCCCTTGATAGGAAAGGGAAGTTTTAGTGGCCGGATGATGCCCAGAGTTGGGCAGATCTCGTAGGGGATGCAACAATGGTGGCTGGAGTGCGAAATGGCCGGATCTAGGTCCGAGTGGGCCGGATTTATTGGGGAAACGATCGGATCTGGGTTGGGTGGATGGAGAAAGTGGGCTGATGAGTTGTCGGAAGTGGTGGAGGTGGCAGGAGTGTGAAAAAGGGTGGTCGGATTCGGGGGAAAAAAGGAACAGGTTGGATGTGGAGGGTAAAGATGGGGTTTGACTGAGGTGCAAGGTTAGGGCTAGAAGGGTAGGATTAGGATGACCAATGGTGGGTTCTATAGGATTAGGTGAAAATAAGGGTAGGATTAGGATTTTAGGTTCTGATGAATCTGAAGGGGAAAAAGTTAGGGTAAAAAATGGTGGTGGTTTCTTGGGTTAGATTACGGTTTTTGACTTGGTGGTTTACTGGGGATCCCCCGGAACGGGCGGTGGTGTAAGGTGGAGGCCGCCGGATCGGATTCGATGGATTGACTATCGTGCACGGTTAGTGGCGCACAATAGCTTTAGGCCTTTGAGCAGGATTTTTAAAATTTGAATTAGCTGGCTAGAAAGTGGTGGAGCAGTCTGAGTGATGTGGCAGGTCACAGCTTTGATTTGATGGGGTCCTCAAATATGGCACTTTCAAATGAGACCATTGTGCAAAGTAAATGATAGGAAGGGGGAATGGTGAAGGCATTTTCAGCTGCGGTAGTAGATGAAGAATTCGAAAGGGAAGTGAAATACGTTTTCGGCAGGGTGGCAGTGCATGGAAGTGTAGAACTTGTTGTAGTGTTTGACCCATAAGATCTTTTTTTGTCTTTTTACTGGTCTAGGAGCATGCTCCTAGCCACCCTTAATTGATTCTATGTAATGCAAGTAGGGACCCTGGTCTCCAATGTAATCTTCATAGTATCAATGAAATTGTCAATTTTCAAAAAATAAAAATTCACTTGTGTGCTTCCTTTTGAGAGACTAAGTGTCCTACTTGCCTTGGATACAAGGTTAGGCCTGACAGAAGGTCAATGATGGAGTGTTGCATGAATGTTGCATGAATCTGAGGCAAGTGAATTAGCAGGCCTGTTTCCATTGGTATTAGAGCGATGTTTTCTCCGTCTGTGAGGGATAGTAGGGATTGCTTCATATGTGGCGTGGCCACCAAGCAAAGAATTGCCTAAAGAACGAAACTCTTAACGAGAGTAGGGTTGATCGCAAGGAGAGTCAAGCACTTAGTGAGTGTCACTAGGATAAATGACAAACCGATGCCTTAAGCCTCCTCCTTGCGATTAAGGGCCAAATGATGGGCACTAAATCGTTGAAGAGAGAATTGATGCACTTGGATGTGTTTACACAGTATAGCTATGAGGACCTTGATTGGAATATGCGCAAGGCACAACTTTGTGTCGACAGAGGAGGCGAAGTGGCAAGGCCTTCAACTTGGGAAGGAAGTAGCAAAACAAGCTACAAGGATTGGATGCTTCAAGTCGAACGCAATCAAAAACCTGATGGGTGGATCGAACATTTGGGGAAAGATTGTCACAAGGTGAAAATTTGACTTTTATAATGTCATGGAGGAGTTGAGAACATCCTAGAAGTATAGAGTTGTGTAGAAGACTCTTGGATGAGTCTGGAAATGTGTATACAATTATAAATATTTGTAGGTGTCTCTAGAGTTCTCTTGTAATCACTTGGTAGAGACATGTATGGAGAATTCTAGAGAGCGTAGAAGTTTCTTGGATGGTCTTAGACCGTTGGATGATTGCCGAATGGAAAGATTTAGAGCACTGGTATGAGAGGATGTAGCCCATAAATGGACAAGGTGTCTCATTTGTTAATTACCTTCAAACCTCTGAACTTGTAAGCATCCATGAGAGCAATATAAGGTATTCTTTCCATTCACTTTTGTGCTATGATTTGTGGACACGGACACGGGTGTCGTGTGTCGACACGGACACTGAGTGTCGGACACGACAACCTCCGAAAAAGTAGAAACAGGGACACAGTTACCAACGACGACATGGTTCCCTAGAAAAGCTCTCAAAAGCTGGTTTACAAAGAAAAGACAATCAGATTTTGTGCTATTATTAAAACAGTGTAGTGCCAAAATCAGTAGCTTGGTCTATATTGAAAACATGAAGCATTTCTCTCTGCAAAAATCGTCAAATAGGTCACTTTTGATTATTTTCAAAAGCTACGTTTGACAAGTTTGGTGGGAATTTGAAGTGCCCTGTTGTTGCTGTACTTTTTCCCTCTTTTATTTATGCTTAACTGTTGAGAGAGAGGTTTAGAGAAGAAAAAGTGAGTTAGAGAAGAAACTCCCCCTCACTAATATATTTATTAAAAGAGAGATAAGCACAATTACAACTATGCCCTCTGGCTTATTACATATATCCAACACTCCCCCTCAAGCTGGAATGTAGATATTATACATTCCGAGCTTGCTACAAATATCATTCAACTTTGACTTAGGTAAGAGTTTTGTGAAAATATCTGCTAACTGGTCCATAGATCGAGTAAAAGAAACATGTATCTCGCCCTTACGGATTCTCTGGCGAATAAAATGGCAATCAACCTTTATAGGCTTGGTTCTCTCATGGAAGACGGGATTTGTGGCTATGTGAATTGCAACTTTATTATCACAATAAAGCTGAGCTGAAGAAGAAGAAGGAAAACCAATCTCTGTAATGAGGGAACGTAACCAAAGAAGCTCCCCACTCGTATGGGACATAGCTCAGTATTCTGCCTCGGCACTAGACTTCGAAACAACTTCTTGTTTCTTATTTTTCCATGACACTAGATTGCCACCAACAAAGGGCACTAGCCCGTGATTGATCATTGATCTCCTATCTGCTGGAGATCCTGCCCAATCTGCATCACAATAACCTTCCACCCTGACATGTCCATTTTTCTTGAATAGTAGTTATTTTCCTGGTGTAGAGAATCTGAACTACTGCTGTCCAGTGAGAGGTACGAGGAGCACTCATAAACTGGCTAACTACTCAAACTGCATAGGAGATATCTGGGCGAGTAACCGTGAGATATATGAGCTTACCAACGAGTCTCCTATACCTGCCAGGATCTTCCAACAGATCTCCTTCGTCTGGAATAAGCTTCACATTGGGATCTTGTTCTTATGACCGTCTCATTTTGTTTCTTATGACCGTCTCACGTCTTCTTTCCAAGCCTCTGTTTCGTCCTTGTCCTCTGTTGTTTTACCAAAGTCATTACAGGAGGCTCTTCAACATCCAGGCTGGCGAGCTGCTATGGATCTAGAAATGGGTGCACTCTGATCAAACCAGACATGGGATCTTGTTCCACTTCCTGCTGGGGCTCGACCAGTTGGTTGTCGTTGGGTATTCTCAATCAAGTATTTACCTGATGGGACAGTTGAAAGGTTGAAGGCCTGTTTGGTTGCCAAGGGTTACACTCAGACATTTGGGGTTGACTATCATGAGACATTCTCGCCAGTTGCGAAGATTCCTTCAGTTCGCATGATCCTATCCATGGCAGTTAATCATGGTTTGCCTCTACATCACCTAGACGTCAATAATGCCTTTCTACAGGGCGACCTCTAGGAGGAAGTTTATATGGAGCAGCCTCCAGGGTATGCTGGTCAGGGGAGATGTCCTCCTCTGTTTGTCGCCTTAAGAAATCATTGTATGGCTTGAAACAGTCTTCACAAGCATGGTTTGGTCGATTCAGTGAGGCCGTCATACGTTTTGGACTTAGACAGTGTGCAGTAGACCATTCAGTGTCCAGTCATCAATCTTCTGCAGGGCGCATCCTTTTGGTTGTGTATGTTGATTCATCATCATCACAGGTAGCAACTCAAGGGGAATTCAGAGATTGAAGAGTTTCTTATAGGCAGAGTTTGCTACGAAGGATTTGGGTCGGCATGGATACTTTCTTGGGATAGAAGCGGCATATTCCTCTCAAGGGATATCTCTATCACAGTGAAAGTACGTATTGGACTTACTGGAAGAAACAAGAAATCTTGGAGTAAAACCTGTATTTGCGCCTCTGGATCCCAATGTGAAGCTTATTCCAGAGGAAGGATATCTGTTGGAAGTTCCTGACAGGTATAGGAGACTAGTTGGTAAGCTCATATATCTCACTGTTACTCGCCCAGGTATCTCCTAAGCAGTTGGAGTAGTTAGCCAGTTTATGAATGCTCCTCGTACCTCTCACTGGACAGCAGTAGTTCAGATTCTCCGCTATTTGAAAGGGGCACCAGGGAAAGGACTACTATTCAAGAAAAATGGGCATGTTAGGGTGGAAGGTTATTGTGATGGGATGGAGAAGATGGAGGCTAAAGGGGATCCGTAGTGATCAGAAACCCTAGGGCTCTGCTACCATGTTGAGAGAGAGGTTTAGAGAAGAAAAAGTGAGTTAGAGAAGAAACTCCCCCTCACTAATATATTTATTAAAAGAGAGATAAGCACAATTACAACTATGCCCTCAGGGTTATTACATACATCCAACATTAACAATAAAAAAAAATATGCAGTGTTGGCAGCTTGATGTTGACGGCTTAGCACATGACCTGCAGCTGCAATAAGTATAGTCAGAACAGTGACAATACAAAAGCTCAGTCTGTTTGCTGCAGTCAGCTCAGCCATTGTCAGTCATTGTATATGTCTTGTCTCTGATGATGTGCAGGCAGGTAATAAAAAACCTTCAGAATAGAGTTATAGAATCTGGCAGTTTATACTTTAAGTGCTAATCTGGCAGCTTATGCATTTTCTTTTTGGCGTAATATAGGATTCAATACGATACAGTTAATAAGCACTTAGGAAATCTCGCTGAAGGTATGTGCGTGTCGAAACCCGTGTCGACACGTGTCCATACACGTGTCCGTGTCGACACGTGTCGACACGGGTCAATGGTGAAAATATCCCGTGTCCACGAATCATAGCTTTTGTGCTTCCATGTTTGAGTCTGATTGTCCTACACATAGTTTCAAAACTCTCCCCCGTCATCATGGATAACCTTTTACTTACGCCGCCTCTTTTCCGAGTCCGCATTTTGCACTACAAAGTCAATCCAAAGCACCTTTGACTCTTCTGAGTTATAACTGTGCCAACCGAGTACTCAGCCACGTCAACGAAGTACTCGACCTCGTCGGGCTGAGTCCAATGGGATTTGCGGATTTGCTTTGGCCACGTTTTGACCCACATCCGTGTTTTGAAACACTGGTCCTACTTGCCTTAGGTATAAGGCTAGGCCACTTGGGTTGCCTTAGTTGGGGCAAATGGTTGAACATTGCACAATATCTGCATGGTTGTGAGGCTAGTGAATTAGTATGCCCATGACATTTGTTAGTGTATGTATATGCCTGTGGGCATATCCGCCTTTTGTAAATTTCTCATCATATATAAATACATAAGTGAGAGGGAGACTCCCTAACTCACAATTTCTTTCTCTCATTCTCTTCCTCAACATGGTATCAGAGCCCTAGGGTTTTGTTTCCTAGGGGCCCCCATAGCAGCCCCTCACCCTCCGTCTTCTTCTCTCCCTTCTCCTCTAACCCTAACCCTAACCCAACATCCCTGCCCCCCACGCTCTTCCTTTCCCTTCCCTTCTCCTCCTCCTCCCACTGCCCCTCCTCCCTTTCCTCTAACTCCTCCACTCCCTGCGACAGTAACCTGCCCCACCACCTCTCCTCCCCGCTACAGTAACCGCTATGGTACCACTACAGTACCCGGAAAAAAAATATTTCTATACCCTAGAAATCTGCTCCCGCAGCCTCACTTTCTCATTGTCTTTCTTCTCCTAATGGCTTAAATCTCTTTTACCTACTTTCGTCTTCTTTTCGCGGCTCCGATCTTATATCCCTAGATCTGTGTGTCTTCATCATGTTAGCAAGGGTTTCTTTCATGCCCTATTTATCATTTGTCTCTCTTTGGAGCCGCGATCTCCATTATTGATTTCTCTGCTTTTCGCCTCGGCATCATTTCTTCTCGTCAGTTGATTCTCTCTTTGATTATTTACTCATGGATAGCCCCGTTATTGAGGATCCCTCTCTCGGGCGGCCTCCTGTGGCTACTGTTCCTATGGTTCGCCCATCCTCCTCCTCTTATAACCCTTCGTCTTCTTCGATGGATGGTTCTTTTCCTTCCTTGACCAAAGGTAGGCATGATGGTTCCAATTACCTGAATTGGAAAGTGGCTGTGAAGACCTATCTCATTGCTAGGGGGAAGATTTCTATTCTTCGTCGTGACCCCCTCCTTCTAGTGATCCCACTTATGACAAGTGGGAGCAGGATGATGACCTTATCTGTACTCTCCTGTGGCAGAGTATGTCCCCTGAGATTGCCGGGACCATGATACAGCTTCCCGCTCGCCAGGTTTGGGATCATATTGCTACTACCTTCTCCGGGAAAAGCAACCTCTCTCGAATCTGTTCCACATATTCTCAGTGGCTGAACCTTCGCCGCGGAGACACTCCTCTCTCGACCTACTACAGTCAATTTGTTTCCCATTGTCAGCAGTTAGATGTTCTTATGCCTCTTACCACTGATTTGACTACGGCCGCGGAACAGCGTGATACGTGTCGTTCAGTTTCTCGAGACTTTGGGTCCTGAGTACATGCATCTTCGTTAGCAGATATTTGGATCTGGCATGTTGCCTTCTCTTCAGGAGGTTTACTTGTGTGCCCAGCAGTGTACTCTTGGTGACTCTATGTCGGCTAGTTCGGTTGATATTACTGCCACTGCTGCCTATGGCGTAGGTGACCGTGCTACTCGGGGTGGAGGCACCTTTGGTCGTGGCCGTGGCGGTGGACGTGATCTTCCTGCAGGGCGTGGTGGCCGACCGCGTCCATATTGCTCGCATTGTCGTCGTGATGGACACTATATGAAGACTTGCTATGTTTTGCATCCTGAACTTCGTCCTTCCTCTGAGACTCGTTTTGGCCGCTCCGCACACCTCGCTGCACCAGATTCTTCTAAGCACTCCCCTGCTTCCGTTCCGCCCAGCACTGAGCCTCAGGCTGATAGTGTTTTTATGTCTCGTGCTGACTATGATGAGTTACAGCGTCTTAGGTCTACCAGCCATCCCCCAACTGCGACTTTTGCTCATCTAGGTAGCTCTCCTGCATCTCTTCTTACTAGCTCCTGCTCCTGGATTATTGATTCTGAAGCCTCCAATCATATGACAGGTACTTCTTCCACACTTCGTTCATTTCATCCACTTTCTGATCAGTCCATCACACTGGCTGATGGGAGCTCCACTCCTATCTCTGGTGCTGGTGATATTTCTCCTCGTGTTGGACTTACATTGTCCTCTGTTCTATGTGTACCTAAGTTACCCTTTAATTTACTCTCAGTTAGTCAGCTTACTAAAAATCTCAACTGTTCTGTCTCATTTTATCCCTCTTACTCCTTGCTTCAGGATCTCTTGACTGGGAGGACGATTGGCTCGGGCTGTGAGATAGATGGGCTTTATCGTCTGGACTGTAGCCCTTCTCGTACCATTTTACACAGCTCCGGCGACGCATATCAGTGGCACTGCCGTCTTGGACATCCCAGCCTTGATCGTTTGCGATGGACATCTATAGTTTCTTCTTCTGTTACCCCCTTTACGTGCGAGGCCTGTGAACTTGAGAAACACCATAGGGTGTCCTTCCCGTCTAGGCCTGTTAGTCGGGCCTCACACCCATTTGTAGTGCATTCCGATGTATGGGGTCCCGCACGGACTACCTTTGTTTTTGGACGTCGTTATTTTGTCATTTTTATTGAGGATTATTCACGTACGTGTTGGCTTTATTTACTGAAAGATCGCTCAGAAGTATTCTCTGTTTTTCGTACTTTTCATTCAGAAATTACTAACCAATTTAATTGCACTCTTAAATGCCTTCGCACTGATAATGCCAGGGAATATTTCTCAAAGTCCAATGGTTTTGAGGAATTTCTTTCCACTCGTGGTATACTACATCAATCTTCCTGTGCTCACACCTCTCAACAGAATAGTGTTACTGAACGGAAAATGCGATCATTATTGGATGGAACTCGCACTCTTCTTTTCCAGATGCGAGTTCCCAAATCTTATTGGGGCGATGCAGTTCTCACTGCTAACTATCTTGCCAATCGGCTTCCATCCTTGATTCTAGGCAGCTCATCCCCTTTCTCCATTTTACATCCTTATCATGAGCCATTTCCTCTTCCTCCTTGGGTATTCGGGTGTGTTTGCTTTGTCCACAATCTTGGACCTGGTTTGGATAAATTAGATCCTGAATCTGAATGATGCATTTTCCTCGGCTACTCACGCACCCAGAAAGGTTATCGCTGTTATAGCCTCAGTTGCGTTGATCCTATGTCTCGGCAGATGTTTCATTCTTCGAGACTGAGCCCTTCTTTGTGAGCTCTCCAGATACGACCCCTCTCTCCCATTTTTCAGATCTTCCTCTACCGATTCCCGTTCTTCCTGACCCAGTAGTCTGTCCATCTCCATCGTCTCTCTTACATTTTCCTTCTGTGGTTCCTGTTCCCTCTCCTCCCTTACAGGTACCTTCTCGGCCCCCGGCTCCATTAATTAAGAAGACCTATCAGCGCCGCCATACTTCTCCAGCTCATCCATCTTTGACAACAACTGCCTCCTGGTGCATGCCCCGTTGGGTGTCGTTGGGTCTATACTGTGAAATATTTGCCTGATGGCTCTGTTGAGCGCCTTAAGGCACTCTTGGTTGGCAAAGAGTACACTCAGACGTCTGGGGTGGACTATGGCGAGACATTTTCTCCCGTGGCGAAGATTTCTCTACATCAGTTGGATGTTAAAAATGCTTTTCTTCATGGTGAGCTCACAGAGGAAGTTTACATGGAGCAACCTCCTGGGTATGTTGCTCAGGGGGAGATGTCATGCTCTTTGTGTCGATTAAAGAAAGCCATTTACGGTCTTAAGCAGTCTACTAAAGCATGGTTTGGAAGGTTCAGTGATGCCATTATGCGCTTTGGTATGAAGCAGTGTACAGTTGATCATTCTGTCTTCAGCTGTCAGTCTACAGTTGGGTGTGTACTCTTGATAGTCTATGTCGATGACATCATCATCACTGGCAGTGATACAGCTGGGATCCAGAAATTGAAGACATTCTTGCAAAATGAGTTCTCTACCAAGGATTTGGGTTGTCTTAGATACTTCTTGGGTATTGAAGTTGCATATTCGACAAAGGGGATTTCTCTCTCACAGAGCAAATATGTCTTAGACCTGCTTGAGGAAACAGGTTGTCTTGGAGTGAAACTTGCCTCGGTTCCCATGGACGCAAATGTGAAGTTACTACCTGAAGAGGGAGACTTGTTAGATGACCTAGGCAGATACAAGAGGCTGGTTGGTAAACTTATCTACCTTACAGTCACATGCTCAGATATCTCCTTTGCTGTTGGTGCTGTCAGCCAACATATGAGTTCACCTCGTACTTCACACTGGGCAGCAGTTCTTCAGATTCTTCGGTATTTAAAAAGTGTTCCAGGTAGTGGGTTGCGATTCAAGAAACATGTAGATCAGAAGATAGAAGAGTACATAGATGCAGATTGGGCAGGATCTCCAGCTGATAGGAGATCTACCACAGGATACTGCACATTTGTGGGAGGTAACCTTGTGTCATGGCTGAGTAAGAAACATGATGTTATCTCCAAATCTAGTGTAGAGGTGGAGTATAGAGCTATGGCACACACAAGTGGAGAGCTCATTTGGTTACGTTCTCTCTTGTCAGAGATCGGTTTCTCTCAATCATCTCCTTCTCAGTTATATTGCGACAACAAGGTATCGATTCACATTGCCACAAATCTAGTCTTTCATGAGAGAACTAAACATATCGAGGTTGATTGCCACTTCATTTGGCACCGGATTCAAAACGGAGAAATATGCACAGTGTTCACTAGATCGGTGGACTAATTAGCGGATATGTTTACTAAGCCATTGAACAAAGCTAAATTGAGTGATAATTGTAGCAAGCTAGGAATGTTTGACATATACATTCCAGCTTGAGGGGGAGTGTTAATGTATGTATATGCCTATGGGCATATCCATCTTTTGTACATTTCTCATTATATGTAATTACATAAGTGAGGGGGAGACTCCCTAACTCACAATTTCTTTCTCTCGTTCTCTTCCTCAACAACATTCAACTTGAAATAAAGCCTGCAAAGACATATTGCAGCTACATCTTGGATCAGCCCAAAACCTAATCATGTCTCCTGATCCAAACATAAACTTGACGTCTTCAGCAGCTTTGCAAAAATATCTATCCATATTCCCGAAGCAAGCGCTCTAATCACCTTCCCTGGATTCCTCCCGCTCCAACCCTCTTCACACTAATTGGGCATTAGAAAAGGCATAGAATAGATTGAGAGATTGGGGCTAATGAAGATTTGAGCAAATCGATTCTTCTGCTCCCTCTCAAATTTTCCACTATTGGGTTCCAAAGAGCTGAACTCGATACCATTCAAAAAAAAAAAAAAAAGAGAGCTGAATTCGATCTACAAACACATTGCTGGAGACTCAAATATGTGCAAGGAGATTAGATTTGCTGCAACCCATCACTCAAGCAATGCCATTCAACATGACCTTCGGACCACTTTTAGTTTTGATGTTTGATACAACAGAAATCCACAGAACAGGATCCTATCGTTTAAAAAACTGCAACTGAGAAATTTTCCAAAGCTAAATTGTGAGATACCGGCAAGTCAGATACCTTTAAAACTGCAGCGGAGGGTAGTTTCTTATTATGTATTTGGAAATGTTAAACTTTGTGATCAGTGGGTATTTGGAAGAAAGTTTAAAAATATGAGATTGGTGGCTATTTGAAAGAAAATTTAAAGAGATTCAGAACCTTGTAGACATTATCTTTTTGAAAGAACGTGTGCATTCCCTTTGAGTCCAATGATAGTTTTCGGTTGAGTCCTTTTGGTCATTTATGGGGGATGATTATTCCATTGCTTCGATGGGTATAGTGTGGAAGACTCCATTACTCCAACAATTTATGCTAGTTGTTGGACTGTGAAATTAACACCTTTTTTTTATGACATAGGGTATCCCCACCCCATTTAAGGCAGGTCTAATCCCTACGGATGCACGCAATCACCCGTAAACCACATGCATCAGGTAAGCCCGGGGGGCTTCGAACTCGCGTCTATGGGGAGCAAACCCACGATTCCAGCTGGCGTGCAAACTCCGTATGGGTTTAACATCCTTGATAAAGTTTGAAGTGTTTTTTGATTAGCTAATATTTGTCTGATGTGTAAAGAGAAAATCTTGCAATCATCTATTCATTTATGTTAGGTGTTCCAAAAGGATGGAAATCTATCCTCCGAAGGTTCAGTATCCATTGGGTTTTCAGTAATGGCATTTGTTAACAGAGAGATTTGAGAATGAAATGTTGTGTGTTAGCCGTCTTGCCCTAACACATATATATTTATTATGAGAAGAATATGAAAAGACTATAATGCCCTTAGGCTACATAAGCTTATTCTAACACTCCCCCTCAAGCTGGAGTATGAATGTCATACATGCCCAACTTGTTACATAAATCACTCAATCGAACTCAATTCAACGACTTGGTAAACATGTCTGCAATCTGATCATTCGTTCGATTTGAATTTGGCCTGTTTGAATCCTGTGACGAATAAAGTGACAATCCACTTCTATATGCTTAGTTCGTTCGTGAAATACCGGATTCATAGCTATGTGAATGGCTGACTTGTTGTCACAGTAGATGGACGCAGGGGACGAGTATGAGAATCCAATCTCTGACATAAACGATCGTAATCAAATTAATTCACAGCTGGTGTAAGCCATGGCCCTGTATTCTGCTTCTGCACTGGATCGAGACACAACGTCATGCTTCTTACTCTTCCACGATACTAGATTTCCACCTATGAAGGTACAATAGCCATTAGTAGATCGCCGGTCAGCAGGAGATCCGGCCCAGTCTGCATCAGAGTATCCCTCAATTCTCAAACGGTTATGCTTCCGGAAGAGAAGACCTTTCCCTGGAGGTTTCTTCAGATACTTCACTATTTGAATCACAGCTGACGAATGTGATGTTTGAGCCGCACTCATATACTGGCTAACCACACCAACAACATATGCAATGTCCGGACGAGTGACTGTGAGATAGATCAACCGTCCTACTAACCGTCTGTATCGACCAGGATCGTCTAGTGGCTCCCCCTGATCAGGTGAAAGCTTGACATTCAGATTCATAGGAGTCTGTACAGGTTTTGCCCCAAGAAGACCTGTTTCTTCCAAAATATCAAGAGCATACTTCCTTTGGGACAAAGATAGCCCCCTTTGTGAATGTGCCACTTCAATGCCTAAAAAGTATCTCAGAACACTAAGGTCTTTTGTGCTGAAGTCATTATGAAGGAAATCTTTGAGGCGTTATATTCCTGCTTTGTCATTCCCTGTAATAACAATGTCATCAACATATACAACTAGGAGAATCAGACCATCCTTGCTTCGAAAGCTGAACAGAGAATGGTCTACAGCACATTGATTCATACCAAATCGTAGGATGGCCTCACTGAATCTCCCAAACCAAGCACGAGGAGACTGTTTAAGACCATAAATCGCCTTTCTAAGCTTACAGACGGTATGCTGCAACTCCCTCTGAGCAACAAACCCTGGTGGTTGCTCCATATACACCTCTTGCAAATCACCATGGAGGAACGCATTCTTGATATTCAACTGATTTAGTGGCCAAGACTGATTCACGGCCAAAGAAATCAATACACGGATGGACGGAATCTTTGCCACTGGAGAGAATGTCTCAACATAATCAATCTCATAAGTCTGAGTAAAGCCCTTTGCAACAAGACGTGATTTTAACCTCTCAACAGAGCCATCAGGTAGGTATTTGACGGTGAACACCCACTTACATTCGACTACCTGAGCACTAGGAGGAAGGGAGGCCAACTGCCATGTCTGATTTTTGGCCAAAGCATCCATCTCAGCCTCCATAGTTGCCCGCCATCTCGAATCAAGCATAGCCTCTCGTGCAGAGCGAGGAATAGAAATCGATGACAAAGAGGATATAAATGCAGTATACGAAGGAGATAATCGAGCATAACTTACCGCATCAGAAATAGGGTGATGAGTGGTACGAGAACGAGTACGACTCGCAATGGGGGCATCAAGAGAATCATCAACCTGAGCAGCATCATCAGAGGATGAGGGTAAAGGACCTGCTTGCTGAGAAGAGATGACAGGGCATGCAGGCTCAACTGAAGTAGTAGAACGCTTGCGAGTATATACTTGGAAGGGATGCTGAACCAGATCCGGTGGCAGACTTGGAACCGGAACCGGCAACGGCAACGGAGGAGGAGATACCGGTAAAGAAGAGGAAGCAAGAAAGTAGGGAGTATCCTAAAAAAAGGAGACATCAACACTGATAAATTTGCGGCGAACCTGAGGACTGTAGCATCGGTAACCCTTATGGGTTCGTGAATAACCCAGGAAAACACACTTGATTGCCCTTGGGGCCAATTTATCAAGTCTTGGAGTGAGATCCTGGACAAAGCAAACACACCCAAACACCTTGGGAGGTAACGGAAACGGATCCCCAGAAAGGGTGTAACATCGAAAAAGGGGATTGATTGCTAAGAACTGAAGAGGGTAGACGATTACCTAGAAAGCAGGCTATAAGCATAGCGTTAACCCAAAAAGATTTGGGAACATGCATTTGATACAGAATGGTGCGAGCTATATCTACAAGATACCGTATTTTCTGCTCGGCAACACCATTCTGTTGTGAAGTGTGGGCACAAGACGACTGATGAATAATTCCACGACTAGAAAGAAACTCCTGAAAACCGTGCCGATCAGAAAAATACTCACGGGCATTATCAGTACGTAAATATTTAAGGGAACATGAGTATTGATTTGTAATTTCAGCATAAAATAAACAAAATGTAGAAAACACCTCAGAACGATCCTTTATTATATAAAGCCAGGTCATCCTGGAAAAATCATCAACAAAAATAACAAAGTACTTCGCACCAAACATAGAAGGAGTACGACATGGACCTCAAACATCAGAATGCACTAACTCGAAAGGACTACTGACACAACTAACAGAAAGAGACGGGTAGGAAACACGATGGTGTTTTCCATACTGACAGGACTTACAATGAAAAAGACTAATAACACCAGAAACAACTGAAGAATGCTGCAGACGCTCAGGAGAAGGATGACTGAGCCGGCAGTGCCACAAAAAAATATGCTGAGGTACTAAACGCCATGGGAGTGATAGCATCATCCAGGTAGTATAGACCATCAGTCTCATGCCCCGAGCCAATCTTCTTCCCAGTCGCAAGGTCCTGAAAAACACAATAAGACGGAAAGAATGTTACTGAACAATTAAGGCGATTAGTAAGCTGACTAACAGAAAGAAGATTGCAGAGAAAAGTAGGAACACAAAGTACAGATGATAAGGATAAGTGGGAGGTGGCTGTAACAGTCCCAGTGCCTGAAATAAGATATTGAGTCCCATTGGCCAAGGTGACCATCTTAGTAGGAGCACAAGAAGTAAAGGAACTAAGAAGTGTACTGTTACCGGTCATATGATGAAAGGCACCAGAATCAATGAGCCAGGAAGCGGAATGGCTAAGGGAGCAAGATGGGTTGCTACCTTCTGTGGCAAGTTGAGCAGCCAGTTGTTTCCCTTTCTCCTGTAGGCGCAAAAGTGACTCATACTCAGTCCGAGAGACCATGGTGTCTGAGGTAGCAGGAATAGGTGCAGCAGGTGTCTTAGAAGCGAAGTGGGCGGCTCGAGCGGGACGCAGCTCGGGATGGAGATCGTAACAGAAATCAATAGTGTGACCCTCCATGTCACAATCACTGCAATGACGTGAGCCACGACCCCCATAAGTACGGCCTCCCCCTGAATCTCTGCCAAAGCCAAGGCCCTGTCCGCGACGACCGCGACCACGACCCCTACCACGAGTGCTCCGAAAGGAACCAGACTGGGCAGCAAAGGCGGACTGGTCACCAGCAACAGAGATAGTCGGATCGATACGTAGAGTGCGCTGAACGAGAGAAAAGATCTCATCCAAAGATGGGAGCGTGCCTATCCCAAGGATCTGTTGCCGAAGAGGGACAAACTTAGGCCCTAAGCCATAAAAAAACCAAGTAGTACGGAGCTCATTCTTCTGTTGAGCCAAGGCCTTAAGGCCGGTGGACGGTGGATGATAAATATGAATCTGCTCACAAAGACCAACAAAATCTGAATAGTACTCAGCGACGGTCTTATCTCCACGCGAGATACGAAGGAAGTCACTGTAAACATCAATAATCCGCATGAGATTGTTGCTGCCGGAATAGAGTGTCTCAGCACGCAACCAGACTGCCCGTGATGTATCCAGAAATAGCATGTGGCTCGCAATCTTTGGTTCCATACTCTGACAGAGAAGAGACTGGAGTTGGGCATCCTCCTGACTCCACTTATCATACCCAACATCTTTTGGATTCGGAGGATCCGTCGTGAGGAAACGTAACTTGCCCTGACCTCGCAGATAGAGGTGAACAGAACGACTCCAGGCAGGGTAATTAGCACCATCCAATTTAATGGATGTCATAGAGGTCACTGACACCGAAAATGAACCGGAGGAAGAAGCTGATGGCAAGGCCATAATAAACACCAAAACTCTAGTGGGATGTCGGTAAAGCAGACCAGACAAGACACCACAACTATCACAGACACCCACAGAAAAGGGCAGCCAAATATAGGCAAGCAAATCACCACGGAGATAAACAATCAAAAGGAAAAACCACAAACATCCGCCGAAAGGACCCCGAAAGAACAAGCACGAAGCCTTATACTCGTGGAACTACAACGAAACATAGAGACAAAGCTTAAGTCATCAAGTAGGAATCAAAGACAAATGTAACAAAGCGGAGCTGCGACCAAAAAGGTGAGAAATGTAACGGGAAGATTTAAAGCAGGAACACCCGACGGTTAGAAGAGAAGAACGCTACCCTTATAGGTCAAAGAAGATGGGGAAAGATGTTAAAAAAAAGAAAGGAGGGCGCGCAGGGGGGGCAACTTGGGTTTTCCAGGGGGGCACGCAGGGGGCAACCTTGGATTTCAGGGGGGGCGGGGGGGGGGGGGGGGCGCAGGGGTAAACAGGGAAGAGGTTGGGTTTCCAGGGGAGCACACAGGGGGGCGCGCAGGGGGCAATCTGGGTTTCCCAGGGGGCGTTCAGGGGGGGCGCGCAGGGGCAAACAGGGAAGAGGTTGGGTGTTCCAGGGGGGCAACCAGGGAACAGGTCGGGTTTTGTACAGAGAAAAAGGGGAGGAGAAAGATAGAAAAGAAGAAGAAGAAGAAGAAGAAGGAGTTAGGGCATGGGCATGGACTTCAATGGAGGAAGACAAGAGGTCTTCAATGGAGGTCCCTCGAGCATCGAGGAACCCTAGGGCTTTGATACCATGTTAACAGAGAGATTTGAGAATGAAATGTTGTGTGTGTTAGCCGTCTTGCCCTAACACACACATATATATTTATTATGAGAAGAATATGAAAAGTCTATAATGCCCTTAGGCTACATAAGCTTATTCTAACAGCATTAACAAAAGGCTTTAGTAACAGAAGGAATTTTGGGGCCTTCCTGTCATGACTTCCATTGAGGTCAGGAAATCATCATTATTTGCCTGCTGATGAGGGAGAAAAAGCGCATTGCATGGAATTGCCCTCTACGCAATGGTATTAGGTTCATTTACAGTGGTATTATGGTACCTTAATTGGGACTGTAGGCCCGACAGGGGTGGATGTTATGTATAGAAATGAGAATGGAGAAATTTTGAAGGTCGTTTAGCCACCTTGGAACCAATGATGAAATCGAGACGGATATAGTCCATGCCCTTGTCATTTGACATAGCCATAAATTTGTAAAAATGTTCAATGCATGAATGTTTTGTCAAAGTATGCACTCCATATTGCGTGAAGAAGGTTCCTTGAAAATACCTAATGCCCTCATATACATCAGATTATGACAGTATGTGATCAATGGGTGGATCTGATCCTCCAGCTATATTGAAACTTTGTTATTGTTAAACAGTTATACTTTTTTTTATTATTATGATTAAAGAGCATAGAAATCCATTAATGTTACCTACTGATCATATTGGTAACAATATAGTAGAGTAATTTCATTGTATTCTTTTATTGTATGAAATTACTTGAGGAACAGCCTACTATGGATGAATAATATTATATTTAGCCCATGTAGAATAATAGAGATCTTAATGCATGGTTCATTTGATTTCTTTTGGGTTCCAGAATATGGCATACTACAAAATTTCACATGTTGATGGCCGAATTACGAATCCAGAACAACGAATTGCAAGTGATATACCAAGGTTATGTGAAGAACTGAGTGACCTTGTACAGGAGGATCTGACAGCTGTTACTGATGGTCTGCTGTATACCTGGTGCTTGTGTTCTTATACGAGCCCAAAGTATATACTTTGGATATTGGTAGGCGTTTCCACATCTTATAGTTAATGGGAATGATTCACACATTTCTCTAGTTATCTCCACAATTTTGGGAACCTGCAATGTTGTCATGTTATTTTCAGAAACAAGATTTTCTCAATATGATCTCCCAACATTTTTGTGACGATACTATTGCCATTTTATTTCACAATGTAATCCTATTTTACATGTATTCTGTTATTATTTTTTTTCAAGTTCCATCCTATTTTACATGTATTCTGTTATTATTTTTTTCAAGTTCCCTGTTTTTCATTTCCAACTCTATACACTTTATTTTTTTCCTACTTGTTTTCCGGGTAATATCTTACAAGAAGCCTTAATTTTTGGAAATATCCTGATAAATTCTTGAGATAAGGTTACTGATAATGACATTTTTCACTATGCACAGAACCATATTTTTCACTGTAAAGTTTTTGAGTAAGGTACATATTTAACTGTTTCAGTGTTTTGGGATTGTATCACAATCATTGGTATTCTTGTGACCAAGGTTTGAAATTTCGTTTTCAGTTTTGGCCTCAGCTGAAACTGAAATTTCGGTGGAAAATTTCGGTAATTTCGATGTAAATCTGAAAATTTCGGCCAAAATTTTTAAAATTTTCCTATAAATTTTTGTAATTTCGGCCGAAATTTAAAACCATGCTTGTTCACTGTGTTGGCCAGTTATCATTTTTTTGTTGCTTTTCCAGGCTTATGTAACAGTTGCAGGGGCTGTGATTAGAAACTTCTCTCCTGCATTCGGAAAACTGATGTCCAAGGAGCAACAATTGGAAGGGGAATATAGACAGCTCCATTCACGGTTAAGGACCCATGCAGAAAGTGTGGCATTTTATGGTGGGGAGAATAGAGAAGCGTCTCATATCCAAAACCAGTTCAAGACTCTTATTAGGCACATGAATCTTGTTCTGCATGACCATTGGTGGTTTGGAATGATTCAAGATTTCCTGTTGAAATACCTTGGTGCTACGTTCGGAGTTGTCCTCATTATTGAGCCCTTTTTTGCGGGCAATCTGAGACCTGATGGTTCGACTCTAGGACGAGCACAGATGTTAAGTAATCTAAGATATCATACAACTGTGATCATATCTTTGTTTCAGTCGATGGGTACTCTATCTATCAGTTCACGACGGCTAAATCGTCTCAGGTTATTTTTTGAACCATTATTGACCTGTCTGTTTATTACATGGAATATTAGTTCCTTATACTTATATGTTTCTCTATTTATTTTAGGGATCTCTTCAAATAATATCATTACAGCTATTTGAGTTGATATATGTGTGTGCGCACGTGCGCGCGCATGCGTGCAGACTTTTACACCTGTTTTGAGATTTCTTTATCAAAACATGTGTCAAATTTCTTTTCCAATTCACCTTAACGAGTGCCATAAGGATACTCGTTAGCAAAACCCATGTATAATATAAGCTGTGAACTGAATTTTTTCATAGGTATTTGAAACTTACCACATCTTTGGTGATAAGTGATAACTATGTTAGTTCCGCAGTTTCAGAAATTGTTTATCTACATAAGCATGGAAACACACAATACAAAGAACTCATACAATTTCTGGAAATGTGAAATTCAGAGTAACCTTCACTAAAGAAATAAGTTTTAATGTCTGACACCTGTCCCATTTAAGAAAATCATTTTCCACGTTTTTCAATTGTTACATAGCAACCTGGAATTTTCTTTTAATTCAGCCTCAAAATGACAATTGTCTATAGATATGGTGCTACATCTAGAGAAGGCGCATGGTTGAGTCGATTTGACTTTTTAATTGTTTATGCTGGGAGGACGACTATTGGTGAAATAGAGAATGTGGATATACAAGTGTTTCTTAAGAGTAGGATTGGCTGTGATGAGGAGCTTTTACTATTTTGTTCTAATGACCCAAAGAAGAGGGATACTTTATGGGCTTGGACCAAAATGGGGTAATCGGTGTTGAGAAATTTCCAATATATTTAAACAAATGATATTTCCATCCCCCTTTCCATAATTTCTACCCCCTTTTGTGCACTTTTTGTTACTTTTCTAAAATGGAAAAATCTTCTTCATTATGATTCTTCCTCTTCTACTTTGTCTTCTTTCTCAGCTCTCCTCTCTTATCTCTCATCTCTCTCTCGCTGTGGTCACCACTAATCAAAACCTTGGATTTACAAATTTTTTGTGATGAAAACCGTTTAGAGAATTGATTTCATATTGCTATTTTCCTACTACTTAGACTGATTATTTAACAGCCATCAAACTATGGGGTTTACGATGGTGGTTTCCATGCGGCGAATTGTACCATGAAGCCAAGGAACAACAAGATATGATCAACTGGTATGGATGGAACTAGGGAGAGTGAGAGGAGGGATTTTCGAGTCGTGGATGACCAGAGGGGCCATAATAAACATTTAAAAATGGTTTCTTTTGCTCAAAGAAATCCCACGACCCGATGATGATTTTAATGGGTATTCAAACGACGACAACCCTAGAAGGATTAGTTGCCAATTCAAAGGGTTAGTGGGGTCTCCCTCAAAGTCAACAAAGATGCCATTTGATGTGGTTGCCAGGCACAATAATACTCCTCAAACTGTAAACATTGAGAATTGTTAAGAGTCCAATTGACGGCAAGAGGATCTGCCAATAATGGGGTTTTGCCCAAGCAGGATTCTTCCCTGGGAGTGGTGAACCTCGATTCCCGGGTTTTCGAATCCGAAACGGGAATCTTCGTGAATCCCCAAAAATTGGGAATCCCGGCTTGGATTCGGTGGAAACCTGATTCCCACTTTTGGGAATCGCAGTTTATGATTCCCCGGAAACCCGATTCCTACTTTGGGAACCTCGTTTTAATGTTATGTGAAACGTGATTTCTCGGCGATTCCCCGGAGATTCCCTGGTGATGCCCAACTCCCCAACGATTCCCCGACAATTCCCCGACGATTCTCCGACGACTCCCCAGTGACTCCCCGACGACTCTCCGGTGACTTCGGCGACTTCACGATTCCCGCTTCCGACCATCCCGGGAACCTTCGATTCCCGCTTTCGATTCCCGCTCTGGTAACCTTGGTTTTGCCATCCATGGGCACTATTGGGGATTGAGTGATAAGTAGGGATAAATCATGGTGCAATGGATCTATGGAGATGACATTTTTTGGTATTTGACTATCTTTAATGAACAATAGATGATTTAGTGGTGAAGAGGGATGTGACACCGCCGCCTTCTAGGTATTTGACATTCTTCAGACAATGATTTATTCTGTGACACCACCGCCTTCTAGGTATTTGACTTTCTTCAGACAGAGTGATTTGTTCTGCACAGTCATTGCCATTTTTAAGAAGTTGTCCGACAGCCAGGTTCGAGATAATGGGTTGTTCTTCAAAATAATGGCCGACCCTTCGACATTTATCCAGTTAGGTATTGAGTGCGTATTGTCAAAAGCTGGTGAAATTGCCTATCGAGGAGACGCTGGTGGTGTCGGGGGTGAGGGTTGCAGGTGCAAAGGCGACAAATGCTCACCTCCAGCCTTGCTCTGCTTCCCTCTAAGCTATAGCGAAGGCCCTTCGAAAAGAAAAACCTTAGAAAAACAAGAGCATAGAAGTGTAGAAAAAATAAGACGATCAAAAGCGCTTCCGAGATGTAAACCTCATAAATATCTTGATATTTATAGTGAAAAGTTTCATTTTTTTAATGGTTATATTTTTCAATTTGTTTTATAAAAACACTCTTATAGTTAAAAGTTTCATAGTGACAGAGAATGAGAAAAATTTAGGATAACAGCCAAAAAGAATTTTTTTCCTAGAAATAGAGACGCTTCACTTTCCAACCATATATCATTGTTCAGTTAATAATAACGAATGTAACCCATGGTTTGTTCTCTCAGCATTTCTCGTGCATGTTTCCATGCAAACTTCTGCTTCCTGCCAGATAGCAACATGATAAGCTAAAACTCTATAATACACCCCATATTCCAAAACAACTCAACAACTCCATAACAGTTCAAAGCAACACCCGAAAATGGATTATATCATTTTTTAATATATTGATGGTAGAAAGAAAATATGATGAGAACAAGAAGATTTCTACTCTGGTTGTTAGATCCTGATGAAATAATCACCTAAAAGTGTTGCATTTTGATTTTGATCAACAATTGCAGAGTAATTGTGAATATTAATCATTTCCCAAAACCTCGACGCCGCTCGCCCTAACCTCAAATTATCTCTAAATATGAGATAATTTTCTTTGTAAAATAGCTTTACATGCATCCCTTAGCTTAACCTAAACGTTAGAACATGTTGAAGCTTAAAATGAACAGAAACTAAGAAAACAGTGATTCTATAAAGTTGCTACTTCACCCTTGTATTTGGGCGTATGCCTCAGACATGGCGCATATGCCCTTATCTTAGATCGACTTGTCACCCCCTTACATTCATTTTATTGTTTGATGATTTATAAATCACACAGTCCTGCTGGTGTTGGGCCGCCCTTTTTTTTTACAGTTCTGCTGGTGTTGGGCCTAGGACAGACCACTCTAACCAATTTTATGAAGTATGAGTCGTATGACTATGAATGGCTCAAGCCACTATCCAGTGACTATCCCAGTACGAACTCATTGCCAGGGGTTTGATGCATGCGTCTCAAAGTACTATATGCCTCAAGGGTACACCTCAAACACTCGTCGTGTGTTTGATGTATTAGGAAGTCACTCAACGTTTTTGTTTGGCTGCCTAGTCACCAGGTATATGACTAGCGATACCCATCCAGAACTAACTGTAGCTAGTCTACAACTTATTTTTTTGCTTGGGCATGCATAATATCGGGTTTTCGTTCTCAGAATTAGGATGCCCTAGGTCTTAACTTTCTATACTGTACCTAAATGTGACCTGCTTTTGCAAGTTGAGGCGCTTAGGATCTTTCACCATAATTTGGATTGATATTTTGCATTGACACCTCTTACACGCACTAACTAATATTATGACATGGCATCGTACCGGACTAACTGAGGTGCTTTTCCTAGTGTTCTTAGTGTAATCTTCACTAACTTTGTTAGACTCATTTATGTGGAGAGGTAGGCTTCTAGGTTTAGGACTTTAGCTAATAACGAATTATTGCCCACTTTCATTCATTCTGTTGTTTGATGATTCAGAAGGCTCATTGATCTCTTTGTTTTAAGTGGTAATGGTTTGTACTATGATTGTCATTGAATAATGACTACAGCTATTCGTGGTCCTACTCCGTAAAATTTTGGCATATGTGGTCTGCTCTGGGCCCAATACCAGCAGATGTTGGTAATCATTTTGGTTGCTTCTTGTCATATTTGGGTTAACTGAAAAGAAATTTATTTCCTTTTTATTTTGGGAAAATCAACAATTATTTAGAAGCATTGCTTATAGTCTGATGAAAATATTGTATATATTTTGAACAACATAATAGCCAAAATTATGTTAAATTTGGTGATTAAAAGGAACTTTTATTTAAATAATTTTATAAGAAATTCCAAGGTCAAAATAAATTTTTAGCTTTGTGTGTGTGTGTGTGTGCGCGCGCGCGTGCGTGCGTTTGTGCGTGTGCACTTATTGAACGTGTTACATTTATATTCTTAGCTGTTAATATTTGTTATAGTTGTCTTTTGTTGCATACTTTCTTCATCATTTTGTTTTTGAGACTTTGACGGGTCTTGAATTTTAATACATGAAGGTATTTAACTTTTCGTCGCAATGATTTGTTGCTTTGTGAACATTTTTTGTCATTCTATTTTTCTGATTGACAGTGGTTATGCCGACCGCATCCATGAATTACTGGTCATATCAAGAGAGCTAAGTGGTGTTCATGAAAAATATTCTATTCAAACTGATGCAAGTAGGAACTATTTTAGTGAAGCAAACTTTATTGAGTTTTCCGGTGTCAAGGTACTTCAATAAATTGATTTTCCTTTGATTTCGATTAGATTTTGAATTTTTTATTACTAACAATCAGAAATGTGTTTCTAGGTAGTTACACCTGTGACAGGTAATGTATTGGTGAAAGATTTGACCCTTAAGGTTGAGCCAGGATCTAATCTGTTGATAACTGGTAATTTTTTGGTCAATAGACTTGATGAAGCCTTCTTTCATTCATTCTTAATGTTTATGTAAGAGCTAAGCTGGCGGCTGTAATGCTACTTTCTATAGTTTTTGATAATTGTAGATTGTGGTTTGAACAATAGAATAGGACCATCTTGAGATATGTTTGTAAAGCAATTAGATTCACTCATTGCTTCCTTTTTCTATATCAAGGTGGCGATACAGTTCTCAGAAATTAGTCTTCTTGAGAGTTCCTAAGAGAATGGGGAAATAGTGGGATTTTATTGGCTTTTGTAGGCTTCCCATAACTCTTAAGATGAGAGCTTAGTTGTTCTTTGTATTTCTTGTTTTGTGAGGGGCAAAATAGTCATCCCATGACCAATAGTAAAATACCCATGCCAACTACCCACAATATTTAATTGGGTAGCAAAAGGATTCCCTTTTTTCCAGTTCCATTTGTATAGCGTTAATTCCATTTTATGGGCTAATGGTATCAGTATTCCCTACATATTGAGTTCCATGGAATTTTCACTTACCTAGACTTGGTTATCTAGAAGTTATATAGAATTGGATCTGGTGTGGATATTGAATAATTGGAGAGAGGGAAAGATAAGTTGTCTGTTGGTTAAATTAGTTCACATACATTTCAACATTACAAATTAGTTGTTTAGAAGAATTACTCTCCTTATAGAAGTGCGAGTACTGAACTAATATATTAGAATTGTTATCATATCGTACTACATGGTTGTTCTTGTCATTTTATCTGTATAGTCATAAATCATGAATTAGTGTCTAGGATTATTTTAGTCAAATTGAAAAACATAGTTGTTACCTAAGAACTTTGGTTGAGTTGGCTCTATTTTTGTGCATTGAAAAACATAAAAGACATGATAGCAAAAGTGTCCATCTAGGCCCCCACTCTTCTATAGAGGCAATTGTCTTGCCCCTTACCAAAGTGTCCAGCTAGGCCCTCACCATGTAACTCAAACATAATGTTCTCTCAAAGAACTAGTCGGAATGCAAAACCTAATTCTTTTGGAGAGTTACCCATCCTAAACCAATTAGTTGTCAACCGCTCCATGCTAAGTTGCTAACGTTGTGCCCATATTGTAGAACAATCCACGCCTTCTGCATCAAGGATTGAAATTTCGGTTTCGGTTTTGAATCCAAAATTTAAGCCAAAATCCGAATTTCAAAATTTCGGACCCGAAATTTAAAACCTTGCTCTGCATATAACTTTACATCATGTTAAAAACCGAATTACTTTGGCAAACATAGAGATCAATAACACGAAGCTTATGCTCAAAGCATTTGCCATTTTATTGTGACATCCTGACTTATGTTGTTATCCTGGGTTCCTGCCTTATGTCAAATGATGAAGGTGAATTCCTAAAGGTAAGCTACCCATCTAGCATTTCGGCTACTCAATTTATGTTTTCCATTAATGTGCTTAAGTTTCTCATTATCTGAAAAATTAAATGAACTCCCGTTGAATCAAATAAGGCATCCAATGGCGAAAAACCTGAACAACGGCATAAAACTCAGCTTCGTATGTAGAGTATCAACAGTAGTGTTGGTCTACTTTCACTGATGAAAGTTATATGACAACCCTCTAGCTCGATATCGCTCCAATTCTCAGGCATCACAATCCAGCTCATTGACCTTTAAAACTTGAGGCTCTGTCATACATGGTTTTAAATTTCCACTGAAATCAACACAAAACGAACAAAATATTTTTGTTTTCATCCCCATCGAAACGCATACCGAAATCAATATGCATACTGAAACCAAAACCTAGGTGTATATATTACATTATTTCAGTTAAAACTTGGAAACATTTTTTTTTTTGATGGGCAAGCTGGGGTTAGGCAGGACCCCGACCAGATATATAACTAAACAGAGAGATATACATGAAGATCAAAAGGCAACCTTGCCAGAACATGGAAGGAAAAGCAAAAGAAAACAGAAGGCTCAAAAGAGCTACAAAAGGACACCAAACACCAATAGAGAAAGAACTAAACTAGACAAACACCTCAAATTTAGGCTAATTTGGTGAGCTTGGATGTTTTCAAAACTTGGAAACATGTTTTAGCTGGAAATTTCAATTGAAATCCTATAAAATCATGAAAAGGTAACATATGGAGATGACAGAAAATTAAAATGAATCTTCAGGAAATGCTAGAAAATTGTTTATTTTATTTAAAATAGGGAAAATTAATTTATTGTACTAAAATGATTAGAAAACAGTAAATTAAATTTAAAAATCATAAAAATCAGAATGGCCAAGAAAATAATATAAATGACACAATGCATATTGTTGTATTGTTACATACCATATTTTATAATATTATAATTTTTTATATTTTATTAGGGATTTGCTAGCGTCCATCGCAGAAGGCATTTCACGGATGGGCTGTTGCTTGTGAGCAGACATACAGGCTCACTTTTCAGCAGATTTTGTCTTCATTCACGAGTTAGCTGCTCTCACATGCAACAGCCCATCCGCGAAATGTCTTTTGCAATGGATGCTAGCACATTCCATTTTATTAAAAGTAAAAAAAATTAACTATTAGAAAAAACAAACAATATCAAGGCATATACACCTTTAGACATCCATTGTCATACATAACATTTATGTTGCATTTTTTACTATTTTATATCTTTGTTATAATTGTTTATAGTATGTTAAAAAATCATTTTGAAAAAGGAAAAATATCTTCCTTTGCTATTTTGTGTTTGTGTAATACTATACCAGCATCTTATATATATAGGCCATTATGCATTTTTTATTTGTGATGGTTTTTCTGTCCGTATTTTTGCTTTTTCTATCACTTCCTAAAGTTTCATTTTAAATGTCCATCATTTGCATACCTTTTTATTTGTTTTTGTGATCTTACGGTATTTTCACCGAAATTTTCATCTAAATCTGGCATGTTTCCATTTCCGTCACGACCAAAACACATACAAAAACCGAAACCTGAAACCTTGTTGTCAGCTTTTCCTTCGTTAACTAAAAGCTCTTCTTCTTTGCCTCTTTTGTCCTCTAAAGTACCACCTCTTAGACAATCAGTGGTCAATGGAACGATGGAATAGAAATTTATGTTGGTCTGCCTATAGAAAGTGGCTAAACCGTGAAAGCTACGGATATATTGAATGCTTGTAGGCATAGGCCATGTAAGGATAGCCTCCACCTTCTCCACCTGAAGTTTTTTTTTATCTTTTTTCTTTTTTCTGTACCACATCCCAGAACGACTACCTGTCAATAAGCCGCACATCTTAAACTTCCTAATGAAGGGCATGTAGATCTGGTTCATCATTCTCATGAACACACCAGTGGCTTTAGATAGCCCACCATTTCGTCGAAGTACACCATATCATGGACAGTCCTATGATTGTATTGCCATGGTCATCCGAAAACCAACTAGTAGGTGTCCAGAGGTGCTACATCACACCATTCTTCATCCTTATAGTATCTACTAATAGAAAATGATGCTAGAAATGCTTAGCAGCTGTTACCTTGTTTCCTTTCTTGAACCATGCAATCTTGTATGGCCTAGGGTGCATCTCTATCTTTTCTTGTTGCATGTAGACCATGATTTTGGATACAATGTTCTCACAATTCCTCCAATCAATAATCATGTTGCACTTTCCATTTGATAGTGCATCGGGAGTGAAAGATGTTCGTATGCAACCAATCTCCCTCTTATGAGGCCTTACAAGAATCACACTCTTTCGGATGACCAATGTCTCACCATAATCACTCCACAGGACTTCATTTGCTGCCTTATTTGGCCCATTGTCATAGATGGAATCACCAACACCTTCCTACTCATCTTTCTCCTCCTCGACATGGTTGACAAATTATCAGTTTGGATAGGTTGATGATATGTAAATATATATATATATATATATATAGAGAGAGAGAGAGAGAGAGAGAGAGAGAGAGAAAACGGTTCCTACACATATGTGTAGATAAGTTATCTACACACTAGTTTAAAATACAGTGGGGGCCACATTATTTGGGTGATCCAAACCATTCATTTTTAAGGCCCTCACATAGATAGGGTGTCCACAAAAAATCAGATCCATAGGATCATCCTAACCATTCGAACTGTGGAGGCAAAAAATGGACTAATTTGTGAAGGTTTAAAGACATCCATTTTACCTCCACAAATCGTAGGGTTGGGATGATCCTATGGATCTGATTTTTTGTAGACACCCTATCTATGTGAGGGCCTTTAAAATGGATGGCTTGGATCACTCAAACAATGTGGACCCCCACTGTATTTTAAGCTAGTGTGTAGAGAACTCTCTACACATATGTGTAGGAACCGTTTTCTCATATATATATATATATATATATATATATATATATATATATTCTTGAATCTAAGGCATTTAAAGTATTGGGTCTCCTTGCTAATTTGGACCTCTACCCTCTTGCACATCTTTAACTGTTGAAGTTGCCTGATTTTCCCTTCCAAATGCTCGAGGATTGGGTGCTCGAACGTCTTGCCCCTATTGTCACTCCTACAATTAACTTGCTTCCCATGATTGGAATTTCTTTTGATGGTAGCCTCTCTTTTATTCCATCATGTCTCTACACTATTTTGCTGCTTTCCTACCTTTGTCGCTAAATTATATGCATTATCAGTTAGAGAGTAACTACATGTATGGGAAAATGCAGTCCGCCTATTTAACATGCCATAATCTGCTCTTCCCTTTATCTCGTCATTCCGGGTTATGAGATGGTGAAGCTCTTTCATGTTGCCATGTACACTTCAATCGACTTGCTCCAAATTTTGCTTTTACTTGTACAAGCGCTATAAATAATTTTCAGCAGAAATTTTTATCATATTCATCTTCTTCAATGATGTGAGGGCTTCCACATATGCTCTCACGTTACTGATGAGCTGTTCACATCATGCCAACACACTTTTTCTCAACTGATGGCCACAATTTTTAGCATTTTATGATCCAACACATCTTTATAATCGAAGACTCATTCCATAATGTTCCACCAATCAATAGCATCCCGAGGATGGTGCCTCCCCACAAAATCAGGGATATCAGAATTCATTTCATAATCTCTAGGGCTTCTTTCCATGAATTGGGCAATCTATTGTTTCCTCACTCTCACCCCACTTAGCACATGGAGCTCATTCAAAGAAAGGGTTAAATTTTTTATCTTCGAATGAGTTGCTGCTATCATTACACTCTTGGATCTCATGGCAACCTTAATGCTGCCTTAGTTGCCTCTAATTCTTTCTCTCTTGCTTCAACAGGAGTGTTTTGATGACCCTCTACCCCGTGCTCTTGTTACATCCATATGAAATTAGTTATATAACTAGGTACCAGCATATTCTAGTCTTGATACCAATTGATGCCGTCTCGAGAAGGATTTTACAGATTACTTTCAGTCCAAGATGACTGATAGTAACAAGCCTAAATAACCCAAATGACATGTATGGGAAAGAAACCACGAGATTATGCACGAAATAATTCATATAAACATCCATAAATAAACCTCAATCTATGGTTTTAATTTTCCACCGAAATTGACACAAAATGATCAAAATGATTCTATTTCCATCATCATCGAAATTGAAACGCATGCCGAAATCAAAATCATAAGTGTATTAGTGGAATGTTATATCAGTATGTGTTATGATTTATAAATTGTATTTATATTAGTTGCATGAGAAATGTGGTTTATGTTTTATGTAAAAGTATTTATATGGATTATGTTTGAAATGTGGTATGTATAACAATATCAGACATGCGCATGCCACTAGGTTTTCAACGTTATTAAACCATTGTGGATGGATGTCTTGCTTATGTGATATTTTTTTAACTATGTATTTGTGCCTATTCTGTCATTTCTTTAAGTTTAATGATAAAATTGTACCTTTTCATCTGTTTCCATACATTTTCGTGATTTTATAGGATTTCCACCGAAATTTCCAACCGAAACCAAAATGTTTATATTTCTGTTGTGACCGAAACGGAAATTTAAACCTTGCCCTCCCACCCCCCATACACACATACACACACACACACACACACCCAACCACCACCACACACGCACTCACCCACACACAGAGCTTACGTAATGTTAGGTGAAAGGACACAATTACCCCTCATTTAAGCCCTCCCACTTTAACACAAACCAACTTCTAACATGTCCAGATAACCTTTTTTTAATGGTTAATATATTCTTTAAAAAAAAAGAGAAAGCCAAGATGGTCAGCACAAAACTGCCAAAATAAAAATGAAACATTGCAACTCAATCCTACCAGGGAGGGGGGATCAAAGATTTCCAACGCATTTTTGTTAACTCCTGAGCGAGTTAACTGGTCTGTCTCTTTGTTCTCCAATCTCGAAACATGCTGAAATTTGACTGCATGTCCCGTTCTATCCACGATTTCTTCAACTGCGTCTGCACATCTCCTAGATTATTTTGATCTCTTGACTAACCAGTTGATGACATTCTTGGAGTCGCCTTCTACTATAACATTATTCATATCCCTAGCCTCCGGCAAACTAATGCCAATTATTATAGATTGGATTTTTGTATTAATGCCACCAATCTGTACTAGCGGGCCCGAGAATGCCCACCTAGAGGTCTCACTATGCTCACGGAGAATCCTGCCAACTCCATCTGGCCTAGGATTCCCTAAGCCTGATCCATAGAAGTTGAGCTTCAAGAAGCCTAGTGGGGGAGGTGACCATCTAGGGGTTATCCTGCTCTGTGGAACTTTGCTAAATCAGTTCTCGTCCCACAATCTTCTAAGCACATTCTCCGTGACACATCTAGAATCTGGCAAGACACTCGCCCCTCAGACAAGAGCCGAAAACATCCGTCCTAGGTAGCTATGGACTCTTTTAGAGACTCCTTTGAACACCCAATTGTTCCTTTCTTTCCAAATTCTCCATACAACCGCCATCAACACTAAGCTGCATAGAACTTGACCCCTTTTAGGCCATGGGGTGAAGAACCAACTCCTGAAAAGATCCTCGATATGAGCTGGTAGAATTCAATTGACCTTGAATATCTGGAGCACATGACCAAATTGCCCAAGTGAGCCTACACTGAATAAACAAGTGATCCATGGTCTCTCCCACCTTCAGCAGAGAGCACAATGGTCCATAATAATCTTCCTCTGGCTTCTTAAATGAACCTCCATTAGAATTTTGTTGAGGCACGCAGGAGAAAGTGTACAAACTTTAGTGGGAGCAAGGGGTCTCCAAGCTCTGCTTGCTTGCGAGACAAAAGCAGCTGGCATCATGCACTGATAGAAAGGGTAAATCGAGAAATTTCCACTTGATTTTTAGACCCACAACCTCTTCTCCTCCCCATTTCTTTTCACGCAAATCGAGTCTAGCAGTTCCATGAGGCTAGCCACACTTTCGTTATACCTATCAAAAAACTTCATGGGAAACCGAACACTCCATCTAATGTCGCGGTCTTCCCTTTGGAGCGAGTCTTTGACTAGGCACCCCCTATCTGATGTCAACAGAAACAGATCAGGGAACTTAGTCTTAAGAGCCACTTTTTGAAAGAGATGTAATCTTGATATAATACAGCTTTGCATTGTTAGGTCCTCTAAATCTCTACCCATTCAACAGGGTCCAATCTCCAAAGTCTTCTCGATATTTTTCCACAGTAACTATTCTCGAGAGCTGAATCCAATCTTCCCCATATCTCCAGATCCATTTTCCTCAAAGTCCCATCTTTATCAACTTCAATCTTCTAATTCCCAGAACCCCTCGTACGATGCTAAATGTAAATTGAAAAGAAGTCTCCCTAAGGTTAGGGGTCACACGAGTCCTTTGGCGGGCCATGGCTGCCGTGCATGCCAATCCTTGGTGGGCCATGGCTCTTACATGCATTATTTTGCTTCAGACATTTTTTTTATATGAAATCTGAACTGCTTATTGTATAACTTTTTCATTTGAAATAATAAATTTTGGTTACTTTGATGGATCTTTTTAAATTGCAATCTGGAACTGTTTGTATCCTAAGAATTTAGAATTCTAATTGACATCTATTACCACATCCACGAGCATGCACATTTTCTGATTCTAGGTATGAGAACTTATCTTTTCTTGTGTTTCTTTCAAAAGGTCCTAATGGAAGTGGCAAAAGCTCACTCTTTCGAGTTCTTGGAGGCCTCTGGCCACTGGTATCTGGCTCGATTGTAAAACCTGGGATTGGTTCTGATCTCAATAAGGAGATTTTCTATGTTCCACAAAGACCATATATGGCTGTTGGAACACTTCATGACCAATTAATTTATCCTCTTACAACAAACGATGAGACAGAGCCACTAACACATAGTGGAATGGTCGAGTCGTTGAAAAATGTAATGTCATCCATTGTACCTCTCTTGTTCGGTCATTTCTTAACCATATTAAGAACCATTAATCTCGCACTCTACAAATCATTGAGTAAACATGCATATTTGTGTTATTTATAGGTTGACCTTGAGTATTTGTTGGAGCGCTATCCACTTGACCAGGAAATAAACTGGGGCGATGAACTATCTCTTGGAGAGCAACAGAGATTGGGGATGGCCAGATTGTTCTATCATAAACCTAAGTTTGCAATTCTTGATGAGTGTACTAGTGCCGTCACAACAGATATGGAGGAACGCTTCTGTGCTAAAGTTCGAGCAATGGGGACTTCGTGTATTACCATATCACATCGCCCTGCGCTTGTTGCATTTCACAACATGGTTTTGTCCTTGGATGGGGAAGGCGAATGGAGTGTTCACCACAAGAGGTTTTATGTAGTTGGTTTTCTGTATTCTTTGTTTCAATTTCTGATGTGAGCTATACCGATATGAATCGTACCTTTTCTGAAAATATTATGGAGGAATCTCCAGTCCCTACTGAAGGAAACTCCTTGGATGGGGATGGCGGATGGAGTGTTCACCACCATGGTTTTAAATTTCAGCCGATGAAATTTCGGGTTTCAGCTGGGACCGAAATTTAAAACCGAAACCGAAATTTAAATTATACGATTTTCACCGAAATTTCCACCGAAATTTCATTTTCGGCTGAGACCGAAACCAAAATTTCAAACCTTGTTCACCACAAGAGGTTGTATTTAGTTGGTTTTTTTATTCTATGTTTCAATTTCTGTTGTGAGCTATAGCCATATGAATTTTACCTTTTAATGAAAAATTAGGGATGAATCTCCAGTCCCTACTGAAGCGGGACCCGATCTCTTCAAGTCACCCAAAACAGTCCGTCAGAGTGATGCAATGGCTGTTCAAAGAGCTTTTGCTTCCAATATAAAGGTCTGAGGGTTTTTCTCATCTTTTCGTATTAGAGGCTACTGGAACTTCTGCATTGTCATTGTTGGACTATCGTCCATTTTTTGGCAGGGCAATGCTTTCTCCAATTCCAAAGCACATTCATATGTACCGAAGGTAATAGCAAAGTCTCCGTCTATGGATCTGAAGATTCCGTTGGCCGTTCTTCCACAATTACAGAATGCTCCAAGGGCATTGTCGTTAAGAGTTGCTGCAATGTTTAAAGTATTGGTAAGCAATACCTATAGTTGTTATTCATGTTTTGGCTTATTTGGAAGGCTGAGTTAGAACATAACATCTGACCACCTCAAAATGGCTGATATTATTTGTTTTGGAAGCTATAGTGCTCAGAATACGATCAGACTACTTCTACAGTTATGCCTCAAAAAAAAGAAGGGAAAAAACGATGTTTAGAACAGTTACATTTGCAGGACCCATTTACTCAAATCTGTACACCATCTCATGCATTTATCTTTGTCTCGTTAATATAGTTGAACATCTCATTTGAATTATTGATCAGGACACACTAGGATAGCCGTAAATATGTGAATAACTTTATCAAAGTCAAACCATGGACAAAGCAAAGATTTTACTGTAAACTTTCAATTCCTCCAATTATTTACGTGGCATACTTCAACGCCATTGATAGGCTTGTAAGTTGTAGCACCCTTACTACTACGTTTGGAATCTAATGATTTTGAATGAAAATCTGTTTACCCATATTTCATCACATGGGCCCTCTCAAGCCTCAATGGCATCTTGGACTAACGCTCTCCAACAGTGTTTAAAAACTCGTCGACTCGACTCGGAACTCGCCCGATTCGACTTCCTTTTACCTTGGCCGCGTTCCGTGTTGCACCGCATCTGCATTCCGCATTTTGCCCTATATGTCAATAAAAACTCCTTTGACTCTCCTGAGTTATGACCGCGTCAAATGCGTTCTTGTCCGCGTCCGCACAGAGTCGACAAAGATGTTTTCTTAGCCACGTTCCGCGTCACATCCGCGTATTTATTCACTGCTCTTCAATGCCACAATGCGTTCATCTTGGAGTGCAAGAGAGTCTTGTATCTTAGCTCTTTGTAGATATCCCATCGTGTACTGAGAAAATGGACGAAGCTGCTGAAATAGTTATATTCATCCCTTATAACATTCAAGATAATATAAGGCCTCTCCATCTTCACACTCTTCAAAAGCACAATGCATCGATGCAGGAGTTCAAGACTTCAAGTCAGGCTTGTATCTTAGCTCTTTGTAGATTTGCCAATGATATTGGGAAAGTGGACAAGCTGGTGAAATCATTCTGTTTCCTTTTTAGCAATAACAAGGAAGAAATTGTTTGAAATCATCCATAATATAAAATAGCAATCGTCCATGATATGCCTACCAATATAGCAATCATCTCTGATAACACCACTTTAGTCTAATATATAATACTTTGCCCATAGTTTGTGTGAACTATTTGCCAAACTAAATGCGTGATAATCTCTTGCTTCCACTGCTCCTCCGTTCTTCGAAATAAGGGTGATAAAAATAGCCTTGATTCCCTTATTGGTGCGTCCTCTCATGATTTTTAAAGTATTGCCACCAATTCCATTTTAAGTTCCCACTTGGAGCATTGTCCCTTTCAATGCTAAAAACAAATCTCTTTCCAACTAACTTTCCTTCTTATTGAAGTTATTTGAAATCCACACCATCTAGATTGGGTTTCCACACTCTCATTACCGAGGTTTTTGAAGAACCTCAAAATGACTTCCTCAACTTTATTTATTGCCTTCAGTAGCCGACTTATATCTTTTATGTGCAGTTCCTTCACCCCCCCTCCGCAGCCACCCACTCACTCACCAAAACAAAAAAAAACAAAACGAACCTGCACGCATACACACACGTGTCTAACTATGCATTCTCAAATTTGAATGGACTTTGGGCACCTGTCCAGCCCCAACTCTAGCACAATTGAGGAGCGATCGGAAAATGATTTCGGTAAAGCATTTGACAAACTTTTAGAAAGTTTTCTTTCCATTATTTAGATATGATGAACCTATCCAACCTACACATCACTAACTTTTGCTGTCTGTTTGCCGATGTAAATGAACTCACCTGATGGAAGATCAATGAGTGTTTTTCTTTTGATAAAATCTTGGAATTTTCTCATTTGAATGTTTGTTATTCTGCTCCTACCATTCTTTCTATGGAGAATGCGTGTTGTAGAGTCTCCCTATGCACCATTCGATGGGCCAACTGCCTGTTATTCCATTAAGTTCAGCCATGATTTCCCCCTACTTTTAGATTATTATGGGCCATGCATCCCAATCAGAACCCAATTAAAGCGATTACCCACTGATGAGAACTTTATCAATACTGTGACCCCTTTTATCACTTCTTGATGTGTTTTTTTTTTTCTTATTCCATATTATAATGATGCCGCCAGCCAAACCAGTTACATGGAGATCAGTCCATCTATACCGTTCCTCCTCGAGCAGGTCCTATGTTACCTACATCCTACGAGCTCACTGTCCCACGCATCTAACCAGCTAGCCTGATTCACCGGTTCCATCGAAAACTCTCATTTGTTGAAGCGGAGCATTGTGGGTTTTATGTGCTGAACGAGAAATGTCTCTTCTTTCATTTCAGTTTATTTACTGATCTCGCCATTAAAAAAACTTAGCACTTGTTTTCTTATTGATTCAAGGGGCGGCGAGCAGCTGATTTATTTATACCATCGTCACAAACTACATTTTGAATTCTGTTACTATTAAAATTTTGATTTTTCTTTTAAAGTATGGCTTCTTCACTTCTCTTTTGTCTTCCTAAGACCCTTGCCTCTGATGTTTCAGGTCCCACTCTTCATTGGAATCTAGATATTGAGCCTCCTTCCCCTTGTTCTCCTTGGCCATCCTTTGTTTCTTTTCCCCTTCATAGTTTATGTATGACGCCAGCTATTTTAACTGCCTTCTACCTTTCCACTCACAAAAATGTCCCCCTGTTTTGCTGTAATTTCTCTTCGCCATGTCTTTTTTCTAGGTTGTTTAAAAGTTCGGTTGCCTGGTTCTCCTTCCTTGCAAATTTAACTCCTAGAACAAACCCCGTCTTCAGAGCATCTAGATTGCCTGAATGACTAGCATTAACCATTTTTATTAGTGCTTCTGTATCCTTCTATATTCACTGCCAAGTTCCTCAGAGGACTTGCTAGAGCTATCCACCAACAATGCGGAAAATTCACCTGCAAGCCGCCACCTATCCATGGGAAGGATGGACATTAACAGGTAACCTGAGAAAAGGAACGAAAGGGAGAAATATGGTCCTCAAGAAAGTCATCAATAGATTAAAATGGGAAGAAAAGCCCTCCTTTCCCTCATTGTCAAATACATCATTTGAAACATCCTCTGATACATTTTTCTTCTCTACTGGAAAAAGAGAACCACAGACACCAAAAAAGAAGAAGTGGAAAGAGATGCACCTTCATCTGCCAGAATTAGGCCACTCCTGCCTATCATAGAATTACTATCTTATTTAAGATTTAATTGATGATCTAGACTATTTCTACCTGGGTATAGTAAGCTATATATTCAGTTGGTTTCTCTTTTGATGTTCCATTCCTTCCCAAATCACTTTGAAGACTTGATTTTTTATACAAAATGGTTTGACATACGATACATTAGTCTTCAGTTAATTTCTCTTACTAAGCAAGAATTAAGAAAGGTAAGTTACCTTGTTTTTGCTTCCTTCTGCAGGTGCCTACACTGCTTGATAAACAGGGTGCACAGTTATTTGCAATTTCATTACTTGTTGTGTCTAGGACATGGATCTCAGATCGGATTGCTTCTTTGAACGGTAAGCTTACAAGTTTATTATCTACTCTAAATGTTACAAATCAAGCAATCCTGACATGTAATTTTATTGAATTTTCATAGGGACTGGCGTAAAGTATGTTTTGGAGCAGGACAAGGCATCCTTTATTCGATTAACTTTCATCAGTGTTGTTCAAAGTGCTGCAAACTCTTTTGTTGCACCTTCACTTAGGCAACTCCTTTTTCTTGAATTTATTTTCCATTAATCCATGCTAGAGTTCTATGGCTAACTTCCGGTCTACCTTTTTGCATTGGTCACTTGATATTACCTGTTTTGATTTCTAGTACCCTGGCATTTGCCAGAGGTATTTTAGACAAGAAGGAACAGGGATAAAGAGATCATACAGTTTCCCAATAGCTATGTTGCATCAGTAATACATTTTTTAATTATAATTTATAAATATACAGTACTCAACTCAACTCAATTAAGCCTCTGTCCCAAACTAGTTGGGGTCGGCTAATGAATCCGTTAGAATTTTTTTAGTAGGTTCAGTAAATATACCGTTTTATTTTCATATAGAAATATAAAAAACTTACTATTAGGATGGATAAAACTTAAAACATGCGGTAATTGTAAGTAATCCGAGACGTGGCCAGCATGGATTCTTCGCCTATTTAGAAGAATCCATGTAACATAGCCCAATGTCCTACCGTGTGTCGATAGGTGTATTTTGCATTATCCCTTAGTTGTTGCATTGGAGGTTGTAGGAATGCTGTATCTAGTTATTGATGTAGGACCGGGAAGGGAAATAGAAGAAAGGGGAGAGAAATAGATGAAAGGGGATAGAATTAGAAGAATAGGGGAAGAAGAGAATAGAAGAAGAATAGAAAAGAAGACGAAGTTAGAGGGAGGAGAAGAAACCTTTAGGGAGGAGAAGCCAATCAATCTTTATTAATCATCAAAGTTCACAATCAAAGTTGTAAAGAGGCCTATAAATAGGCAATTAACAACCTAAAAGATAGGAACCTACTAAAATAAGAATTTCTAAAAATAACACGGAAAATAAAATCCTATAAACTAATAACATGGAAATAAAAATACTAGAAACTAAATAATGCGGAAATAAATCCTAATATCTTCATGAGTTATCTTCACTCAAGGGAAGTGTTTTGGTTTTGCCATTAGATCTCTTATGTTTATTGAAGGTTATAGTTAGACATGCATCCATTTTCATTGCTTTACCTATAAATTTCTTTTTCCCTTTTAATGTGGCATTTTTGGGAGTTAATTTTTTATTTTAATTTGTGTCTGTCACATCTTTAGACATGTATTTCTTCATTACTTATGGTTTCCAAATCCCGTGCCCATGATGCAAACATGATGTATCTTCCCCAATTATACTTGGCTATTTGTTAATGTATTTCTGTTTAATTCCCCATCTTTTGTCAGTCATAGATGGAATCCACTGAATGTTAGGATGTTGTTGAATAACATGTATTAGGGTAGTTTAGTCATTACTTGTAGTCTTAGGGGTTTTACAGTCATTGTACATTGTTGCCCTATTTTATACATCATTTACATGAGGAGCTCCCTAGTGGAGACTCTCCATCTCTCCATTCCTCTTCTTCTTCCTCTCTTTAACCCTAACTCCATTTCTAACATGGTATTAGAGCAAAGATCCTTTGGGAAGGAAGAGGAAGGAGAGTCATCTCACCTCACTCCATTCTCTGTGTTTGTGTTTCCGCACGCCTCTCCTAGATTTCCCTTCTCGTTTTTTTTTTGGGTTGCCGTATTCCCTCGTGCGCAACTCCCTTTCAATAAAATCCTTGTTTCCAAAACCCTACAATTTTTCTCCTCCTAGATTCTCTTTGATTTTCATCTCTCGCAATCGTTTCTTCTGATTTGTCTCCATATTTTAGTGGAAACCCTAAAATCTCCCCACAGTTTCATCTCTCGACATCTCTCTCTAGCAACTCTATCCCGCCGTAAGAGGACCCCTCCAATCCCGCGAGCTTCAAACCTCCAATCCAGCGTGTGTCATCCCTCCGACTCTCTTTGTCTCGCATGCGTGGGCCCACCCACAACCTCTTGTGCTCACCCCTTCCACACCCTCCTTCTTGTTTTTCTGTAAACCCTCCACTAAAGGGGTTTATTCATCTTCAAGAAAAATAGAAAAGAAGCTCCAGATCTGATCTTGTTGAGATTCTTTTGAATCTCAATCCATTCAAAACCCCAAATCTTTCCTTTAGGCATCCCAAAACCCTTTTGCACATCCCTAAACTTCTCCTCTCATTCTCTTTTGGATTCATTTGAGAAGAATCTTCTTCCCAAATCCCTTTTGGCATCCTCCAAAATCCTAGATCTGCTCCCCAAAACCCCAAATCTCAACTCCAAATTCCTTTATTCTTCTCTTTTCTGTATTTTTTGGCCTTTATGGCTTGTGTTTGTGTAGATCTACTCCCAAAATCCTTTTCTGTCCCCAAATCTCAACTCTCAATCTCTTTATTTTCTCTTTTCTATATTTTTTTGGCCTCTATGGCCCTTCTCTTCCTATCCGAGGTACCCACCAAGTGTTTGATGAAATGTGTGAGAGAGGTGTAGTGCCTTGATTGTCTTCTTTTCTTTTCAAGTTGAAGGTTCTCGCCCTTCAACTTGAGAGGGAGTGTTGTTATGTTCTTTTTCTTGTGGTTGTCCTCTTTTGTTGTCTTTTCTTGAGAGGAACTGTTAGTGTTGTCTTGGTGTATCTTCCTTGTTGTCTTCTCTTATCTTGTTATCTCCTGGCTCATGTAGTCTCGCCCGAGGGGGAGTATTGTTGGGGATTCTGTTCTTCGTCTTCTTCATGTTGCCTTTTCCTTGATGTATTTCACCACTCTTCGAGTCTCGGTTTCATTCTTCAGTTGTTTCTTCTCTTCGTGTTCTTGGCGTAGCTTTTACACATTCATCTTATGTTTTCCAGCTTCATGGCTTATCTTCTTCGGGCGATGGTTTCCCATCGTTGGTCGGTTGACAGGCGACGGTGTCCCCGTCGACCTAGCCTCACTGGGTGATGGTTTCCGTAACGACTCGAATCCGTCGAGTCGCTACGAGCAAAAATACATGATAAAAAATCACCAAATATTTTTTTTTAAAGAGATAGAAAGATCCAATTAATTACCAAGGGTATTCAATTACCATTTGATTCCATGTTACTAAAATAACCACATAAACTTCTATTCCATAATTTAAAGTCACTATACAAGGTTCCATCATCATAACTTCTATTTCATAATTTAAAGTCACTATACATGGTTCCATCATCACCAGTAAATTTATTCCATCTATGAAAAATTATTCCAAATAAGCAAATTAAAGACCACGACGAAATGACATGACTTGTCATTTCTAACTACAACTCTCAAACCGTGCGCTCCCCGTAGCCCTAGGCCTCTCATTGGGGAAGGCTCCTTCATCCCCACCAACAAAACCTATAATGTAAATAAGGTTAGAGCAAAGATCATACAACGGCTCAAAACATGCTAATAGGAAACAATGATAGAGTTGAATTTTTGCAATAAAATTTCCTTAAGCAATTGACAGATTAAGACTAACATTTTACAAGACAAATATAATAGAGGTAAATGTGCTTGAGCAATTAGCAATTTAAACTAACTATTTTCGAGACAATTATAAATAGAGGTGATAAGAGATTCAATTAACATTAACAACTAAAATAGTACATATTACTAGAAGTGACACGTGTGACTCGAGTGTCATGAGACGGCTACCCCCAAGGCACTCTTGCTTTTCGCATTTCTTTTCCTTCCTTTTTCATTTTCATTTTCTCACCCACCCGTCTATAGTTAGGGACGTTGTGGTTTTTAGATTACGGAACCCAGATATACTAACGAACCGCTCCGAGGATGGGTCCCCTCAGATGCATCACCAACAAAAGGCCGTATGTGCTCCTCAAGTTGTCTTTGGACTTAATGTAAGAGGCAACAGATCTTGGCGATTCAACATTGAGAAAATTACAGAACAATAGGGATTGAATTGAAATGAAAAATAAAACATACCGGAAGCCATGAATTGGGTTTTTCTTTCTCTCTGAGTTTCTCTTCGCTACACAACCGTCGGTGATGGGAACCGGTTTCTTTCTCTTCAAGCGTGGATTCTCAAAGATTAAAAACGAATTTGTTGTGTGCAAATAGGACCCAAGAGTTCCCTTTTATAAGCGTTTGTGGGAAGAGATGCGACTCCTCATCACGCCCATCCCTCTCCCCAAACCTCTCTTTACGTTCATACCTTTTCACATAAAGTCTTTTCATTAATGACTTTTCACAAAACCAATTAACTAACCAAATGATCTTGACCATCGATCTTGCAAAAGCCACATCCACCGTTAGGATTATTTCCTAACATTCTCCCACTTGGCTAGCAAGATCTTTGAGCCAAACATAAGGATCATAACTTTAAATTAGTTAGATAATAAACCAACATTCCGTTTAGCAAAAACTACCAACAATAAACCATGTAACCATTGGGTCACCAACTCTACCCAATAGCCTACCCCATGATTATATTATTAGTAATTCTTACTAATAGGAATGTAAAAGCATACATGCATAAGATGTAAACATGGTCCAAAACAGTCATACAGACACATTCTACCTCTTATTAACAATCCATTTACAAAATGTGCACGAAATGGAGCGGTAGAAAATAATCATATATATCAGAATCATAAATTATAATGTGATCACAATAGTGTATCTCAATACCAAATGCGGACTCCCACTATCATAGGCTATCAAAAGTGTCAACCAATCCCATGCGCGCTACATGCTCTCTGAAGAGCTTTGGTGACAAGCCTTTAGTGAAGGGATCCGCCAACATAAGTGCGGTGCTTATGTATTCCACAGATACATGCTGATTCTGAACTCTTTCCCTCAGAACAAGATACTTTAGATCTATATGCTTCGAGCCGTCTCCAGACTTGTTGTTCTTGGAAAAGAAAACCGCAGCGGAATTATCACAGAGAAGTTTCAGCGGCCTCTCAATAGAATCAATCAAATTAAGCCCTGAAAGAAAATTTCGCAGCCATAAGGCATGAGCCGAAGCCTCCGAACATGAAATAAACTCTGCCTCCATAGTGGATGAAGCCGTCATTCTCTGCTTGACGCTTCTCCAAGAAATAGGTCCTCCTGAAAGCATAAAAATATAACCAGAAGTGGACCGATGGGTGTCCCGACAACCAGCGAAGTCGGAATCAGAATAGCCAATCACCTCAAGGCTATCCGATCTCCTAAATGTGAGCATGTAATCTGAAGTCCCTCGCAGGTAACGCATAACCTTTTTGGCTGCCTTCCAGTGATCCAGACCTGGGTCACTTTGGTATCTACCAAGCATGCCAACTGCAAATGAAATATCTGGACGGGTACAGACCTGAGCATACATGAGACTACCAACAGCGGAAGCATAAGGAATATGTCTCATCTCATCCCGTTCCAGTGCGTTCCTGGGACATTGTAACTGACTGAATACATCACCCTTAACTATAGGGGCAAGACTAGGGGAGCACTTCTCCATGCTGAATCTCTTAAGGACTTTTTCTATATAGGTCTTCTGAGACAATCCCAGCAATCCTCGAGTCCTATCTCGATGAATCTCTATTCCTATAACATAGGAAGCTTCACCAAGATCTTTCATATCAAAATTCCTTGAGAGGAATTGTTTTGTTTCTTTCAGCATGCCTAGGTTACTACTGGCAAGTAGTATATCATCAACATATAACACTAGGATGATGAATCGACTCCCACTAACCTTAAGATATATGCATTGATCTACAGCATTTTCCTTGAACCCAAAACTAGACACTACCTCATGAAATTTCAGATACCACTGCCTAGAAGCCTGCTTAAGTCCGTAAATGGACTTTTTAAGCCTACAGCTTAGGTGCTCTTCGCTCTCAGCCTTAAAACCTTCAGGCTGAATCATATAGACATCTTCATGAAGATCACCATTTAAAAAAGCAGTCTTCACATCCATCTGGTGTAACTCTAAGTTATAATGAGTTACCAAAGCCATGACTATCCTCAAAGAGTCTTTCCTTGATACTGGAGAGAAAGTCTCTTTGAAGTCTATTCCCTCTTTCTGAGTGAACCCCTTAGCGACTAGTCTGGCCTTATATCTTTCAATACCGCCTTTAGAGTCTCTTTTGGTCTTGAAGACCCATTTACAGCCTACAGGCTTGACCCCTTTAGGTAACTCGGTGAGTTCCCAGACACGGTTCTTTTCCATCGAGAGCAACTCATCATTCATGGCTTCAAGCCATGGTTTTAAATTTCGGCCGAAACGTTTCGTTTCGGCCGAAATATTTCGGTTTCGGTGGAAACCGAAACGAAATTCACTGTGAGTCGGAAAAGTACCAAACTTCGCCGAAACGTTTCGGAAATTTCGGCCGAAACGTTTCGTTTCGGTAAAATTTCGGTGAAATTTCGGAAATTTCGGTGAAGTTTCGGAAATTTCGGTGAAACGTTTCGGAAATTTCGGTGAAACGTTTCGGTGAAGTACAAAATTTCGGTGAAATTTCGGAAATTTCGGTGAAACGTTTCGGAAATTTCCAAAATTTCACCGAAATTTCGGTGAAATTTTTACAAGATTTCGTCCGAAATTTCGTTCCGAAACCGAAACGTTTCGGTTTCGGTGATGACCGAAACCGAAACCGAAACCGAGATTTAAAACCTTGCTTCAAGCCACTGAGCTGATCGGTCGCTATTTATGGCCTGACCAAATGAAAGTGGATCATCATCCATTTCACCGTCGTAGTCACACTCGTTTAGATAGACAACATAGTCATCAGAGATGGCTGACCTCCTCTCTCTCTGTGACCTACACACAGATTGCTCAGCGACAATCGTTGCTGGAGCATCAGGAATGTGGGGCGAAACCTCCAATGTGCCATCTGGTGCATCAATATCCTCAGGTGGAGGAATCGACACTATTCTTTCTTGGATTACCGGTATTGGAACAAATATCCGGTTCTCCTCAAAAGTAAGTGACCTAGGCACATAACTCCCACTGAGATCACCATCCTCTAAGAATACAGCGTATCTAGTCTCTACAATCCGGGTGCTATGAGTAGAACTATAGAACCTATAACCCTTAGACCGTTCAGGGTAACCTATGAAGTAACAAGAGATGGTCCTAGTGTCTAACTTTCTCAACTGTGGGTTATATATTTTGGCTTCAGCCATACAGCCCCAAACATGCAAATATCCTAGCTTAGGCTTTTTACCGGCCCATAACTCATAAGGGGTCTTAGCCACAGCTTTACTCGGTACACGGTTTAGGATATGAACGGCTGTTTTCAATGCTTCTCCCCACAAGGACTCAGGCAATGGTGAATTGCAAATCATGCTCCTCACCATATCCATAAGAGTACGGTTTCGTCTCTCAGCAACACCATTTTGCTCAGGTGTACCTGGCATCGTGTACTGAGCGACAATACCGTTCTCCTGTAGGTAAAGTGCGAACGCACCTGGACTGCGGCCCGTATCAGAATATCTGCCATAGTACTCCCCACCTCTATCGGACCTCACAACCTTAATCTTCCGGTCAAGTTGTAACTCAATCTCAGCCTTATAGATCTTAAAGGTATCTAGTGCTTCCGACTTTTCTTTGATGAGATAGACGTAGCTAAAACGAGAAAAGTCATCGATAAAGGTAATGAAATATCTCTCGCCACTTAGGGCAGGAGTAGGAAATGGCCCACAGATATCAGTGTGAATAACTTTTAACAGGCCGGTACTCCTAGTGGCGCCCTTCTTACTAGTTTTGGTTTGTTTACCCTTAAGACACTGCCTACAAATCCCGAAATCAGAAAAGTCAAGAGGAGGAAGAACTCTATCCTTCACCAGTCTTTCCATACGACTAATGGAAATGTGGCCTAAACGCTTATGCCACAAACTGGAAGAGTTTTCATCAACTCGACCCCGTTTATTGCCACGGTAACTGATTTCCTCATTCACATGCATGGACAACAGAGAATGCGCAAACGAGCTATCTAAATTAATCATATATAGATTGCCCACAAGAGGACCAGAACCAACAACATTGGAATCATGGAGTAATGTAAAACCTTTATTCCCAAACTTGAATTCAAATCCTGAGGAATCAAGTCTGGATACAGATATAAGGTTTCTGCTCATGGCAGGTACATAAAATGTGTCTTCCAAATACATAATGAAGCCACTATCTAATACAAGACGAAAAGTGCCAATAGCCTTGACGTCTGCTTCTACTCCATTTCCCATCTTAATGGTTCGCTCCCCTTTCCTGAGTCTCCGTCTCTCTTGAAATCCCTGCAAGGAATTCGAGATGTGAATAGTAGAACCTGTATCTATCCACCAGGTATTTCTAGGTGCATCTACAAGGAAAGATTCATGACAAACAAAAACTGAATTATTACCTTTCTTATGCAGCCACTCTTCATACTTGGAGCACTCTTTCTTTATGTGACCAAGTTTCTTACAGAAATGGCACCTAATGTGACTTTTCACCTCACCGGTCAAGCCCTGCTGAGCTGAACCACCTGCTACCTTCTTCTTGCCTTTCCCAAAGCCCTTTCCTTTGGTTTTCTTCTTGAAGTGACCCTTCGATGTTCCCTCTGTGGTGTAATGAGCACTTTCAGGTTGTTCGGTCTTCAACCTCTCTTCTTCTTGAACACACATGGCTATGAGTTCACTCATTTCCCACTTCTCTTTCTGCGTATTGTAATTAATTTTAAATGGAGTAAACTGCGCAGGAAGAGATGTCATCATGAAATGAACAAGGAAACCCTCAGAGATCTCCATGTTCATTTTCTTTAGCTGGGAGGCCATGTCATTCATTCGCATAATGTGCTCTCTCACACCACTACTACCATTGTACTTCATAGTGATCATCTTCATCATCAGGGTACTGGCAAGAGCCTTAGACGATCCCTTAAACTGATCCTCTACTGCCTGTAGGTACTCACTAGCAGTAAATTCCTCATTTTCCTCTGAGTCGGGAATGCCTCCTCGGATAGAGGTAGAGATCGTGCTTTTCATAATCATAAGGCTCATGCGATTTGATCGTTCCCATTTTTCATAGGTAGCCAAATCCGCAGTAGTACTTTCATTAGAAGGCACTTCAGGTTTGTCATTCCTAAGTGCATAATCTAGGTCCAAACACCCTAAGACTATGTGAATATGATCCTTCCATTTTCCGAAATTAGTCCCACTCAAAACCTCGATCCCGGACAAATAACTAGAGATAGAACTAGGGTTCAATGCTGTAGACGAAAAAGACAGACAGTTACAATTTTGCTCACTATCTAAGACACCATTTAAATCCACCAAAGGAGTTTATTCAGTAAAATCCACGATTTAATGTAATCCAACTTTAAAATAAATGACTAAAGTAAACAGAAACACAAAATACATAAGTGTGTTCTTGATGGAACACCCGGTGTGTCACCGTGGGATGTCCATTGGGCCATGCCACGATACACATTTGGTTCCATTTTTTAAGTCAATTTATCTTTAGGGAAGTCAGTTGGATTGCCTAGAATCACAGAAACACATAAATGTGATTCTAGGGAGACACCAGCGTATCATCATGGGTCGTCCGTTGGGCCGTGCCACGACACACATTTGGCTCTCATCCATGAGACTAACTAGGGCCAAATAACTCTATACTTAAGGTACACATCACCGTTGGGCAGAAGCGTAACCCCAAATCAAGTTATCCAGACCTAGCCCTCTCACACCGCCTATTTGTGCAAAACAACAGTCATCCGTTGGGCTGAGTATTGCTCTTGGACAAATAGACGCAACTTAAAGTGGTTTTGTAGTTCATAATGTGTCACTATATGCGACACTGTTCTTTATTTAAACCACTAATCCTAAGCGATTCCGTTTCCCAGTGGGAATCACAATTCTTTGTTCATTCACAACTAAAATAATGAACAAAGTGTACAAACATGTGTACATAAAACCCGTTTTCAAGTTCCATGAAAAACAGACATCAAATTTGGGTTCAGAGGGGTGGAAATCCCCTAAATCCGGATTTACCCGGCCCAAAACTCAAAAATTTTTTTGACTAAAATCAAACAAATAAAACCAAATTTTGTTGAATTTACACTGTAACCATATAATACAGTGCTCAAATGAAAAAACTGACTCCAAAAATGGGTTCAGGAGGGTTCCAAACCCCTAGAACCAATATTAGCCAGACCCAAAAACCTAAAAAATGGCAGAAATGGCCAAAAAATTGTCCCTGGGCCGGTTTGGGTTGGGTCTGCTGGGCCCAGACAGGTTTTATGGGCCTTATCTGTTAACTGGGCCTTTCAGAAATTCGCGGATCCTTGATGGATCCTTAACGGGCCTGCGCGGCCCATCGGCCCATCACTATTCATCATCTTCTCCAACAGCAGTTATAATTTCCAGAAAATCCCAAAAAAAAACAACAAATTTCAATTTCAATTTCTGGGTTCGTTTGACATCGGATTCAGGCACCGTTGTTGCATTGGACTCGTCTCTCGACGAACTTCACATCCATGCCGGAAAATCACTGATCGGAGCAACCGTTTTCCGGCGGCATGCCGTTTTCCGGCGATGTCAAAAAATTCCCAAAAAAATAAAATTTTCTCGCCGTTTTCTCGCTAAAACCGTGGCTTTGATACCACATGTAAGAGGCAACAGATCTTGGCGATTCAACATTGAGAAAATTACAGAACAATAGAGATTAAATTGAAATGAAAAATAAAACATACCGGAAGCCATGAATTGGGTTTTTCTTTCTCTCTGAGTTTCTCTTCGCTACACAACCGTCGGTGATGGGAACCGGTTTCTTTCTCTTCAAGCGTGGATTCTCAAAGATTAAAAACGAATTTGTTGTGTGCAAATAGGACCCAAGAGTTCCCTTTTATAAGCGTTTGTGGGAAGAGATGCGACTCCTCATCACGCCCATCCCTCTCCCCAAACCTCTCTTTACGTTCATACCTTTTCACATAAAGTCTTTTCATTAATGACTTTTCACAAAACCAATTAACTAACCAAATGATCTTGACCATCGATCTTGCAAAAGCCACATCCACCGTTAGGATTATTTCCTAACATTTAAGAGTGCCAGGATGGCTCGACCGCCTCCTTAATCCCCCTTTCCTACATGCCCATGCAAGTTTATTTATTTTAGAACCGTAACATACCTCTTATCTGTTTGCCATGACATGATTTCTTGCACCTGTCAGAATCATTTATGGCTATCCACTTTCCAAATTTACTTTCACAATTATTTAAGGAAAGAAATAGAGATTCTATAAATTTATCATTTTAATGGAAGTACTATATTATCTATCAACATGTGAATAAGAGAGAACTAGTGGTGTTATCCAAAATGAAATAATATTGCATGCACCAATTCATTATTGTAAACTTTACACATGTGAGTCTAACTGTCACTTGCCTTGTCAGACCTTAGGTGTGGGATTCAAGGCGGCCTTTAACTGAGAGTGTGAGGGATATAAACCTGAAGATGAGGTCATACACACACCTTCTAAGCTTGATACAAGAATAAGGAAACGATGAAGAGATTGTAAATCACTTTACTCTTCCCAGTATACACTACACAGGACAGATGAAAGAATCCTGCATTTATGAAAATCATTTTGGTTTAGTTCCAAACATAGGACTTTTGAGATCTGATTATATATATATATATATATATATATAGGAAGAAAACTGTTGGGATAGAGTATACATACAAAAGTATAAATGCGGGGCTTTCTGCGTATATACTGATAGGGTAGACTATATCCAAAATTTCATTTAATGGCTTTGTGCATATTCTGATAGGATAGTAGTTCCATCAAAATCCATTTGAATCCTAGGCGTATATACCAACTCAACTCAACTGATAGGATAGCAGTTCCATCAAAATCCATTTGAATCGGCGTATACACCAACTCAACTCAACTAAACGAAGCCTTTGTCCCAAACTAGTTGGGGTCAGCTAATGAATCCTTCAGAAAAGTTTCATGAAGAAGGTATATATATATATATATATATATATATATATATATATATAGGCGTATATACCATTGTAAAATATATACAATTACTGTTGGGATCTAAGGTCATTAAATCGTTAAGTAATTATATTATTATTACCCGCAAAACATCCCAAAACTTACATATATACGTACCGATGTGAGAGGAAACTAAATATACAACCGCCAATTATAGAGTAGGTGGGCTGTTTTACAAAAACAACAACCATATATGCATTTTATCATTTCATAGGGGCCGTTTTGCAAAGAAAACAATTACATATAACTTCTATTTCATTTGCAAGAACTGTTTTGTAAAGGAACAAATCACACAAGCTTTATTTCCCATGCGCATGAACTGTTTTATGGAAAAGTGGCCCTAGTATCTATTTAATCTCAATATATGGACTGTATTTGAATAGAAGGACAACTATTTATTCACTTTACACCATGACCATGGGTTGTTTTCAAAGGGAAAACAATCATATACGATTTATATAGCAAACATAGGGTCTGATTCGAAAAGAAATAACTATATATACTTTTATTGTCTGTCTTTGAAATATAAGAGAGCCATATATACTTTAAATATCATTCGTATGATCTGATTTTTAAGAGACAGGAACCATACATGCTTTAAACATCATCCGTACGATTTGATTTGAAGAGAATATTCGTGTATAACATACAAGTCATGCACATGATTTGATCTTTGAAAGAATACAACCATTTGCACATTTTAAATCATCTCGATTATTTTTTTGAAGGAAAACATCCCTAATCATGCATGAATAAATTTATTAGTATGCGCATAATCTGTCTGTGAGAAAAACATGAATAAATACATTGTTTTCAATATACAGGGATATGCATAGATTGATCCAAACCTGAAATTTGCATGTCAAAAATCATTTTGTGTCCAGGGATTTTGTAAAATCGACGAAATTATATTGGATCCCTCGACAAAAAAATAGCTTAAGGTATGGGCATCTACCAGAGAACAAAAAAAGGCAAAAACCTAGGGTGCTTAGCGGATCAAGGTTGAAGACTAAGTCACTCTCTTTTTCTCCTTCTCTTCCCCTCTCTGTCTTTTCCTCCTCCTCGACTTTCTTTTTCTTTTTCTTCTCTTCTTTACTTTTCTTTTTTCTTCTTTTCTACTCTCTCTCTCTCTCTCTCTCTCTCTCTCATGAAGGGGAGGGGATTTGTGGAGTGCGCACGATCCTCCAAAGAGGAAATCGTGCCTCACTCCTCAAATTTCCTTTAAAATCTCCTATTTTTCTCTTTCTATCTTTATCTCATTGACTATGGTTATTTTCTTCCATTTTTATTAATATCTTACACTCTTAATATGTCATCATATTTATTTTTTAAGATTTAGGGAAATCTTTTAAGTTCTTTGAAGTTACACAACTGGGCCCACACAAATATGGGTAGGCACGTATTTAATTATTTTTCGTGAAAAACAAATTCTAGATAAAATCTTTAAAGTTATAAGTCGTTTAAAGTTTTACAAGAGATTAAATAAGAGGCTTACATCAAAAGACAACCATAAAACTTTCCTAATAAGACAAATCCCGTCATAAGGCCATACCTTAATAGTAAATGGCCCATAACTTTGTCAAATCATGTCCAAATCACGGGATCTTGGGTCCGTTGGATAGATAACCGAAATACCCATCTAACGGTACCAAAATCAAGTCGAACAGAACTTAGAAGCACGAAGCGGGTGCGGGGCGAGGACAGAGGCGTGAGCGGGGGCGGGGGCGGGGAAGCGTGAGGTCTATAAGATTCTAAGTTTGGGAGCGCCATGGGAGCGTGTAATGTAATATTTTTTTTATATATCTTTCGAAATTCAAGTACATAAAAAAAAAGTTTCTAACCATTTTTATATATATCTTTCAAAATTTAAGTATATCAAAGACTAGTAATTTCTATTCATCTTTGAAGAGTAATTTCTAACAATCTAAGGGTGCACCTCGTTCCTCGTGCCTTCTGAAGATGCACAAGCCTTTGTACTTGCTCCAATGAAGTACTTTGAAGAGTTGGAGGAGTTCGATGCAAGGAAGTTGGTGATGGTGGGACTTACGGAGTAATAGACGCAGGTTGGGAGCATCATGGGAGCAGTTCCCGCTCTTTGGGGTCGCGCTCCCTGGAAGCTCCTTCCTAAGGAGCGCCGAATCGAGGTTTTGAGGTGGGATCGGCACCCCGACAGAAGATTCCTGCTTCTAAGGAACGAACAAAATTTGATGTCCCAAAAATGAGCTATAAGAAAAGTGACGAAAATACAAAATGAGCCATCGATTTTCTCAAATTCATTGATCTCTTGCTGATCAATGGATTTAGATGCTCGAGTGGTATGATTAGTCATCCACTTGAGCTAGATTGATGATTGGAGGAATCCGGTGGTTGATCTAACAGTTCGAAAGGCTCTAAATCATAAATTTGTACAAATGATTACCGAACAAGGAGATCTTTTCGATCTAGATCGTTGATCGGGTGATCTACTATCTAAATTAATAATAAAAAATTGGTGTGCCGGGCATTACAGTTTCCCCATCGTGGTCGATTCTCCGGGCGATGGTATCCCCATCGTTGGTTGGCTCACCAGGCGATGGTTTCCCATCGTTGGTCGATTCTCCGGGCGGTTCACAGGCGACGTTGTCCCCATCGATCTAGTCTCTTCGGGCGATGGTATCCCCATTGTTGGTCGGTTATCTTCTTCCTTTTCTTTTTTCTTATCTTCAGGCGACGATGTTCATACCGTAGACCTTGTCACCAGATGATGGTTTCCCCATCGTTGGTTGGTTATCTTCTCATTTTATTCTTCTCTCCAGGAGATGGTTTCCCCATCGACCTTGTCTCCGATGGTTACCCATCAGTGGTTATCTTCTCTTGGCGTTGTGCTACTCAGCTGATGTCTCTGCCAGCCAATGCTACTTCGCCTCTATTCGCTGTTCACGCCTTTGGTGTGCCTATTTTGCTTGCTGGACTGTTGCTGGTTCCTGCAATGGTGCCTGCATTGCTCATTGATATGCGGATTTGTTCGTTGTGCTCTCATTCATGGGGAGGCCCTGTTTGATCGCTTCCGCCGTTTTTCTACTTCAGGGGGAGCGGTTCTTTTTTTGTGGCCACTGACTTGACGATTTTACTCTCATGGTGGCTGTTGTCTTGTGTGTTATGCTTTTCATTATATATTCACCACACCAGCTTGAGGAGTGTTATACCAAGCTGGATGTGTGTATGAGCTTATTGTACTTTTTGTTCTTTTTAATTGGTTGTTGTAGCCTCGTTTGTAGCAAGCTGGAGTTAGATAGTATATACACTCCAGCTTGAGGGGGAAGTGTTGAATAACATGTATTAGGGTATGTTACTGTATGTATATGCCTATGGGCATATTGGTCTTTTGTATATCTCTCTTTATATATAAATACATAAGTGAGGGGAAGATTTCCCAACGCACAATCTCTATCTCTCATTCTCTTCCTCAATATGGTATCAGAGCCCTAGGGTTTTGAATCCCTAGGGACCCCCCATAGAAACCCCTCTCCTCTTCCCTTCTTCTTCCCTCTCCCCATTCTCCCGCTCTCCACCCCCAGTCCCCGTCCCCTCCCATCTCCAGCCCCCCATCCCCTCTCATGTCTCCCGCCCCCTCGCCCGTACCCCGCCCCCTCTCCAGTACCCTCGCCCCCTGTTCCCGTTCCCCCACCCCCCTCTCCAGTACCCCAGCCCCCTGTTCCGGCCCCCCCTCCCGTACCCCCGTCGCCCCCACTCCAGTACCCCCTCTCCAATGCCCCCGACCCCTCACTCCAACCCCCCTGTCCACCCTCTCTAGCCCCGGTCTGCATCTCCACTACTCCCACCCCCCGTCCCCTCCCTCCCAACTGTGGACTTCCTATTGTTGACCTATTTTGACCTATTTTTGACAACCCAAATCCCCTTCCCTTCCCAAATGGCTTATATCTCAAACAATATTCTTCTCTTGTTTTTCTCTCTCCGTGGCTCCTATCTCATATCTCTATATCCGTTGTCTTCTTCATGTCATCAAGGGTTTGTCGCATGCCTTATTTCTCATTTGTCTCTCTTCGGAGCCGCAATCTCCATTATTGATTTCTCTGATCTCCACCACAGCATCATTTCTTTTCCTCGGTTGATTTTCTCTCTTCGATTATTTACTCATGGATAGCCCAGTGATTGAGGATCCCTCTCGCGTGCAGCCCTCTATGGCTACTGCTCCTCCGACTCGCCCATCCTCTTCCTCGTATATTCCCTCATCTTCTTCGATGGATGGTTCTTTTCCTCACATGACCATAGTTAGGCTTGATGGTTCCAATTACCTGAATTGGAAAGTGCCTGTAGAGACCTATCCGATTGCTAGGGGGAAGATCTATATTCTTCGTCGTGACCCCCCTCATTCCAGTGATCCCACTTATGAGAAGTGGGAACATGATGATGCCCTTATTCGTACTCTCCTCTGGCAGATTATGTTCCTTGAGATTGCCGGGACCATGATACACCTTCCCACTTCTCGCAATGTTTGGGATCATACTGCTACTACCTTCTCTGAGAAAGGAAACCTATCTCGAATCTGTGCCACCTATTCTCAGTGGATGAACCTTCGCCGCGGAGACACTCCTCTCTCGACCTACTACAGTCAGTTTGTTTCCCATTGCCAGCAGTTGGATGTCCTTATGCCTCTTACCACTGATTTGACTACGGCCGCTCAGCAGCGTGATCAGATACGTGTCGTTCAGTTTCTCGAGATTTTGGGTCCTGAGTTCATGCACCTTCGTCAGCAGATATTTGGGTCTGCCATGATGCCCTCTATTTAGGAGGTTTACTTGCATGCCCAGCAGTGTGCTCTTGGTGTCTCTGTGTCAGCTCCTTCAGTCGATATTATTGCCACTGATGCCTATGGCGTAGGTGATCGTGCTATACATGGTGGGGGCACCTTTGGCCGTGGCCGTGACTCTGGTCGTGGTGGTCGTGGCGGTGGACGTGATCTTCCTGCAAGGCGGGTGGCCGACCATGTCCATATTGCGCGCACTGTCGTCGTGAGGGACACTATATGGAGACTTGCTATTTACTGTACCCTAAGCTTCATCCTTCCTCTGAGGCTCGTTTTGGCCGCTCTGCACATCTCGCAGCACCAGAATCTTCCAAGCCCTCCTCTCCTTCAGTTTCGCCCAGCACTGGGCCTCAGGCTGATGGGGTCTTTATGTCTCGTGCCGACTATGATGGGTTACAGCGTCTCAGGTCTACCAGCCATCCCCCGACTGCGACTTTTGCTCAGCTAGGTAGCTCCCCTGCATCTCTTCTTACTAGCTCCAGCTCCTGGATCGTAGATCCACTCCTATCTCTGGTGTTGGTGATATTTCTCCTCGTGTTGGTCTAACATTGCCCTCTGTTCTATGTGTGCCAAAGTCACCCTTTAGTTTACTCTCAGTTATTCAGATTACTAAAAATCTCTACTGTTCTGTCTCATTTTATCTCTCTTATTGCTTGTTTCAGGATCTTTTGAGTGGGAGGACGATTGGCTGGAGCCGTGAGATTGATGGGCTTTATCGTCTGTACTGTAGCCCTCCTGTTACCATTTTACACAGGTCCAGCGACGCATATCAGTAGCGTTGTCGTCTTGGACATCCCAGCCTTGATCGTTTGCGGCGGGCATCTATCGTTTCTTCTTCTGTTAACCATTTTTCGTACGAGGCCTGTGAACTTGGGAAACACAATAGGGTGTCCTTCTCGTCTAGGCTTGTTAGTCGGGCCTCACACCCTTTTGATTTAGTGCATTCGGATGTATGGGGTCCCTCGCGGACTACCTCTGTTTTTGGACTTCGTTATTTTGTCATTTTTATTCATGATTATTCACGTATGTGTTGGCTTTACTTACTTAAAAGATCGCTCAGAAGTGTTCTTTGTTTTTCGTACTTTTTATTCGAAAGTTACTAACCAATTTAATTGCACTCTTAAATGCCTTCGCACTGATAATGCTAGAGAATATTTCTCAAAATCCAATGGTTGTGATGAGTTCCTCTCCACTCATGGTATCCTTCATCAATCTTTTCATGCTCACACCTCTCAACAGAATGGTGTTGCCGAATGGAAAATGCGATCCTTATTGGATGGAGCTCACACTCTTCTCTTCCAGATGCGAGTTCCCAAGTCTTATTGGGGTGATGCAGTTCTCACTGCTAACTATCTGGCCAATCGACTTTCTTCCTCGGTTCTAGGCGACTCATCCCCTTTCTCAATTTTACGTCCTCATCATGAGCCATTTCCTATTACTCCTCGGGTATTTGGGTGTGTTTGCTTTGTTCACAACCTTGGGCCTGGATTGGATAAGTTAGATCTTAAATTTAAACGATGTATTTTTCTGAGGTACTCACGGACCCAGAAAGGTTATTGTTGTTATAGCCCTCGGTTGCGTTGATCCTATGTCTCGGCAGATGTTACTTTCGTCGAGACTGAGCCCTTCTTTCTGAGTTCTCCGGATACGATCCCTCTCTCTCATTCTTCAGATCTTCCTCTATCGATTCTCATTCTTCCTGACCCGATAGTCCGTCAATCTCCATCGTCTCTCTTACCTTCCCCTTCTGTGGTTCCTGTTCCAGGACCTCTTCCCTTACAGATACATGCTCGGCCTCCAGCTCCAGTCATTAAGAAGACCTATCAGTACCGCCATACCTCTGCAGCTCATCCATCTCCGGCAGCGCCATCGCCAGCCCATCAGGAGCTCCCTCCTACCACATCCGAGGTATCTATTGACTCTCCTATTGCCTTCCGCACTCGTTCTCATAGTACTGTTCATCCTATTTTATCTGTTCTTTCATATGATGCTCTCACGCCTGTTTTTTCGCAGTTTTGTGTCATCTCTATCTTCTGTTTCTTTTGCCAGAGTCCTTGTTTGCAGCACTTGATCACCTGGGGTGACGCACTGCTATGAACCTTGAGATGGATGCCCTTCAGGCCAATTAGACTTGGGATTTAGTTCCTCTGCCTCCTGGTGCACGCCCTGTTGGATGTTGTTGGGTCTATACAGTCAAATATTTACCTGATGGCTCTGTTGAGTGCCTTAAGGCACGCTTGGTTGCCAAAGGGTACACTCAGACGTTTGGGGTGGACTATGGTGAGACCTTTCCCCCTATGGCAAAGATTCCATCAGCGCGTGTTCTACTTTCTCTTTCTGTCAATCAGGGCTGGCATCTACATCAATTGGATGTCAAAAATGCATTTCTTCGTGGTGAGCACACAGAGGAGGTTTACATGGAGCAACCTCCTGGGTATGTTGCTCAAGGGGAGATGTCATCCTCTGTGTGTCGATTAAAGAAATCCATTTAAGGTCTTGAGCAGTCTACTAGAGCATGGTTTGGAAGGTTTATTGATGCCATTATGCGCTTTGGTATGAAGCAGTGTGCAGTTGATCATTTTGTCTTCAGCTGTCAGTTTACAGTTGGGTGTGTACTCTTGATAGTCTATGTCGATGACATCATCATCACTGGCAGTGATACAGCTGGGATCCAGAAATTGAAGACCTTGCAAAATGAGTTCTCTACCAAAGATTTGGGTCGTCTTAGATACTTCTTGAGTATTGAAGTTGCATATTCGAAAAAGGGGATTTCTCTCTCACGGAGGAAATATGTCTGAGACTTACTTGAGGAGACAGGTTATCTTGGAGTGAAACCTGCCTCAGTTCCCATGGACGCAAATGTGAAGTTACTACCTGAAGAGAGAGACTTATTAGATGACCCAGGCAGATACAGGAGGCTGGTTGGTAAACTTATCTACCTTACAGTCATACGCCCAGATATCATCTTTGCTATTGGTGCTGTCAGCCAACATATGATTTCACCTCGTACTTCACACTGGGCAGCAGTTCTTCAGATTCTTCAGTATTTGAAAAGTGCTCCGGGTAGGGGGTTGTTATTCAAGAAACATGGACATCAGAAGATAGAAGGGTACACAGATGCAAATTGGGCAAGATCTCCATTTGATAGGAGATCTACCACAGGATACTGCACATTTCTGGGATACCTTGTGTCATGGCGGAGTAAGAAACATGATGTTATCTCCAAATCTAGTGCGGAGGCGGAATATAGAGCTATGGCACACACAAGTGGAGAGCTCATTCTGTTACGCTCTCTCTTTTCAGAGATCGGTTTCTCCCCATGTAACGACCCGATTCCCGTGACCGGATCGCTACAAGCAAACACCTGTCAAAATACTCGCAATAATTTTTTTTTTTAAACAAACATCTATGAAACTTAAACAACTGCCATTCTTATTCCATAACTAAAATGTTCCTTACAATAACATCGACATTTCAAAACATGTTCTACTAAATAAAATCCAAACTAGAAATTTCTTAAATAAAACCAAGACGTCGACGAAAGTATCGTCATTTCAATTATTTCTCCCATCGCTCTATGCTCCTAAACGTCCTTGTGCGCAAACGCACCCTCGTGGGCATCCTCTAATCCTGGGGAGAAAACAACGTCAAGCAGAGTGATAGTAACCTGGCAGGTATGATAGTTCAATCTAAACAACAGATCAAGATCCATTTTTATTTATCAATTCAAATAAACTGAACAAATACTTTTCCAACATGATAATTTATAGAGATTTTCTAAACCAGAATAAGAGAATTCATTTTAAAGAGATATAACTACTTGCAAATTTAAATATAAGAAGATCATTTTTTTAAAGTGAACAACTTACTGAGAACTGAACGAGAATAATTAACTAACAACCAGAATAATTACAAATCCGTTACGTTCTCATTATAACGATTTAATTTAATTCCCAGGGCACTCCAGCTCCCACTAGCTTGTTGCCCTTGCCAATACGGTCGATTCCGCGGGGACTTATTACGATAGATCATACCGCCTAGGGACTCTTGGTCTCCGTAGGATTCCGACATCAACTTGGAGTTGCGCGGTTCTCCCAAGTTGTATACCTTTGTTTACGGGGATAGCTCAATGGCTTCCCATCACCCTTTCCCATTTCTTCTTTGGTATTTCTTAAGTGTACATACGGCTTCCTCATTATTTCATATGATTAAAAGAAATACAATTTAAACTGAATATTTTTATCAGAATTCAGAATCCATTTCAACATATAATATAAAAGACATAATTTCATTTATTTATAGAATAACTTAGAATCAATATAAATCAAATACTTCACCATTCTTGTTGGATAAATTGAAAGCCATACGAGCAAAATTAGGTATCACCTGCCTTGTAAAGACCTCGGATGTATATATTGGGACGGCCTCTAAGTGAAAGTGTGAGGGGAATCAGCCCGAAGATAAAATCATATCCATGTTCTTTTAAGTCGATGTAAAGAATTGATAAGGGGTTGAAAAGTCTCAACGCACACAAGGGTTTTGAATTGATGAAATAATTCAACTTTGTGTGACGCTCCAAGATAAAACAGCCAAAGTTGGCTCCAGTCCACGTGCACTCGCTGACTGGTCCACCCAGAATCACCGTAGAACTGTGCTCAGATCAGAACGGAGGAAAGGAAGAAGACAAGCAGAAACTTTGATGTTTTCTGTAAAAACTATATCTCCAATGGTGCTGTTCTCTTCTTTTTATAGATGAGAATTTGACTGTTGGAGGATAATTAATCACCATTAAAAGAAAAAAAACGTTTCTCTCTTAATTACTATTAAAAGACAAAAACGTTTCTCTCTTAATTACCATTAAAAGACAAAAACGTTTCTCTCTTAATTACCATTAAAAGACATAAACGTTTCTCTCTTAATTACCATTAAAAGACAAAAACGTTTCTCTCTTAATTACCATTAAAAGACAAAAACGTTTCTCTCTTAATTACCATTAAAAGACATAAACGTTTTTGGTTTTGAAAACACACCACAAGCACATTCACCAAGGTCTTGTGTTCAAGTCCCCACATATGCAAGTCTTTTGCTTTAAAACAAGAGAGGGAAACATAATTTGAATCTTCCCTCCAAAATCTTTTCAAATCTTTTTATTATTTTGTTTAAAAATTCTAACAATTCAGTCTTGAAATTTAGATCCATCGATCCAAAGCCTAAATCTTAGGGTTATTAAAGAAAAGTTAATCGCAGTCATTACACCCCATCATCTCCTTCTCAGTTATATTGTGACAACATGGTGGCGATTCAGATTGCCACAAATTCAGTCTTTCATGAGAGAACTAAACATATCGAGGTTGATTGCCACTTCATCCAGCATCATATTCAAAATTGAGAAATATGCACAATGTTCACTAGATCGGTGGACCAATTAGCGGATATGTTTACCCAGCCATTGAACAAAGCCAAATTGGGTGATAATTGTAGCAAGCTAGGAATGTTTGACATATACATTCCAGCTTGAGGGGGAGTGTTAGTGTATGTATATGCCTATGGGCATATTGGTCTTTTGTATATCTCTCTTTATATGTAAATACATAAGTGAGGGGGAGATTTCCCAACTCACAATCTCTCTCTCTCATTCTCTTCCTCAACAGGGTAGTTTAGTTATCACCTGTAGTCTTAGTGGTATTACAATCATTGTACATTGTTGCCCTATTTGGGGCTTATATATACATCATTTACATTAGGAGCTTCCTAGTGGAGACTCTCAATTGCTCTTCTTCTTCCTCTTTTTAGCCCTAACTCCATTTCTAACAGATGTTGGTTTTGACATATCTGTTATGAGAATTTTTGTTAACTCTACTTATGGCCTATAAACTTTGATGTCCTTATTTGGAGATTTTTTTTTTTAAATGTTATATATTTTATGTTCTTTCTTGGTGTGTAGAGTTTAAAACAGTTGTTATTTCCTTACAGATACTTAAAAGACAAACTAGCCATTGGGTGGCGAATTCGTTTGACTCAACACCTAGTGGAGAACTATTTGAGAAATAATGCTTTTTACAAGGTACCCTTCTAATGCTTGTTACAATGAAAGATCAGAGCATCTAAATGATCCCAAAGCTTTTGTTATCTCGCTGAATACTCTTGGAGAAATGCAAGTGTGTTTCAGTCAAGGTTTTATATTTCGACCGAAATACCGAAATTTCGGATTTCTTCCGGGACTGAAATTTAGAACCGTTAAAAATTTCGGCCAAAAATTTAAGACTTTTATCATTCAAAAAAAGAATATAAGATTTTTACCGAAATTTTCACCGAAACCGAAATTGCCATCGAAATTTCCACCGAAATTTTGTTTTCGGCTGAGGCCGAAACCGAAATTTCAATCCTTGGTTTCAGTCACTTCCTTTGGGATGCGCAGCACATTTCTGGATTATAATGCCTTGTGAATGCACGGAATGAATTTCTGGTATGTATCAGACATTGGAAAATCCAATACATGCTGTACTGGCTGATAATGCATACCCTTGGTTTTTTATATCTTCCAACTGAAAATCAAAGATGTATCGAATGATACATCTCGGTAGCACCCAATACTTTAATCCATAATCCAATTTGTCAATGGACTGCCGTTAGCTCAACTCTTTTTATAAGGCTCAGTTTGGGATATATTTTTGTAGTATATCTGAATGGTATGGAATTCCATTCTCTGAGCATTTTGGGTTTGGGATTCAACTAGAATTATTTCCTCATTTTAGGGCCTAATTTACTTTTATAGTGTTAAAGAAATCATTACTGATACCATTCAAAAGAAAAAGAAAAGAAAAAGAAATTGTTATTTGATTTAACATAAATCTCAAATCTGTCTCTCTTTTAGGTATTCCAAATCCCTGGTAAAAATATTGATGCCGATCAAAGAATAACACATGATGTGGTAAAATTGACAGCCGAACTATCAGGACTGGTTACTGGATTGGTAAAGCCTTCAGTTGACATTCTCTGGTGAGACTTTTATACATGTTGGTCATGCTCAAATTTTTTTAGCACTTGGATTTGGTTGATATATGATCTTGAACAATTGTAGGTTCACTTGGAGAATGAAGTTGTTAACGGGCCAAAGAGGAGTTGCTATATTGTATGCTTATATGTTACTCGGACTGGGTTTTCTGAGGAGCGTCACACCTGAATTTGGTGAACTTGCTAGTAGGGAACAACAACTCGAGGGAGTCTTCAGGTTAATCCCATCGCATGCAACCTCTTGGTTTCTTGGTCTCGTAATATTTTTGCTTTTAACATGATAGTGTTTAATTAGGTTCACGCATGCAAGACTTCGTACTCATGCAGAATCCATTGCTTTCTTTGGCGGTGGGGCCCGAGAAAAAGCTGTATGTTACTTCCAGTTGGCTGTTTTCATTACTGACAAGCTCACCTGTTTAAATTACATTGTGCGTTTACTTCCTCAATATAAGCAAAGGCCCTAGTCATCTTCTTTAGATTCTGATAAAGAAACAAATCCTTCACAATCTTCTTGGAGAGGAAAGAGGGAAGGGGTATTTTAGGATTCAACCACATTCGCTCTGTATGTGAAAATTTACTTAGGTTTTAAAATTTTTATCATCCCCCAAAAGATGAGAGGGAGGCTTCTCTTTATATTTACTTGTATAGTATAGATATGCTGTAATATAATTGGCTATCGTATCATTCAAATATATATATATAAGGAATAAGATTGTGCGGTCGACCGCACCTAAGCTTAGGTGCGGTCGAGGGCCCAAACACATGGGTCCCGCATTTTTTGTGCTGATCAAAACCATTCATTTGCAAGGCCCCATCATAAATAGGGTGTGTACAAAAAATCAGGTCCATTGGATCATCCTAACCCCTCCAAAAGTCGAGGGCAAAAATGGGCAGATTTGTGCCAAACGGTGTCTGTCCATTTTGACCTCCACAAATGGATGGGTTAGGATGATCCTATGGAGCTGATTTTTTGTACATACCCCATCTATGTAAGGGCCTTTCAAATGAATGCTTTGGATCATCCTAACAAAGTGGGCCCACATGAGTTTGGGCCCTTGACTACACGTAAGCTTGGTGCGGTCGACCGCACAATCATTTCTCTCTCTCTCTCTCTCTCTCTCTCTCTCTCTCTCTCTCTCTCTCTCTCTCTCTATATATATATATATATATATATATATAATTGGATATCACGTAAGCAATTCATCATTTCACATTTTCTTTACATAAAAATATAATGAAAACAAAGTCGTGAATATTTTACTATTAAAGCAATATAATAAGTAAAGGTAGCACTTTTTCTTTTGTTGAGTCTATTGACTACTAGAGCCAGTGTCTGTCAGTCTGTCTTATCTCTTGCTACCTCACCTATAAGGTATCCACCCATGTCCATTCATTTGGTTTCCTATGGAAGCTCAAATCTCTCCTTTTCAGCTATACCTTCATCGTGTGACAATATGATGAGGAAATTAGAACAAACCCTATCTTCCCTCTTAGCATGAAACCCTCGAAGTTGACGGCATGGTTTTAAATTTCCACCAAAACTGACACGAAAAGATATCAATCATTTCGTTTCCATCACCCCCGAAACGCATACCGAAACCAAAACTGTAAGTTTATTTGTAGTATACCATCTCACTTGTGTTACATTATCATATTTATATGTATTGCGTGCGAAATGTGGTGTATGTATTATGTATAAATATTTATATGAATTACATTTGAATTGTATTAATTATTAGACATGAGTGGCAACACATATCAATTGGTGTTCGATGTTGTTAAACCGTTACGGATGGCTGTCTTGCTTATTCTACCATGTATGAGTTTCATCTTAAAATTCTAGCATTTTCGTATGTTTTCATATGATTCTCTAATTTTACAGCATTTCCACTGTAATTTCCAACCGAACTCAAATTGTTCTGTTTCCGAAGCAACGATAACTGAAATTTAAAACCTTGGTGTGGAGATTGTATTTTGCAAATATAGCAGCTTTCAACCTCGTCTATTAAAGTCTATTCCTCCTCCGAGTGTATCTACAAAACAACAAAAATAAAATAGATATTTTAGTACAACTACTCAACCTAGGACGAATAAAAACTAAAACTTATTTTATAATCTCACATTAACTTAAGTGTCCTCTATATGTCATAATATCGCATTCCCACTCAAATGTCCTCTATTTGCGTTCATAACTACTTCAATTTCACGACAAACTTTCTATTGTAATTGTTAACTTTCGCATCTTGGGACACTGACCTCGGTAACTCTTCCACACAACAATTCAACTAAGGACAAATAAAAACTAAAAACTTTTAACATCTACAAGTCATAATTTCACATTCACCTACTCAAATGTGCTCTAGTTGTGTTCATAACCACTTCCATTGCACGTCAGGCTTTCTTTGTTAATTTCTAACTTCCGCATCTTGGGACAATGACCACAGTAACTCTCCCACCATAGATCTATTTTTTTCAAAAAACAAAAGCATTTTTTTAGGATTAATGATGGTTAACTTGTCACACAACATAACAAACAAATTGAAATGTAATAAAAACTATCTAGCTGCTTTGTTTTATTGGGTAATTTTGTAGTGTATCTTCTATTCAGGCCCTTCACTTTTTTAAACATGTCTTTCTGCATATCGCTTTTTATCGGTGTCTTGAATTTGAAACCACTCTTTAGACAATCATATAACCCTTGCTCAGTTTCTACGTCTACTACAAATGAGTCATCATGATGGAAGAGCGAGTTTAAAATATAACTAGTTGCATGGAATGGGCAGTTCAGTTGTTGGTTCCAACACTCATCAATAATGTTCCAGATGAGCATGTACCTCTTCCTCACATTACCCAAGTTCTTTGCAATTCCTTCCTTTGCTTCATCCATAGCTGCATATATGTAGCCTATTATTGGCCGCTATCAGAATATACAAATGTAGGAATTTAACTAATGGATATGGTATTTCAAGAATTATTTAGTAGAAACTCAAACTGTAGGATCTATTGACACAATGCCACAAGCCTTTATCGCATCAACTTTCTTTGAAAATCATATGTGGTGAACGTTGTTCTTAAACCCAACTATGTTCTTGTGAACTCTTTAATGTTAGGGAACAAATACAAAATCTTATTAGAGTGAAGCTCACCAAGTCCCCTTTCAAATGCCGTTTCTTTTGTTGAGTATATTGACTGCTGGAAATATTGCCTATCTCATCTCTCGCTGCCTCCCCCACAAGGCATTCACCCATGTCCATCAATGTGGTTTTCTTTGGAAACTTAGATCTCTCCTTTTTAGTCATCCTTTCATCGTTGGACACTATGTTTGATAAGGATATTAGATCAAAACCTAGATCTGCCCTTCTCTTAGCATAAACCCTTCGAAGTTTAAGGTTGTATTTTGCAAATATAGGGGAATTCAACCTCTTCTATTTAAGTATATTCCTCTTCCAAGCGTTTTTATAAAACAACAAAAATAAAATAAATATTTTAGTGGTATTACCCAACTAAGGACAAATAAAAATTAAAAGCTATTTAAGATCCGTAAGTCATAATTTCACATTCACCTATGCAAATGTGCTCTAGTTGATCGCACAATCACATCGATCGCACACAAGCTTTCTATGGTAATTGCAAACTTCTGCATCTTGGACAATGATCTCCGTAACTGTCCCACCATAGATCTATTTTTCAAAAAGAAACAAGCTATTAGGATTTATGATTGTTAACTTATTCATATGACATAACAAATACATTTTAAATATGAGAAATTGCCTAGCTGCTTTGTTTTATTGGTTAACTTTGTTGTGTATCTTCTATATAGGCCTTTAGCTTTTTTAAACATGTCTCTTTACTTATTGATTTTTACTGATTGTCTTGAATTTGTAACCACTCTTCCTAGAAAAGTATGTAACCCTTGCTTACTCTACTTTTGCTGAAAGAGTGGGTTTAAGAAATAACTCTTTGCTTGCAATGGGCAATTGAGCAGTTGGTTCCAACACGGTCATCACTCATCAATAATGTTCCAGATGTGCATATAGCTCTTCCACACATTATCCATATTCTTTTCAAGTCCTTCCTTTGCTTGTTCCATAGCTTCATATATGTAGCCATTTATTGACCTCTTGTAGGAATCTACTAGTGTGGGACGATAATTAAAGGATTTGGCACTTTAAGCAGTTTTTAATAGATGTCTGAATTGTAGCTTCCATTAACACAAATGCCAAAAACCTTTATCCCACAAGCTTTCTTTGAAAATATCAGTGGTGAACATTGACCTCAAACCCACCTTACGTTCTTGCAAACCCTTTAATGTTATGGAACGAGTAGAAAATGTTATTACATCAAGGTGCTCCAAGTACCCTTTCGTATGTGTTTGCATAAGATTCAAAACCCAATTGTGTTATTAATGAACACACTTATCATCTTTGCCCTTGAATTGTTTTGGTATGAGCTGATAATTTTCCAATTAATTCAAGCATTAAATCCAATTAGTGAGAAGCACAAGGAGTAAAAAATAGTTCTTTCTTCTCCATTAACATTTTCCTTTCCTTTTGATCTGCAGTGACAGTATCGGTCACAACCTGTGCAGCATTTTCTTCTTCTACTTCTAAAATGGAATAAAAAATCATAAACAAATTGTTTACATTCTTTGATTGTTAGACGTATCTACGAGCCTAAAAACTGGTAATATTGGACTATTAACTAAAGAATTTGCAATCGATCTATTAACACTATTTCCAACCTTGGTTTTAAATTTCCACCGAAACCGATACAAAATGACCGGAAGGTTTCCGTTTCCATCCCTGTCGCCACGAACTCTCAATGAATTCCTTCCACTTCATTATTTTTGTTTAAATTTCAAAATTTCGATCGAAGTTCTCGGAACAAACGAAATGCATAAACTAAGGTGAAATGTAATGTTATGCATGGGATATCTTATGCATGGAATGTCCTGTCGGCATGAGCCCAATTCCACTTCGTAACCCTGCCATATTGAAATAGTTCCTTGGCGGGATGTGTGATCGTTGTATTTTCTTATGCTTCATACATTCTACTTCTTTATTGACTTTACTGTTCCAAGCATGTGTGACAATGCATGTCACTAGGTGTTCAATGTGATTAAGCCATTTTGGACGGTTATTTTGCTTATGTGATGGCTTCTATGTATTAATTTGTGCTTATTCTAGCATTTTCTGAAGTTTCATCTTGAAATTTCATTATTTGCATATGGTTTCATACGTTTCCATGATTTTACAAGATTTCTACCGAAACCAAAATGTTTCCATTTCCGTGGCCACCGAAGCTGAAACGAAATTTAAAACCTTGTCTCCAACCATCAAAAGTGATGATGCATCCCATCTTCTTCTACTCCTAATCCTCAATCATATTTTTAGCTTCTCTTTTGTGGATTGTATTCCTTATCTCATGATAAGTTGGATTCTTTAGTCCTGTTCCAAACATACAAATGGATTCAATCACTGCATCCGAAACGGTACTTCTAATGTAAGTGCATTAACATAAAAGAATCCTGCTATATTAAACATATCTTTCTTTTATATTTGAGTAACAGTTGCTTGTTATGGTTACCTTTTGTTCCTTTTTTCCCTTTAGCATGCCGTGCATCCTCTTCTTGAGGTTCCTATCTTGATAAATATCTGGAACCCAACATCAACATGATCTCATATTTTTTCTCTCTTTCCTCTATGTTTTGCATTAAAATAGCCTTGGATTTATTCATGACAACTTTCGGGCTTCTGCGCAAGTCTTGGCATTACTCTATCCATGTTAGATGATATTTCATTCTAAAAACCTCTGCTCAATATTGGTTCCCACAATAGTTACTTTGTAACTTTTGTTTGTTTTGAGGGGAAAGCCATAGAACAATGTGCCACATCACATCCACATTCCTCATATATAAGAAGGTGAGTTAGGGATACTCCCCCTCACTAGTGTATATATAATAGAGGAGAATACAAAAGACCACTATGCCCTTAAGGCTACATTGAACACACTCATCTAACACTCCCCCTCAAGCTGGAATGTAGATATTGTACATTCCAAGCTTGCTACAAATGTCACTTAGTTTTGCATTACTTAAGGGCTTAGTGAACACATTTGCTAGTTGGTCCACTGATCGAGTAAAGGAAACATGGATCTCGCATCTATGTATTCGCTGGCGAATGGAGTGGCAGTCAACCTTATGTGCTTGGTTCTCTCGTGGAAGACAGGATTGGTAGCTATATGAATCGCAGCTTTATTATCACAATAAAGCTGAGCTGGAGAGGATGAAGGGATCCCAATCTCTGATAGAAGAGAATGTAACCAAAGAAGCTCTCCACTGGTATGAGACATGGCTCGGTACTCTGCTTCGGCGCTGGACTTGGAAACTATGTCCTGTTTCTTACTCCTCCATGATACTGAGTTACCACCCACAAAGGTACTCCAGTAGTGGATCTCCTATCTGCTGGAGATCCTGCCCAATCTCCATCACAGAAGCCTTCCAACCTGATATGCCCATGCTTCTTAAATAGGAGGCCTTTACCTGGCGCCCCTTTCATTTAGCGAAGAATCTGAATCACTGCTGCCCAGTGTAAAGTACGAGGTGAGCTCATATGTTGGCTGACAGCACCAATAGCAAATGATATATCTGGATGGGTGACTGTAAGATATATGAGGTTACTTATCTACTAAATCTCCTTCAGGAAGAAGTTTCACATTTGGGTCCATGGGAACAGAAGCAGGTTTCACTCCCAGGTGGCCTGTCTCCTCAAGAAGATCCAACACATATTTCCTTTGAGAGAGAGAGATTCTTGTAGTGGAATATGCAACCTCAATGCCAAGAAAGTACCTAAGACGGCCCAGATCCTTGGTTGAAAACTCTTTCTGCAAGAAGCTCTTCAGTCTGTGTATCCCCACTGAATCACTATCTGTAATGATAATGTCGTCAACATAAACTATCAATAGCACGCAGCCAGCTGCAGAGTGACAACTGAAGACAGAGTGATCAACTACACATTGCTTCATGCCAAAACGCATGATAGCATCACTAAACCTCCCAAACCAAGCTCGAGGGGACTGCTTGAGACCATATATAGATCTCCTCAACCGACACACTGAGGAGGACATCTCCCCCTGAGCAACATACCCAGGAGGTTGGTCCATGAACACGTCCTCAATAAGCTCTCCATGCAAAAAGGCATTCTTGACATCTAATTGGTGCAGGTGCCATCCTTGGTTAACAGCAAGTGAGAGAAGAACCCGAACAGAGGGGATCTTGGCGACAGGAGAGAATGTCTCTTGGTAATCCACTCCAAAGGTTTGAGTATAACCTTTGGCAACCAACCGCGCCTTAAGGCGCTCAACACTCCTGTCAGGTAAGTGTTTGACGACATAAACCCAGCGACATCCCACGGGCCCAGCCCCAGGAGGAAGAGAAACCAAGTCCCATTTGTGATTGGCCTGAAGGGCCTCCATCTCAAGATCCATGGCTGCACGCCAACCTGGATGGTTAAGGGCGACTAGGAGGGATTGCGGCAAAGAAACAGAAGACAAAGAAGACACAAAACTCCGAAACATAGGGGTGAGAGTCATGAAATAACAGAGGAAATAGGATGAACAGTACTATGAGAGCGAGTACGAGAGGCAATGGGAGAATCAGTAGTAATACTAGGAGGGTAGAGGAGGTACCTGAGAGGTGGAGATCGAAATCTCTGGCTGAGAGGCAGATGGCGCAGACGGAGGATGATGGGCTGCAGACTTCGATCTGCGTTGATGTCTTCGGAGGGGCAGGCGGGGGAGTCGCAGGAGCCTGTAAGGAAGAAGAGGGCTCACATACAGTAATAGACTCAGGTACCGGCAACGGAGGAGAAGGAATGGGATCTGGAAGTACGTGACGAGGAAGAGGAATGTCCGAATCAAGGACTGTGGAACTATCCTCAGGAGAAGTAAGAAAGTAAGACTCTGACTCGAAAAAGGTAACATCGGCGCAAACCATGGTTTTAAATTTCGACCGAAATCCGAAATTTCGAACCGAAATTTTGGATACCGGTGGGGACCGAAACCGAAAATTTCCGAAATTCAATTTTTCGCCATTTACCAAATTTCGGACCGAAATTTCGGTTTAATGGCATTATTTATTAAAAAAAAAGTGTTACAAAATTTCAGCCGAAATTTCGAAATTTGGGTCCGGAATTTGGAACCAAATTACCAAATTTCGAACCGAAATTTCGGTTTTTGGTGGGGTCCGAAACGGTTACCGAAACCGAAATTTTAAACCTTGGCGCAATCAAAGAAGTGACGTAAGCGAGGACTATAGCAACGATAACCTTTCTGGGTCCACGAGTAATCGAGAAAGATGCATCGTTCAGCCCTAGGTTCTGTAACGACCCGATTTCCATGACCGGATCGCTACAAGCGAACCTGCCAAAATACCCATAGTATTATTATTATTTTTTAACAAACCATCTATGAAACTTAAACAACTGCCATTCTTATTCCATAACTAAAATGTTCCTTACAATAACATCGACATTTCAATAACATGTTCTACTAAATAAAATCCAAACTAGAAATTTCTTAAATAAAACCGAGACGTCGACGAAGGTATCGTCATTTCAATTATTTCTCCCATCGCTCTATGCTCCTAAACGTCCTTGTGCGCAAACGCACCCTCGTGGGCATCCTCTAATCCTGGGGAGAAAACAACGTCAAGCAGAGTGATAGTAACCTGGCAGGTATGATAGTTCAATCTAAACAACAGATCAAGATCCATATTTATTTATCAATTCAAATAAACTGAACAAATACTTTTCCAACATGATAATTTATAGAGATTTTCTAAACCAGAATAAGAGAATTCATTTTAAAGAAATACAACTACTTGCAAATTTAAATATAAGAAGATCATTTTTAAAGTGAACAACTTACTTGAACGAGAATAATTAACTAACAACCAGAATAATTACAAATCCGTTACGTTCTCATTATAACGATTTAATTTAATTCCCAGGGCACTCCAGCTCCCACTAGCTTGTTGCCCTTGCCAACACGGTCGATTCCGCGGGGACTTATTACGATAGATCATACCGCCTAGGGACTCTTGGTCTCCGTAGGATTCCGACATCAACTTGGAGTTGCACGGTTCTCCCAAGTTGTATACATTTGTTTACGAGGATAGCTCAATGGCTTCCCATCACCCTTTCCCATTTCTTCTTTGGGTATTTCTTAAGTGTACATACGGCTCCCACGTTATTTCATATGATTAACAAGAAATACAATTTAAACTGAATATTTTTATCAGAATTCAGAATCCATTTCAACATATAATATAAAAGACATAATTTCATTTATTTATAGAATAACTTAGAATCAATATAAATCAAATACTTCACCATTCTTTGTTGGATAAATTAAAAGCCATACGAGCAAAGTTAGGTATCACCTGCCTTGTAAAGACCTCGGATGTATATATTGGGACGGCCTCTAAGTGAGAGTGTGAGGGGATTCAGCCTGAAGATAAAATCATATCCATGTTCTTTTAAGTCGATGTAAAGAATTGATAAGGGGTTGAAAAGTCTCAACGCACACAAGGGTTTTGAATTGATGAAATAATTTAACTTTGTGTGACGCTCCAAGATAAAACAGCCAAAGTTGGCTCCAGTCCACGTGCACTCGCTGACTGGTCCACCCAGAATCACCGTAGAACTGTGCTCAGATCAGAACGGAGGAAAGGAAGAAGACAAGCAGAAACTTTGATGTTTTCTGTAAAAACTATATCTCCAATGGTGCTGTTCTCTTCTTTTTATAGATGAGAATATGACTGTTGGAGGATAATTAATCACCATTAAAAGACTAAAACGTTTCTCTTTTAATCACCATTAAAAGATAAAAAAACGTTTCTCTCTTAATCACCATTAAAAGACAAAAACGTTTCTCTTTTAATCACCATTAAAAGACAAAAACGTTTCTCTCTTAATTACCATTAAAAGACAAAAACGTTTCTCTCTTAATTACCATTAAAAGACATAAACGTTTCTCTCTTAATTACCATTAAAAGACATAAACGTTTCTCTCTTAATTACCATTTAAAAGACAAAAACGTTTTTCTCTTAATTACCATTAAAAGAAAAAAAACGGTTTTGGTTTTGAAAACACACCACAAGCACATTCACCAAGGTCTTGGGTTCAAGTCCCCACATATGCAAGTCTTTTGCTTTAAAACAAGAGAGGGAAACATAATTTGAATCTTCCCTCCAAAAATTTTTTAAACAAAAAAAGAAAAAGCATCTTTGACTTTTCAAATCTTTTTATTATTTTGTTTAAAAATTCTAACAATTCAGTCTTGAAATTTAGATCCATCGATCCAAAGCCTAAATCTTAGGGTTATTAAAGAAAAGTTAATCGCAGTCATTACAATCTACCCCCCTTAATTGAATTTCGTCCCCGAAATTCCGCTCTTTCTTATTCCAAGCAACATATTGAACTATCAGTTATGATGTAATTAAAATTAATTATCTACCTTTCAGTTACTGCCACTGTCGTAATCGTCATCCTCGTATACGTCCAGTACATTACCGAAGACTGACAATCTGCGGCGTTTGCTGGTGACCTCGTCTTCAGAATATGGGGGTGTCTGATCACCGATTGAGTAAGATGATAAGTTGATGCTTTCTTGTTTGATAGTAACAGGTTCTTCCTCAGGATCCTCTTCCGGGTCCTCCTCTTCTGAATCCTCTTCTTCAGGTTCTTCTTCTGGATCCTCCTCTTCAGGTTCCTCTTCTGGATCCTCCTCTTCAGGTTCCTCTTCTTGTGGCTCTCCCTCTTCAAGTTCTTGTTCTTCATGTTCTTCCTCGGAGTCAGAGGAAATTTCAATAGGTTCCATTTCATTTGCTGCAATCATTTCTCTCCTTGCAATTTCTTCTAGCTCACGATCCCTCTGCCTATCCCATAGTCTTGGTTTCAACATACATTTTCTAGCTGTCAGCTTTGTACGTGCCATCCTGAAATTTTAAAATTTTATGACAAGGTTGTCACAGGTTGCAACATACCATCTAAAATATCACCATTCTTAAGGAAAATCTTCATAATTAAAAATATCTTTGTTGATAAGATCTCAATGTATTATGTTCTCATCATCTTCAATTTTCATAACATACTCATAAATCATCATCCAAAATTTTTATAGACACGTAGAAAGCAATCATCAAATTTTCTTTGTAGCATATCATGTAGAATTAAATCGTCAAAGTTTTCCTTATAGTACGATGATACTTCTAGGTACATTGTTAGTTATCATCCCAATTCATGACAGATTTATGATCATCCATTTTTACTTTACGAGTCCTAATTATGATTAAAGTCGATTCCTCGTGCAATCCACCTAAACTTTTAACTCCCTCGAGTTATCCTCAAAATCTTCCTTTTCAGGTGATCCTAGGCGTAAAAGTTTTAACCCTTCCTTCCAATAGTGATCAACATCTTACCTCTAAGTTCCTTAGCTTCATAGATCGTACGCTCTTACTGATCCAAAATTCCGACGTATTATGCACTGCCTTGTAAACGTTACTAACTTTCTAATTTAGGTAGACATTCTACCCCCAACGATCCCTTTTTCCCATAATCTAGGCTTTTAACGAAATTTCCAACTAAATATAGCTGTAAATTGTAACAGGGGTAATAATTTTAAGAAATCATATAAGTAAATTTCTGACCTTCAGTCGCTCCATCCTGTACCTCAGTGTCGTCGTGGACAAGGGCGAAGAAACGCCTCTCAGTTCCCGGCGGTGCGTTTTTATCTTGGGCCAGAGGACGGTACTGATTTCCTCTTCCCTGGTGTTGCTGCGCTGGCTGTTGTTGTGGCGGAGGTGGGCGGTTTTGATTATAAGTTGCTGCCTTAGGGCAGTCCCTCCTCCTGTGATTAGGGTCTCCGCAGTTAAAACATACTGTCATGGTCCTCCAGCATTGCCCAGCGTGGATCTTTCCACAGTGGGGGCACAAGTTCTTTGATGGTGGACCACTATCCGTTCTCGGCTTTTTGGGTGGCGGTTGCTGATTTCTGCTAGTAATCGACTGAGATCTATCTACTTGCATAGATTTTTCGCAGTCTTCTGCCACTTCTGCCTTCTCACATGCCTCGGCCAACGTTCGTGATCCAAGGTTAATAATACTCGCCCTGATGGAAGGGCGAAGGCCGTTAATAAATTTTCGAACTCTATCAGATTCAGTGGCTGCGTAGCCGGGTGCAAAGCGTGAAAGTTCTCTAAATTTGGCTCCATACTGAGCCACAGACAAGATTCCCTGTTTTAGATCAGCGAATTGTCCCGCCAAATGATCCCTGATGCGCGTAGAAAAGAATTGCTCGTTGAAACGGAATTTGAACTGTCCCCAAGTTCCCGACAAGACTGCGGGATAGTTCTGAACCACAGTCCGCCACCAGACACCCGCCTCTCCCTTTAATAGGAAGGAAGCAAGACGAATCCTTTGCACGTCGGTGCAGTCAATTACAGTAAAGATCCCTTCTATTTCTGTAAGCCAATGGTCTGCAGTTAAGGGGTCGCCTGTCCCATTGAATTCGGATGGTTGGTAATCTCGGAACTGACGGTGCACCTGTGAAGCATTGTCACGGGGTCTCGGCTCCTGACGAGTCCCAAGGCTGGCTGCAATAGCCTGAAGGGCAGCTTGATTAGCCTCTTGATTTGTCTTGAGGATTTCAGCCAGTAATTGCAGACCATCTTGATTCTGAGTCTGAGTTGGGCTCTGAGTATTGTTGTTAGGTGCAGGAGCTTGATTAGCATTGCCAGTTCTCTTCCTCCTTTGATACATCTATAAATATAAAATAACATGGAATGAGGAGAAAACTATGGGTCAGAATGAAATCTCTTCATTTCTTAACTAAAATTTCGAGGTACCATGAAGTCTCTAATCGTGTGTTTACTTACTAAAGTTTTTAGAGTAGTTCTCCTATCTCGTTCAAATTCTCGGTTAACTTAAAGGTGTGACATATCATATGTCACCTATTAGCTATCTAACCCAAATTAACGACTCAACCCACAAGCATCAGGTTCTCCGTAAACCCGGGCTTTGATACCACAACTGTAACGACCCGATTTCCATGACCGGATCGCTACAAGCGAACCTGCCAAAATACCCATAGTATTATTATTATTTTTTAACAAACCATCTATGAAACTTAAACAACTGCCATTCTTATTCCATAACTAAAATGTTCCTTACAATAACATCGACATTTCAATAACATGTTCTACTAAATAAAATCCAAACTAGAAATTTCTTAAATAAAACCGAGACGTCGACGAAGGTATCGTCATTTCAATTATTTCTCCCATCGCTCGATGCTCCTAAACGTCCTTGTGCGCAAACGCACCCTCGTGGGCATCCTCTAATCCTGGGGAGAAAACAACGTCAAGCAGAGTGATAGTAACCTGGCAGGTATGATAGTTCAATCTAAACAACAGATCAAGATCCATATTTATTTATCAATTCAAATAAACTGAACAAATACTTTTCCAACATGATAATTTATAGAGATTTTCTAAACCAGAATAAGAGAATTCATTTTAAAGAAATACAACTACTTGCAAATTTAAATATAAGAAGATCATTTTTAAAGTGAACAACTTACTTGAACGAGAATAATTAACTAACAACCAGAATAATTACAAATCCGTTACGTTCTCATTATAACGATTTAATTTAATTCCCAGGGCACTCCAGCTCCCACTAGCTTGTTGCCCTTGCCAACACGGTCGATTCCGCGGGGACTTATTACGATAGATCATACCGCCTAGGGACTCTTGGTCTCCGTAGGATTCCGACATCAACTTGGAGTTGCACGGTTCTCCCAAGTTGTATACCTTTGTTTACGAGGATAGCTCAATGGCTTCCCATCACCCTTTCCCATTTCTTCTTTGGGTATTTCTTAAGTGTACATACGGCTCCCACGTTATTTCATATGATTAACAAGAAATACAATTTAAACTGAATATTTTTATCAGAATTCAGAATCCATTTCAACATATAATATAAAAGACATAATTTCATTTATTTATAGAATAACTTAGAATCAATATAAATCAAATACTTCACCATTCTTTGTTGGATAAATTAAAAGCCATACGAGCAAAGTTAGGTATCACCTGCCTTGTAAAGACCTCGGATGTATATATTGGGACGGCCTCTAAGTGAGAGTGTGAGGGGATTCAGCCTGAAGATAAAATCATATCCATGTTCTTTGAAGTCGATGTAAAGAATTGATAAGGGGTTGAAAAGTCTCAACGCACACAAGGGTTTTGAATTGATGAAATAATTTAACTTTGTGTGACGCTCCAAGATAAAACAGCCAAAGTTGGCTCCAGTCCACGTGCACTCGCTGACTGGTCCACCCAGAATCACCGTAGAACTGTGCTCAGATCAGAACGGAGGAAAGGAAGAAGACAAGCAGAAACTTTGATGTTCTCTGTAAAAACTATATCTCCAATGGTGCTGTTCTCTTCTTTTTATAGATGAGAATATGACTGTTGGAGGATAATTAATCACCATTAAAAGACTAAAATGTTTCTCTTTTAATCACCATTAAAAGATAAAAAAACGTTTCTCTCTTAATCACCATTAAAAGACAAAAACGTTTCTCTTTTAATCACCATTAAAAGACAAAAACGTTTCTCTCTTAATTACCATTAAAAGACAAAAACGTTTCTCTCTTAATTACCATTAAAAGACATAAACGTTTCTCTCTTAATTACCATTAAAAGACATAAACGTTTCTCTCTTAATTACCATTTAAAAGACAAAAACGTTTTTCTCTTAATTACCATTAAAAGAAAAAAAAACGGTTTTGGTTTTGAAAACACACCACAAGCACATTCACCAAGGTCTTGGGTTCAAGTCCCCACATATGCAAGTCTTTTGCTTTAAAACAAGAGAGGGAAACATAATTTGAATCTTCCCTCCAAAAATTTTTTTAAACAAAAAAAGAAAAAGCATCTTTGACTTTTCAAATCTTTTTATTATTTTGTTTAAAAATTCTAACAATTCAGTCTTGAAATTTAGATCCATCGATCCAAAGCCTAAATCTTAGGGTTATTAAAGAAAAGTTAATCGCAGTCATTACAGGTTCTAACTTGTCTAAGCCAGGTCCAAGGTTGTGGACAAAGCATACACAACCAAAGATCCGAGGGAGAAGGGGAAAGGGGTCATGATAAGGACGTAACGTAGCAAAGGGGGTAGAGCCACCAAGGACCGAGGAAGGAAGCCGGTTGGCTAGATGGCAAGCAGTGAGAATGGCATCACCCCAATAACTTTTGGGAACCCGCATTTGAATAAGAAGAGTGCGAGCCCCATCGAGTAAAGATTTCATCTTCCGTTCAGCCACACCATTTTGTTGGGAGGTGTGGGCGTAGGAAGATTGGTGGACAATGCCTCTAGTCGAAAGGAAATCCTGAAAGCGATGAGATTTGGAGAAATACTCCCGAGCGTTATCGGTGCGCAAACATTTGAGGGTACTGTAAAATTGATTTTTAACCTCAGCATAAAAAGTACGAAAAATAGAGAAAACCTTAGAACAATCTTTGAGCAAATAAAGCCAAGTCATGCGAGAATAATCATCAATAAAGACAACAAAATATCTATATCCAAGAATAGAGGTAGTCCGTGCAGGACCCCATACATCTGAGTGCACTATATCAAAAGGGTACAAGGCCCGACTAACAAGCCTAGGAGGAAATGGCACACGATAGTGTTTTCCAAGTTCACAGGCCTCGCCCTAAAGAGACTGGACAGGAGAAGATATAATAGAGGTGCGCCGCAAACGCTCAAGACATGGATGACCAAGGTGACAGTGCCACTGGTAGGTAGCATCGGAGCTGTGCAAAATGGCTCTGGAGGGGCCACCATCCAGATGATAGAGCCCATCAACCTCCTGGCCCGAGCCAATCGTCCTCCCAGTCGAGAGATCCTGAAATAAACAATAAGATGGATAAAATGAGACATAGCAATTAAGATGTTTAGTAAGCTGACTAACTGAAAGTAAACTAAAAGGAGACTTGGGAACACATAGAACAGAGGATAAAGGAAGACCAGGAAGGCGAGAGAGGCTCCCAATTCCGGAGATGGGAGTAGAACTCCCATCAGCAAGGGTAATAGACTGAGAGGAAAGAGGGCGAAAAGAACTGAGGGATGAAGAAGTACCTATCATGTGGTTCGAGGCTCCAGAATTGTAATGACCCGCTCCCACCAAGGGCCTATAAAGATACAAATCTTAATTAAATCTAGACCGTATATCTTTCGATTAATGATTAACCGTTAGATCTTCGATTTTGACTTTTCGGACCGTAAGATATGTAAATTAGATATTGAATCGATCCCCAATCTTTAAGATTCTTGTGTATTTCTTATCCCGCATTAGATTAAACAATCTAAAAAATCGACGGTCATAATATATTATCGTCACTTTTATTATATCCTATTTTTGGGGCATCAAATCTTGTCCGTTTGACATGATTTTGGTCCCGATAGATAGGTATGTCGAATACCTATCCAACGGACCCAAGATTTAGCTATTCGGACGTGATTTGAGCAAGTTATGACCTTTTTCTATTAGGCTTAGGCATAGTTACGAGTTTTGTCTTTTTAGGCAACTTTAAGGTTGTTTCATTTAAAAAAATAACATCCAAAAGTAACCTAATATAACCTAAATATAATATATTAGAATAAGCTAGGAAACCTAATATTGATATTTCTCCCCTTCTTAAATTAGTATTGGATTATAATTAGGAATCTAATAATTAGAATCCTTCTTGAAATAAAACTCTAGGCTAAGTTTATAAATAAACCCATCTAAGGTTATTTTTAATCACCTAAAAATTTAAGGAAAAGGAAAAGAAAGAGAGGAGAAGAAAGGAGAAAAGAAGAAGAAAAGCTACGGTTTTGCATCGATTTGTTTTTCGTCTTGGAGATCCTCATCTTCAGATCAGTATGTCAGGACTTAGTGCGATCACCTAGACTTCAATATCAAGGCAAGTGATGACAATCTTTTATAATATTAGTTACAATTATGATTTCTGTGATTATATTTCTGTTTCCTATGATTATTCGTATTCCTTTTTGCACCTGTGTCATTGAATTAACTGATTATCCCTATAGAACTTCCTGTGGTAGGACTTTTTATTTTTAGGCCATAATCTATACACGGTGTTTTGTTTATTATTAATGTTATGCCTCGTGCTATAGTACGGGAAGGCCATAGAGCTACGTGTGGCCAGTTACCGACGGGTTTGTGATGATTTCCATCGTGTATATACTTATGAGGAGATAGATATGACCCATATACCTCGTCGAGATGACATGATACTTTTTGTAGTTTTCCTATCTCTATGTGTGCTTTGTATGATTCACGCTCTCTTATATGAATCCATGATTTGCCATCTTTAGTATATTCTTGTGCCATTCTCACATGCGTATTGTTATTTTTTATCCTTAGCAATAAATCTTATAATTCTTATTGCTTTTCCTTATCACATGTGAATGCCATGAGAAAATCTTTATAATGCAGATTTTCATTCTTGTCACTTTTATTATCTAAGCCAGTCACATGAGCTTGCTGCTTGACTTAGATTATTTTTTAGACTTTGTAGGTAAGGAAAGTGAAGGAGCCTTTGCCGATGAACAGATCTACGTGGTACTTAGGATGTGAGAGAATACTCATAAGATTTCTTTTGGGGTTGAGATAAATCATGTAATAGACATTCTATTAATGGAATGGAATTGTATAGTTGTTTCCCTTTTTGGGGTAGCGATTCGGATTTTGGGATTTTGAAAAAAAAAAATCATGTCTAAAAATTTGCCCCAAATCCGGGTCGTTACAGTTGGTATCAAAGCTTAGGTTGTAGGCGCCTAGGGCTAGTATCTAGCAAAGTTGTGAAACAGGTAAAACTAAGTAAAGAGCATATAGTAGGGAGTCGAATTTCGGGGACGAAATTCCTTTAAGGGCGGTAGAATGTAATGACCCGGTCCCACCAAGGGCCTATAAAGATACAAATCCTAATTAAATCTAGACCGTAAATATTTCGATTAAAGATTAACGGCTAGATCTTCGATTTTGATTTTTCGGACCGTAGGATATGTAAATTGGATATCGGATCGATCCCCAATCTTTAAGATTCTTGTGTATTTCATATCCCGCATTAGATTAAACAATCTCAAAAATCGACGGTTGTAATGTATTTTCGTCACTTTTATTATAACCTATTTTTGGGGCATCAAATCTTGTTCTTTCGACATGATTTTGGTCCCGATAGATAGGTATTTCAAATACGTAATGCAACAGACCCAAGATTTAGCGGTTCAGACGTGATTTGAGCAAGTTATGACCATTTTTCTATTACGCTTAGGCATAGTTACGAGTTTTGTCTTATTAGGCAACTTTAAGGTTGTTTTATTTAGAAAAATAAAATGCAAAAGTAACCTAATATAACCTAAATACTAATAATATGTTAGAATAAGCTACGAAACCCAATATTGATATTTTCCCCCTTCTTAAATTAGTATTGGATTATAATTAGGAATCTATTAATTAGAATCCTTCTTGAAATAAAACTCTAGGCTAAGTTTATAAATAAACCCATCTAGGGTTATTTTTCATCACCTAAAAATTTAAGTAAAAGGAAAAGAAAGATACGAGAAGAAAAGAGAAATGAAGAACAAAAGCTACGGTTTTGCATCGATTTGTTTTTCGTCTTCGAGATCCTCATCTTCAGATCAGTATGTCAGGACTCCGTGCAATCACCTAGACTTCAATATCAAAACAAGTGTGATGACTGACTTTTATAATATTAGTTACAATTATGATTTCTGTGATTATATTTCTATTTTCTATGATTATTCGCGTTCTTTTTGCACCTGTGTTATTGAATTAACTGATAATCCCCATAGAATTTCCTGTGGTAGGATTTTTTATTTTTAGGCCATAATCTATATACACGGTGTTTTGTTTAGTATTAATATTACGCCTCGTGCTATAATACGGTAAGGCTATAGAGCTACGTGTGGCCACTTATTGACGGGTTTGTGATGATTTCCATCGTGTATATACTTATGAGGAGATTGATATGACCCATATACCTTGTCGAGATGACATGATACTTCTCGTAGTTTACCTATCTCTATTGTACTATGTATGATTGACGCTCTCTTATATGAATCCATGATTTGCCATCTTTAGTATATTCTCTTGCCATTATCACATGCGTATTGTTATTCTTTATCCTTAACAATAAATCTTATAATTCTTATTGCTTTTCCTTATCACATGTGAATCCCATGGGAAACATCTTTATAATGCAGATTTTCATTCTTGTCACTTTTATTATCTAAGCCAGTCACATGAGCTTGCTGCTTTACTTAGATTATTTTTCAGAATTTTTAGGTGACGAAAGTGAAGGAGCCTTTGCTGATGAACAGGTCTACGTGGCACTTAGGATGGGAGAGAGCACTCATAATATTTCTTTTGGAAGTTGAGATAAATCATGTAATAGACATTCTATTAATGGAATGGAATTGTTTAGTTGTTGTTTCCCTTTTTAGGGTAGCTATTCGGATTTTGGGATTTTGAAAAAAAAAATCATGTGTAAACATTTGCCCAAAATCCGGGTCGTTACAGTTGGTATCAGAGCTTAGGCTGTAGAGCCCTAGGGCTTGTATCTAGCAAAGTTGTGAGATAGGTAAAACTAGGTATGGAGCCATATAGGTAGGGAGTCGAATTTCAAGGACGAAATTCCTTTAAGGGCGGTAGAATATAATTACCCGGTCCCACCAATGGCCTATAAAGATACAAATACTAATTAAATCTAGACCGTAAATCTTTCGATTAGAGATTAACAGCTAGATCTTCGATTTTGAGTTTTCGAACCGTAGGATATGTAAATTAGATATTGAATCGATCCCAAATCTTTAAGATTCTTCTGTATTTCCTACGTCGCATTAAATTAAACAATCTTAAAAATCGGCGGTCATAATGTATTTTCGTCACTTTCATTATAACCTATTTTTGGGATATCAAATCTTGTCCGTTCGACATGATTTTGGTCCCGATGGATAGGTATGTCGAATACCTGTGCAACGGACCCAAGATTTAGCAATTCGGAAGTGATTTGAGCAAGTTATGACCCTTTTTCTATTAGGCTTAGGCATAGTTACGAGTTTTGTCTTATTAGGCAACTTTAAGGTTGTTTTATTTAAAAAATAAAATGCAAAAGTAACCTAATATAACCTAAATACTAATAATATATTAGAATAAGCTAGGAAACCTAATATTGATATTTTCCCCCTTCTTAAATTAGTATTGGATTATAATTAGGAATCTCTTAGTTAGAATCCTTCTTCAAATAAAACTCTAGGCTAAGTTTATAAATAAACCCATCTAGGGTTATTTTTATTCACCTAAAACTTTAAGGCAAAGGAAAAGAAAGAGAGGAGAAGAAAGCAGAAAGGAAGAAGAAAAGCAACGGTTTTGCATCGATTTGTTTTTCGTCTTCGAGATCTTCATCTTCAGATCAGTATGTCAGGACTCCGTGCGATCACCTAGACTTCAATATCAAAGCAAGTGATGACTGGCGTTTATAATATTACTTACAATTATGATTTCTGTGATTATATTTCTGTTTCTTATGATTATTCGCATTCTTTTTGCACCTGTGTCCTTGAATTAACTGATTATCCCCATAGAATTTCCTGTGGTAGGACTTTTTATTTTTAGGCCATAATCTATATACATGATGTTTTGTTTATTATTAATATTACGCCTCGTGATATAGTACGGGAAGGCCGTAGAGCTACGTGTGGCCAGTTATCGACGGATTTGTGATAGTTATCGACGGGTTTGTGATAATTTCCGTCGTGTATATACTTATGAGGAGATAGATATGGCCCATATACCTCGTCGAGATGACATGATACATCTCGTAGTTTACCTATCTCTATATGTACTCTGTAGGATTGACGCTCTCTTATATGAATCCATGATTTGCCGTCTTTAGTATTTTCCCTTGCCATTCTCATGTGCATATTGTTATTCTTTATCCTTAACAATAAATCTTGTAATTCTTATTTCTTTTCCTTATCACATGTGAATGCCATGAGAAACATCTTTATAATGCAGATTTTCATTCTTGTCACTTTTATTATCTAAGCTTGTCACATGAGCTTGCTGCTTGACTTAGATTATTTTTCAGACTTTGTAAGTGAGGAAAGTGAAGGAGCATTTGCCGATGAACAGGTCTACATGGCACTTAGGATGGGAGAGAGCACTCATAAGATTTCTTTCGGGGTTGAGAGAAATCATGTAATAAACATTCTATTAATGGAATAGAATTGTTTAGTTGTTGTTTCCCTTTTTAGGATAGCGAGTCGGATTTTGGGATTTTGAAAAAAAAAATCATGACTAAAAATTTGGCCCAAATCCAGGTTTTTACAAGAATCAATGGTCCAAGAGCTCGAGCTAGTGAGAAGGGAGGCAGGAGAGCTACTGGCTGAGCAAAACTGGCAGTAGGAGGGTGGCTGGTTTGCCTAAGGCGCTGAAACTCCTCGTAGTCACCGCGAGAAAGGAAGAAACTATCAGGGGTTGCTGTATAGCTGGGCGCAGAAGATGATGGAGCCACAGGGTCTGAAGTGTCAGAGGCAAAGAGGTGCGTTGATCGGCCAAAATAGGGGGCAGGGGGAGGATGGCGCTCGAGATGTAGAACATAGCATGTCTCCAGAGAATGTCCCTCCCGTCGGTAATGAGAACAGTAGGGTCGATGGCGGCCACTAGTACCCTTGCCACTAGTGAAATCGAGGCCAGCACCATGGCTAGCACGACCAAAGTCACATCCACGGCCACGGCCACCACCAAAAGTACCAACACCACGGATAGAACGGTCACCAGCACCATAGGCCGCAATACTACTACTATCAACAAGGACAGAAGGGAGAGAATCACCACCAAGACACTGTTGGGCCAGCAAATAAGCCTCCTAGACAGAAGGAATAGTGCCGGAACCAAAGATCTGCTCACGAAGGTGTAAAAACTCAGGGCCCAATGTCTCAAGGAAATGAACAACTCTGAGTTGATCCCGCTGCTGTGCCACCACAGTCAGATCGGTCGTCAGTGGCATAAAAACATCCAACTGCTGACAGTGAGAGACAAACCGACTGTAGTAGGCGGATAGAGGAATGTCACCACGTCAAAGATGCATCCACTGGGAATAGGTGGCACAGATGCGGGTGAGGTTACCCACGCCAGAGTACTTAATGCCAGTATGATCCCAAATGATCTTGGCTGTCGGAAGCTGCATCAGTGGCCCTGAAATCTGCGTAGTCATACTCTACTAGAGGAGAGTACGAATATGAGCGTCATCCGATTCCTACTGCTCATAAGTGGGATCCGTAGTAGTAAGAGGATCACAATGGATGATATGGATCTTCCGCTTGGCAAGAAGATAGGTCTCCACAGCCACTTTCCAATTTAAGTAATTGGATCCATCGAGTTTGGCTGTGGTCGTCAGTAGGAAGGAACCATCTACTGAGGAAGAATGACTAGAGGAGGGAGAGGAGGCAGGAGGTGGTAGAGTAACCCGGACCTCAGATGGCTGCCCTAGAGAGGGATCCTCAATGATGGGAGAATCCATGTAGAGAAAAAGAGACGAAGAATCTTCAACAACAAGAGAGCAAGAGAGAAAGAACCTCTAGGGCATAAAGAGGCAACTAGAGAATGGTAGAGAGTAGGTCGCGACCCCGACGAAAGATAAGATAGAATGAGAATGAGATTTGCATGAAGAAAAAGATGTAAGAGGTCGGAGTCACGAAGATAGGAGGAAAAGAACCAAAAAGGAATTTAAGACATGAGAAAAGAGAAAGAGAAGAAGGGAACTAAGGTTGTAAAGTTAGGGTTTTGAAGGGTAGGAGGTGGAGGAGGAGGGAGAAAGCCTCCGGGAGTGGAGGTGGGGCTTTGGTTGAGGAGGGAGGAGGTGGACGACAGGTGAGGAGGGTTTGGGGAGGGGTTTACGGCAGTTGGAGGAGGAGGGGGTGTTCGTACAGGGAGGAGGAGGAGGGAGGAGGAGGGGAGGTGTCGGGTAGGGAGGGATGTGGGTTACGGCGAGGGAGGAGGAGAGAGGAGGGATATACGGCGGCGGGAAAAGGGGCTGGGGCGTACAGGGAGGCATTGGGGGGGGTGTTGTACAGGGAGGGAAAAGAGGAGGGAGGAGGGAGATGGGATACGGCAGGGGAGGAGCAGAGGGGAGCGTGTTACGGCGGCTGGAGAAGGGGTTGGGAGGGGCTGGAGCGTCAGGCAGGTGGGAGGAGGGTTGAAGATGAAGTTGGTGTTGGGTGGCGAGGTTTGAAGCCGATGGTGGTGCCGATGGAGGTGCTGATGGTGGTCCCTAGGGGAGCAAAACTCTAGGGCTCTGATACCATGTTAAAGGAAGAAAGTGAATAGAAGAAGGTGAGTTAGGGATACGTCCCCTCACTAGTGAATACATAATAGAGGAGAATACAAAAGACCACTATGCCCTTAAGGCTACAATGAACACACTCATCTAGCACTCACCATTGTTTTCCTTGAAAAGGAAGAAAGAAACACAATCAAAGAATAGGAAAAGAAAGGCTAGGGTTTTGATTTCTTAAAAGATTTGATTCTTTGCACGACACTATAAAACCTTTTCTTTTTTGTTACAATTTGCCCCTCGTTTTTAGTTTGTAGTAGGATCATGCTAGGAAAGACAGAACCTGATTTCGATTGACAATTGCGAAGATATTGGGATTTCTTTCTTGTCACAAATAAGATGTTAGAAACCCCCAAAATCCTTCTATCTTATTGCAGGCCTTGAACCTTCAAATCAGACACTTATGTAGGTTGATGGGGATTCTAGATGTCCCTTGCGGGTTTATTCTAAACGGGGCGGGGCTGCACTCATGGGGCGCCGTAAGGATCTTTTTTGATTAGTTGTAGGGTTAGTTTATTGTTAGTAGGGATATTTTGGGGATTATTTGGTATTATTAGCGCTATTTGGCTCGGCTGAGAAGAAGGGTTGTGATCTTTCTCTTGGTCCCAAGATAAGGAAATCATTATCAAATATCGTTGAGGAACCTATCTCAGTCTTTATTTCTTTTTTTTTGGTATTTTATTCTTTTAGGGATTCTTAAATACTTATTTAGGGGCCGATTTGCAGCTTTTTGTTTACTTTTGGATGATTATTTGATTGAATACAGATTTGAGTGCTTCTTTCTTCCCCAGGATCTCCTCTTCTACTTCCCTTCTAATATCTCCAACCACGACTTTAAATTTCAACCGAAACCTATACAAAACAACTGAAATTTTTATGGTTCCATCCCCCACCGAAATGAAATCTCCATGGATTCCTTCCACTTCATTATTTCCGTTGAAATTTCAAATTTTCGACCGAAATTCTCGAAACGAATTAAATGCATAAACCAAGGAGAAATGTTTTTTTTTGTAAGCCATTTTAATTTGCATTTCATTTCATTTCAATAATGTATAGAATGATATTTGGTAGGCAACATTATTGGACTACACAATAAAATAAGCATATCTTATGCATGGGATGTCAGATCGGCACGAGACCAATACCACTTCATATCTCTATGTCATATTGACATATGCCCTTGGAGGGATGAGTGATCGTTGTATTTTCGTATACTTCATACATTGTACTTCTTTATTGACTTTACTGTTCCACCATGTGCGACAACACGTCACTAGTTGTTCGATGTGATTAAGCCATTATGGATAGTTTTCTTGCTTATGTGACGTTTTCTAAGCATGTATGTGTGCTTATTCAAGCATTTTCCGAAGTTTCATCTTGAAATTTCATTATTTGCATATGGTTTATACATTTCCATGATTTTACAAGATTTCCACCGAAACCGAAATGTTTCCATTTCCGTGTCCACCGAAGCCAAAACGAAATTTAAAACCTTTTCTCTAACCATCAAAAGTGATGATGCATCCCATCTTCTTCTACTCCTTATATTCCTAAATTTTATTTTTAATTTCTCTTTTGTGGATTCATCTCATGATAAGTTGGATTCTTTAGTCCTGTTCCAAACATACAAATGGATTCTATCACTACGTCCAAAATTGTACTTCTAATGTATGTGCATTAGCGTAAAAGAATCATGCTATATTAAATATGTATTGTCCATATCTTCTTTCTTCCATATTTTTTTTGAAAATTGACATATTTCATTAATATTAAGATAGCATTCGGGACCAGGAGTCCCATCCTGCGTTACAAAATATTGAAAAGTATAGACAGGGGCATACCCAAGGCCAATTCGAAAATGCAACAAAGTCAAAGTACAATAGCCTAAACTTCTCCTTTATTCCTTTCAACAGCATGCTTTCTTTACAACTCCCATAACATTCTTTGTACACCTTCATCTGTACCCTTCTGAAACTGCGGATAAACTAGTTCTCCTAACAAATACCGAACTTGCACTCTGAAGCTCTAAAACTCTAGATCAAAGGTGAACCTCCAAGAAAATATAGCAAGGCTAGAGTAATCAGACAAGAAAGTCTAAGCGAAAGACAGAGTCTCTCAATCCATGACTATTGTATATTGTGTAATTCTGGATATAGACAGGTATTTCACAATGCTATTTAAACGTTAGCTATCTTCGATGAACACCAAGAAGATTTACCATCGACAAACCTACAACCCAATTTCTGAAATTCCCAAATCAACAACTAAAACCTCCTGACTAATTTTAGTGAAGATCTTCATCGTTTCATCCAGTCAAGTACTTCCTCAAGAATACTTAAAGAGAAAAACTTAATCAGAATAGAACAAATCCTCAAGATGGGAGCCACAAAAAATGCCTCAAATTGCGAAAGACTCTCTCAAGCTAATCAAGGACCTTCCATACTTAAAATCTTCCCACGGCCTCTTCTGCGGGTTTCAAAAAGACTTCTTTAAACTACCAACCAATCAACATAAGAATCATCCTCCCTTTAATCCAGAATCTACGCCAGAAGAAGGACTGAATTAAAAGATGAACTTATTGCTTAAACCCCCTCCCCAACCTTCTTTTCAGCTTCTTTTGCTCTTACCTCGTTCTCTTCCTTGTCTCTTGTCGCCATTGCTAGAAACATGTCTTTGGTTGCCCCCAAGTTTTCATCGTATTCAATCCCAGAAACATCCCCCATTGTTAACAAGTCATCGAATTCTTCCGAGAACGATCCACAACTCCTTGATTCTTTTGAACTATCATCAACCCGTTTAGCCTTACCTTTAGAATCCCCACTAGGCCCTGGGAGCTCCTCGACTCGCTAGTCTACTTCCCATCGTAACATGTCGAAGGGAGCAACGTCTCAACATTCGGGCTGTCCCGACCATTCTCCATGTCCCTAATTACGGTCCTTTTTTCCTCCTCCCAGAGGCGCTGATGAGTGCGCCTTTCCTTTTCTAATATTTTGCTGAACATGGGGGGATCGAGGAGAGGCATATGCAATTTCTTATCACTTGTCGTTTCAGAGGAGTTAAGGTTGATGCCGGTGTTGCTGGTAGAATCTTTCCTTAGTTGTGCCCATCGCTTCTTTAGCCCTAGCGGGCTAAGTGAAGCCTCACATGGGGTGGGTGATTCCTTCCTTTCCAGTTTTTCATTGTAGCGAAGATCTTTCAGAAGTTCAGGATCTCCAGTCTCATATGAAAAGTCCTGGGCGATCGAGATGTTTCCACCCTGAGTCGCTTCCTTCCCTGGCATAGCTGGCTCAGTGAAGTTGTCGAAATTTCGAATGAGCTTTTGAGAGTCAACAACAAGTCTCCTCTTACTGTGATCCTCTTTCCTAAAAATACCTTTAAGTTTTTTTGTAAAAACAGAGAAACCACCTCGGGTAGCTAGCACCCGTACTTCTGGATTAGTACTTCTACGAGGTATATTACCTTTCCCTATACGTAGACGCTTCTACTTAGAAATTTTACTTACCTTATTAAATCTGGTTTTTATTTGTGGAGCCTTTTTCTCCTTTGCTGAGTTCAGTATACAACTGTCGGCGATATCTTTACAGAGAGCCTTTCCTTTCTCGCCTCGTGCTGCAGCAATTAATGATTCCTGTACCGACCCGCCTCCAGTCTGCTCTCTGACATTCTAAGCAAGTTGTTGGTTGCTGGGCCTGGCGAGGAAGTGGATAATTCAAAATTCAAACAGGGGCCCACCAACGGCTTCTTGGCATTATCACGACCCTCGGGATTAGCATTTGACACCTTTTCCTGTGGGTCAGCCATGGCCAGCGACTGAATGTCGGAAACCTGCAAATCGGGGCCCTCGAAAGCGGCCAAATTATCTTTACTACTTGATTCCCCCATTACCAGCATCGCCAGACTGTTAATACTATCCTTAGAGATCGCCTTAACTCCTACAGAATAAATGCTGGAATCTACTCTTAGGTTAATAGATGAGGGGATAGATTTCCAAAGGGGAGTTATGACCAAAGCCGAGGCAAAAGTCATACAATGATCGTGGTTACCAAAGAGCTGAGTCTGGACCACATGGCCCAGGTGCTGTCCGAGGATCTCCGCAGTTGACGTAGACCAGGCATGAAGAGGGATATCATAGAATATGATCTTAATGGTTCTAGCGCCCGTGTTATATGCCGGAAACCAATGCTGAAGGGAGGAGAGGTATCCCCCAGGGCATCACCTCAACACATGAGAATAGCAGTGGCTTGGGATTCTGACTCAAAGCAAAACAAAATATCCACTGAGTTGATGGAGTAAGGCTTTTGCAGCTCGGAAAAGGCACCAACATATTTTAGCCCACTCCCATACGTCTTCTAGCAGCCAAGATCTAGATTTCAAACTCCCAATGAGGCAACTTTGAAGACTCTTATGTCTTTCCTCCACCAGGCTAATTGGAATCTCAAGGGCAAGGGGTCATCATGTACATCAACCTGAGAGGGGCCAACTTTAGGCCTCCAAACCATGGCTGGTGCCAATTTGGTCTTGGGCTCTGAGCATTCCTACAGACATTACGCGGTCCAAAGTTTTTGTAATGGCATTTTGAACACATCCAATTGCTACCATGAGAGGGCATACGTCGGTTAAACTCAGTGGCTCTGCGGCCAGGGATTCTTCTAGCCCCAAATTCCAACCGTCTCGCTCTGGTGTCCCTGTTCTCAATACGTCCCAAGGACCCCGAATGGGATTTGGGAGGAGCCCACTGGGACCTAACCAGATTGTCTCCTTTCCCGAACAAACTTAAGGTCCTCAGGCAGCAGATATTAAGGACCCCCAAGGATTCAAACACTTCCAATGCGTGATACCCTGATTCAATAAAATTTAGGAAGTGCCCCGCTAGATGGTCAAGGTTAAAGCCACACGAACAGATAAGAGAATCCATCGGAAAGCCAGAAACAGCGGCCACCAGAGGAAGCATCCGGCAGCTCCTGAAGACATCCCTGATAGTCATTTTTGGGTTAGCCTTCTTCTTCTTCTTCTTCTTCTTCTTCTTCTTCTCTTCTCACCCTTAGACGGTTCATATTAGGAACCAACTATTTTTCGGTTCCGGTGTAACCTTGAATCTTGATGGCTCTCCTTTTGATATTGCGGTGTTCCATTTTGGACGTTACCTTTTGATACAGCTCTTCTTTCTTCCATATTTGAGCAACGGTTGCTTGTTCATGTTACTTTTTGTTCTCTTTTTCCCTTTAGCATGCCTTGCATTCTCTTCTTGGAGTTCCTATCTTGATAATAAATTTCTGGAACCCAACATCATACATCATCTCATCTTTTTTCTCTCTCTTTCCTCTTTGTTTTCCACTAAAATAGCCTTGGATTTATTCATGACAACATTCGGACATTTGCGCAAGCCGTGGCATTATTCTTTATCCATTTTAGATGATATTTCATTCTAAAAACCCTTGCTTAATATTGGTTCCCACAATTGTTACTTTGTAAATATTGTTTGTTATTGGGAGAAAACCATAGTACAATTCTCCACATCACATCCACATCCCTCACCATTGTTTTCCTTAAATACGAAGTCGATCAAGGTGACAGTTATGAGTTCCATTTTATCTTTCTGATTCCTGTTTTTATTCATCAATGCAATAAGGTTGCGTATGACTTGATGATATTATGTTCCTAGCAAAGTAGCTGTGGAAAATTTTATGTTTAATGTATATGTCAATGTGGTGGCATGATCAAGGTCTTGAAATAAACGCGGTTATCAGCATTGGATATGTATATGGTACGGTTGCTGCGGACTTCAACGTTTTTGTTGATATTATCTTCATTTATTTACCATGCTCTGCCATTTATGACTGGATTTAAATTTTGGTTTTGGTTTCGGTCCCTACCGAAACCAATTTTTTTTTTCAAATTTCGATCATTTCGATCAAAATGACCAAATTTTGCCCGAAATCCAAACCGAAATCCAAAATTTTGGGATTTCGGATTTCGGCCGAAATTTAAAACAATGTTTATGACTGATAATCTCATTTTGTTGCCATATACTGCATCCTTGATCACTCTATGGTGCTCCAAATGTTAAACAGATGGCTGATTCCAGATTCAGGGAATTGCTTAATCACTCTGAGATCCTTCTAAAGAAGAAGTGGTTGTTTGGTATGCTCGACGATTTCATCACGAAGCAACTCCCACATAACGTAACATGGGGACTGAGTCTGTTATATGCTATGGAACACAAGGGAGACCGATCTTTGACTTCTACTCAAGGTGAAATAAAACAAATTAATCTTGTAACTTTGTAATTTTACTCATGATGTCCATTCTAATCCTTTTCTCAAAACATTTCAGGGGATCTAGCTCATGCGTTGCGGTTCTTAGCGTCAATAGTTTCACAAAGCTTTCTTGCTTTTGGTGACATTCTTGAGTTGAATAAAAAATACATGGAACTTTCCGGGGGCGTCAGTCGAATTTTTGAGCTGGAAGAGCTTCTTGATGCTGCTCAAAGAGGTATGACATCTTTCGTCATTTTTAGTTAGTAAATTTTAGTTTTATTATTATATTCGAAAGTAGTCTTCATATTTCATGCCAAGTTGTTGTTTTTTGGTTTTAGGTTCATCTGAATTGTTTCTAGTGGTGTCTTAGTTTGTGGTGGGCTGAGTGTTGGAAAAGGTAAATATCTAACATTCCCTGGACGAATAACGCCACCAAAATCCTCTGTCAAATATTTCTCCTTCATGTCGCTCTTTAAGATTCCACCTCGGTGGCAGACAAAATCGATCAATTCCATCCATTAGGAGAATTCATGTGGTCAACCGGAAACTTGTCTATCTCCCCAAATCCATGGTGGTGGTGACTGGGGGTGGTGGTATTAAATGCATGAGAACTTGGAACACAGCCTTCCTACTAAATGGTCTTACTCCGAATGGTCAGAAGACAAAAATAATGTATCTCAAATACCATGACGCTCTTCTCCTTGAGGAATGGAACTCCACTCAATCTCATGTGGAAAGCTTGGAAAATTATCCCTTCCATTTCCTAAGATATTAGATCTAAAGGTGATTGTGGAAACTCTATCCTCATGAATGGATAACTCTATCCCAACCTCCTTGAGAAAGTTGTTAACCCCAGGGCGACTTTGGCTAAATCTATTGATAAAAAGAGTCCCTTGATTTCTGTCAGCCCAATAATAAAGGATGGCCTTTCTATCCGGGCCTCCAATGAATGGTTATCATTCTCAGCTAGGCTTTAGATGACCTGTTATTTCTTCCGGAGATATTCACGATGAGGCTATGTGGACTCTAAACAGTTCAGGAAAATTCTTGATTAAGTCTTTCAATTCTTGCTCCACTCCATAAAAGATCTCCGACACTCCTATTTGGAACAATGATCCTTCCCCTAGCGTTGTCGCCTTCCCATGGCTTGCCTTGAAAGATAAGATTTTGAGTGGTGATCAGCTTTGTACCCGTAAGATTGTCGATTCTAGAGAATGTTCTTCTGCAACCCTGAGGAGACGGTGACCCATCTATTGATCCATTGTCCATGAACTTCTCGAATCTGGTCCCACTTCATTTGTCAATTCAACTTCTCTCGTAGCTTACATTAAATATCTAGTCTCTCCAATTCATGAAAGTGGTGGCATCATCCTTTTGAGAACAAAAGAAAAAAATGCTTGTGGTATGCTCTAGACTCTAGACTCTCCAATGGCAAGGGTCATAACTTGTAACATTTGTGAAATTATATGTGACATTATATTAGAGGTTTCAGAGAGGGCATCTAAATCTAACCAATTCAAAGTTATCCCTTTGCGATCCCTAATTATCTCGATTGGGAAGATGCTTGCTCGAGATTCGTGAAACATAGCATACCCCTGGATGTCTTGAATGATTGGTTAAACGTAACTTTTATGGTAATAGTATGGTTTGTTAGTGCCCCCCCCGGAACCCCCAAACAACTCTAGAATGGCTAGCTATTACCCTACCAGACATTATCATCAGTTGCGCCCGTGTGGCTCTCACAGAGTATAGCTCACATCCTAACATCTGACTGGGGAATGGGACAATGCCCGTGAAGCTCCAGCGGAAAGGGAAGGCCTGCCAGGCCATATGCCCTTTTGTGGTTGGGGGAAGCATTCCCTTACTTGAACTCGGCAGACATTCTTTCGCTGTGGGGATTTGAACATAGGCTCAAACATGATTGGAAGGGTCCTAGCTACGCCATGCGTTCAATACCAAGAAAAGCCTCATGGAGACGAGGAAACCACAACCAGCTGGAATACATGTAAACCAACCCCGACGAAAGGATTGGGATTGCGCTATGTGTAGTTACCAGAATTTCAAATGGCGTAAAGTCTGTAGAAGATGTAATGGTGGACGAGGTGGTAGATCAGAAGTGCCATCTATGTCTCAAAACAAACTTCCTCGGCACCAAATCACAGGAGAGGAGAAGATATGGCTAGATTCCGGTAAAACCCTTATCACCAAGATGAATAGAATATCGACAGTCCTGGTTTCTGGGAAAGAGATTGAGAAGAGACAACAGATCTTAAAATCATGTCTGATTGGGTGTTTGAAAAACCCTGAGGTATGTTTGGAAGATGTATGGAAATGGGCGAAATGGTTTTGGGATCTTCTTAGTTTACCAAAACCATCCGTTCTAGCCCCTCTGGAAGTCCTCTTTATGTTTCAAGAGGAGTATATGGTGGCCAACTTAAGGAGCAAGGGGGATAAAGCGTTTGGTGACTACTTATCCTCTCTCACGGAATGGAATCCAAGCTATGAACAATGTGTTGAAGCTACTTGGGTCAGATTCACAGGAATTCCACTTCACGTCTGGGCCATTTCAACGGTGCAAGCCTTGGGGTCGTTATTCGGTACAGTTCTTGAAACAAATATGAAGGGCCATCACGAAGATTGTATGAGTTTTGCATCGGCAAGAATTATGGCTCCAGCTTGGAAAATCCAAAAGTCGCTGGTGGACCTCCGGGTTAATGGTACTTACTTCCAAATAGGGGTCAAACCGATTGCAGAAGTTAATGCGGAAGCTCGGAGATCAAAGGAAATAACTTTGAATCATGCTGAATCTCTGAAGAGGGGTCGATCTGCGGAAAGGAGTGGGGAGGATGACATCCCGGTGCAGGATATTGCCGGAAGGAAGCAAGGAAGGGCATCAGTGCTGTTTTCGAATTGCTCTGGTGACCTTGCTAACACTGGCGAGAAGTCGTTGCATCGGCCCCCACGTGGTAGCCTCGCGCACGTGTTGGTGAAAAGTCCGGTGCATCGGTCCCCACGTGGCAGCCTCGAACACGTGCTTTGGAAGACTCTGGCAAGCACTCAAAGCCCCAAAAAAGAGTTTTCAAAATTCAAATTTCAAATGCCTTTGTCAGAACCATCTAGCAAAGTGACCAGACCGGGCATTTTGGCAGCATTGCGTCCAGGATCCAGAGAGAAAACGACCTCCTTGCCCTCGGTCCCTCCAAGACTAACAAAAAAGGTTAACCGGGCCTTGGGCATCTTACAGCAAGCCCTGAAACACCCAAGAAGGACTACAAAGGGACATCCATCAAAAAATTGGTCTGCAAAAGGAAGAAAACAAAATCGATGGGTCCGCAAAATCAGAGCCTAAATAATAATCCCAAGTTCACAATCCTTGGAAACGTCTCTTACCTCGCACCGGAAACTTCGAGAATCCCGCTATGCCTTGGAAGGAAGGGTCCTGCGTGGGTCCAAGGCCAGCGACGGTCTTTGTCTGAAGATTTTAGTAGCCTTGGGAGTACATCCCCGCTCCCAATGAAGATAGGCTTCTGGAACATTAGGGGATTAAGGGAAGATAGAAAATTACGGTCGGTGAAGAATTTCATATTTAAGAATCAGCTAGATTTGGTGGCCATAATCAAATCAAAATTAATGGGGGTTACTGATACTACTATTAACAAGTCTTGGGGAAGGAAACATCGAGAATGGATTGCAAAGGATGCGGTTGGAACAGCAGGGGGAATTATTGTAATATGGAGAGAGGGTAGATTCCGTCGCAAGGAGGTCAGAGAAGGGAGATTTTTTATGTCTATAATCTTCTCTTCATCTGACTGGAATGACGATTGGATGCTCACAGCCGTTTACGAGCCAGTTCGTTCTTCCAAAAGAAGCGAACTGTGGCAGGAGTTGAATACTCTCCAAGACTCATGGCAGGGCCCTGGATTCTGTGGGGCAATTTCAATACAATCCGCTTTCCATTCGAAAAGAATATAGTTACGAGGAGCACAACCAGCAGGAGGAATTTTTCCAACTTTATTCAAAATCATGAATTATTGGATATCCCGCTCACCGGAGCGAAATTCACTTGGTCCAACAATCAGGTACGCCTAGTTATGTAAAGAATTGATCGTGTCCTCTCCCGAGAATGGGAGGAACGTTTTCCACTCATCTCCCAGAAAGCGTTGCCAAGAACTGACTCTAACCATAATTCGATTATTCTAGAGATTTCAAACTTCTCTGGGGGCCCGCGGCCTTTCAGATTTGATTTAGATCTGCTAGAGGTACCAGGCTTTGCGGAAAAGGTCAAGCTTTGGTGGGATGAAATTGAGATTAGGGGTTGGAAAGGATATATTCTTTGCCAAAAATTGAAGGGGCTTAAACTCAAAATCAAGGAGTGGCAAAAGGCTTTCTGTGAAGAATCCAGTCAGAGAAAAGAGGCCATCTTAAACAGGCTGGCCTCCTTTGAACTCAGAGAGGAGGAAGGACCATTATCAGAGGAAGGCCATTATCAGAGGAGGACCAATTGGCTCGCTTGAACCTTCTGGACGAAAATGACACCATTCTGCGCAGAGGAGTTTCAGTGAGCCTTTGTTGATTCAAGGTAGATACTTGATGGTGTCTTAATAGCTAATGAACTCATTGATTCAGTGAAGAGAAGTGGGTGCCTGGGCCTTGTGTTCGAAATTGATATAGAAAAGGCCTATGACGATGTTGATTGGGATGTCCTCCTCTACTTCATTCAAGACAAAATGGGTTTCGGGCCATCCTGGAGGAAGTGGGTCAGAGCACTGATATCAGCCAACTCCTTCTCAGTAATCATCAATGGCTCAGCGGAAGGATTATTTAAAGCATCTAGGGGGATCTGTGGCCAGGGGGACCCATTGGCACCGTATTTGTTCATCATGGTAGTTGAGGCACTTAGTCTGATGTTGACAAAAGCAAACAGAATGGGGTTGATTGGGGGACTTCGAGTGGGACCCTTAACTTCGAGTGGGGCACTTAGTCTGATGTTGACCCTTAGCAAACAGAATGGGGTTGATTGGGGTGTTTTGTTATTTAGTTTGTAGGATCCATGAAGTTGGTTTTAGTTTTGTTGGTCGGTGTTAAGGTGATACTTTAGAATGGTGGATTGGAGAGATAGCAGGAGTAATTGTCCCATATAATATCAGATCCCAGGTGCGCCGAGGAAAGTATTAGATCCTCAATAGCTTGAGAGACCATGGTCTTTTGCTTGTCGAGGTAATGCTGCCTAGAAATGCTTCTACCTTGCTATTAGTAAAGGAATGTGGTGGTGTTGCTGCTAAAGAAGTGTTGGGGTTTTTTTGGAGGCTGTTTGAGGAAGATTGTTGGAATATGTAACTTGCCTAAGGGCATTTAGGACTTTGTACATTCTTTTATGTTTTAGTATAAAGATATGAGTCAGGGGAGATTACCCTAACTCATTAATTTCTCTCTCTAAACTCTTGTTTTAACAAAGATGATGAATGTAGGTTGGAATGATTGTAGTGCAGGGCAGTTGGCTGGGCATGGTCGGGCATTGCTTCTTTTTGAATTGATTGTAGTGTAAGACTCGCCCATGGCATGGTTAAAGAAGAAAGGGCCCAGATTTTTGTTGTTTTTGTTCAGTCTTTCTGGCTCAGGGTATGCCTTGGCCAGCTTTATTTGATACTATGTAATGCCAGGTGGGACTTCTGGTCCCCAATGTAATTTTCATAGTATCAATGAAAATATGTCAATTTTGAAAAAAAAAAAAGTATATATCTGTACTTATTCTAGCATTTCCCAAAGTTTCATTTTAAAATTTCATCGTTTGCATATGTTTGCGTATGTTTCTGTGATTTTAAAACCATATATAGCAAACAAAAAGGAACATACTTATAATTAAATCTGGGGACCATTAGAACCTTCACATTTGATCGTCAGACAAGCTTTCACAATCCTTCGAACACACTACCCGTCAAAGACAGAATCGTATAGTCATTCCTTTAATTTACAAAATGAAAAGGGAATAACATAACCCGAGCACATCTAGACACAAAACCGGAGACAACCACATAGTATTATGGTGTATTTCAATAAGGGTTGTTTGGTAACATCATGTATGTATGCTCTAGAACATAATGAGATATGTTAATGTATAAAAGAATAAATAACGCCTTCTCCAACAGCTTAAGCTTTTGGAGTAACTGGTCGTTTCACATGGTATCAGAGCAAAGGTTCTGAGTTCAAACCTCCTTGATGTCAAAAAATCCTCATGCAATGGTCAACCCAAAAGTGGGGCCACATGTGCCATGTGTAGGCCAACCCAAAGAAAGTGGGGCCACACGTGAGGGGGAGTGTTAAAGTATAAAAGAATAAATAACGTCTTCTCCAACAGCTTAAGCTTATGGAGTAACTGGTCGTTTCACAAGATAGAAAAGCCCAAGAAATTCAACCCTTATCTGTTTTTCTCCTCTCCTCTCTTGAAAATATTCAATTGAGGTAGCTTTTACATGGTATTAGATCCAGATTCAAGAGAGGTTCTTTTCAATACTGTTAAAGTATAAAAGATAAATAACGCCTTTCTCCAACAGCTTAAGCTTTTGGAGAAGTTGGTAAGTTAACATGGTATCAGAGCCAAAGGTCTCGAGTTCAAACCTCCCGGATAGCAAAAATCCACATGCGATGGTCGGCCCAAAGTGGAACCACATGTGCCACGTGTTTGCCAAGTGGGCCACACGTGCGGGGGAGTGTTAAAGTATAAAAGAAAAATAATGCCTTTCTCCAACAGCTTAAGCTTTTGGAGTAGTTGGTAAGTTGAAGTTGGTAAGTTAACAAATACAACATAGGTACACACTTTATTCTTTTACGTCTTCTAACCCCTTGATCGTCACTTTCTTCCCATTCTTCTTTAGAACCCTAGGTCTTCCCCATGAACCTTTATTTTCATAGCATAGTGTTATCGACTTGCTTCTCCTCTCAATCATACCCTCTCTTAACAATATTCGACTTGCTTCGCCTCTTCGAATCTCTAGACTGCGTATTTCTTGCTTCTCCTTTATCTTCTTAGCGTTCTCCATACTTTCTCTCAATCAAACCCTACTCTTTCATCTCATTAATAGTCGAACCTCAAATAAAAGCCACTCTATGGGACCCTGTGGTTGAAAGTCTGGAGTGGAAACTTACGACATGGAAGAGGAAATACTTATCCTTTGGAGGAAGAATTACCTTAATAAAAGCCGCCCTTGCGAACATGCCTGTTTACTATGTGTCACTATATAAAATACCGGTGAAGATTGCGAAAAGAATTGAGAAGCTGCGACGGGACCTTCTGTGGGAGGGAAAAGAGAATGGGCGTAACCCAAAGCACCTCCTCAATTGGAAGGCAGTCTGCAAATAGAAATCCCAGGGAGGTTTGGCAATTGGTAAAGTAAGATTGCGTAATCTGGCACTGTTGGGGATGTGGTTCTGGCGTTTTGGAACCGAGAAGGACGCCCTCTGGCATAGCATAATAAGAGAAAAATATGGAAGTGGATGGGGCGATTGGATCTGCAATCGACCAAGCACAGGCAAGGGATCCGGCGTGTGGAAATCTTTTTGTGCAGCAAGGGACTTGTTCCTATGTAATGTTTGTTTCAGAGTAGGAAGAGGTGAAGAAGTTAGATTCTGGAAAGACCGTTGGATGGGTAACACATTGCTTTGTGAGGAATACCCAGGACCTATATAGACTGGCTACAAACCAGGATTCTAAAATTGAGGATTATCTTCGAAGAAACGAAGATTCTGGACACTGTTTCTGGGATTTGAACACCTTGAATCTCTCATGCTCAAACTATCAACGATATACCTTTCTCCAGATGAGAAAGACCAGTGGGTGTGGATCCCGGACTCACAAGGTGGATTCTCAGTGCAATCCTTTTTCCGAAGGCTTGAAGGGGACGGTGGTAGAAAGAAATATTCACATATATGGAAACACAAAATTCCACCGCATATCAAGGCTTTTACATGGACTCTGTTACATAAGAGCATTAACACGGCTGATCGATTACTGAGACGGGGCTTCAGCTTGGCGAGTCGATGTGTATTGTGCCTTAATCACGAAGAATCACTTGATCATCTATTCATGGACCTCATCAACTTCTTTGGGTACGTTTTGGTATTCCAACAGAGTATCGTGCAGGTGGTACTGGAATGGAGAGGGGCTTTTCACGGGAGACTTGGTCAAGCCATGTGGTCAGTCATCCCCTTTGCAATTATATGGCATATGTGGGAGGAAAGGAACAACCGCATCTTTACTGATAAGAGACGTGCGTGGCGACATAAAGCGTTAGATATCAAGATCTCAATTATGTCATGGTCGATGGCCAAAGAAGGATTACCATATTCAATCGGAACTATTTTGAGAAATTCACTCATGGTGATTAACGAAAGGAGAATTTGAGCAAGCATATCCCCTGTTTGGTCACCGCCACCGACAGGATGGCTAAAACTGAATTTCGATGGAAGCTCCTTAGGTAATCCGAGAAATGCTGGAATTGGTGGGGTGATTAGAAACCCTGGTGGTGTGATCATTATGTCTTTTTCTGGGCCCGTGGGCGTATGCGATGCGAATGAAGCAAAAATCACGGCACTGCTCTTTGGCCTTAGGTAGTATGTGACCCACAATCTGGGTCCAGTAATTGTGGAAGAAGATTCCACTCATGCGATCTCATGGGCTAGAAATGGAAGTAATGGGCCGTGGCAATTAGCACACAATCGATGAGGTTAGGGGCTTGATACGAATCATCCGGCCCCAATTAGCCCATCGACTGAGATCTGCAAATTCGAAAGCTGATGAACTGGCAAAGGCAGGAGCAAAAAATCAGGGCTCTCTCAGATGCTGGTGGAATTTTTTGAAGAAATGGATAATTTGTTGTAATTTTCTTTCTTTCTTTTGGGATGTAATACCCGGTTGTAAACACCTGTCACATGGTTCGGGGGATCCCTTATCCCCTCAACTGGTGATTTTTTTATTGCAATGAAATTTATGTTACATTTCAAAAAAAAACAAGTTGAACCTCAAATCCCGTCATCAAACAACATCAGTACTTACTGTACACCATTGGATTAACCCAAATCATAACCCCCATTGCCCATCTCGAATGCCCTACCACTCTATTCCCCACCCTTGCACATCTCAAAACCATTACCCATCTTTGAAATCCCTAATTGCCCCTATTACCTTGAAACCAATCTTTTAATCTTCCGAACCAAAACCCCAAAGGTTTTAGCTTGCACTTTTACCGTCTGCTGTAAAGTGAGAAATGATCTAAAAGTGGGAATATTCGCCTTCACCGACTTACTTGTGTGATTTTCTAGCTTTCAAAGACAAATAGGATGCAAAGAGCTCCACTAAGAAGCATAAATGACCAGCACCACGAGAGGTTCAAGAAATTGTGAAGACGAGAAAAACCTAGAACCCAATTCTAATGAGCCTAGAGCGAAGACATGTGGGCATCTACTCTCAGTTGATGGATGTCTATATCTCAAGACATCGGGCATGCATTTTTGACTCTGTGATGTGAATTACACCCATGGATTTAAATTTTGGTTTCAGCCGAAACCGAAATTTCGGCCAAAATTTGGGATTTCGTGAAATTTCAGTTATGAAATTTGTTATTTTGGCCGAAATTTAAAACCATGATTACACCTCAACCCATGTGCTTCATTTTTATATATGCCTTCATACACTTCAAAATCATTAAATAAGTGAGGTGGACATAGAAACTGGGATGATTATTTGGCAATAGTTGCAGTCCCACTCTTTAAGATTGTGCAACTTTATGTTGTACATTTTTCAATTTTCTCAATTGAATTATTAGTTTATACCCTTATTTTGTGATTTTGACCTACAAACATCAATTTGAATTTTCCGTCTAATATAGTTCTCCTGGTTGTGCTTTTTGCATTTGGTTCACAGACTACAATTACATAACTGATGTTTGATTGATAAATGTTGATTTAGCTAGCTGTTCTTTTATTCTCAAGATTTTTCGATCAGTCCTAAAATGTTTTTCTTACTGTAACAATTGCTTATGATGCAGAAGTTACGCTTTCTGATTCTCGAGCAGCATCTGAGAAGAATGATGCTTTTGCCAAAGACATTATTTCTTTCTCTGATGTGGATATCATCACGCCAGGGCACAAGTTTTTGGCTAGGCAGTTGACATGTGACATAGTACCAGGGAAGAGCCTGCTTGTTACTGGTATGTGAAGTGATTATTTTATTTTCTGGGAGCACAATTTCCATTTTTCCATTGTCTAAAAATTCTTCATGTCTTTTCAAGGACCCAACGGGAGTGGGAAGAGTTCTATTTTCAGAGTCCTTCGGGGCCTGTGGCCCATTGCGAGTGGGAAACTAGTCAAACCACCACAATATATCAATCAAGGGGTTGGATTAGGCTTGAGTGTCTTCTATGTTCCTCAGAGACCGTATACATGTCTGGGAACCCTAAGGGATCAAATCATTTATCCTCTTTCTCATGGGGAAGCAGAAATGAGAACATTCAAAATGTTTGGGCAAGGTAAGCATGTCACAATCTCTTGTGGCCTTCAATAGGATACCCCAATTTCTTTCTATAAACAATAGGTGTTAAAGCCACCTACATGTCTGTTATATTCTTTTTCAAGGATAACCATTTTATACTCTGCCTATGGCTGATAAGTGAAGGCATTCGTTTGTAAACCCAGTTTTGTCATGAGTTTGTTCTTGACCGAATTTTATCATTTGTAGTTGTTACTTTGCGGAGAAGTACAACACTCCCATCTCCCCAAGGGTGACCGTTTACATTTCTGAGATGACCCTTTCCTTTTCTCCAAAACAATCAGAAATGTCCATAACTTCAATCTTTTAGGACATTTGATTTGATATTCTATATACATATGATACTTTATCTAAAAAGACCCTCTTGCATACATATGTTATTTTCTAAGTTTCCAAAACCTATGTGATCTTCAAGACAGAATTCAACTAGAATTGGAATATATGTTGGATAGAATTCAAGAAATAAATATAAGATCCATGGTCTTATACACCTAAGGACAACCTATTGGCCTCCAAAGTTAAGATTCAAAGGAGTTACCCTATTTTGGGTCATTTTATCATAATTTTTGAACTGAATCGTGATATTAATTAGACTCATCAATAGCCAATTTCATGCCCACATACATTTGCTAGATGTTTTAACTTTTAAGTAATAAGGTGTGTATGTTGAATTTGGTAGATGTAATAGTGATCTCTTATATTTTCAAAATAATTTTTATTTTTAAAAGAATTTTTCTATTACTTAGCTTTACCCCAAATTTTGTTGCGTCTTTTGCGAATCAGAACTGTTGAGAGAAAAGAGTTAAGGAGAAAATAATGAGTTGAGAGGATCTTCCCCTCACTCTATTATATTTATATTAGAGTTACATGTACAAAGTCCATTATGCCCTTAGGCATATCACACACTCTAGCACTCCCCCTCAAGCTGGAATGTATATATCATACATTCCTAGCTTGTTACAAATATCACTCAATTTAGACTTGCTCAATGACCTTGTAAACATGTCAGCCAACTGATCCACTGAACGAGTAAATTAGTTCTTATCGCTCCTTTCTGAATTCCTTGACGAATAAAATGGCAGTCCACTTCAATGTGTTTTGTGCATTCGTGGAACACTAGATTCGTAGCGATGTGTATCGCAACTTTGTTATCACATCACAACTGCGAAGGAGAAGATGGACCAAAGCCAATCTTTGATAGAAGTGAGCGCAACCAAATGAGTTCAGTGCTCGTATGTGCCATTGCTCTGTATTCTGCTTCTGCACTGGATTTGGCTATGACATCTTGCTTCTTGCTTCTCCATGACACTAGGTTACCGCCTACAAAGGTACAATAACCCGTAGTTAACGAGAGGTAGATAAATTCCTAGTAGGGATCTAGGGCATGAGTGCACTAGAATAAAGAGAGAGTGAAGTCTAGGGTTAGATTTAGGGTTAGGGTTAGGGTTTTGATTTAACAAAAAACAGGGGGGTGAAGGGGGGGTTCCGGCGTACAGCGAGGGTACAGGGTACGTGGGTATGGCGGGGTATGGGCTACCCCTTTTAGCTTACTTTCTGTTAGTCAGATTACTAAATATCTCAATTGCTCTGTCTCATTTTATCCGCCTTATTGTTTATTTCAGGATCTTTCGACTGGGAAGACGATTGGGTCGGGTAGAGTGGTGGATGGACTATCATCTGGACTGTGGCCCTTCTCCCACACTTTTGCACAGTTCTGTCGACTCCTACCTGTGGCACTGCCGTCTTGGTCATCCCTGTCTTGACTGTCTACGACGCACTCCTGTTATGACTTCTCCTGTTTAGTCTTTTATGTGCGAGGCCTGTGAACTTGGAAAACACCACCATGTGTCATTTCCATATAGGCTTGTTAGTAGAGCCTCGCACCCTTTTGATATAGTGCACTCTGATGTATGGGGTCCCTCGAGGAGTACCTCTATTTTTTGCTATAGATATTTTGTTGTCTTTATTGATGATTTTTCTCGCATGACTTGGGTTTATTTGCTTTGAGATCGGTCTGAGGTTTTCTCTACTTTTCGCACTTTTCATGCCGAGGTTACAAATCAGTTCAGGTGTACTCTAAAATGCTTGCGCACAGATAACGCTAAGGAATATTTCTTCAAATCCAATGATTTTCAGGATTTTCTTTCCACTCGTGATTTTGTCCACCAATCTTCCTGTGCTCACACCTCCCAACAGAATGGTGTAGCGGAAAGGAAGATGCGATCTTTACTTGATGGGGCCCGTACACTTCTTATTCAGATGCGGGTTCCCAAATCTTATTGAGGTGATGATATCCTCACTGCATGCCACTTCGCCCACAGGCTTCCTTCTTCGTTCTTGGATGGCTCTTCTCCCTTTGCCATATTGCATCCTCATCACGATCCTTTCCCTCTCACCCCTAGGATTTTTGGTTGTGTGTTTTGTTCACAACCTTGGCCCCGGCTTAGATAAGCTGGATCCTCGGGCTGAGCGATGCGTCTTTCTTGGGTACACCCCGACTCAGAAAGGTTATCATTGTTACAGCCCTCACTTGCGTCGATCATTTGTCTCTGCTGATGTTACCTTCTTCGAGTCAGAGTCTTACTTTCTCACTCCTCCTGTGCAACGTTCCACTGTTCTCGATTCGGATATTCCTCTCCCTCGGGTCGTCCTTCCAGATCCTACTCATCTTCTTCCTTAGCAGACCCCTGTGTCTGATCCTTCATCATCCTTACCGGCTCCTCCGGCTAGCCGTCCTATTACTCGCCAGATCTATCAGCGCCTATGAAGCACGGGTACAGGGTGCGGGTACGACACGACACGGGTACGTGGGTACGTGATTTGCCAAAAAAACCGGGTGCAGGTACATTTGGGTACGCCGAATATAATAATATATTTTAATATTTTATTATATATTTATAAAAAATTTAAAAAATAATTGTAGAGCAATCAAATATCAATAACATCACCAAAATGGGAAATTCTAATATTACTTTTCATTTCATAAGTGATTAAGTTCCATATTTCATAACATGAGGCATCAATACATCATTCATTAGAAAAAAAAGTACGTCGCCAGTGTGTTGACAAGTGTCTGACAAGATAAATAATTTTTAGAGACTAAATTATGCGATTTTTTTACCGGACTTTTGGGATTTAATAATGTTTGGACACAATAGATTTTATGAATTTTTAGAATTTGAAAAGTACCCCCCATCGTTTGGAAGTTAAGAAAGTTAAAATTTTGACCCGACCCTTTTTCTTTGAATTTTGTACTAGAACAGGAGAGTTGACTTTTTTCCTTTTAGATTTGAGTCTTGAAACTCTTTTTAATAAATCCAAATGGGGGTTATTCCGTTATTTACATGTAAATCTTAAGTAAATGGACAATAAAATAGTAAAGACATTTACATTTACATGTAAATACTAAATACCGAGTACAGGAAAGGAGAGATAAGTAAAGGAGAGGAAAGAGAAGAAGCAGGACGTGTTGGGTACGCATGGGTGCGCACCCTACACGCACCCATCAACCAAAATTGGTTTTTTTTTCTTTTTTAAATGGGGTACGTACTCAGGACGTACCCGCACCCCATACGTGTCGGGTACGGGTGCGGGAACCTCGGGAGAGTACCCGTGCTTCCTAGATCAGCGCCGTCTGAAGTCTGGAGCCCATCCTCCTCAGCCTACGCCATTACTCTCTCAGCTGAAGATCCCTTCATCCTCCTCTCAGGTACCTCTGCTTCCCTCTCCTACTGCTACTTCAGATTCTCCCATTGCTTCGCATACTCACTCATTGTACTGCTCATCCCATTTCTTCTGTTATTTCCTATGATACTCTCATCCCCTCTATTTCGAGATTTTGTATCTTCCTTGTCTTTTGTTTCTTTGCCGCAATCTTTGTCAGCTGCTCTTGATCATCAGGCTTGGCATGCCGCTATGGATCTTGAGATGGAGGCCCTGCAGACCAATCATGCATGGGATTTGGTTCCCCTTCCTCTTAGGGCTCGGCCAGTGGTTGCCGCTAGAATTATGCCGTGAAACACTTACCTGACGGCACCGTCAAGCACCTTAAGGCGCGGCTGGTTGCCAAAGGTTATACACAGACTTTTGGCGTTGACTACAACGGGACCTTCTCTCATGTTGCCAAGATACCTTCCGTTTGGGTTCTTATCTCACTTGTCGTGAACCAAGGGTGGCATCTGCATCAGTTAGATATCAAGAGTGCCTTTCTACGTGGTGAGCTTACTGAAGAAGTGTATATGGAGCAACCTCCTGGGTATGTTGCTCAGGGGGAGATGTCGTCCTCAGTATGTCGGTTAAGGAGATCTATATATGGCCTCAAGTAGTCCCCTAGAGCTTGGTTTGGCCGATTTAATGATGCTATCAAGCGCTTTGGCATGAAGCAATGTGTTGTGGATCACTTCGTCTTCAGTTACCACTCCGCTGCAAGTTGTGTGCTATTGATAGTATATGTTGATGACATTATTCTTACAGGCAGTGATTCAGTAGGGATACAAAAGCTGAAGTCCTTCTGAAGGAATTTTCAACCAAAGATCTGGGTCGTCTTAGGTATTTTCTTGGTATTTGAGATTGCCTATTCTACTAGAGGCATCTCCCTCTCCCAGAGGAAATATGTTATGGACCTTCTTGAGGACACAGGCCATCTCGGAGTGAAACCTGCTTCTGTTCCCATGGACCCAAATGGGAAACTTCTTCCAGAAGAAGGAGATTTATTCGAAGACTCTGGAAGATACATGAGGCTAGTTGGCAAGCTCATATACCTTACAGTCACTCATCCAGATATATCATTTGTTGTTAGTGTTGTCAGCCAACATATGGGCTCGCCTCGTACTTCACACTGGGCAGTAATGATTCAGATTCTTTGCTACTTGAAAAGAGCGCCAGGTAAAGGCCTCCTATTCAAGAAGCAAGGGCATATCAGAGTAGAAGGCTTTTGTGATGCATATTGGGCAGGATCTCCTGCAAACAGGCCCACCATTGGATATTGTACCTTTGTGGGAGACAATTTAGTGTCATGGAGGAGCAAGAAACAAGACATAGTTTCCAAGTCCAGTGCCGAGTCAGAGTACAGAGCCATGTCCCATACTAGTGGAGAGCTTCTTTGGTTGCGTTCTCTTCTATCAGAGATTGGTTTTCCTTCATCCTCTCCAGCTCAGCTTTATTGTGATAATAAAGCTGCGATTTATATAGCTACCAATCCCATCTTTCATGAGAGAACCAAGCACATAGAAGTTGACTGTCACTTCATTCGCCAGAGAATACATAGAGGCGAGATTCATGTTTCCTTCACTCAATATCTCTGGACCTGCTTGCAGATGTTTTCACTAAGCCCTTAAGTAATGCTAAATTTAATGACAATTGTAACATGCTTGGAATGTATAATATATTCATTCCAGCTTGAGGGGGAGTGTTAGAAGTTAGTATATTAGCCTTAAGGACATAGTTGTCTTTTTGTATGGTCACTCCTTGATATATGAATACATTAGCGAGGGGGAGCACCCAACTCACAACACTCTTTTCTTCTTCTTCTTCTTCTTTTCACTCTTCAACAATGATCACAACACAAGTTGTTGGTGCAATCTGATAGTGCTCTGGTGTAGCCTTGAGGTTCCAAGTTCATGCCTAGCTTTAAATAAATTAAAACGTCAGAAATTCAGGACATTGGAGCACTTAATCATATAAGTGACAAGCTTAAAATATGGTCTTTTGTGCTTAGTCTTTGGCAAACAAGCAAGCTTCTAGGCAATTCATGGAGAAAACATGGCATCTCATCTATACACTTATTAGTTATAACAACTTTTTCGCATTTGGCATGGGTTATGCCGGAGCTGAAATTCTTAAAGTAACAATTTTCTCTGGAACTTAGCTGGTTCCCAAGTTTTGTAGGAAATAATGGACTCGTTTTGGGTGCATTTAAACTTTTTTTTACTTACTGTTTAATGTAGCAATCCTTGAGAAACTAAGAAAAAGCTCTAGAATTCCTGTAGATAGCCTAAAAGAAAAGTCTGTAACTTGTTTTATGTTTCTTATGCTTTGTACATTAGAAATGGTGTTACAGTTTTTGAGAGATTCATTTAAATTTTAGGTGAAATTTCTGATGCGGCTCATCTGCTTGATACACACTTGAGGAATATTCTTGAGAACGTACGGTTAATCTATCTTCTTGAAAGGGAGGCTGAAGGTTGGGATGCTAGCCCTAACTGGGAAGACATTCTTTCCCTTGGAGAACAACAGAGACTAGGCATGGTAAGCTGAAGAAACGTAATTTTACATTTTTCCTCTGTACAATCTTATGTGTAGTTTTGATATTTGATGCTGTATGTTATTCGTATTAGGCTCGCCTATTTTTTCACCATCCTAAATTCGGCATCCTCGATGAGTGTACAAAGTAAGTAACAAAAGTAAATACCTGTTTTAGCTTTTTCTCATACCAGTTGGCTGAACAGAGATACCTAATCCTGGTGTTGCATATTCTTTTCCTCAATAACAGTGCAACCAGTGTTGATGTTGAAGAGCACCTTTACAAGCTTTCACAAGAAATGGGCATAACCGTCGTTACCACCTCACAAGTAAGTTTCCATCTCAAAATCAGGTAATCAAGCCACTCATCCATGTTGCATAATTCTCACCTTTGTTTCATATCTTGGGTTTTCACAGCGTCCAGCCCTGATTCCGTTCCATTCCACTGAGTTACGGATGATTGATGGTGAGGGCGAGTGGGAGTTGCGTTCCATCGACCATTGAGTTATTACGGTGGACCTGGAAATTTTGTTTCTGCCCTCCATTATCGGCACCATTAGCCGCGAGGTGAGTAGGGCTGAGTGAATTTACAAAGGAGATCATGCCATGATGTGACAATGGCTCCAATAGCCAGGTCCAATGGATAGGTCCTCAATAACATTCCATGGCCGGATTTAGCTCTGTCGATAGAGGAGTTGAAGGCCGAATTGGTCTAAAATTGCATTACAAAAGTGGAAGTTGGCAACCCGAATGCTTAATTTGATTAATAACTGTGGAGAACACTAAAAGATATGCATAAAGGAAACTATATACAGGTAGGCAAGGCATTCAAATTGAACACTAATGGCACATGCCATTAAAAAAAACTTTAAAGTATGGGACAGACCCATTTATCATATAGTTGTAATCTTTCTCTGAATCAATAAAATAAAGGCAGGTACATGGGCTCATTTCAACACCAGATGTAGTTTTGAACTTAGCAGTGTGTGACAATGGCAATGGCAATGGCATCTATATTTTAGGTCTCTCTTTATTGGGAGTTGAAGATATCCTATACTTGATTTCCTTGTAGTTTTGCAGGCTCAAGTTGATGTTGATTGGTTACTGGGAAGGAGGGGCTTATTGGGAGTTTGTTGGTCCTTATGAGGAGACAAATGATTCTGTTATTTAATGACCATTGATTGTTGTGATAAATTCATTAATTATTTAGGCCCCAGAGAGTATGGTTGGAACTTATCCTGTTGTCAATGATTCGGCTGTACTTCGACTGGTCGCACCGACAATTTCTTGATGTCTTTAGTTAGCCGCTTCGTAGATTGTGTAGTTTTTCTTACTCTCTGTTTTCTTGTGGAAGCGTGCTATGCATGAACATTGTTCATGCGAAAATATGTGCTTTCAGGAGGCAACGATAAGAGCCAGAGCTTAAAAATGAAAGTAGTATATATGATGGGTAAAATTGGGTGGTCTCCAGGGTCAGTAAAAACCTTATAAATGTAAAATTCCTTTGACTACTAAATATCTTGTAGCTTATATTCTATATATAACGGAGGGAAACTTGGTAATTTAAAAACTTATTTGTAAAGTTTTCTTTTAACTGTTTTAGACATTATACTAGTGGGACCAACCGTGCGATGCATGGGTAGAAAGTAATTTTAGGTTGAAAAAAATGGTTTTCTTTCTTACATGCAAAATGAATTACTGGGGAGTTAAAAACATAAATGAGAGAGACTCAATACGAAAGACAACCAACAGCTAAAAAAATGTCGAGAAAGTAAACCCTGAAAATAATTGAGTAAGAAGGCGATGATAATGGTCAAGACGATGCTTCATTGTTTCTTATTGTATTGAATGTTTTAGCCAACCCAATCTTTACAAAATCCACCAGGGTACAAGAACGAACTCAAGCACTAAGGCCTTTCATTTTTAAATTCAAATACATGCTGTTTTAAAAAATTATCCCATATGTTTTACAAATGGAAATGGAATTTTCTTCTGTAAAGAAAATGTGCATTGGAAAGGAATTTAAAGCTTGTATGCTAGTTTCAGGGATCAGAATGGTAGGAGTAAAGAGTTTAGGAAGGGAGGCTCTCGATTGGCAATAGAAAAAGAGGTACGAAAAGGCAAACAAAAAAAAGTAAGTCGAGATTATTCTGTTAATCTGCTCCACCGAATTAGGAAGAAAATAAATCTTGGGAAATGTTATCAGCACTACTGTACGTACTATATTAAAAGTACGGTGTGCCCTCACCATAGGATGCCTTCCATTAGATGGGCAACAGTCTAAATAGGTTGTGCCCCCAAAATTATTTCCATAGATTGATCCTAACTCCCCGATCTAGAGGGTTAGGATCAACCCTCTGACATTCAGATCGGAGGGTTACGATCAACCTACGGAAATGAATTTTGGGACACAAGCTATTAAGGTTGTGGCCCATCTAATGGACGGTTTGGAACATCCTATGTTATGGGCCATACTGTACTTTTAATAAAGTGAGGAGTGCCCTCATCAAAATACAGCAGTGCTGATAACATTTCCCTAAATCTTTCCTGATTTTTCGCTGAGTATTATGCTTCCCGTATCAAAGTAACGAATCAAAGTAACGAGACTCTTCTACGTATTGACTGGATTCGAACTTATGCCACGTCAGCCTGAATAGTGAAACCCCATCAAGTAGTAAGACACCCGTGCGCTGGTTTAAAAAATATGCTTAAAGACAGTTTTAAAAATGAGAATAGTGTTTCTGAGCTCGGGCGTCAAAAACTCATGTGGGCCTATGTTTTTGGGGATCCAAAGCATTCATTTAAAAGGCCCTATCATGGATAGGGAGTGTACCAAAAATCAGGTCTATAGGATAATCCTAACCTTCCATTTGTAGAGGGAGAAATGGACGGATACTGTTTCTCCACAAATCTGCCCATTTGTCTCTCCACAAATGTAAGGGTTAGGATGATCCAAGGGAGCTGATTTTTTGTGGACACTCTATCTATGATAGGGGCTTCCAAATGAATGCTTTGGATCCCCCAACAATGTGGCCCCACACCTGTTTCTAAGCTCAAGCTCAGATAAGCTCTAGCTCAGGAACACTATTCTCTTTACAAATAGATGCATTCTTACAAAAAAATGTGAGGATAAATGTTTAGGTGCTAATTGAACTTATGTAGCAAAAATGAGTTTAGTGAAATTGTTCTATGTATTATTTATTTTCTTTCAACAAAGATATCATTTACAAATGTATAAAACATGCAAATCACAAAAAAAAATATTCATCCAACATTCAACGCAAAATCCGATGGCATACAACCAAATTTTCATCTAGCATTCGGTACAAAATCCAATGGCATAATGTGCCAACCAAGGGGCTGAGTATTTTGAGAAGGATTACTTCAGAATAGAGGGGTGTTCTGCAATGTGGAGGGTTCATACCCTATGTTAATTGCAGTTCCCATCTCGTCACATGTCAGCAGCCAAATGTCGAGGCCTGTTTGGGCTAGTAATTCAAGAAGAATAAGTAAAATTCAAAACCTAGAGAAAAGTCTTTATTAGTCACAATGCCAAAGATCAAACACTAAAAGAATAGAAATATCAACAAAACATTCAAAAAGAAACCCACATGAAGAAACACCAATTTGTATGGAGAAACAGATATGCACTCGATGGGGTTCTAGAAATTAACAAATCAACTAACTTTGAAGTAAAAAGAAAAAAGAATTTCATATTCATATGCAAGCGTTGAAATGAAAAACAATAAACCCAAAAGAAAACAATCAGAGATGCACATCGTATAGATAAAGATTTTAAAATCCAATATTCAAATCCATGGCTCTACTGTTTACATAAATTTCCATCCCAAATCAATTCTACTGCTCCAATGAAAAAAAAATATTTGGGAGTGCAGTAGTTCTACATGTCCTTGTATGACGACAGTACCATTGCACTATTAAAAGAGTGCAGGTATCATGATGCATGACTATACTGACTCTAATCCAATAAAAAGATCATTATATGAGGTTATATTCATATTTAATCACAATGCCTGAACTATCCCTATGACTCTTAACCCAAAGCCACGTAGGTGGTGCATTTCTCTTCAATTACAATGTCTAAACTATATTTCTGTAATATTAATAATGACTAACCCAAAGCCACGTAGGCGGTGCATTTCTCTTCCTTTGCAATGTCTAAACTCTAAACTATATTTCTGCAATATTAATGTCCACATTTAGTTACAATTAAAGCAGGATGTAAACGGTTGGCTTCAAAACAAAAAACAAAGAAAGAAGAAAAACAAAGAATGCTAAGGATTCACCTTGTCCTGCAAACCTTCCACTTGTAAGCTACAACATGGATCCATAAGACATGGATCTTACTAGAGCAATTGGGGTGAACATGTTGCCTGGCAAGTTTTGTTCCTGTATAAAAGGGTGCCAGAAATCATCTTTATCAATCCAATGGCCATGGTTGTTGTGGATAGTCAAAACCCAACATCTATCCCCGATTCACTTTGATTCAAACCTCAAAAAAATAATAACAATAAAAGTAAAAGGGAAATGATATCCTCACTACCGTATTTTGATGATCGCACTCCTCACTTTATTAAAAAGTACGGTATGGCCCGCACCATAGGATGATCCAAACTGTCCATTAGATCGGCCACAGCCTAAATAGGTTGTGCCCCAAAAATCATTTCCATAGGTTGATCCTAACCTTCCAATCAAACAACCCATAAATTCAAATTAGATAGAGAAGATCAAGAATATGAAGAAACAGGACTGTTGGTAGTGTACATTGTTAAGCTATACAATAAATAAATGCAAAGACATCAGAACTATGGTTCATAACAATAGCAAGGGAAGAGAAGAGTACAACTCATTTTACGGTCTCAAGACATGCCTGCAGTACATTCTGCTACAGGTGACATGAGGCTCATCCAATTAAATCTGCACGACAGTTAATGTGAGTACCTAGTTGCAAGAAAAGTATGTAAAAGCTTCAAAAGGAAACGGTGAAAAAAAAACACCCAAATGATCAAATTTGTTACTTAAAACCCACCGAAAAGATCAAATAATTGCAGGAAAGGAAGGAATGATTTTGTATTCTTTATTTAGAACCATATACTGAAACTCAAGCTAGCTAAGGAATGGGGTCTAAGTACGGATCTGCAAGAGAGGAGCAAACAGTCTGCAAACGGTATTAAAAGAGAAGCGCACACTCAACCAATATATGTCGCTGAAAGATATGAGCTTGATCCGACCCATTCTACATACAAAGAAGCTTAACAAATGAAATTGGAGTGAACCAAACTACAGATACATCAAGAAAACAAATTTTTTTGCAAAAAAGGGAGAAAACAATTCCAATAAAATGAAATATCCTAGTGCCAACAATATTAAAAGTGTACCTTTTAATATTAATCATAGTTAGAAGTAGGAAAGTGTAACTTTGCAAAACAGGGAAACTCCAGTGTTGCTAGAAAGGTGGCCTCAGCAAGTAAGCCATACATACAGCCCATATAGTCAAAAGTACTAAATTAGTGGTGTGCGTTTGACAATTCTCAGAACACCCAAATTGGTGGTGGGCCTATGAATGTAAACTTCTAGCAAATAAAAAATTGAAGGAAAAAATGATATCTTGATTCCAAATGTGAGAGTAGCAGTACATTATGATGTTTGAAGAAGATAAATACAGGACCCAAACCCAAAAACACATCGCCCTTTTGCTTAAATGCAATAAAGGAACATCTCAGAACACCGATCCAAACCCAAAACCACAGCACCCTTTTGCTCAGATGTAATAAAGGAACATCTCAGAACACCCAAAACTACTACAGAACGTGGTAGTGGGATTAAATCTGCCATACAATGATTTATTAAATATATAAATTTAAGATGCATAAACACAGATTATGTAAATTTAAGAAGCATTCTTTTTGCATAAGCGAAAAAAAATTCATCCAAACAAACCCATGAGGGTCTGTTCAGATGCCTCAACAACCTTGGAATGTCTAAATGGAGAGCACAGGGGAGTTTAAAAAAAGTGTCATTCCTAAGGGCATTTCCAGGGGAGCCAAAAATAGTGTCATTCTGAAGGGCATTTTATCAAGCACTTTTGTGCACACGTAACATGCAAGGAAAACCAAAAGATTTTTTCTCATACCTGATACCAATGCATTTTGAAGGATGAGAACACCTCATTCCATCTTCTTTGGCACGTTTTGATAATCCTCATTATCATTCCCATCGGTTGGGGTCACTTTTAATGCGTCACCATAAATCATGAACATGCTTTTTCAACGTTTTGGGTCACCATCTTTTGGCTTTTCCATTAATCTCTGCACCAGAAACAAAATCATGAGCTAAAACAACGAACACTATAACAAATGTAATGGCAATATTATTTTTCCTTCTCGATAGCCCGGGTTGCTATTGGAAGGAAAAAGAATCAAAATAAGCCCAAAAAAGAAAATTCACACAAAGAAATCAAAGATTGAAGAATGGTAATTAGATGAAATTTCGAAACCACAACCATTGTAAAACAGCCGCAGAGAGTCTCAATTGGATAATCATAAGCCTGGCAGCCCGGCCTCATCATTGATACCAAATTGAAGAATAAAAAAAATATCCAATCCAAGAAGAAGGGGTTGCTAAAGGAAGGGGCAAAAAATCAAAAGACGCCCAAAAAAGAATATCAAAACATAATTGAAGAATAAAAAATTTACCTTGCATGCAACAAAGGAGACACGGCCACTGCATGACTCCTGAACTTTGTGACTGAGGCCTCTGGTCTAAAAAGAAGAAGAATCAGGGATTTAGAGAGAGAGGGTTCCGTTAAAAAAAATAAAAATAAACAGGAACATAGAGAGAGAGAGAGAGACTTACATCAGAACTTAGAAGGAAGCGTTCATCTTCCCTTCCCCTTCCATTTTCGTCAGGAAATACATGAATTTAAAGCATTTGCTAAGGAGGGAGATGGCGTTTGGAATTCCGGTTAATAGATAGATTTGGGAGTGATTATTGGTAAAGAATGGGCCAACAATAGGAGGTTTGTTAGTGATTCTAATGTGAGAGATCTGGAAATTTAATATTGTAGGAAACAATCCATATCCTAATCCCGTTATTTTAGGAAACAATCCATAATAACAGTCTGATTTTAATGTGTGAAAAATAGGAGATTTGGTGTTCAGTTTTTTGCGTTAAATAAAAAGAAGATGCCACTTTGGATCAAATGCAGGATGGGGACTGTCCACGTGGGCGTGCACAGTGAAACCCCATCTTGCTGCTGTATTATAATCTAACAACTATATATATATATATATATATGAGAGAACATTTCCTACACACTTGTGTAGGTAAGTTACCTACACACTAGCTTAAAATATAGTGGGGGCCCACATTGTTTGGGTGATCCAAACCATTCATTTGAATGCTCCTCACATAGATAGGGTGTCCACAAAAAATTAGATCCATAGGATCATCCCAACCATTCAAACTATGGAGGCAAAAAATGGACTAATTTGTGAAGGTTTATACACGTCCATTTTACCTCCACAAATCGTAGGGTTGGGATGATACTATGGATCTGATTTTTTGTGGACACCCTATCTCTGTGAGAACCATTCAAATGAATGGTTTGGATCACCCAAACAATGTGGGCCCCCACTGTATTTTAAGCTAGTGTGTAGGTAACTTACCTACACAAGTGTGTAGGAAATGTTTTCTCTATATATATATATATATATGAGAAAACGGTTCCTACACATATGTGTAGATAAGTTATCTACACACTAGCTTAAAATACAGTGGGGGCCACATTATTTGGGTGATCCAAACCATTCATTTTTAAGGCCCTTACATAGATAGGGTGTCCACAAAAAATCAGATCCATAGGATCATCCTAATCGTTCGAATTGTGGAGGCAAAAAATGGACTAATTTGTGAAGGTTTAAAGACATCCATTTTACCTCCACAAATCGTAGGGTTGGGATGATCCTATGGATCTGATTTTTTGTAGACACCCTATCTATGTGAGAGCCTTTAAAATGGATGGCTTGGATCACCCAAACAATGTGGCCCCCCATTGTATTTTAAGCTAGTGTGTAGAGAACTCTCTACACATATGTGTAGGAACCGTTTTCTCTCTCTCTCTCTCTCTCTCTATATATATATATATATATATATATATATATATATATATATATATATAAAGGCAAAATGATGAGTTATTTTCTTCCACCCTTTTTGCCTTTATCTCTTAATGTATCCACAGCTCTAATTCCACTTGTGTCACACAGCTTAGGGCATTTTTGTCATTTGCATTTGCAAGACACTTAAACCAAAAGTCAACAAATCCTCAACTTTTCTTCCATACTTAATTTAATGCCCACTACTATTGCCATTTTCAAAACATATACTGTACATTTAAGGAAAAATTGTCAATTGGTGACACGAAAATGACAAAATTGTGGATGAGCTACACCATTTTGAAACCTTGTTTACGGAGGTCAAAACACCTTTTCCTGACATGGCTTTTTACCTAAATACCCCTCAGGGTAAAAAAACCCATCTTTTTAACTTTCCTTCGTTTTTAACTCTAGAGAAGCTTTTCTTTTTCACTTTCACTTTCCCCTTTTCATTTTTAACCACCTGCAACCCATCTTCTTCGGCGTGAGGTGGTGTCCGGTGTGAATCTGAACCCATTTTCTCTAGCGTGGGGCGGTTTCCTGCGCTAATCTAAACCTCTCTTCTCCGGCGTCGACCGTTTTGCAGCGTCGTCGTAATTTTTTCCTGCGTGTTCCCCATCATCTAAGGTATGGTAGGGTGTCATGTTTTCGTTTTTTTTTTTTTTACTTTTATTTTCCTTCTATTAAGTTATCTTTGAGATCTTTTGTTTCATTTTCACTGTTGATAAGCCTTTACATCTAGGGTTTCATTTTTTCATTTTTTTTCTTTTATTTTCCTTCTATTAAGTTACCCTTGAAATTTATGGTTTCATTTTCACTGTTGGGAAGCCCTTACATCTAGGGTTTCATTTTTTATTTTTTCCCCTATTAAGTTGCCTTTGATGTGAAATCATTGACATCTACTGTTTCATTTTCACTATGAAGAACCCCCTTTTGAGATTGATAATCTCCCATTTCCAGTGTTGAGAACCCCCTCTAGGTATAATCCCTCATTTCCAGTGTTGAGAACTCCCTCTAGGTATAATCCCCCATTTCCAGTGTTGACCCTTTTGAGATTGATAATCTCCCACTTCCATTGTTGAAAACCCCCTTTTCACTGTTGACAACCCCCTCTTAAGATTGATAATCTCCCATTTCCAGTGTTGAGAACCCCCTCTAGGAAGTTCATATTCATAATCCCCCATTTCCAGTGTTGAGAACTTCCTTTTTGAGATTGATAATCTCCCATTTCCAGCGTTGGGAACCCTCTTTTGAGATTGATAATCCCCCATTTCCAGTGTTGAAACCCCCATCTTGGTAGATTGATAATCTCACATTTCTAGTGTTAAGAACTCCCTTTTGAGATTGATAATCCCTCATTTCCAGTGTTGAGAACCTCCTCTAGGTAGATTGATAATCCCCATTTCCGGTGTTGATAAAGATAACCCATCTGGGTAGTTGATAATCCCCTATTTCTAGTGTTGAGAACCCCCTTTTGAGACTGATAATCTCCCATTTCCAGTATTGATAACCTCCTCTAGGTAGTTGATAATCCTCAATTTCGAGTGTTGAGAACCCTCTTTATGTATTTGATAATCCCCCATTTCCGGTGTTGAGAACCCCCTTCTGAGATTGATAATTCCCCATTTCTAGTGTTGATAACCCCCTATAGGTAGTTGATAATCCCCCATTTCTAGTGTTGATAATCCCCTCTAAGTAGTTGATAATCCACCATTTTCAGTGTCAAGAACCCCCTTTTGAGATTGATAATCTCCCATTTTCAGTGTTCAGAACCCTCTAGGTAGTTGATAAGCCACACATTTCCAGTGTTGAGAACCCCCTTTTGAGATTGATAATCCCACATTTTCAGTGTTGAGAACCCTCTAGGTAGTTGATAAGCCACACTTACAGTGATGGTAATCCCCTCTAGGTAGCTGTGATAACCCCATGTAGAGTGTTGTATTTGAATCCCCATTCAGAGTGTTATGAACACTGTGATAACAGTCTGGGTGATACTTGATACCCCTCCATGAGAGACTTGATCACCCCCCTAGTAATGTTGGTAACCCCTCTCCAGATTGTTGATGACTCTTTTCATAGAGAGTTGAAAACCTTCTTTCTGAGGGTCAATAAGTCACTTCCAGATTGTTGCCAATCCCCCTTTTGGATCCTTGTTCAAATACTAATTTTTTTAGTCTCTTTTCTGCACTTGAGAATCACATTTTGGAGTTCTGACCCCTATTTTAAGAAACATGAGCTTACAATTAATTATGTTCTGTTTGTTTTGTCACAGTGATAATATATATAGTTGGATTGGGGAAATGGCAAAGTCTGTAATGAAGACGCGTGTAAGTGTGCTCTTTTTGTTGTCGTTTTAGATTGTTAGTCAATAGAATGTTCTTTTACTTTCTGATTATATTAACTGGTAAAGGGGACTAGGACTCAAAAGTCTAATAAGAAGCCCGCAATGGGTTTAAAGAAGGTGGAGTTGAAAATCAAAGGTGAGAAGGGGAAAATGAAAGTGAAAGGTGAGAAGGGAGAAATCAAACTGAAATGTGTGAAGGCGAAAATGAAAATGAGAGGTGAGAAGGGAAAAATCCAAGTGAAAGGTGAGAAGATTAAAAACAAAGTGAAAGGTGAGAAGGGTAAAATCGAAGGTGAGAAGAGGAAAATTAAGAAGATACATGTAAGTGTATTTGATCTTTATCATTTTAACCTTAGTAACTTGATAAAAGTGCAAGCTCTGATTATGTATTTTGTTTTACAGGCTCCATTATGATACTATAGGCAAGACTCCTTTCAAGGACTTCATCCGCCTAGAAGAGAACCCCCTAGAAGAGGTTGTCATGCACAAGCCTCTAATTAGAGCACTACACAATAGTGGGTTCTGGCGACAAAGACATTCACACTGGCGGTATCACAATTCCATTTAGGGCAATGTTGCATTGGCTTTAGGCCTTCCACTTAGAGGGAAAAATGAATTTGGTGAGGGTTGCGTGGACGGACAAGAGTCAACCCACTCTTTTATTGCCTGGGTGGCCATTTCCTAAAGGATCTGTTATGGCATCTGTACTTGCGGGGGAAATCAAGGCTTTTGTTGGTCTAGAGGACCAATCCTCCATAGACAAGTGTGTTAAATATGTACTGCTACACCTATTCGCTACTGTGTCATTCACTCAGAGTGCTGTGGGACCCGATTTTTTCCCGTGCTGCGCAGGACGACAGGGGATCACCACAATCGGGTTTTCAGGGGGTGTTATTTGATCTGCATTGCTTGCGAACAAGGGACCGAAGTCCTAACTTCGCAAGTTAGAGAAACTCAGAGTCGCCACCTAGGTTAGGGCCTAGGACCCGTGTCTATTCTTCCAAGAAAATCAGTAACGACTCGAATTTCGTTGAAAGAATCGTAATCAGGGGTTCCTTTGCTCTGGGCCTAGAACCTTATATTTTACTTTGTTTGCTTAAGGCATGGTCCTTACAGATATCTGGGTAAGGGTTGTGGTTACAATTGGGGAAGGTGTTAGGCACCCCTCTTGCCCGGATTAATCCGGTCTCTTAACTTAAATTGGCATTTTGGAAGGATTTGAAACGAAATAATTTAATTTAATTTCCCTTGTTAGATTATGCTTAATTCCGAATGTAAATGAAGTGAATTTGCAAAAGAAATCGAAAATAAGCGATAGTTAACCTGACCGGTATTGTAAGTTGTATACGGCTCTTATAAAGAATTCGCGACTTACTCACGATGCAGGTTAACTTACATCAAACAGAAAATAATGTACAGAAATTAAAAAAGCAAGTCAGATGGATTTACGTCACAAGGCGTCAGCCGTAGCGGAACGAGTCTTGTGACATCTCAACCTCGTACCTTACTTGTGTAGAAAGCTGTAAAGTGCAGAAAGTAAAAGCAAGTCGGAGAGATTTTTGTCTTAAGCGCTCGGCCGTAGCGAAACAAGTCTCTTTGAAACCTCAACCTCGTACCTTACTTGTGCAGAAAGTTGTAAGTTGCAGAAAGTAAAAGCAAGTCGGAGGGATTTTTGTCTCGAGCGCTTGGCCGTAGCGGAACAAGTCTCCTTGACATCTCAACCTCATACCTTACTGTGCATAAAGCTGTAACTTGCAGAAAGTAAAAGAAAGGTATAGGTATTTATATCATAAGTTCAGGGGATAATTTGAGCACCTGAGATCTTATGATGTCACCACCTCGTACATTACTTTGTAAAGGAAAGTACAGAAAGCTGTAAATTACAGAAAGTAAAAGAAAGGCAGAGGGATTTATATCATAAGTTCAGGGGGAGGGGGCAATTTGAGCACCCGAGATCTTATGATATCACGGCCTCATGCCTTACTTTGTAAAGGAAAGTACAGAAAGCTGTAAATTGCAGAAAGTAAAAGAAAGGTAGAGGGATTTATATCATAAGTTCAGGGGGCAATTTGAGCACCCGAGATCTTATGATATCATGGCCTTGTGCCTTACTTTGTAAAGGAAAGTACAGAAAGATGGTAAATTACTGTAATTTTACCCGGAGAATTGGGCAGCGTAACCGCGCTGTGTTCGGGAATGAGACTTTGGGGTTCCGGAGAAATCGGCGACGTAACGGCGCTATATAGCCGAAAAGCCTCTGAGTCCGTCGAGATTTTGACAGAAGAACGACGCTGCTATTGAAAACCAGCTCGTAGTTCTGTGAAATTCGGCAGAACAACAGCGCAAAAAGAGGATGTCGCTCCGAACCTTTGGAATTTAGGCGGAATGCCAACGCCCAGTGTGAGCTACCTAGTGTTTCTCTACTTTCTCTCTTCTAAAAAAGCGAGCTAACTAGGGTTTTCTAAATTTCTGCAGGAGTTCGGTGTATAGAAATACACCAAAGGAAGGTGTATACACCAGAAGGGAGGAGAGAGGGGAGAGAAAACCCAAACCAAAAGGGGAGAGAGAGAGAGGAATGAGAAAACCCTTACCCCCCTCCTATTTATAGGAAGTAGGGGGTTATTTTTTGGAAATTTCGGCCAAAATTCGTCTAGGTCCTCGGTTCCCGTGAAAGTTTGTTTTATATGCTTTCCTAGTTTAAAACGCGCATAACTTCTTTGTTTGAACTCCGATTTAAGCGCGGTCAGGTGCGTTGGATTCATTGTTTCGTGTACTTTTCCATTGAACCTAAATTGCTTGGTTTTGGGAGACAAAATTGCCTTGGATTTGCCGAAAAAGGCGGGTGTTATGTAAAAACAGGCTTTGTGGTTGCCGAAAAGGCGGGTGCTGCATAAAACAAGCATTTCGGTTGTATTCTGAGATAACACAGTTTTTGAAAATCGTTTCCCTTTGTAAATATCCTAAAGAGAGATTGAGAGAAACATTACTGGTGCTCTGGGACTTGTCATAAGGTTCTTCCTCGTGACACCTATCATTAGTACCATCTTGACAAAATTTGGTGTCTATAGATGCCCCTCTTTGGTAGAGGGTGCAAGGCACCTGAATGCTAAAGTAAGGAGACAACAAAATTTTATTACTGGAGACTAATGATAGGCTTGCAAGACTCACATCGGATCGTAAGGCATGAAACCCTCTCCGAGGAACCTTGCTGTCAGATCATTGAGTGGAAACCTCTTGCCGACGGGGTTTTGAAAAGATGACTGTTAGAACGAGCCCTGTGATGGACGTCATTACTAACAGCCGAGAGGGTCATCAGAAGTCAGGTTTACGACACCTGACTTGGGGAGGGACCTCTGGGTCAGGTTAAGAACACCTGACTTGCGGAGGTACCTCGGGGGATGTCATTTTGACATCCAGTGCAGCACTGATAACAAGAATGCCAAATTGATACCTGGTGATTTATACGACGGATAGTATGCATGATTTTGGTATGATACTGTGTTTTAAACAGTGCTTGATTCTGACGAGATACCGTGTACAAACGAACTTGCTTGGGCTTTGATTTGATTTACAGGATCACTGCATGGATTTGATTTATCTCGATTTGGATGGTTAATTAGGTAAAACGAACTTATCTAAGAGGGCGAACACGTCGCAATGGGTTTGCTCTGATTTGGATACCATGCGATAACGGGTTCACTTTGGTCCGAAAGGGTTACCGTGTTCAGATAGACTTACCCTGGAGAGCTAACGTGTCGTAACAGGTTCACTCATATTTAGATACCATGTGGAAACGGATTAACTCTGGTTTAAAAGGGCTACCGTATTTAGACGGACTTACCCTGGAGAGCTAACGCGTCGTAACGGGTTCGCTCAGATTTAGATACCATGTGGAAAGGAATTTACTCTGGTTTGAAAGGGCTACTGTGTTCGGACAGACTTACCCTGGAGAGCTAATGCGTCGTAACTGGTTCTCTCAGATTTAGATACCATGTGGAAACGGATTTACTCTGGTTTGAAGATATTTCGAAAGACTCTTGCTGGGATGATGCCTCATGGGGCTTTTACTGGTTTTAAATACCTAATTTGGTCACTAACTCTGTTGTGGACGCGGGTACAAACTTTCCTGGGGATTTGGTTGTGGATGACCTGAAGAGTCGGGAGTTGGCCTGGCGAGTGAACGAGCTATGGCCACACTATCGACCAGGCGAGTGAATGAGCTAGGGCCAATAGAATCGACTAGGCAAGCGAGTGAGCCTGTGTCGATCAGGGATTGGCCTGGCGAGCGAATGAGTTAGGGCCACACCATCGACCAGGTAAGCGAATGAGACAAGGCCAATGGAATCGACTAGGCAAGCGAGTGAGCCTGTGTCGATCAGGGATTGGCATGGCCAGTGAATGAGCTACGGCCACACCATCGACCAGGCGAACGAATGAGACAGGGCTAATGGAATCGACTAGGCAAGTGACTGAGCCTATGTCGATCAGGAATTGACTTGGCGCGCGAGTGAGCTAGGGCCACACTATCGACAGGCGAGCGAATGAGACAGGGCCAATGGAATCAACTAGTAAAGCGAGTGAGCCTATGTCGATCAGGAATTGGCTTGGCGTGCGAGTGTGCCTAGAGCTAATCTAGACTGACATGATTGAACCTGATAAGGATCTTGGGTGATGAGTTTGATAGATTTGTCTGGGATTTGGTTGCAAACTCCGCTGGGGATTTGATTGCAAACTCCGCTGGGTTTATCATGCTGGAGAATCTGGGAACATACATGCTTTGTTAAAAGACTAGGTTCAAACGACTCTCTGGGGATGTGGGGTGTTGGTGATAGTATGATCTATGACAGCGTGTTGCCTCGACCCTGGTGAGGAAGACCGTTCGAGCTATCAGAGTTAGTAAGGTTCCTTGGATGCTGTAAATTAGCTAAGAGTCAATCGGGATTGATTCTGATGATGGTGATCCTGACTATGTCGAGGGAGCCGATGTTATACCGATTGCTTGGAGAATTGATTATGAAGGGGATGTAAACATCCATCAATCAGTGTCGGAATCGGTCATATTTGACCATGATTTGATGAATCCGTTGACAGACGGATTGCCCGAGCAAGGGTTCACATTCAGGGAGCACTTGATAAACGTTTGTTTATCTTGACTCTACTAGGGAGAGGGGCTTTGGAATTTGACCTTGTGAGGGATAAACCAGGGCTTACCAATCTTTTGGATAAGTGTCACGATGACGAGGAATTTCATTAGTCTCTAAGTGACATTGGAGGGTAAACCGGGCTCTGTTAGAGAGGCTTCGGATGGCAGACAATTGACTTGGAATATTTCCAATGGGGATGAATGCTGATACACTCAGCTGGGGTGAAATCGGGACGATTTTTTGCCCTGGATTAGATTTTGACATGGTGTGAGACTCCTTTGGAGTGAGTGGATTCTGCCACGGATGATGCAAGATATATTGGATTGTCTCCAAAGCTCTCGAAATCCCGATGGAAAAGATTTCTGTTAGGCATTGGTTGCCTTGATCATGCTTTATACAGACCCTGCGGGGAAAGATACACGAATCCTTGGTTATTCGAGAGCAAAAACAACTCAACTCTACTGGGAGGACACCGAATAAATGTGCTTGAAAGACTCAAGGAGTGCCAAAGAGTTTATTGATCTATCGCTGAAAGATTCCAGGAATCCACAGATGAAACATCAGCTAAATGAACCAAAAAATGGTGGGAGTTCCGGCACTCCTTGATTTGATACTGAGCTTGCTAGATTTGATAATGAGCTTGCTAGTGCTCCACCATGGAGAAAGGCCAGCTGAGGGATCTTGAGAGTCAAGGAAGTCTTCGGTTGCCATGCTGAGAGTTGTAACGACCCGATTCTGTCAAGTCGCTAAGAGCAAAAGAACAAAGCAAAAATCATAGAAATTTTTTTTTTTTTAATAAACAACGACCACAACAAAATCTTATTCCAAATTAAATAAGTCTTACCACAACAATTTCAATACTCATATTTCAAGAACCCCAGAAGCGAACTCTCTGATCACACAGTCCCTTATCCCATGGTTCCTTCATTTGCAAATGCTCCCATCTAACGCCTCAACCCCTGTGGTGGAGGAAACAACGTTAGAGCAGGGTCCTCCAGAGACCGAGCAGAGTAAGAGAGACAATATAAAAAGTGCAGGCAATATAATCCAGATCCTCAGCAATATATAGCAATAATAATAAAGACTGGAAAGGAATTACGCTATTCATGGCAATATAAATAAAAGGAGTGACAATAATTCAAATTTATACAATGTATGCAACGATTATATAAATTGAGACAGCACATTCCCCAGGTACATCCGGCTTTTCCCCAGTTTATTTTTCTGTCAGTTCTTTTCTGACTTTCTCATTTTTTTTATTTTTTTTGCTGGTATCCTTGCCGCACGACTACCCACTACCCCTGTCTAAAGGTAGTGGCGTTATGGACTCGAATTTCGGTCTCGCATTTAATGCCGAGCCGTTTCAGGGATACTATTCCTTTTGGATGGTTTACCAACGAAAGGTTGTACACGCTTCTCGCGTTGGCCTTTGGACCTTAGGTCCCAGGATGATACCACCACACCCTTAAGTTCCCCTTCACTCTCCCCCATATATGATATGCAATTAGGAATTTAAAGTACACTACCTTTGTCTCCCTTCCTGCATCACTTCGCATAGGGTTTAGAACAATTTATTTTTCATTTCATTTCATTTTATTTCAGGCAAGCAAGTATAAATAAACTAAGCAGGAAACTTTTATAAGTAGAGCTACATTGCATAGACAAATTATATTGAAAATCATTACAATGCAAGGTCTAGCTGTCACCTGCCTTCAAGTTAGATTTGTGGATAAAAATTTGACGAGCCCCCTAAAGGAGGTGGGAAGATTGATAACCTGGCAAGGATAAGATACATATACTAAGATTTCGCTGGCATAATCAAAGTTTCACTCAAAAGGTCCGACAAAGATGGTCACTTCATGTCTTAGCTTTCATACAAAAATACTTACATCTATGTAAATATGATCAGCAGTTGTAAGTTATCAAAAATGCAAATTTACCTATTAGTCCACAGATGAAGTTTTTTGATCTCTTTTAAAGATACACCCTACTGTTGATCGGAGTATAAAATCAATAAAATAAAATAAAAAGAAACCTTTGATTATTATTAATTTGGGTCAACTGTCATTCAAGTATTTAATTGATGAAATGAAGTTTGCAAAGTTTTGAGGAGGATAATACCTAGAATACATATCTAGTAGATCAAGAAATCCACACGCCCATATAATTAAGTAACATGTCAGCCCAGATTTAGACTCAAGGGTAGATTCATAAATATGCCATCAGCGGATAAAATTTGAGCATTTACTAATACAAGTGAGCCCTATGGTTTATTTAATACTATCAATTGTAAAAGAAAATTTGTGAGACATATGGTCTTAAAAACAGACAACTGAAAGGCTCGAATAATTATATCACCAGGAAACCCATGATTTCACTACAAAAAAATTTGTAAACCCTTGAGTGATAATGGTATAAGCATGTAAAGATTTCGATGCTTATTTTCTCCTTTCTGTGTCTTGCTTTCTTTGATTATAGAATCCATATATTTCTTTTAACACAGATTGGGTTTTTTGCAGGTGTTGAAACATGAGATTGAGCATGGAAGAAAAACATGGAAATGAAATGGGTAATGTATAGATTACTTTATTTATGTATTTATTTTTATTTTCCTTTTTTGCATTTTGTTTCCTTGGTTTGCAGAAACCCTAATTTATTTTAAAGTGGATGTGGGTTTTGCAGGTTTTGGAGCGTGAGATCTGGGCAAGGAAAATTTGTGAAATTGAAATGGGTTTTACAGAATAAACAGAAAGGGTTCATAGCATACACGGTTTGGGGGTGCCGTTCCATGGTTTTAAAATTTTGATGAAGAAGATGCAAGAGATTTCAAGTAGATAAAATCAACATACCTCTCGGCTGGTGAATGGGGAAGACGAAGAATCAAGATGGGTTTCCCGGCCAAGAACAGTCTGAACCTCTCTTTTCTTCCTCTCTCTCTCACTGTATTCTTTCCCCTCTTCTTCTCTTGATTTTTGATCTTAACAATGAGGTATGTAACTGATTTGGGTGGGATTTTTAATTTTTTCTAAGCAAGGATGGGTGTTACCACAAAATAAATACTATCCATAAAGAAATCTTCATTTTTGCCCATTATTCTCTGAAATTTTGAGATCGTGATTTCCTTCTTCATAATTTCCAACCGTTTTTCCTTTTTAACGTTGCTACCCTTCTTAATTTTCATCAAATGACCCTAATTACTTCCCTTAATTATGAATATTGAATGGCTTTATGCAGTTTTAAAAATAATTTTATAACGATGGACTCTCCACTTGCTACGATAATCTCGACTCTAAATTTTTTTTTAATTCAATGGTTTAGAATTTACAGTTTTTAAAAATAATATTATAGATATTGATTTAACAAGGGTAGTCTTTACAAGAGTAGACCCGTCGTCCGCCTCAGATGCAGTCCAGGATCCTCAGGAGCAGGGTTTGACTGACCCTACTGATGAACAATGATTTTTTATTCCCCCAGTTGGGGATGAGATGTATTTTATCTTCTGGATTGGTTAGACATACATTTGATATATGGATCAGTTTTTGTTTGTTTGCTTTTATCTGCAGTTGTTTGTACTGAAATAAAGAGTATTTTTGTATAAATAGACATCTATTCTAGATGGGTATTTATACAAAAATGCCCCTAGTAAACAACTTTGGTTTGAAAGCATTTTGCATTATTAGCAAAGGCTAATCTTAAGAAATAAATGTAATTGTACCAAAAGTGCGAGGATGCTTTCCGAGAAATGGAAGAGTATCGACATTATTCGGACGATGTAGCTTCGTATTCTCCGAAAATTCGGCATAACAACGGTGCTATTTGGACGAAGGGGCTTCGAGTTTGCCGAGATTTCTGCAGAACAACGACGCTATTTGAACGAAGGGGCTTCGGGTTTGCTTGGATTTCGGTAGAACAACGACGATATTCAAACGAAGGGGCATCTGGTTTGCTGGGATTTCGGCAGAGCAACAACGCTATTCGGACGAATGGGCTTTGGGCTTGTCGGAATTTCGGCAGAACAATGACTCTAGTTGAAGAATGTCGCTCCGAGTCTTTGGAAATTCGGCAGAGTACTGATGCCCAGTGTGAGCTACCTAAGAATTTCTCTACTTTCTCTCCTCTAAAGCAAAGAAACTAGGGTCTTTTGGGCATAACCTTCTTTCAAATGGGGTTTGAAAAGTAGAAAACTAGGATTTATATAACTAAAAACCTAATTTAGAACTTAGCAAAACCAGAAAACTCTCAATGGAAAATTTCTTTCTGAGTTCAGTAACTTCTGAATTCTGATTTATTTCTACCCCCTCCATATATAGAAAGAGGTAAAAAATTTCGCATAGTGCGAAATTGGACATGACACCTGGGTGTTAGTGTCAGGTTATCAATATTTCAAAAAATGTGATTTTTTGTCTTTTTGAGGTTTTTTGGGTGAGTTTTTGCAGGTCGTAACTCTTCCGTTTAGACTCTGAATCGTACGAGGTCGGATCCGTGGATTCCTCGTTCTGAGGAGATTCCAACGAGTCTAATATCGCTAGCTTTCATGACGTGAAGTGTTTTTGTGTAAAAACTAGGGGTGTAAACGAGCCGAGCCGAGCTTGGCCAGGCTCGGCTCGGCTCGTTAAGCTCAAAGCTCGGCTCGGGCTCGGCTCGGGCTCGAACCAGGCTTGGGCTCGGCTCGGCTCGGTCAGGCTCGCGAGCCTTACCGAGCTCGGGTTATATTAAGTTCACACCCCTCATCTTCCCTGGACAGCCCTATCTAGTGTAATTTGACCACTTTTTTTACACTATGGGGCGTGGTCCAAGTAACAAATGGGGTTCCAAAAATGAAGTGACATATTTTGCCTCCCCCTTTCACTCCATGGACAACCTTTTTAGTGTATATATTAATATATAATATATATATTTAAATATATTAAATTCTTAACGAGCCTTAACGAGCCGAGCCGAGCCTGGCTGGGCTCGTTAAGCTTAACGAGCCTGGTGAGCCGGCTCGGCTCGGCTCGTTAAGGATTCGAGCCGAGCTCGAGCGAGCTTCCGAGCCCGAGCCAAAATTGACACCCTTAGTAAAAACGGATGTTTTTTACTCAAAGTTAACTTCTTGGCTGAAATGCCGTGTGAAAACGGGCTCTTTGGCTGTGCCGTAAAAGGCGGTGCCGTGTAAAGACGGGCTTTTGTTGCATCTCTCGGATAAAATTGTTTTCGAGAAGTATTTTCCTATTTTAATAACCTAGAGAGAGATCAAGAGAAAATAATAGGGCTCTAGGACTCGTCATGAGACTCTTCCTCGCGACAACCTATCATTAGTTCTACCTTGACAAAATTAGGTGTCTACACTTGGGATTTGGTGGAGTTACCAAACGACAAGAGGGCGATTGGGTGCAAGTGACTTTACAGGAAAAGGACGAAAGCACAAAAAATAGTGGAGAAAAATACAAAGCACATTTTGTAGCAAAGGGATATATAATCAGAAGGAAGGAGTGGACTACAATTTGATATTTTCACCGGTAGAGAAGCATACTACGATAAGAGTATTACTTGCCTTGACAGCATTGTTTGACCTTGAACTTCAAAAACTTGATGTGAAAATGGTGTTTTTGCATCGGAATTTAGAAGAGGAAATCTACATGTATCAACCAGAAAGTTTCAAAGTAGAATGAAAAGAAGACCTGTATGTAAGTTGAAGAAATCATTGTATGGCTTGAAGCAATACCTTAGGCAGTGGTACAAGAGGTTCGATACTTTCATGATTGGATAGGGTTTCTACATGAGTTAGTATGACTCATGTGTTTATTTCAAAACCTTGATAATGGCTCTATCATTATTTTGATCTTATATGTTGATAACATGCTTATAGCTGCTAAAAGCATGTTGGAAATCAACAAGTTGAAAGCTAGGTTGAGTAAGGAGTTTGAAAATAAGGACTTGGGCACTGCAAGGAAGATTTTGGGTATGGAAATTCATCGAGACAGGGAAAGGGAAAGCTGTAGCTATCTCAAAAGAAGTATATTGAGAAAATGCTTTTGAGGTACGAGATGGATAAAGCAAAGATGATAGCTACCCCACTTGGTGCTCATTTTAAACTTTTTTTCTAAGTTATCTCCTAAGACAATTTAAGAAAAGAGCTACATGTCTCGGGTTCCTTATGCGAATGTTGTTGGAAGCATGATGTATGCTATGGTCTGTACTAGACCAGATATTGCACATGTAGTCGGTGTTGTTAGTAGGTACATGGCAGACCCAGGAAAAGAACACCGGCAAGCAGTCAAATGGATACTTCGGTATTTGAAGGGAACGTCGTCCCTTGGGATTTTGTTTGACAAGAGCTATGTTAGAAAAAGAAATGTCATGGGCTATGTGAATTCTAATTATGCTGGAGATTTGGACAGGAGAAGGTCTACTATAGGATATGCTTTTACCCTTGTTGGGGGACCTGTCAGTTGGAGGTCCACTTTACAGTTGACTATAACTTTGTCTACTACAGAGGCATAGTATATGGCAGAAACGGAAGCGGTGAAAGAAGCCATATGGCTGAGAGGACTCATAAGTGAACTTGGGATCGAGCAAGGAAACACTTGTGTGTTTTGCGACAACCAGAGTGCATTGGGTTTGGCAAGCAATCAAGTATTTCACGCGAGGATAAAAAACATATAGACGTGAGATACGATTTTATTCGAGAGGTAATGGACGGAGATGAAATTTCTTGGAAAAGGTCGACACGAGAAACAATGTCGCGGATATGCTGACGAAGCTTGTGCCGACAAACAAGTTCAAGCATTGCTTGGACTTGATAAACATTCGACATGCTGGGTCGAATTAGCACCCTTCAGGGTGTGGTGGGGAAGACTTTGTGATGGAAGATATTTATAAGTGGTGGATGAACCAAATTCAAGCAAAGGTGGAGGATGTTGCCGCGTCCTTGAATTTTTCAATGTGGCCGAGACTGGCATGATACTTTTATTTAAGAGTCCCATCAAGTGGGTTTTGTAAACAATAAAATCCTTTTTCACATAGGAATTGTGGAGTTGTTTTCAAGAGCCGTATCCTTCAACACCAAAAACAGTTTTGGGTGTTGTGTACGACTTCATCACACATAAACGAAAAGGTCTCTAAGAGTTGGGTGTTTTACGGTTTTGGAAAAATCAGAAAAGGAGAAACATCTCCAAGTGGTACGGCTTCAAGAAGAGAGTGTAAAAAATCATCTCCAGGAACAAAAGTTTGAAGGGTATGATTTTGTGGTCTCTCTTGGGTGAAGAAGAAGAAGAAGAAGCAAGGCTACTCTAGGGAGCATTGGCACTTAGATCCTAGATGGCGTAGAGATTGTTTCCCGTTTGATCCGGAGAAAGCTTTGGGCTTTTGTTATCCGGTGAGTGCTTCTTGTAACCCCTTTATTTTCCACATCGTGAAAATCTTTTGAAGTCTTCTCCCGTGGACGTAGCCACACACATAGTGCGGTGAACCACTTAAAATCTTAGTGTTCTTGTATGCTTTTATTTGTGGTTTGACTTGCACATTTATTTATTTGATCTTGCAAATTTACTTCGGAAACATTGCCTAGTATTATTAATCAATACAAGAAACACACTTTTGTGTTCGGATTATTAACGGATCATGGCAGAGGGCCGTTTTGCCCCCCAATTTCGCAACACATATATATCCTTATCAAACTAGCTAGGCTCAGATGCCGTGATTATTCTTGATCTTTATTGATCACTTGGTCAATGGGTTAATTCAGAAATTCTTATCAAACTTTTCAATCTGTACTGATGATCTATGACCCAAATAAAATCTTACACTCCCTACTACTCTCTCTCTCTCTCTCTCTCTCACACACACACACACAAGTGGGTAAACCATTATTCCTTTATATTTTTTCATGGCTGCCAAATTTGACCTTACGGCTATTTGCATATATGAAAAAAATTTCCAATATGTTTTGTTTTTACATGAAAAAAAATTCCAAGCATTTGGTAAACTTATTTTGCATGGAATTTCATTCCAAAATAAAAATATTTCTCCATTGAAAATTCCCCCCTAGATCCAAACAACACCTCAGGAATATACAGAAAACTTATAATTTCTACTCAAATGATTTTAAAATGGAAAAAAGATCAATCGTCCACCAATTTTATTTGATATGTGATGAGACCCAAATACCCAATTGACAGGATCTGGGGCATCCGCCCTTAATCTGTCATCCTATGGCCAAGAGCAACGATTATGTGTAGTTCACCTGCAACGGAAAATGTGGCAATGTGTAATGTGATTTGGGTCATTCATCCCATGGGTGGGCCACAACCGGAAAAAAGAACCTTTTAGAGAATGCTAAACAGAAGGGCGCCCTTGCATAAACCCGGCTGCAAGGGCACCTCATTGGATGCTTTGGAATGTAGTGGGGTTGGGAGAGCTGTGTTAGAGGTATTTGATCACCTTACTCCTTGAATTGTGTGATTTTTTTTCTTTGTTTTATTTTTTATTTTTTTGTTAAACTTCTGCCTTGAATCAATGACTCCTTGCTTCCTCTTTTCTTGTAATAAATTTTCACCATTAAAAAAAGTATGATAGCACACATTGCATGTTTCCTAAACTTTCAATGGATATGTGTTTTTTGGCCAATCTATTGTGGGTCGACTCAAATGAATGGCTCAAAGCCAAACTATAATGGCCCCACTCAAATTGACCATTATCCATTTTATTCTTGGGAAGTGATTTATTCGCCCCGTTTTCTTACTCGAGCCACCCACCTCTATTTATCGAAGACTCTTTTTACACTACGAGGGGGGTGCCCGAGGAAGAAAAGGGTGTGAATATATCATTAGCCATGATCTTAAATCCGAACTACATTTGAACCAATTTCAGTCAGTATTCATTTTTATTTATTTTTAATTATATAAAGACATTACTGGAGAACCAAGTTTAGTTGATTCCCTCTTTAATTTTTCTCCATTGATTCTCTTTTAGTTTGAAGGCAATCCTCAAAATTCCCCTCCTGTCTCATTAGCCCTTAACTCTTTTCCAGATGCACACACAAGTTGTGCCTTCCATTCCCCAAAATGGAATATTTTATTAGATAAAGAGAATACAAGAAAAGAAAAGGAAAGGGAAGTTAAACTGTAATTTCCACCTAATGAGTATTTAGTGAATTTCTTAAAATTGTGTCCCCTCTGTTAATGAAGAGTCAAATGATTATTGTAGAGCCGGCACATACAGATTATGTTTTATTTACGTGGAGAGATTTGATAGGGTGTCTGCCCATATGTGCAAGTATTTTGAAAAATACAATGAGGCCCACATTAGGGAAATGATTTATTCACCCCCTTTTCTTCCATAGCCATCCCTTGCAGACTTGCAGTGTAAAAGAGTAGGCATAAATACACTAGAGGGCCCGGCCCGTGGAAGAGAACGGGGCAAATGTATCACTTCCCTAAACCAAAACTTATATTTATTGGGCCGTCTTAAATAGGCCAAGCCCTGAAAATCATCTCAATAGGATGATCCTAGGGTTCTATAATGTGCCGTCCCTTAAAGATCGGACGGTTAGGATCTTCCTCTGGACATGATTTTCATTGTACGACTTGTTTTAAGTCGGGCCCAACAAATAATTTCTTTGGATCATCAAATAATGTGGGCTCCACTATATATATATATATATATATATATATATATATATATGTTTAAATGTTTAAATACTTGTAAGTATGTGCTACACCATACAAAATACTTGTATATGACAAGCACAACGCTGTTTTTCAAGTGATTTTATATGATGTGTGGTCATATAAATTTGTTTTTTTCAAAATGTACAGTATGGCCCACTCCATAGGATGATCCAAACCGTCCATTTGTTGGGTGATAACCCAACATTGGACGACTGTACTTTTTGAAAAATACGGGTTTACAGGACCACACATCATACAGAATCTCGTTTTTCTACATATTCAATTATTTAAACACAATGGTTATGGTCAAATTGCTACAATCTGAGAGGGGTCAGGGCCAATTAATATTTTACATATAAAGTTATAATAATTTTCAGAGGATCCGAATCCATATGTTGGGTCTCATCATCGATGAGCTTTAGCTTGGTGATGACTAGTCAAGGCAAATTGATCAACGTTTGTTGATTTGATGGTTTGGATCATCCAATTACTCGCTATGAGCACTCAATGACAGGGCCCAGAGACCTCCAATACACAAAGTCACAAACCCATCTCAAAGTCTTAATAAATGCAGTTTCGTTTAATTAAATTAGTAATTAATAATTAATAATTAGTAAACTAGGAGGCTTAACCATGGTTAAATTATAACCGTGGAATTGGGTTTGACCACCTCCACCTCGACCTTAGTGTGTTGGGTTGGCTGATTTTGGTGGGTGGACTTAGTGCTTCTCGAGCACAACAAGGAACTCTTCTCTCAATCTCTCGTCTGTTTTTTTTGCTCTCTTGTTTTTGTTCTTTCTCCTTGTAATTTTTCTTTCTTAGATAGAGAGGGTTTGTCACAAATCATTTCTTGAAGACCCAATACGTCTGTATTTAATTATCATCTTCTCTCTTTTGTTGGTAAGTCTTCTTTCTACTTTGTGGTCTTTAATCTTCCCTCTTTTTTTGGTAAGTCTTCTTTCTACTTTGTGCTTTGACTGTTCATGATCGATCTCTATCTTTCTCTTTTTTCTCATTTTTTGTTTTTTTTCATTTGGGTCTCTTCAAGATTGGATTTTTTTAACTGGGTTGTTGTTTGTTTCTGCTCCCATCTTGATTTTAGATTTGGGTTTTTCTTGCTTCAGCCTATTTTTCTTTTCTCTGATGCTTATGGGTCTTGATTTGAAAGAATTGGGCTCATGTGATTATGTCTTTTGTTATGTTTAATATTCTACTTCTTTTTATTTGATTCTTAATGCAGTGGGTTGCACTTAGTGAATTGGAGCTTTGATAGTACTCGTGGGGAGATTTGTTATTACAAATTTGAGCAGATTACTGGATCAGATACCGACTACGAACGAATTCTATTGTTTAAAGAGTATCTTACCCTGCTTCTTTGTTTGGAGTTTTCATTGAATAGATGAAAGTAGATTGTTAATTGTTCTGCTGAATTTGGTGCTTCTGAGTTTAGCATATTTTCAATCGAATTCTTTTCGTGGAAAGTCTATGATTACTGTTTGTTCTATATGGAATGCGTGAAAGGAAACTGAATTAAGACAATTAATAAGACAATGGGAGGACTTTGTTCGAGGAGATCCACCGTCGATGACTTACCGGGTGGAAGTGTCCTACATACCAATGGGCACATCAACCATGAATATAGGACATATCACTCTCATGGGGTCTCGTCCAAGACGCAGAACATGACTCCACCTTCGATTATGGGAAACATGGACAAGCAGTTGGGAGAATCTTTATCGTTTTCCGAGAGGGCCGGAACTGTGGATAGGAACAATAATCGGAATGATATTGATTTGATAGAGCCACGGTTATCGAGGGCTTTGTCACACAAATCTTTGTCTATTAGATCAAGGCCGGCAGCAGCGGCAAAGTCGGGCACAACCAAGGCATGTCCTAAACACTATCTGTTATTTTTGGGTCTTATGCATTGCTCTCTTCTTTCTTTTTTGTATCCCATGAAATGTTGAGCAGTTACACAATAACAATCAGAAACAATTCAATTCCATTTGTTTTTATCTGGTGCTCTGTTGTGTGAGATCCTTCTTAGTACATAATGGCTAAAATCCTCTACATGTATGATATGCATGATGTTATTAGATTGACACATTTGTGGTTTCCATGCGCTTAAAGCCCACATCTAAACTTCATTAAGAAATCATATTTACTTTTGCTGACAAGGAAATGCGTCTCTAAATAATATGTTATGAATTTTTCTATAATGATGTTCATCCAAAATTTCATGTCTTCAGAGTTTCTTATCTAGGGATAATTAATGATTTGGCAGCTGGGATATCATGCCCGTCTTGATTGTCTGCTTTAGATTTCTACATTCATGGCCGATGGTTTGATATGTTTCTATTTTAAAATTGGATGGTGTTATATGCTAATTTTGTTTATGTTTAGTGCTTGTCAAAAAACACCAGGGATCTGAATTCATCGGACATGCACTTACTCTTTCAAAGAGTAAAAAAATTGAATGTATTCTTCTCTCTTTTTTGGTTTTTAATAACCTTCTAATGTTATCATTAAAAAAAAATAACAAAAACCTTCTAATGTTATTGTTATCCACATACTTATCTATCTACTTATGTTTTTTTTTTAATAATCTTCCAATGTTATCATTAAAAAAAAAAAAAAAAAACCTTCTAATGTTATTGTTATCCACACACTTATCCATCTATCTACCTATGTTTATTTATGTATATATTGATAGACATATTGTCATAGACATTACTTTAAGGTTTTCAACATTATTATTTTCTGAAGTTTAATTATATACTGTTACTGTAAATATTCTAATGTTGTCATAAACAGTTACAATGACGTGTAAGAAATTCTATTATATTCTTTTCATATGTTAAAGTGTCAACTTTTTGTTTTCAGTTTTGATAAACATAGAGAATTGTTGTTAATCTTTTGGAGAATGCTAGCTACAGACATGGAAACAGATAGACTCTAAGAATGCAACATGTCAGCAATGTTTCTGATGTGTTTTTCCTTTTTTGATAAAAGTAGAGATTTGTTAACAATAGAGAGGAATCACAAGATAAACAAAACCATGGAAACCAACCTCTTGGCTGCCTTGATGGTAAAAGGTTTTGACTTTAGACCTTTAGTCCTTTAGATTACAGCTTCAAGGATTGGTATCCCAAGAAGTCTCTTCAAAACAAAACCATAGAAAGAATAAAGCAATGCCATGCTAAAGGGGATCTAGGCGTAGTTATTCTACACCTAACCATTTCTTGCAAAGATGGCCTGTCATGGTGTTAGCTTTGTTATGCGGTGGCAGGAATATTTCATGATGGAAAATATCCAGGTCCCAATATCCCCAGAATAAAGAGCATTTTTCTACTAGCTAGGTTTTAGGCAACATTTGTTCATCCCCTTCAATCAACAATTGGCAAGGGTTTAATGCTTTTGATATCCTGAGTCTTAAGATAAGTCCTTGGCTTCTACTGCACTTGGATTAGTTAGCGTGATTTTCCTTTATTTTTATCTATCAAAATTTAGCTTCCGCCTTTCCAAGGATAAATCCATACCTTATTATTTTGAGGATTGCTAGCGTCAAGCGGTTCAAAAGCCGCTTGGCAGTACGCAGGACGCTATTGATTGTTTCAGTATTTTATTCGGTTATTAAAAAGGCCTCCGTGGAACTCCATACCATTCTAGTTTCCTCTTTTTTATGATATTTTAATGACAGCTGGGCTGACTTTGCGTGATGTAGAGGGAAACTATCACCCCAAGCGTGTCTGTTTCCAAAGGCTGCCTCTCTCTCCAAGAAAACCACCATTAACAGCGAGAGAGAAACATTCACAGGGTGTGATTTTCAAGAGGAAGAGGAGGAAACCAAGGTCAGCACTGCAGTTCTTTTAGCCATTTGCATGGCTAAGATTTTCTGCTAAGATGAACATCAACTCTGTTTGTTAGAAAGATGATTACACCACCATCATAAAAAAAAACTCGAGAGACAAAAAAAAGTTAACAGCCAAAAGAAACGCACTCCAAGAACTACATAAAAAACCAAAAGACTGAAATGCCTGTTGCAATTATCTGTTGCGCCTTCATGCTTTGCATCACCACTGGAAGCAGCTTGTGCCTCTCTCTTCTTTAATTTCTCTTGAAGTGATTTTGCATCCCTGCAGAAAAAAGAAAAAAAACAAATCTGATGATCCCATTGAATACCCAAATTATATCATAATTAGACAAAAAATAGCTTAGATGCAAAAAAAATCATGTGGAATATACAATTGAAAAAAGGCAGCTCTCTAGTTTTCTAAAAGAATACGACATAAGAAAAGCCTATCCATAAAAATCGATGTGATGATCCATGTTACAGAAACATGGGGCGACCCACATGATCTTGGTCCCATCTCATCGTATGCATATTTTAAGACCATGTTCAGCAATCGTGATTTTTTTCCATGGAATATTAGCTTTACCCATTGGTAAGGGAGGGCAGGAGAGGGAGAAACCTAATAGAGACTGAGTGGGGAGAGGATGAGAAAAGACTGAAAAACAAGAAAAAGAAAACTTGATTCAAAATACAAATTATTTTTCCCTGTTGTCTTAGCCAGTTCTCACGACTCATGCCCTCTGGAGTCTCTCCTTCTCCCACCTTCCCTTTGCCTCTCTCAACATGAGATGAGCATTTCAACAGAAAAACTTAGCCATAAAAGAAGGTTTCCTCTCCGTTAGGCTGTTCGCCCGTCAACCCGAAAGTTTCTATCGTCACTATTAATGGCGGTTTTCCTCTTCCCGCAGCTTGGAGAGGGAAGCAGGCTTTGGAAACAGACGGTCTTGATGTTGTAGTTTCCCTCTGCATCACGCAAAGTCAGCACAGCTGTCATTAAAAAATCATAGAAAAGTGGAAATTAGAATGATATGGAGTGCCACGGTAGCCTTTTTAATAACCGAATAAAATACAGAAACAACCAATAGTGTCCCGCGTACTGTCAAGCAGCTTTTGAACCGCTTGACGCTAGCAATCCTCTATTATTTTTATTTCTTTCTTTTCCAATGTTTAAAATATCTGAATAAGCATGTAAATAGGCTAGAGCCCAAACTTGATATGTTTTGGCCAATATGCATGCTATTTTTTTTTTTTTTTTTCCAAAAAAAGAAGAGAAAAAACTCAGGGATTCTACAACTTATGATTTTAGTGATTTGTACATTTTATAATGTTTTAGTCGTTTGAGCCTATTGTCATTATGTCAGCCTGTCAGGGTGTCTCCTGTCCGTCTGTTTGTCTGTTTTCTTCTCTTCTAAGTCATAAGTCCTGCTGGTCGTGCTCGTGATGTCTAATTTGCAATTAGAGACAGTCACTACTTACTAGGTATACCTACTTAAAACTAGAACTCTAGAACATAAATACAAGCACACACATAGATCTAGATCAAAGAGTGTCAATTGATCAACGTACATCACACTAAATGCAAACTCAACTCAACTCAACAAAGCCTTTGTCCGAAACCAGTTGGGGTCGGCTAAATGAATCCTTTAGAGAAAATTCATGAAGAAGGTAAAGGAATCTACCCGGCTCTAATCCTGGTTCTAGTTGCGTTCTTCTACGTGGATCATTTTCTTCCATTCTATCATATCCAAGGTCATGTTCTCTGTTATTTTTCTAGCTATCAAGTCTTTCCTCAATGTCTCTACCCAAGTTGTTTTCGGTCTGCCCCTACCTTTTTTTACTCTATCAATTTGGCACGAGTTGCCTCTTCTCACCGGAGCATCCGACGGCCTATGTTGGATATGTCCAAACCATCTTAAGCTGTGCTCTCTCATCTTCTCCTCAATTGGAGCCACCCACACCTTTTTACGAATGTCTTCATTTTTAATTCTATCTAGCCTTGTGTGGCCGCACATCCATCTAAGCATTCACATCTCTGCTACACTCATCTTATGCAAGTGCTGCTTCTTGGTGGCCTAACATTCTGAGCCGTACAGCATGGCTGGCCTCACAACTGTCTTATAAAACTTTCCCTTCAACTTGGTAGAGATTTTACGATCGCACAGAATTCCTAAGGCAAGCTTCCACTTCAACCAACCTGCTCTTATTCTATGGTTAGCATCCTCTTCAATCTCTCCTTCCTTATGTAGAATTGAACTAAGATAGCGAAAGATATCCCTCTTAGGTACGTCCTGTTCAGTCATATTTACTACATCCTCGTAGGTACCTCCTGTCCAGTCATATCACACTAAATGCAAAAAGCCAAAAAAAAGAAAAAGAAAAAATAAAGGATATGTGTATACTTGTATTTAGAGATAGTACGATTTGATATAGGAAAACAGATCCATAAATGCGTGGATATAACTTAGAGAAATTCAAAGATAATTATATATCAAACAAAATGCAAAATATAATGAAAAAATAGCAAAAGTGTTAAAATAATGTAAAGAGTATGGGAAAATAGATCCACAGATACATAAATCCATAGACACATGGATCTAGGCTTAGTAAACAAGGGAATAACAGTGAAGAAAGAGAATGTAACGGGCGGCCCAGTGCACAAGGCTCCCGCCATTGCGGGGTCTGGGGAGGGCTACGCAGCCTTACCCCTGCTTTGCAAAGAGGTTGTTTTCGTGACTCGAACCCGTGACCACCAGGTCACAATGGAGCAACCTTACCGTTATGAAATTAGTGAAAAAAATAACATTAAATAGAAAATATGAAAATGATGGAAAAATGAACCCTAGATATCACCTGAAAGGAATTGTGAAGTTCTACAAAATGTTATACTCTGCAGAGGCGATTATAGAGAAAGGTTGCCTTCCCTCCCCGGAAGGAATTGACTTCAACCAGATTGAGGCTATGGAACGAGATTATTTAGAGAATCCTTCTGATGAAGAGGAGATCAAAATTAGGAGTGTTGCATGGATTTGGATTCGCGTGTCGAGATCCGACACAGATTCGAGGTGTCGGATTCGGCAAACCCCCAGAAGTAGGATTCGGATTCGGTAATTTTTAAATAAAATAAAATTTTCAAAATTTGGAATATATATATATATATATATATATATATATATATATAAACGTATGCGCGCATATATATTCATGAAAAACTTGAGGGTAGAGGGTTGAGGCGAGTTTTGTATTAAGAGAGTTGAAGGAGGAATGGAGTCGATGTTCGAAAGTCTAGGCGCTAGGGTTTTTATTAAAAGAGTACGGGTTGTGCTTTCATATAAAAAAAGTTGAGAAGAAAATATGTTTAAAGGGAAAATATACATGATGCGCATTTCAAAAGAGACAATGATGAATCGGATTCACCCAAAAGAAATGGGATTCGTGCGGGACACGGCTATGAGAAGAATTCAGGTGTGTCCCACGTGATTCCATGTCTGATTTGGATGCGGAGATGTGTCGACATGGATTCGGCATAGGGGAGTAAATAATCCATGCAACATAGGGCTTTTTACTTGACTTGAAAGGAGACCGTGCTGTAGGGCCAGATGTATTGTTGGGAAAGATGCCTTATTTCCCATGATGTGTGGGATGTTGGTGAATGCAAAAAGGAAACTTTGTTGTTTTTATTTTGGAAAACCTAAAGTATAAAGACTCTTGTGGAAATGGCAAGAGAGCGTGGGAAACTCTGTGTGTCGGCTGCAAAGAGAAGAGTTGCATGAGGTGTGTCGGCTACCTCTAGGTAAGAGAGAAAATGAGAGAAAGAGAGAAGGGAGAGAGAAAGAGAAGGAGAAAAAGAGGGTTTCTTCTTCGGGGTTTTCTTCTCGGGTTTATCTCTTGGGTTTTCTCTTGTGGGTTTTAGAAGGGAGTGAAAACAAGAGAGGGGGGCACCGGGGGGAGCTTCCAAAGTAAGAAAAGTAAGAAGAGCCTAGGGCTGTTGGCTGCAAGAGATTGGGAGACTGTTGGCCGACAACATGAAGAGGAAGAGAAGAGGCTGTTGGCCGACAACATGAAGAGGAAGAGAAAACGACAGGTGAGGAGAAAAGGGGAAGGGAAAGCCGGGAAAAAGAAGGATAATGGAGGAGAGAAAAGAGAAGGAAGGAGAAGGGAGGAAGAAGGGGAAGAGGAGAAGGGAGGGAAAATGTGAGGGGAGAGAGGGGCACTTGTGCCATCATTAAAAAAAGGAGCACTTGGTCATAATCACTACTAATACACGCTTCACATATTCTTACATCACCTTTCATTTTAGTCTAATGGGAAATGATTTAATGAGACGCACTAACAAGTAAAGCTCTTACTTGTCAACGTTGGACTACGTTGATGGGAAACAAAGCGGGCCCCACTTCATCTAACCGTCCATCAGGTAAAAGTCAAGGGGGGGCACCTCCTAACGTTATAATTGTGAGAATTTATAACGTGAGCCCCACTTATTTAGATGATCTAAGCCATTCATTTGTTGGTCTCTGCCATAGATACCAGTTTGAAGGATAGCTTCCAATCGTCCAAAAGTGTCTAGTGTAGGGTTTTGTTAAGAAGGTCCGGGCTTTAATTGGTGGGTCCTATTGGCCACCAATAGTACTATAACAATCCTCTTAAGTGACTTAAGTGAGACTCAAGTGACTTGAGAGGCACTTGTGGGCCATGACATGTGTAAAGATAGGGAAGTGATATATTCACCTCTTTTTTTACATGGGACAGTCCCCTCTAGTATATTTATGACTACTCTTTTATACTAGAGGGGGCTGTCTCAAGTAAAAATTGGGGTGAATATATCATTTCCCAGAAAAGTTATGTGTGGGCTCTAGGTGATGCGGACAGCCCTCACATCTAGGATAATAAAAATGTCAAAATAAGAAACTAAGCCTAGATAAAAATAGAAATAAAACCTAATCTAGAATGTCTCTCATATAATGAAATAAAAGCAAAGTTCTCAAGTGGGCCGTGTCACATCATATTTTTAGTCTTGCCGATCCATCCATCACAATTTTATTTCCAAATATCTGCAGTATTCCCTCTTTTGTGCTTCTTGATTTGGGAGTCTTTTAGCATGCAGATAGGCTATATAATTTGAGATGGTCGCTTCTGATAATTTTTAGTTCATTGTGCTTTTACTGGAATATACAACACTGCAGTAAACTTGATGCGTACTGCTTGCTACTGAACTTGTTTTGTCACATTATGGTGTGTAACAGGTTTCTGAAGTAAGTTCACTGTTGGGCAGAGCTGGGACTGCTGGCCTTGGGAAAGCAGTGGAGGTGTTGGACACACTAGGAAGTAGCATGACAAATTTGAACTTGAGTAGTGGATTTGTCTCGGGGGTGACAACAAAAGGCAATAAAATATCTATTTTGGCATTTGAGGTTGCCAACACAATAGTGAAGGGTGCCAATCTAATGCAGTCCCTTTCAAAAGATAGCATAAAACATTTGAAAGAAGTAGTGCTTCCTTCAGAAGGCGTTCAACTTTTAGTATCCAAAGATATGGATGAACTACAAAGAATTGCTGCTTCCGACAAGAGGTTGATAGTGGAGATTGTTTTGTTTTTTGCTGTTGCATTCATGAATAAGATTACTTTGCGTGGTTATGGCTGCCGTATTGACACAAATCTACGTTTATTTCTTGGTGAGTTATTATGTTGGTTTCTTATTATGCCATTTCTACAGGGAAGAGTTAAAAGTATTTTCAGGAGAAGTGGTTCGTTTTGGAAATCGTTCTAAAGATCCTCAGTGGCACCACTTGGACCGCTATTTTGATAAGTAATTAAATTGGCTTCTTTGTGTTGTATTTTTTTTATGGTCCTCTTTGTTTCAGTTGTGTCTCACGTGTTTTTCTTGTACTATTCATTTATTGATTATCCAGGCTGGGTTCTGAACTTACCCCTCAAAGGCATTTGCAAGAAAAGGCAGAAGCTGTGATGCAGCAATTAATGACTTTGGTTCAATATACAGCTGTGAGTATTTCACCCGTTAGTAAACTGACAAATGCTAATATGTTTTGACCATGATCATACATTATTTTCTGTAAATTATTTGAAGCAATATTTTGTAATAGGGAAGTGATATATTTGCCCCCTTTTCTTCCTTGGACCAGTCCCCTCTAGTGCTTTTATGATTGCTCTTTTACACTACAAGTGGGTGGCTCAGGGAAGAAAAGGGGCGAGTGTATCATTTCCCTTTGTAATATTGTGTCCCGATGGATTCTATCTGCACCAATTATCAATTTAAAGAATCCTTACCACTTCTTTCAAAGTGCACATTCTCTTTGAAGAATGATTTTTGCGAGCTTAGTGTTGTCATATGTTTTTTTATATTTTTATACATTGGAAATAACTATTTTATTCACAGGAACTATACCATGAGTTGCATGCATTGGACAGATTTGAACAAGATTATCGGCGAAAGCTTCAGGAAGAGGAGAATTCAAGTGTGGCGCAAAAAGGTGAGCTGCTTTTGAACTTCGCTTTGACAAACTAATATGATAGATGGGCTAATTCTGTTATCATGTCATCCTTTTGTTATCATCTGGTATTCTCCTTTGTCTCGATTCTCATCCTACCAGTTGTAAGCCCTTTTTTTATTTTTATTTGTTTGCATAGAAACCATGCTCCCCCATTTTCAATTTTATTTTTTCCTAGGGAACCTGACATCTCTTTTTGTTAGATGTGTCTGACCATATTTTTCCCATTTACATACATACATTCATAGATAATATGCATATACACTTACATATGCTTAGGAAATTGCTATAAAGAAAGAGGTTGTTACGCTCCTTCCTAAAATAAACTTATTGGGCCCCACTTCTTCTTAGTTTATGTGATGAGATCTGTTGATCCATTGAGAACAACTTGATCAGATGATCCGAAACCCTTGATCCATCAAGCCTCATTTAGGCTTCTTCAAAGAAAAGCTAAGCCATTGATTCCATCTAACGCATGGGATTTCCGTTTGGGATGGGACCAAAACCATTTGGGCCGCATCATTATATTCTACAAGATCAACGGTCTTGATTTCACAAGCATGTCCCCCTGTCGGACCCAAAAATGGCCTTTTAACCATTGATTGTGACCATGAATATCTGCGTAGTCATTCTCATATGCGTACGCATGCCACATGCCCACTTGTATCAAGATATTTGTGACCGGTGTTTCAAAAAGCAGATACGGGCGAAGCAAATCCTAGTCAACTCTGCGCAATGTAGCCGAGTACTTGGTTGGCATGGTCATAACACTGTAGATTCATGAGTTTTGATTGGCTTGTAGGGCAAAATACAAAATCAGACAAGACTCGCGAAGTTGAAAGAGTCAACTTAGTTGATTATTGACACATGGAGTTTTGAAACTGTTTTTGACCCAATCTAAAATGTACATGTCCCTATAGACACCCGGTGATAGGTCTCTGAAATGAAGGATCCGAAGGATGCGGAGAAGAAGTGGGAACAACAAAGGACGCAAAGAAGAAGCAACCGATTAACTACCTACCAACTAGAGGGCGAGACTACATCAGCCCGGAGACGACAACAACAAAGACAACAACAACAGAATGGGACGAACAACCACCAACAAGGTGAGAACAAACCAACTCGTGGAACAACCACCAACAGGACTACCAACAAAGAATGGTGAAATAACAACAAATGGAGTCAGAAACATCAAGCCACTCCATCCAAGGAACAACATGAGGTGTAAGGCCAAGGCCTTCAACTTGTAGCGGAAAGGAGATTTTCAAGGCACAACACTTCTCTCACATTTCATCAAACACTTAGTGTGCACCTTTGATATCAAGATAAACACCATAGAATATATAGAGAGAAGACAAAGATTAGGATGGAGTGGAAGAGGAGGAGGATTTCAAAAAAGAAACAGAGGGAGGATTTAAAACATAAAGAAGGGGGTTAGGAAACTAGAATAAACTCGACAAGGGAATAAGAACAAAAATAACGAGATTTATGGAGAAAAGAAAGAGATTTATGGAGTTAGAGCAAAAAAAAAAAAGGAAATGAAGATATGGATGGAGAAAAGGAGGGAAATATTATACAAGAAGGAATCGTTCTTGTTTTGCTTTTGTTGTTTTGGATGGATGGATTTAAAAATGGTATTTACAAAACAGGTTGCGGTTTAGGGACTCACAAGAGGGGGTTAGGGTTTAGGGATTTAGGGTTTTGGATAGAGAATTAGGTTTTGGGGATGCAAAAGGGATTTGGGAAGAAGGTTTCTTCCTCAAATGGGATGTTGGTGAGAAAGTATGGAGAAACAAGGAATTTCGGGTTGAGATTTAAGGTTTTGGATAGAGGAGGTGGGGAATATGGAGGAATATGTGGCGGACAAGCAGCAAAAGGGGGAGGGAGAAGGAGGGTTTGCGCAAGAGACAAAGGGAGGGAAATGAGGGAGGAGTAGTGCGGGAGGGGAATGGGGAGGAGTGGTGTGGATGGGGTCAGCGAGGAGCGGAGTTTGGCTCTGATAGGCTTGGAGGGAGTCTAGGCGTGGAGAAGATCGAGAGAGATTACGGCAAGAATGAAAGATAGAGGAGAGAGAAGGGTTGCGCACTGAGAGAGAGAGAGAGAGAGAGAGAGAGAGAGAGAGAGAGAGAGAGTTTAGGCGCGTGGAAAACCCAAAAAGGGTTTGCGAGAGTGTAGGGGAGAGAGATTTTAGGGATTTGAAATGCGCTGATGCGCACAGATAGGTTACTAGAGAGGGTTTATGAAAAATATGGGAGAGATTTTAGGGTTTGTGGGTGGATGCGTGAGAGAGTAAGAGAATGGTGTGAGATAAATAGAAACTCTTATTTTCTTCCTTTTTCCTTAGGATCTTGGCTCCGATACCATGTTGAGAAGTAGATAAGGTAGATAAGAAGGAGAAGAGTGGGGGAGAAGATGAGGGATTCTCCACCAAGGAGCTCTCCCATGAATATGATGTATATATATAGGCCCAAAGTAGGGCAACATGATACAAAGACTACAGTACCCCACACAATAACGTAATAACTAAAGTACCCTTTAGCACTCTTCAATGAAATGAAATGCAATCAATAATATCTTTTCATTTTTTGTCGTTCTGACCATTTCGGTCAAATTTCAGGAATTTCGATTGAATTTGGAGTATTTCGGTCAAAATTTCTGGGAAATAATGACATGAAAGGAAATCATGTAGATTTCGTTTCTGTGGGGATGGAAATGGAAACATTTCGGTCGTTTCGGGGAAATTTAAATCCATAAGACATGCACTATTACAGTCATAAATTAGGTTTATAAGAGAGATCGCCTGAAAATACTTAATTTTGGAAGCCCACTCTAAGACTTAGTAATAAGTTAGTTAATGATTTCTTCCAAACTTCTACTCTTTCCTCTAAAGATTCTAAGGGCCGTGAGGAATTGAATATGCCATAGACATTTATTCCCTTAGTTGTTGATTATTCGATGTAGCGACTTTTACAAGTCAGAAATGCTGATCGAGATGCAGTTAAAATTGAAGTAATAAAAAAAAAATTGAAGTAATCAAGGATGTTGAGAGAGGTAGAGAAAAGAGAGAAAGTAAAGAGTGAGAGAAAAGATTGAGTTAGGGTTCTCCCCCTCACCCATGTAATATAAATAATAAAGAGTGAAGTACAAAGACAAGTATGCCCTTGGGCATTACAATAAAGACCTAAAGACCTGTTAACACTCCCCCTCAAGCTGGAATGTAGATATCTAACATTCCTAGCTTGTTACAATTATCAAATAACTTAGCTCTACTTAGAGGCTTCGTGAACATGTGTGCTAATTGATCTGTAGATCTGGTAAACACGGGAGATATGTAGCCTCGCTGAATCAAATCTCTAATGAAATGACAATCCACTTCAATATGTTTGGTCCTCTCATGGAAGACTGGATTCGTGGCAATGTAAATGGCGGATTTGTTGTCACAGTATAACTGAGCTGGAGAAGAAGAAGGAGGAAATCCAATCTCTAAAAGTAAGGAACGTAGCCACATGAGTTCCCCACTCGTATGAGACATAGCTCTATATTCTGCCTCGGCACTGGATTTAGACACGACATCTTGTTTCTTACTTCTCCATGAAACAAGATTATCTCCAATAAATGTGCAATATCCTGTAGTAGACCGCCTATCAGCCGGAGATCCTGCCCAGTCTGCATCAGTGTATCCTTCAATTCTCTGGTGCCCATGCCTCTGAAATAACAACCCTTTACCTGGCGAACTCTTCAGATATCTCAATATCTGAAGTACAGCAGCTCAGTGTGAAGTGCGAGGTGAGCTCATATGCTGGCTAACAACGCTAACTGCAAAGGTAATATCTGGACGTGTAACAATAAGATAAATGAGCTTACCAACTAACCGTCTGTATCGCCCTGGATCTTCTAACAGGACTCCCTCCTCAGGGAGTAAGTTCATATTCTGGTCCATAGGAGTTGAGGCAGGCTTGACTCCCAAACAACCTGTCTCATCAAGAAGATCTAAAACATACTTCCTCTGTGAGAGGTAGAAACTCCTAGTCGAATAGGCAACCTCAATGCCCAGGAAATACCGAAGACGACCCAAATCCTTAGTAGAGAACTCTGTCTGAAGGAAGGATTTGAGCCTCTGAATGCCACCTGTATCGCTACCAGTGATAATGATATCATCGACATATACTATCAACAGAACACAACCAGCCTGAGACTGAAAACTGAAGACGGAGTGATCAACTGCGCACTGCTTCATGCCAAAGCGAATAAGTGTAGCACTGAACTTCCCAAACCAGGCTCTCGGAGATTGTTTGAGACCATAAATGGATTTCCTCAAACGGCAAACAAGAGAAGATCTCTCCCCCTGAGCAACATATCCAGGAGGTTGCTCCATATAGACCTCTTCCTCCAAATCACCATGAAGAAAGGCATTCTTTACATCCAACTGATGAAGATGCCAGCCATGATTCACAGCAAGGGATAGCAGGACACAGACAGAAGGAATTTTCGCAACTGGTGAAAAAGTCTCGCCATAATCAATCTCATATGTCTGCGTGTACCCTTTGGCAACAAGTCGAGCCTTAAGGCGCTCAACTGTGCCATCAAGAAGGTGCTTGACTGCATAAACCCAGCGGCAACCAACGGGGTGAGCACCATATGGTAGAGGGACCTAATCCCATGTCTGATTGGCCTGAAGGGCCTGCATCTCAAGATCCATAGCCGCCCTCTAGCCTTGATGATCAAGTGCCTCCTGTAGAGTCTTAGGTAGAGAAATAGAGGACAAAGACGAAACAAAACTACGAAATACAGGGGTGAGAAAGTCATAAGATACAAAAGAGGAAATGGGATGAGCAGTACTGCGAGACCGAGTGCGAGAGGCAATGGGAGAGTCAGAATGTACCTCAGAAGTGGGGATCTCCGGCTGAGATGATGATGGCTCGGGCGGGGCTGAATGCACAACAGATTTGGTCCGACGCTGATACTGCTTCAATGGTGGAGGTAGAGGGGCTGCACAAGGCGCTGACGTCGGCATAACAATAGAATCAACTGTAGGGGAGGAACTGGACACCGGCGGTGTAGAAACAGGGATGGGATCAGGAAGAAATGGAAGAGGAAGAACAGGAGTATGTGAGGAATCCTCTTGAAGTGTAGAGGGGGAGGGATCCAACGAGATGGACAGACTAAAAAATGACTGAGTCTCAAAGAATGTAACATCCGCCGAGACAAAGGATCGTCGCAGGCAAGGGCTGTAGCAACGATAACCCTTTTGGGTCCGAGAGTAACCTAGAAAGATACACCGTTCGGCCCGAGGATCCAACTTATCTAATCCTGACCCAAGAACGTGGACAAAACAGAGACAGCCAAAAACTCGAGGTGCAAGAGGGAAAGGGTCAGAGGTCGGACGGAGAATCGAGAACGGAGAGGTGCCACCAAGGACCGAAGAGGGAAGCCTATTCGCCAGGTAGCATGCTGTGAGTACAGCATCAGCCCAATAGGTCTTAGGGACCCGCATCTGAAAGAGTAGTGTCCGGAGCCCCATCTAACAAGGAGCGAAGCTTCCTCTCAGCCACTCCATTCTGCTAAGAGGTATGAGCACATGAGGACTGATGAAGAATGCCTCGCGAAGAGAGGAATTCCTGAAAACCATTTGAGTAAGAGAAATATTCCTTTGCATTGTCAGTGCGAAGACATTGGATAACACATGGGAATTGATTACTAACTTCAGCATAGAAATCACGAAACACAGAAAAAACTTTAGAACGATCTTTTATTAAATAAGTCATTGTCATACGTGAATAGTCATCAACAAAGACCACAAAATAGCGAAATCCAAATAAAGAGGTAGTCCTCGCAGGACCCCATACATTAGAATGAGCAAGAGCAAAAGGATGTGAAGCCTGACTAACAGTCCTAGAGGGAAATGGCATACGATGATGCTTCCCAAGTTCACAGGCCTCACACTGAAAAGACCTAACATATGAAGAAGGAACGAAGGGAATCCTGCGTAAACGTTCTATAGACGGGTGACCTAGACGGCAGTGCCACTGGTATGCATCGACCGAGCCATGTAGAATCGGATGGGACGGAGTGCAGTCGAGACGATAAAGGCCATCCACCTCACGGCCCGAGCCAATCGTCCTCCGAGTCGAGAGATCCTGAAAAAGACAATATGAAGGACAAAAATGAGATAGAACAATGAAGATGCTTTGTTAATTGACGAATAGAAAGTAAACTGAAAGGTGACTTGGGAACACAGAGCACATATGATAATGTAATGCCTGGTGAAGGGGAACAACTGCCGACACCAGTGATAGGAGAGGTACTCCCATCAGCAAGAGTAATAGAACGTGAAACAACATGATGAAAATCATGTAAAGATGACTGGGTACCTGTCATGTGATGAGATGCTCCCGAATCAATAATCCAACAGCTAGAACTAGAGAGGAACGAAGCATGAGAACTACCTGGCTGAACAAGACTAGCAGTAGGAGGGTGGCTGGCAGACCTGAAACGTTGTAGCTCATCATAGTCGGCACGAGAGACGACCGATCGGTCGGAGTAGCCAGTGGTGTCTGTGAGGGGCTGTCAATAGGAGCAAGCGAATCTGGAAGGGCAAGATGTGCAGTACGGCCCTGACGAGGATATGGAGTGTGACACAGCTCAGGATGGAGATCAAAGCATGTCTCGTGATAGTGACCCTCACGCCTACAATGAGTACAATAGGGCCGAGCTCGACCTCCACGGCCACCCTCTCAGCGGCCGCCTTGTCCGCCTCGGCTAGTATCGCAAGCACGACCGCGACAAAAAATGCCTCCTCCTCGGGAAGGGCGGTCAGCGGCTCCATAAGCAACAGTAGTCGAGACATCCACGGGAGTAGGAACAGTAATGCCAAGTGCACACTGCTGAGCTCGTAAAAATACCTCATGAAGAGTGGGTACAGTACCAGACCCAAGGATGTGCTGTCGAAGATGAGTGAACTCTGGTCCAAGACCCTCAAGGAAATGAACAACACAGAGCTGATCCTGCTGTCTGGCTGCCGTGGTAAGATCAGTGGTGAGAGGCATAAGAGCATCCAACTGCTAGCAATAGGAGACAAACTGTCTGTAGTAATCATGGACTGTAGAATCACCGTGCCTGTGACCCATCCAGCGCGAATAAGTGTCGCAGAGACGGGCGACATTCTCCTCACCAGAATATAATGCCGCAGTGTGCTCCCATACCTTTTTGGCAATAGGGAGATCCATCATGGTGCTAGCAATGGCAGGGGTCATACTCTGCCATAGAAGTGTACGAACAAGGGCATCATCTACATCCCAATCATCAAAGTTAGGGTCAGTCTCAGCAGGGGGATCACGACGAAAAATAGAAATCTTTCGTCGGGCCTTCAGATATGTCTCCACAGCAATCTTCCAAGTCAAATAGTTGGATCCATCAAGACGGGAAGTGGTAATCGGTGGGAATGACGCATCCACCGAAGACAGACGACGACACAGCCTGACGCGGCTGGGAACTAGTAGCCATAGCTGGAGTACGAATAGTAGGGTCCTCAATATGAGGGGTATCTTCCATAAGAGACCGGGAAGAAGACTGAAGAGGACCAACAACGAGCAAGTAGAGACAAGGATGAAGACTATAGGCAAGCTAATAGACCGCGGCTTTGTGATGACAACATATGCATAAGGCATGAGATAGCCTCACGACATAAAGACAAAGTCGAGACAACTCCGAGCCACAAACATCGCAATGATGTAAGTACAAATCCAGAACAACACCATGAAGATAGTGATCAAGCCGAACAAGAAAATCTAGGGCATAGCTATGACCCAAAAGAAGAAGAGATTATGATGGATCAGATTAGGGCAAGGAAGAGTGGGGAAAAGAGGGTACTGTAGCGATGTACTGTAGCGGGTACTGTAGCGATGTACTGTAGCAGTATTGTAGCAAAGAATGGAGGGGTTATGGTTAGGGTTAGGGATGGAGAAGATGGAGGTGGATGTTAAGGTTAGGGTTAGGGAAAAAAGAAGTAAAGAAAAGAAAAGAAAAGAAAAAAAAATGGCCCTAGGCATCCATGCCCTAGAGCTCTGATACCATGTTGAGAGAGGTAGAGAAAAGAGAGAAAGTAAAAAGTGAGAGAAAAGATTGAGTTAGGGTTCTCCCCCTCACTCATGTAATATAAATAATAAAGAGTGAAGTACAAAGACAAGTATGCCCTTGGGCATTACAATAAAGACCTAAAGACCTTTTAACAAAGGAAATATTTCCAAATTCGGAGATCCAATAACAATCAATGGATATTTGGATTGTTCTCATCTTTATGACCATAAAATGTGATTTCTCTTGAATCAACAATTCCTGTGGTACGGAGTTCGTCCTTAGAATTTTACCTTGCACTGGTAGCCTAAAAAGGAAACAGCTCTCAGTGCAGGGTCCGGATCCGAAAATTTAGTGCCCTTTAATTTGTTAACTCAATCACCGTATTTTGTAAAAAAATTATTTTCTGCTTAGGTCCTTTAGGATACTAGTTGGCTACGATCTACTTTACCTTTTAGTTGTCAAACTAACATCTAGGGAACATGGCGTATGTGATTTTTTTTTCTGCTGTGACGAGTCCCTCTTTTTTGGATTTCAGAATCATTATTGTTATCCTAGTATTGGAAAATAATGGCATTTGACCAGTACTCTTATTCTTTTTTTACTTGTAGGAGACAGCCTTGCAATCTTAAGGGCAGAGTTAAAAAGCCAAAGGAAGCATGTAAAAAATCTACAGAAAAAATCGCTCTGGTCCAAGATTTTGGAAGAGGTAGCCAATCAACACCACATTACATTTTAGCTTTCCAGTTACATTATCCAAAGAATCTTTTCATGTATTAATTTTCCTTTTGATCAATTTACAATCGTTTTTAACAACAATGTAGTTATATATTTTTTAAAAAGGTTCTATTTGTTTGTTTTGTGTGTTATACATCCTAATTGCTTGGTATATTTTCTCGCATGATAAACCTTCTTGACTCTGATCTCTATTTACAGGATGCCTAGCTCTCTCTCTGACCAAAGGGGGCCAGAGGATGAGTTTTAATGAGCTAATTATTTTTGATAAAATGCAGTTCTTATAGCCAAACTAATATACTGTGTATTTCAGGTCATGGAGAAGCTTGTAGACATTGTCCACTCCCTGCATCTAGAGATCCATGATGCCTTTGGAAGTGCCGGTATTTATTTGGAGCTTAAGTAATTTTTTTCTAGTTTATGCTTGTCTAAATCTACTTTTTCTCTTATCATCGACAACAGCAACACCATCTTCTGTCAGTGTCACAAAACAGATACTTCTGACTTCCTCTACTGAGTTTATCTTTACATTGCACATCCAAAAGCTTGAAACTAAAGTACTTAGGCCCTGTTCGTTTTAGATTGTGACAACCGATTTTGAGCCTCAAACTGATCATTGGAATCATAATCAAATGTAATTTTGAGTCCAATAATCAATTTGGTACTCACAATCGGCTGTCACAATCCAAAACGAACATTGTATTAGTCAAGAAAGATCAAAACCATCGATTCATTCTCCACGATTGGACTTGGTATTGTTGGTACCCCTTCCCATATCAGCTGCCATCTTTGGTAAAAAAATTATGAAATATAGAAGTCAGCGTAAGGGGGCCATGGTTTTTAATAGCACAGAAATACAACCCCCAGTGCGTAAGTGGCTCCCTTGAAGAATCTGGCCTATAAATGGTTTACCTCATACAATTTTGACATCATTGAAGTTTCTAGCATAGTTTCAAAAGTCTCCCCCGTCATCATGGACTCGTCTGAGTTGACTCTCTTTTACCCATGGTTTTAAATTTCGGACTTATCCGAAACCGAAATTTCAGCCCGAAATTTGGTACACGCGCTCGAAATACCGTTTTTTGGTCGAAATTTCGGTAATTTCGATCGAAACTTTGTAATTTCGCCGAAATTAACGAAATTTCGACCGAAATTTTGTAAATTTTGGCTATTTCGGTTTCGGAACGTTTCGGTTTCGGTCTTTACCGAAATCCAAAATTTCGGATTTCGGATTTCAGTCGAAATTTAAAACCATGCTTTTACCTTGGCTGCGTTCTAGTCCGAGTCCCTGCTTTGCCCTATAAAGTCAATGAAAACCCCTTTGACTCTCCCAAGTTATGACCACGTCAACCAAGTACTCAATCACGTTAACTGAGTACTTGACCCTGACTCGACTAGGATTTGCTTTGGCTGCATTTTGACCCACATCCGCACTTTGAAACCAAGGTTTCTAGTATGCATTTTGTAAGTTTAGCCATAATCTTTTATTGATTAACCATCTTTTTTGTTTTGTACGCTTAGAGAAGAGGTGGAAAAAAGAAAATACCCTTCAACATATGCATGGTGTGGTGTTTGTAGTACATTTTACAGAGGAGTAGGGCATTGAACATCATTTAATACATTTCAAAGTCCACATTTTGTTGCATCTAGTTCTTATATATGTTGTTTTGTTTTTTAATGGAGCATTTTGATCTTTATATCATGCAGCATGTTAAGTGACTGAATGTAAATGATTTATAGACTTTAGTGTGAGATTTCCATGTCATGGGACCTAACGTGTTGACTATTGAATGATTATTGAATCATCCCTCTAATGGGAATCTTCATCAGCGGACAACCTCTGATCTCTTCTGAGAGTACCCTCCCCTGATTGTTCACAGGAGTACTGACTATAGGATTTTTCTAAGCATTAGAATCCTTTTTTTTTTTCTGCTTTTAGCAGGTTAAAGAAAAGTTTATTAAATGAAAGCAATAAACAGAAGTACAAAAAGAGGCCTCCAATAGCTACGAGGCCATGATTGAAAAATCATTTGTCAGGCATTTGATCTGACAAAGAGTATGTTTTAGATCGCAGAATCACTATTTCTGATGCACGACCAAAAGGGAAGAAAATTAAATATTGTAACTCTGATACCAAACAGATGTGGGATGGATTGACTCGGAGGGATGGAAAAGAGATGAATGGATTCCTAAGGGTGACTAGATGGAATCCAATCCAGGGATTTCAAGAAAAAACAACTTTGAGATTTTTTTTATTTAGAAAAGTACTTTTACAAAATTCCCTGATAGATAAGAGAAAACCCAACCATTGGATCTTTACAATTTTTGAATATGTGCTAGGATTGGTTAAGAGGATGACGATATTCCCATCTCAACTCGATCAGACTGATGGATTTATGATCTGGGCAAGATCAAGAGTTCTGCAGATTTTGGAAAATCTCAGAATTGATGCCAATACAAATTAAAGTCCAGCAGTCAAATTGGTTAAAATTTCAAAAGGTATGGTTGTGGGTGATGATTATGAAACCTAAAAGATTGAAAAGATCTGAACGTTTGATCATTGATCTGTTCAAAGTTCACAGATCTGTGAAAATCAAAGATCAACTGTATCGGAGAATTGCCATAGAAAGGAGAAAAACCCTGACATTGGGGGTCAAATCTACTAGTTTGATCAATGATTGGAATTGCATGAAGTGGACTTGTTGCAGGAAATTTCAAGCTAAATTATGACCGAAAGGAAAGAATCAGAAAGAATATTATCTTCTCCACCAACCGAGTGACAAGACCTACGTACGATGGAAGCTAGGGCATCACACCTGTAACATTCCCAGGGCATCACATCGAAGATTGTCAAGGCATCGCACTGGGGCAAGGGGATAATGCGTCCAGTGATTGCAAAGGCTCAATTCATCATATGCCAATAGGGGAAAAGGGGGAGGGGGTGCAAAGGCCTACATATATAGACAAAAACAAACCCCAAAACAAAGTGAGTGTGGGTTGTAGAACTCGAGTTTTACCAACTCTAAAGCACAAGACCAATCACATCTTGCCACTTAGATAAGACAAAACATGGACTCTTGGTTGGAAACAATTGAACTCTTATTCTCGTGAGGTATGCACTCTTAATCACTTAAGATTTGGACTCTTCAACTGACTAAATATATAAGATAAAAACTCTAAATGAACTCCATATAACAATAGGATTCTAATTAGAAAAAGAACACTTAAAATTTTGTAAAACTTGATAAGCCCCATTTTTATGAGGGATTCACTTGAGTGACCTGAGTATTTTATAACAAAAAGACTAAATCACCCTGCTATAACGTAAAATAAGAGTCTAAAACTAAATAAAATACTCTAAAACTTAAACAAGACTCTAAAACTTAAGTAAAATAAGACTGTAAAACTAAATAAAAGACTGTTTTAACACCAATGCTGGGCTCTATTTTCCGATTTCACTCCTTGATTCTCACAAAGGAATGTCCGCCCCACTTTTTTGAGGCATTCACTTAAGTGACTTGAGTATTTTATAACAAAAAGACTAAATCATGCTGCTAGAACGTAAAAGGACTTAAATAAGGCTCTAAAACTAAATAAAAGACTGTTTTAACACCAATGTTGGGCTCTATTTTCCGATTTAACTACTTGATTCTCACAAAGGAATGTCCGCCACCAATTTCTTACCTTGGTGCTGGAATACTCTTGAGAAATTTCTCATCTCCTCAATCACGAACCTATACTCGGGCCTCCCTATCTTCATAATGGCTGCCATTGTTTGATCTATTGAGCATTGAGCCTTCTTCCTATTGTCATCCGCACTTGCGAGATTTTGATGTAAAGCTCTCACCCTTTCTGCTGCAACTCTCTCCAGGTTGGATATGAGTAGACTCACACTAAAATGGATTTCTTTTGGCTGCCTTTGATAATATTGGTCTCAAGCTAATTTTCCTACTCTCACAATAACTGTGGTATTATTAGATCTCAGCCAATCCAATTCTTTCATAGAACATTATCGGGTTTATTTGCTTACCATCAGGAGTGCAAAAGGATTAGTGTCCTACTTTTGGTCAGCTACTAATTCATCCACATGTCAAACCAGAAGACACTTTTTTTGAGCAAGAAGGCAACACCCTCACTTGGGATGTAAATCGAACTGTTGAGTCAATCATTGACTTGGCATTGTGCCTTAATATTATCAGCAATGTGGTGACCATTTCTGTAGTCAATGATGAAGCTCATTGCAGACAGATGATAGTATTTTTTCTTTTGTAATTATTATCCTTGGTTGATACTTAAGAGTTTTTTTATATTTTCCCCATATTTCTTTTTCTTCTGATGAGAAGGCAAGAGGTTGCTGATAACTGATCACAAAAGGCCTTCCCTCATACATTTTGTTTGTAAGATACCGTCATTCTACTGCTTTAGTTGTTAATGTTTTATGAGCATCGGCTTCTATGGCTATGTTCTTTAAATTTTTTCCTTCTGCGAATCTGCACTATGGCTATGTTCTTCGTATTTTTTTCTCTTGCCCAAATGGGAAGACTTTCGGAAACAAATTTGTGAATTTCAATTGTTATTGCATGGTTCATCCAGAATTTATTTGTTTTTTTTCGAGTTCATTATTAGGAAAATAGTTGCTTATGGGTCCGTTCCTTTGTTCATGTTGTAGATGTTGATAAACCAGTGAAGGGATCTCTCAACCACCAAAGACTTGGGTCAGCGGGCCTTGCGTTGCACTATGCAAATATCATCAATCAAATTGATACTCTTGTGAGTCTATGATTCTGTTTGATGCATTATCAATTACCCATGGGGTCTGCTATTCTTGACTTTTTGTTTTTACAGTTGGGTCACTGTGAACTAGGATGGTTATTCTACTAAATTGGTGTCAATCTCTTAATTAAATTAATCTAACGTTTTTCGCTTGGAATTTTAAGGAAACCTTTTAACAACTCATAAATTGATATGTTGGTATTGAATATCTTAACTTGAATCATGTCTACCAATGTGGGATTAAATCTGACTGCACTTGTTCATTGGCATGTTTTCTTGCCTTTGTGCCCGAGTACTTATTGTCTTTGTTGTGTTTCTTATGTTAATGCTGGTGGTGGCATGTAATTATCATTCGTCTCTTTTGAGTGGGGATTGTTCTATAGTTTCCCCTTTCAGTTCATCTTTTATATTGTCTCTCTTTAATGTTTTGTGGTTCGACCAAAAAACTTTGGAACGGTATGATCCAGCTGTGTTGGATGGCTCTAAGGTACGACAGCCTATCGAGGTGCCCATGTAGGCCAGTATCTCCTGGCCAATTATAGGATGTCTGGACATGCGGTACAGCTAGATAGAATCTCTAAAATAAATTGTTATAAGTTGATTTTAATTGCAGAGATATTAAATTATCGAGTCAATGGTACTTTAAATATTAGAGACTTTTTCTTCATGTGTTTTTTTATTGCCCATGTTGCATTATATAGGCATTCTTTTCTGATCTCATTGCCTTAAATTACAGCTTTCCGGATGTTTGTTTTTGTGATTAACTTAAATCGAACTCATGTTGCACTTTTGATTTCTTCCAATGTGTTATCAGCAAGGATTGAAATTCAGGCCTCGAAGCAGTATTACTTGGCTCTGAGACCAAGATATCTAGGTGTATTCTCTGATGGTTTTTCTCTGGTCCGAAAAAAAATATAAAAAAATTTGGAGGGGGGAGGGGGCTCAGTTTCATAAAATATATTTGACATAAAAAGATCTAACTGTTTGGTACCATTCGGGAAAAATAATAAAATAGAACTGAGTTTCAGAAAATATATTTGAGACAAAAAGATATAAGTATATAACTGTTTGGTACCATTCGAAAAAAAATAAAAATAAAATAGGCATCCTGTTTGGTTGATACAAGCATTACCTCAACCAATCTATCCAACTGACCAAGCTGATTCATTGTGAACTTGAGTTTTTTTACAATTGATGAGATGACATACCTTTTGCTTTAGAACCATGATATTATATTTCTAGAGCCAAACATAATAAATAGTTTTTTCTTTCATTTGGAATTATAACAAGGAACTTTTTTAAACGAAACCAATATTACAGATCTGCACAGAGATTGTTCATAACATACTATATCTCTAATCAGCAATTACACCTGTCACCAGAGAATCTGCCACTTCATTAGCGGCTCTAGAAACATGATGGGAAGAAATATTAGCCCCTCTATAAACATCTAAAATTTCATCAATGAAGTGTGCTAACATCCAAGACCCAGGATTCGACAGGTCACCTAATCTACTCCCCTTGACCCATAGCCTATTACTCAACTCACTAAAGAAGTGGAGACTGACAACAAAGCTCTCGCTTCGGTTTTAATTAGAGTCTCCCACACCTGGAAGGCTGGAAAATATCTTTTGAATCTAACCTTTTGTTGTACCATTAAAAAAAAAAAAAATCTAACCTTTGTTGTCCCTAACACACCAACCACCCCCTTTGGACCTGGATTTCCTTTTGATCGACCATTTTATTGAAGATTGATGAAACATAATCAAGTATGAACCCTTGAAGCCTGTATATACTGGTAAATAATAAAATGTGTTAAGTTAATCAGGCCCCTCAAGGTATTTGTACTGTTATTCAAAGTTCAAACTACTCTATGCTGCATATTCACCCTTAAGACAGTTAAATATACAATAATAGGTTGATATGTACAATTTTTTGACAGAGTAAAGGTTGCCCACACTATGACATTGTATGTGTCACCCTCCGCCACTAGGCTACCTTCTAGGTTTCAGGTAAACATCTGTGACCATGTATGCAATGCACATGCTTCTGTCTTGCTGGAAATGAGGCTAGGGTTAGAGAGATGCAGAAGAAGAGTAGAGATGATGGAAAGTCTCCACTAGGGAGCTCCTCGTGTAAATGATGTATATACAGGCCCCAAATAGGGCAACAATGTACAAATACTACAATACCCCTAATACTACATGTAATGACTAGACTACCCTACAACATTATTCAACACTACGCCTCATGCTGGAGTGTATATTCTATGGAACTCCAGCTTGTTACAAAGAAACTACAACAAACAACTAAAAATAACAAAAGGTACAATAAGCTCATACACACATCCATCTTGGTATAACCACTCCTCATGCTAGTGTGGTGAATACATAATTAAATCAAAATAAAAGATAAAGGCCACCATGAGAGTACAATTATCGAGATCAGCGGCCACAAAAAAGGAACAGTTCTCCCTGAAGTAGCACTACAGCGAGAGCAATCAGAATAGAGCCTCCCCTTGAATGAGAGCCCGACGAATAAATCTGTAAACCACGAAGGATCGAACAGAGACACCTCAGCAAGGAAATAGTAGCGATCCAACGAGTAAAAAGGGCACACGAGTAACGGTGAAACACTACGAGCGGGAACATCAGCTAAGCAGCACAACGCCAATCGAAGAAGAACAATCACCAGGAAGGTGATAAGAGCCAACCAACGATGGGGAAACCATCGTCTAGAGACAAGGTCGACGGCATGAACATCGTCTCCTGAAGATAAGAAGAAAAGGAGGAAGAAACCAACCAACGATGGGGAAACCATCGTCTGGTGACAAGGTCGATGGCATGAACATTGTCGCCTGAAGAAAACCAACCAACGATGGGGAAACCATCATCTGGTGACAAGGTCGACAGGGAAACTGTCGCCTAAAGAGAACCAACCAACGATGGAAAAACCATCGTCTGGTGATAAGGTCGGCGACATGAACATCATCGCCTGAAGAGAACCAACCAACGATGGGGAAACCATCGTCTGGTGAAACAAGGTTGAACGGGGACACTGTCGCCTGGAGAGAACAACGTGAAGAAGAACTGATAATGCCAAGAGGCAACTAAAAATGCGAAGGAGAACTAACAACCAAGAATAGTGAAATACATCAAAGAGAAGAAATGACAATGCAAAACAACCATTGAAGGGTGAACAAAAGGAATCACAACAACACTCCCCCTCGGGCGAGACTACATGAGCTCGAAGATAATAAGACATACGAGAAAGAAGAACAACAACCAAAGAGAACACTAAGATAACAAGACAATACTCCTCCTCAAGAAAAGACAACAAAGAGGACAAAACCACGAAAAAAAAGACAACTCAAGAACTACATGACAACACTACGACACTCTCCCTCAAGTTGAAGGTCGAATACCTTCAACATGTAACGAAAATAAGACAATCAAGGCACCACACCTCTCTCGGACATTTCATCGAACACCTGTTGTGCGCCTTGAAGAACAACCCAAAGGCCATGGCAACCAAGAAAGAGAAAGAGAAAACAAAGAGATGACAACAAGACAAGAACCCAAGACATCTGTAAAAAGACTTATGATTAGAAGGAGACTTGCGGTTAGTGGAGTGCTCACGCAGAGAGAAAAAATCATCAAATACATTTCGTAAGGTGAATAATATCATAATGGGTTAGAGGATGCCTAAAGGGATTTGGGAAGAAGATTTCTTCCCAAAAAGAAAGAAATATTTGGGTTTTGGGGTTGTGGATGGAGGTTTATGAGTGGAGGAAAACCCAAAAAAATGGGTTTACGATAATCAAGAGGGACTGCGCAACAGTTTTACGGCAAATCTAATCAGGGATGGGGGGTTGCGCTAGGCGCAAGACAAAAGGAGGGTTGTCGCACGAGATGAGGGTTAGGAGAATGAGATTTGGAAGAGGGAATGGGGTACGTGTGTGTGGTTGGCGGTGGGGGGGGTGGGGGAGGTTTGGTGGGTTTCGGTAGAGGGATTGTAGGGATTTGGGTGAGGGTTTACCAAAAAAACCAAAAAGAAAAGGAAGGAAGAGATTTGCGAGAACACAGAGAGAGTGGTGTGAGATGAAAGAGAGGGACTCTTCTTCTTTTCTTTCTAGGATCCTTGCTTCAATACCATGTTAGAAATGAGGCTAGGGTTAGAGAGAGGAAAAAGAAGAGTAGAGATGATGAAGAGTCTCCACGAGGGAGCTCCTCATGTAAATGATGTATATATAAGCCCCAAATAGGGCAACAATGTACAAAGACTACAATTCCCCTAATACTACATGTAACGACTAGACTACCCTACAACACTATTCAACATGTCTCATTCAAGTTCATTCTACTGGTAGGAAATGAATAGGAAAGGAAAATGGTACCCTTATGACCTTTAAAACCCCTCGAATACCCGTTTGATCTGGGTTGCCAATCAAAGCATCATCAAAATTCAGGTTAAGGATATTGGGAAGGGGGTTGTCTCCACATAGCCTTCTTCCTCTTTTTTTCACTCTATACTTTATGACCTCGTCCCATTTCCTTGGAGATCTTGGACATAATGTAATGCGGGAGCCGGGCTGAAGAGGCGCAGCGGAAGCCTCGGAACTAGTAAAACCAAAAATTTCTGCCCGTTTCCCGCTATCCCACGGACCTAGTTACTAGATGCTATTGGTGAGAAATGTAAAATACAGAATTTAACAATACATTACATTGGTTTTGTGATTGCCCAACCGACAATCTCTGCAAGATTCACTTGTCGCTTGGTCGGCTTGTCTTTCTCAAAGGTGTGGACTCCGGAAGTTGAAGTGGCGGCTTCCCGGAATTTGCTCAGATTTGAGGAGGTTGGAAAACACTTCTCCAAGGTTCTGGAATCTAATTCCAAGAAGGACTGGTGCTGAAATTCTCTTTTGTCGTGGAAAGGGAACACTTCCTCAAGGCTTCTTCAATTGCCCAAGTGAGAAATGGAGTGGGGAAAGAGATTTTGCACCAAGAAAGATGGAGAGGCTGAAAGTCTAAAAGGTAAGAGAAAAGTTAGTGTGCTGTCCGTTCAACCCCTCCTCCCTTTTTATATACTTTTGGCTACAAGAATTTTTTCAGGGAGGCAAGCCGATATTGCTTGCTTCCTTAAGCAACGAGTGAAGGTACATGTTTGGTAAGACATGTGCAAGCTTTCATGCTTGCATCTTTTAAAACATGTGGTGGGATTTTATTTCTAAATTAAAACTCTTTCATATAGAAAGCAATTTTTTTGCAAACAAAGACTTTCCATCTACGCTTGTTAATTTCTAAAGATTTTGTAATCCTTTTAAGGAAACATCAAAACAAGCAATCAACCATTACCAAATTAAGAGTTTGCTGGAGTTTTATTTCTAAAATCCGAACTCTTTTATTCTTAGCAAGTCATTGCAAAAGCATGTCAATTCCCAAAAATAAAGCTATTTATTTTCGGCAATTCCTCTTTCCTAGAAAACATTTTTTCAAAAGATAAACTCCCCTTTTTTATTTTAGAAACAAAATCCAATCTTTCACAATATTCCCAGCACATATCTCAGCCAATAAGATTTCTACATTCTCCATATCAATTAATAAATTGCATGCGCACCGTATGATTTGGTGCTCCTCCTCCCTATATCTCATATAGGCGATCATATCCGTCCGTGCAAAGGATAAAATCCAGACCCTGGATCATCCAATGATCCTTATAGGACAAGCAAGTAAGGAGTGGGATCGACGCAGGGATCCGACGGCCTATCCTGCTGAACCCATGATGGGCCCCACTACGACTATGCCCTGTAGTCCAACCACGGTCGCACTTAGGTAAGTGGCCCCCACCAGGACATTACCCTGAAGATGACCGTCAGATCATCTAATACCCCTAATCGTATCATATACGTACGTCCTACCTCCATTCTTCATTTACTGGGTTGGGCCCTACGGGGGGTGGACACTCAGTACCCCCTGAGCCCACCCAATGGTATACCTTCCAGTCTAGTAACTCAGGCCTGCAAATGCATTTTCAAATCCGTTCGAAAGTATATCTTATATAATTTGAAAACATTTTGACAAACTATTTATCAAATCACCTGGCCAGGTATTTTCAGAGGCCAAAGCTAAGACCGAAATTGTAAATGACTTTCCTCTAATCAAAGAGGCGGAGGATTCCTTGTTGGGCATCCCTATTGACCTCGAGGGTCACCCTATGACCTAGAACTATCCGTAAGCAATCCCTAATTAGGAACCACTCTGAGATAGACTAAAGTCATAGAGCGGGCCCACAGATTAATATGACCCCTCAGGTCCAAGGACATATAAGGGTCCTGTTTGAGCAGAATAGCCTTATCCAATTCACATGTCCACAAGCTATTCTTGAAAAGATCCTATTCAGTGCGCAAACCATTCACCGCACCCATTCTGCCTTGCTTAGGGTCCCCTACCCCAGTGACCGAGACAAGTCACCCCAATTCGTGTATGGAGGCAAGATCTGATGCTGGTTGTGTATAGGAGGAGGTGTCCAGCCTCAACCCCAACCAGGAACCTTTTAGGTCTGCAAAAAAACGGAATGTCATATCTCCCTGCCCCTTAGGATCTGTGAATCCATGGGCATGACACTTCCAACGATGCTACCTAAGGACAAACGTGTGTTAATGAGCACGTCACACAGTCCAATATAAGTACCCATGGATGTCATGAAATGATGATATAATTAATAAATATGACTCAATACATCAAACACTGGATTTTAGGGCATACACTCTAACACATAATACCCCTTGCCCTCGTCTCCCACTAAGGCCCAGGAGTATAAATGACACTTGAACATCTCCATGAGTTTTCTAATCAACGAGCATTTATCTTCTAACATCCGATTATTCATTTTAACCAAATGACCCATGCGAATGCAAATGGAGTTACACCCTTTTTCTGCCAGATGGTAGCAGTTCTAGCCCAAGGTTACCAGGAATGCCCTCCCACTCCGACTCGCGATCCGGGGTCGCCGATCCCAAACGTCGGTCATTTTCGACCCGGATTGCCAAAAATGGCGACTCGCAGGAAAGGGAGAAATGCATAGAGAGAGGGAAGAAGGGGGGAAAGTGAACAAAAAGATAACGCTCCTTCCCAGCTTTAATCTTAGCATTCCTCATTGGAGGTTGAAAAAAAAAGAAACTGAGAAGAGGTAAAGAGACTAACCTGAAACAGATGTTGTTCCGACAGAAACTTTCACTGAAGATCGCTAATCGAAAAACAATCGATATGCAGTATTGTAAAACCACCTTCCTTGCTTCCTTACTTTTGCAGGGGGGGGGGGTTTGTAAATGGCAATAAGAGAGGAGGGAAAAGGGAAACCGTGGAAGGCATGCGGCACTTAAAAACCCTAAATAAAAAATTCGACCACAAGCCTACTGATATTGGCATTACAAGTTTTAACCTCTTTTTTAAACAGTTGTCAAATGCTATTGCCTTTCCCAAAAACTGATATTGGCACTACAAGTTTTAATCTCTTTTTTAAATGGTTGCCAAATGTGATTACATTTCCCAAAAACTGTCAACAGTCACCCGTTGATATGCTTGATCGTCATATTTAAGATAAGGCCTAACAATGCTTTAGCATCTCTTGACATAACATTAAACTAGAGAGAGAGAGAGAGAGAGAGAGAGAGAGAGAGAGAGAGAGAGACAGAGAGAGAGCACCAGAGCGACCGGATTAGCGCTCCAAACCGACCTGCGACCCCATATAGCAGACCAACTTAGCCTACCCTCATCGTACCCCGTGCCCATTCCCGTACTGCGTACCGGAACAAACCACATTCCAAGGAACCTTGTTCCAGCCCTCCAAAAGGGCCTAGAAAGTTTGTGGGAAGACCCATGGGACTTCAGACTGATCCAATATTTGGGTCCACGCTTTTCTTACAAAACTGCAGTGAAGGAGGATGTGGTTACACTGTTCTTCTTCCCTCAAACACAACACACATCAGCTCGCTATCAAGGGTGTTAATTTTCTGGTATGCCATTGTCCAGTAGAAACATTCAACTTTTACGGGCAGAACTGCTTTTTTTAAGTTTCCAATGTTTCACGTGGTACTGTTCATGTTCACGCAGTGTTTAATAACTTTTTTTAAGTTTGGAAGAAAAGAAAGAGAAGGTAAGAGAAAAGAATTAAAAAGGATGAGAACATAAGAACCCCAACCATGAAAAAGTGAGAGGGAGAGAACTCACTTAATATATATAAACATGATTAGGGTTACAAACTTACAATATGTAAGGAAAGACTAGACCCTTATGTAACTCAATGGACTACTAACTTCCTCTAACAAGTATCGAGTGGGCCACTAGAGTTATTCAATGCACCTGGAGTGCTCGAATCTCACGACATAATTAACATCAACATCAAGATCCACCACTATCACAAGAGAACGTGGAAGCTGTTGAAGATGAAAAATTGGAAGGAAGATAACATATGAGGAAGATAATACCGCAGATGATAGATACGTTGCAGACGAGGATGCCATTGGGATGATACCAATGTGGTTTTATCTCAACCCAAATATCAACGAGGATTGGACCCAGCTCGCCAATTGTCCCGCGCTTAATTTTGAGAGTAGTGAGGGCTTCTTTCTGCCTCAACTACCAAGGTTCATAAAGCATCTTGAGAGAATATTTTCTAGTCGAATCAGGTTCCACTGCTCGCCCAAAAATGCCTAGATAGTAGACAGATGGAAATACTTGGTTTGGTGGAGAGGGCTTTAGTTTAAGGTAGTCACGAGACGTACTTCAGTTCCCACCATCCTAATTCTTACTCCCCACATTGGCAAACACGCATAGTTGTCAAACTCTTGCGAGTCGTACGAGTTAACTCTCGAGTCGAGTCAAGTCGCTGGGCTTTCGAACCGAGTCGTATGGGTGACTTGCCTCTGTTGAAGACTCTCACGAGTCGTCTGGTGAATCTTACGAGTCGCTGCGAGTCGAGTCGAAAAACTAAGACTCTTATGAGTCAAGTTGAGTCGCTGGGCTTGGGCTCTCTTGTTGGTTGAAAACTTGGAAGTTGGAACTTAGAACTTAATTATTTTTTTTTTAACGGTAGGCAATCGCATTAAATGCGAAGAAATGACCGAGGAGGTCTATATGAATAAAGAGACAGAAAAAGAAAAAGAAAGATAAGAACAAGCCCCACTGCAAGGGTCAAGGAGGAACAAAGTCAAATAGCTCAACCCTCTCCCTAGAGACACCATCTCTAGATAAACTGTCCACTCCATTAGCTGACTGTCTAACATGATGGAAAGAAACCGATGCATCCCCCGCCCTGTCTTGGATTTGATCGAAGAAAGAGACAAATCTCCAAGGGAAGGAATGAGAGCCACTAAGCCACCTTATCACATTGAGCGAGTCTCCTTCTACCACTACCTTATTCAAATCATTGTCAAGATACCTCATTCCTTAGTAGATAGCACGCACTTCAGCTTTATTAGCTTTTGTGCCAATGGGACCCGCAAAAGACCATTTCGTAGCTCCAAACTCATTGCTCAAGACTCCCCCAATTTCAATATGACCGGGGTTCCCCATGCTAGACCCGTCAAAGTTTAGCTTCAAAGAACCATGTGCAAGAGGCTCCCAATCTTGGACAATCTTGGGTTCTTCGCCTGAACCACCACAAATCTCCTTCCAACCAGACCATAAATCATGGGTGGATACAAATCTAAAGCAATGAAGGGTTTTCCACCATGATTAAGTCTCAACCAAAACTTAATTATTTTTGTGCATGCAAGTTACAAGCATATAGTTATTTATATTTTTGATTTAGTGCTTTATCTATGTGCTATTGGGTTATATTTTTTACACGCTTCATCTTTTGATATATAATTATATTTTTTTCAACTAAATTTATGTTCTTGTCAAAAACTCTTGCGTGTCACGAGTTGAGTCACGGGTTGAAACCTTTGCAAACACGCAAAACTGAACTCGTGGGTGAGTTCCTTTCAAGAAGGGGGGTATGATGCAGGTGCATCTCATCAGCCCAATCGGATTGACGGTTGGAAACCTCAGATCCATGATCGGCCGTCTCTAATTTTCGCAGTTTCTAATTTTAAAAATTCCTATTTTTGGTAGTTTTCAAATTTCACAAGTTTTGTATTTAGAACCAACCTTTCTAAATCTAAGTTTTGATTCACATTTGGAAACATGCCTTGGTGATTTTATCAAGTTTCTAATTCGGGAGAATAAGATTGGAGAGTTTCCAATTTTGGCCTCGCATTTTTGGCAACTAGTCTTGACTAGTTTGCAAACTTGTATTTTTAGAAATTCCTTTTAATTTGAGTTTTCCCAACACGTAGTTGTGGATGAGCTTGGAAACAAGACCTCCAAGATTGGAAACCACTTCCATTTTGGTTGGTGAAAGAGGCATACAAGAAGCAACTTGAGGGAAGTGACTACCTTCCCAATGGGATCAAATTCGTTTGAGCGATTTAAAAATTCCTATTTTTGGTAGTTTTCATATTTCACAAGTTTTGTATTCAGAAACAACCTTTCTAAATCTGCATTTTGATTTTCACATTTGGAAACATGCCTTGGCGATTTTATCAAGTTTCTAATTCGAGAGAATAAGATTGGAAAGTTTCCAATTTTGGCCTCGTATTTTTGGCAACTAATCTTGACTAGTTTGCAAACTTGTATTTTTAGAAATTCCTTTTAATTTGAGTTTTCCCAACACTTAGTCGTGGATGAGCTTGGAAACAAGACCTCCAAGATTGGAAACTACTTCCATTTTGGTTGGGAGTCATAGAAGAAGCAACTAGAGGGAAGTGACTACCTTCCCAAGGGGATCAAATTCGTTTGGGCAAGAGAGTGGAGGAGAGGAAACCCTTTTCCCAGCCAACATCCATGTTTTAGAAAGAGTTTCCCACCTTGTCTTGCTTGCCTTGTAAGCTTTGACCATTGTTACTGGAAACGTCATAGGAAGGTGGGGAATGTTTTCTTGAAACAGAAATGAAACACCCTTTAAAAATAGGGGAGACGTTTGTGAAACACACGGGAATCGCGTGGGAAACCTATGGAAAACACGTGGGAAGCGTGTGGGAAACGTTTGGAAAACACACGGGAAACGTTCGGGAAACTTGAGTGCATGTTTTCGTTGCTTTTTTCTGCAATCTACCGTATTTTTCTATAATCTTTTATGTCCAAACATGGGTGCATGCTTTGTTGCATTTTCTGAGTGTAAGTTTCTTAGATTTATTGGCTGGAATCTCTTCCTTTTTCTGAGATTGTACTTTTCTACCGAAGATCCAAGGCATATAGCTACCATTTATTGGCTGCAATCTCTACCATTTTTCTGAGATTTCTTGGCTCAATCTCTACCGGTGCTTGATTTCTAGTCAGATCTTCTAGTGAGTACGACATGAACACTGTAATTTTTTTTAAGCTAGGTCTTGCTATTTTATCGGCTGGTTTGATTTTTTTTTTCACTGGGTTTTTTTTATGTCGTCCCTAATATTTTTCAGTAAAGTAGGATTTGCGGGAGGGATGGAGGAAAGGGTGTTGGCTCAAAAGGCATCAGCTGAGATTCTAAAGGGCAAGTCAGTGGAAAAGATTGCTAGGGATTAGTCGAGTAGATGGTCGGGGAATTGGCCGTGCCTTTACTGCAACTACCATACCTTCAGTTGCCAGAAAAGATGCAGACAATGTAAGCAAGATAAAGCGAAATCGATCTCTCCAACTGATTCGATACTTGAGAAAAGTCACCCGCAACTATATGTTGGGGGGGACGTCAGATGGGGAATTAAGAAAAGATTAGGCAACCGGCTTGGGGAATGGTTCTGCTCCCCCTCTAAGTACTCCTACTTCAATTGGCGGGATAAATGCCGTGGGTGTCAGCAGGTTAGAAACCCTCCAAAGTGGGTGACCCGTCCCACACCCTCTCTGGATGTTGACTGTTGTGAGGACGATAGGTGGCCTGACACTAGTAAAATCTCATCACATGTGGAGGGCATTACTAGTCCCGTATATTGAAGGGAGTATTCGCGATAGTGGATATTGGGGACGGCTTCTGGATGGTGGTCCTTATAAAAAGAGGCAAGGAGAGTTCATTGGAATTCCATTGGAGTATTGGGCGATCCTTTCTCATCCTCAACCAAGCAGGAATGGATAATCAAAGTAATACGCACGAGTCATCTTCCTGCACTGTAGGTCGGAACAGGAGGTTGTTTATGGAGATTTTGGTTTTAGAAAAAATCTTCAACAGGATGAGGACGATGGTCTATGATGAAGAGAGGGCATCAATTAATGACCCAAGTCCCACCCCTTAAAGAGATGTCAGGAGATCTTCTCAAGAAGCAATGGAAAATATTTAAGCTAGAGAGACCCAAGATTGTCCTTGGACATTCCTTAGCCTCTGCGGGACAGATACGGTCAAAGATACCCACTCGCCGCTGCATAAACATCATTTCTTCAAATTAATTCTGAACGAAGAAAGGGTTGCGAGGAAGCAGCAGTGGGAAGCTAACAAGGCGGTGGGTATCCGGCTGGTGGAAGAAAGGATTGCTAGTAGAAAGATTCCTGGCTTTTTGGAAATGGTTTGAAAGGACCTTTTCACAGACATGCCAGATTTCCAAATCCAGCACATTCTGGAGGAGTTGGAGAAGTGTTCTTTCTAGGTCAGCCTTTTAACGCTGAGATGCTGCTGAAATTTTGTGGAAGAAGGGTGGTTTCCATAGCGTGCGGGATATCGCTAGAGTTTTAGGTTTTCTTGGGGATCTCTATACAAATGGTGTAGTTGCAATCTGGTCGGTATGGAATTGGGTTTGGAATAAAGGGATCTTTTGGGTTTGAGAGGTCATATCATAGGGTATCTTTTGTTTTTTTTGTTTTTTTGGGACTTCTGGTCCTAGCCCTTGTACACTTGCTTGAAAGATTGGAATATAAACTATCATTTTTCAAAAAAAAAAAATACTTTTTCAGTATATGGTAGGATTTCCTCCTCATTTTATTTTCTAATGATTGAAGCCCTGAAGTGTTAAGAATGTTCATTTTGTTTAATTGGTTCTAGTTATTATTATCTTAGGATGTTCGATTTGATACGGGTTTTTAGGTTCTTGTTTGATATTGATGATTTTTCATTCTTATGTTCAAATGCACAAACCTTTCACTCACGTTTTTCAAACGTTTCCCAAGATGTTTATCTATGCGTTTCACTTGCGCTTTTCTATCATTTCCTATTTGTTGTTTCCTCTTTAATTTTGTATGCATGTCACATTTATGTTTCACATTTAGCTTCCCGAATTCGTTTTCCGACCTGGCAACTATGGCTTGAACAACCGAAGGAAAGCCCAGCTGAGTTTCTTTCTTGCATGAAATTTTGAATAGAAGTTAAGGGGTGGGTTTCCACCCTTGGATGGCCTTGGATTGGAAGCTTCAAACCTTATTAGCTTGGGATTTCATCTTTCCTCCGCCACTACTCTTGTTGCATGCAAGAGGTATATGCCAGAGGAACTCATCGTCCCCACGACCAGTTCACTTTATCGTTCAACTTCTGCAATTCCATTGCTATCCATCACATCAAGCACATGTCCTGCCACCCTCTCGATTCAGTAACAGGACACCACCCCTCTCTGCTTCAGCCGAGAGTTAACCCAAAAAACCTTTGGAAACAAACCTAAATCCCCACTTGTAGCTCCAACTCAAACCAGCACATAACCTTCTTCCTTAACCAATCCAAAATGCCTCTATTAGTTGCTTTTTATCTCGTAACCTATAACTGTTTTCTTTAGTCCTGAACCACCTCCTTGGTGCTATTAACCCAGCCATATTCCTTTGTTCTCGGGCACAACCCAACTTGCGTATCTCGCTACGTAACTTCCTATGTTTTGTAACCACACGAATTTTTGGGGGCAATTTTTTTTTATATTTTCAATCCCAAAATCCGAATCGCTACCATAAAAGGTAACAAGCTAACTCATAATAAATAAATACTAAATATATTTTGTGAAAATTAGATATTACCAAAGATTAAAAAATTATTTTTTTCTTAAAATTCAATCTCCAACATCAACCTCTTGATTCAAAGACATCATCATAATGAAATAATCTAGAAGAATGTCCTGGTCCGTCATTCCACTCATAACACTTTTCCTTATCCTTGCGCGCACTCCATTTAGGTCTCCCCATCTACATTAATTTCGTCATCCACTATCGCGAAACTTGAGATATATAGCAACATTAGATACAATGATCTAGTAGAGTCACCCAGCTACCAAAACAAGTATAGAGATTAATAAAAGAGTGAAATAGTAATGTAGTCTACTGAATAGAAGGACAATCTAGTAGTAACAGGAATAACACCCAAGAGGATGAATAAGATAATAGGAATAAGAGTGACAAGAAAAGTAAATAAACTGTGTGAAATACGCATGAAATATGGGACGGCTACCCAAGGTACTCTAGCTCCCATAGCCTGTTACCTTTGCCTGCACGGAATGCCCACTTCCCCGTCCAAAGATAGTGGCCGTGAGGACTTGTTACGGCAAAACCTACCGCCTCATGGACTCTTGGTCTTAGAGGATTTCACATCGACAAGGGGTTGTGCTCACCACCCTTGTCGTCGAAATATCCGGGGATTAGCTCAATGGCCTCCCATCACCCATCCCATTTACCTTGCTCATGCAATATTTCTTACCTTTCCGAGGATTAATGGCATAGCAATAATTTCCTTTTTTTAAGCAATAGAATCCGCTATCGTACAACATGTATAGCATTACATTTCTATAAGAGAACTAATAGGTTTCCAATTATCATATGCTACAAGAGTAATAAGTGAATGTGGTGTAACATTTTATCAGGTCTAGGCATGTGACATGTTACCATTCAAAGAAACTACATTATTGCATCTACTTCCCTTATTGAAAACTACACAAAGTTTAGGTTTAGATGTCACCTACCTCTAATCTTATGAATTGGGTAGAAAGAACTGGCTTCTGTTAGAAGGTGGAGTGTAATAGTTCCGAAGCCGAGCAATAGAGCATAACAATATCAATTTATTTAGGTTTAAGTTCTTTAAACATTCACACTATCTTACATAGAGCAACCCCGTTTTGGGGGCACAAAATAACACGCACAGAGACACTAGGTGCTGCCCTGTTTTGAGGCACTAAACACACACACAAAGTCACTATTGCTGCTTTGTTCTGGGGCCTAAAACTCATGCACAGAAAAGCCTACTCCTGCCCTGTTTGAGGGCACGAAACTCACACACAAAAACACATGATTGCTGGCCTACTTGAGGGCATAAAACTCACACAGAAAAACACATGATTGCTGCCTTGTGTGAGGGCATAAAACTCACACACAAAAAAACATCATTGCTGCCCTGTTTGAGGGCATAAAACACGCACACGTTTTAGAACACTGTTGTCCCATTTTGGGAACGCAATCACATACAAACATAGGACACTACTGTCCTATTTTTGGTATATAAAATATGCATATGAATGACGTAGAACCTGTCCATTTTTAACACACGAAAACATGCATATATCTGACTCTAAATCTTTCGATAGAAACACGCATATAATGATCTTTAAGTCTGTCCAGTTTTAATACATAAAAATATGCATATAACTGATCTTAAATCTATGTAGTTTTGATACGTAAAAACACGTACCAACCGTATACAAATCTGGTCCGTTTTGGGACCATGAAAACACATATCAACATGGTACAAATCTGATCCGTTTTGGGACTTACAAAGCATACATTAACAGGGTATAAATCTGGTCCATTTTGAGACCTATAAAACATACATTATGAAGTTGTAAATCTAGTCCCTTTTTGGACCTATAAAACATCTATTAACAGGGTATAAATCTGGTCCGTTTTGGGACCTAAAAAACATACATTACGAGGGTGTAAATGTGGTCCGTTTTTGGACCTATAAAATATACATTACGAGGGTGTAAATCTCGTCCGTTTTTTACCTATAAAAAATACATTAACGATGCATAAATTTGGTCCGTTTCGGGACCTAGAAAGCAAAACAAAACAGCGTTAAACCTGGTCCGTTTTGGGACCGAGAACAACACACAAAAACAATGCTAAATTTGGTCCATTTTGGGATCAAGAAGAACACACAAAAGCAGTGTTAAATCTGGTCCGTTTTGGGACCAATAAAATAACACATTAAAACAGTGCTAAATTTGGTCAGTTTTGGGACCAAGGAAACACTCATTGCAGCGTTAAATCTGGTCCGTTTTGGACCAAGAAAAACATATAAAAACAGTGCTAAATTTTGGTCCATTTTGGGTACCAAGAAAACACTAAGACAAGGAAGGTAATAGGGGTCCTTGTTTGATGATGACAAAAACTAGAGAAAGTCAAGCCTCCCTTTAGCCTTCTACTCCTTTCCTTCTCTCTTTCTTTTCTCTTCCATCACTCAATCTCTCTCTCTCCCACATTTTGCAATGAGGGAAAGGGAGACGTTTCTCTTTAGTCACCACCCCACCCCCCTCCTTTTTTTGTGTGTGAATGATTTCCTAAAGGGAAAGGCCAAGCATATATAATATTCTTAGGATTTTCATGTTTGACTTTCTTTAATTAAGAGATCTTAATGGCTAAGGAATAAACACTTTATGGAGGGTTGCCTTTTAGGTTTTGTTCCAAGAATTTGGTTGTTCAAAAATTAAATATTCTTTCCTAAATTAAAACTTGATTTATGTGCTTGCTATTTACTAACCAAACTTTCTATGAGGTTTTTCCTTCTTCTAATTCAAATTTTGGAAATCAAATCTCTTGCCTAGTTAAAAGATATGCAAGTTAATTTCTCTTAAAGAAAAAGTCAACCATTCTAAGAAATTTGCAAAATCAAATTCAAATCTCATGAGTTGGCAAATTCTCCAACATGGGGAAAATTTGTCCCTCACATGGGGAAGTGAATATTTTTCATGGAAAAAGGGTTTCATGGAAAATCTCTTGGTACATGTATTACTTTTAAATTTTAAGGGATTGAATGAAAGTCTAAAAAGAGTTTCCCGTATTTGACCCATACCTTAATGGTAAATGGGCCATAACTTCATCAAATTTTGTCCAAATCGCGTGATCTTGGGCCCGTTGGATGAGACATCGAAAAACCCATCTAACGGGACCAAAATCAGGTCAAACAGGCAAGATTTGATGTCCCAAATTTAAGCTACAAGAAAAATGACGAAAATAAATTAAAAAGAATAATCTCCCTCCTTTAATTTAGATTTTGAAAGTTGCATATCTTTTCTAATGTTTTATGCGCCATCTATGATTACCAAAAAAGGAGGAAAGAAAGTCAACCATGGGGTTGGGCACACTTTCTCCTTATGGAAAATTTGACCAACCTATGTGGATTTGGGAAGATATTTTTCATGGAAAATCAATTCCATAGAAAATCTCAAGATTAAATTAAGTGATGGTTTTTAAGATAATTTGATATGGTCCATAGATTTATTAACTCTTCTGATCTTGCAAAATCAGAGGAGATCGATGCTCAAGTGACATGATATGATGTCTACTCGAGTTCGATCAACGATCCTAGGGATCCAATTGTGGATCCAACGGATCGAAAGACTCAAATTGAAGATCTAAACCGTTGATCTTCAATCGAGGAATCTAAAGCCGAGATTAAGTTATATTTTTACTAATTTAACCGACCTTTGGTGGGGTCGGGCATTACATGTTTCAACCCCAACCAACAGCCACACTTTCATCAACTGCCAACCCTTCAACAGTTGGCCCATACATCCTTCATCCTTGCCCTCCTCTTTCCAACTCACCTCATTCATTCCCTTTATTTTTTTTGAAGAATTAGCCATAAAACATACATCGACCTTGGACAAGATGTCCCCAATGAGCGATATAGTTAAGGACTTAAACGTCGAGTTGTGACACCGCCATGAAGGCATGTACATCATAACGAATTTATAAATCCGTCTACGATGGTCACTGTTGTGCCCTCGTGATGCCCCACTTCGTGCCAACTCGTTCGCCACCGTGTTTGCCGATCGCCATTTGTGTTGTTGTGTCGGCCGAATGGATCGAATTAGATCATGGATTTCGCCTAGTGCAAATGAAAGTCTCCAGGGACCCGTGCATTTTCCTGATGCCCGCATGATCGTGTTTGAGGAGTCCCTTTCCACAATCATTGGGCCCAAATTGTTTGCCGCTATCCATTTCAATCCAAATAACATTGCCTTTGCCTCGGCTTCTTTGGCATTCGCAAATCTTGTGGAGCCCGAGTAAGTCATCAATGTATTGCCTCTGTCATCTCTGATTACTCCACCAATTCCAGCCGGCCCTGGATTGCCGAGAGAACTGCTGTCGATTTTTTTTTTTAAAATGACATTTCATTGATATTCATATGGCATTCGGGACCGGGAGTCCCAACCTGCATTACAAAATATTAAGATGGATTGGCCCGGGCATACCCGAGACCAATTCAAAAGTAACCAAAATAAGTTGCAAACGAACACAACCTTTCCTTTCCTCTGTTCTATAGTATCTCTTTTTACATCTTTCATAGTATTCTTTCAAACCTTTTATCTTTACCTTTTTGAACTGCACATGATTCTGGGTCCTCTAGACAAGTACCTCTTGAAACTACAGGTAAACTGAAGTTCCTGAAAACTACCAAAACTTCAAGATTCTAAACCGAGCAGAATTGCAAACTTAAACTCTAAAACTCCATGTCTGATGTAGACCTCCAATAAAATATAGCAAAGCTATAATATCCAGACGAGGGAACTTAAGTGAAAGAACGAGTCTCTCAAGCTATGGCTATTGAAGATCGAAAACTTCTGGATAACGACTGCCAAATCACAAAGCTATTAAACAGTAGGTGGCTTGAATGATTATGGAGGGACCTTATCTCTACGGCTCTGCGACCCAAATTCTGAAACTTAAACAAAAGCCATCAGATTAAATCAAAAACTTCATTACCTCCATCAGGCACTATACTGAGGGAGAAGTTAGTACCCATCTTCTAACCTAGTTGCTTAAACACCTTCTCCAATCTTCTTTTCAATTTTTTTTCTCTTATCTTCTTCTCTTCCTTATCTCTTACCTCCATTGCAAGAAACATGTCTTTGGTTGCCCCCAAGTCTTCATCATATTCAATCCCAAATACATCCCCTGTCGATAACAAATCTTTGAATTCTTTCGAGAATGATCCCCGACTCCTTGAACCGTCTGAGCTATCATCAACCTGTTTTGCCTTACCTTTAGCATCCCCACTAGTCCTCTTGGCCCCTCCCAGCATGCAGATTTTCAATCCGTCCTGAAACGACCGAGGTAACAGCTGCCTCAGGATTCAGGTTAGATCGATTATCCTCCAGGTCTTTTATAATAGACTTTCTTTCCTCCTCCCAGAGGCGCCGCCGGGTGCGTCTTTCCCTTTCTACCACTTTGCTGATCATGGGGGGAGGTCTAGGAGAGGTAAGTGCAATTCCTTTTCACTTGTCGATTCAGAGTTAAGGTCGAGACTAGTGTTGCTGGTAGAGATTTTCTTTAGCTGGGCCCAACGCTTTTTTAACTGGCTATGAGAAGTCTCACAAGGGGTAGGCGACTCCTTTCTAGCAAGCTTTTCGTTATAGCAAAGATCTATCAGGAGCTCAATATCTTCAGCTTCATATGCAAAATCTTGGGCGGTCAGAGAATTTCCACCTTGAGCCGATCCTTTTCCTGACATAGCTGGCGAACTGGAGGTGTCAAACTTTTGAAGGAGCTTCTGAGTGCCAGCAACCAGTCTCCTCCTCCTATGATCTTCTTTCCTAAAGATACCTTTAAGTTTTCTTGTAAACACTGAAAGAGCATCTTGAGTAGCTAGTACCTGGATTTTCGGGTTAGTACTTCTACGGAGTACGATGCCTTTTCCTGTACGTGAGCGCTTTTCCTTAAGTTTTTTATTTTCACTATTAAATCTAGTTTTTATCTTTAGCTCCTTTTTCTCTTTAGCTGAAGTCAGAGTACAACTATCGTCAACATCTTTTAGGAAAGCCTTTCTCGCCACGAGTTGTTGCATTTAATGTTTTCCGTGTCGATCCATTTCCATTCTGACCCCACTTTCCAAGCACTACACTATCCTACTCTCTGACATTCTGGGCGAGTTGGTGGCTGAAGGCTTGGGTGATTCAAAATTCAAATCGGGGCCCACCAACGGCTCCCTGGATGGGTCGCAGGTATCGGGATTAGCGTTGTTGCCTTTTCCTGTGAGACAACCATCGCCGGCAGGCGGACGCCGGAGATCTGTTCGATGCCCTCACAAACATCCAAATTATCCTTAGTGCTTGATTCCCCAATAACTGACAACGCCAAACTATTAATGCTATACTCAGAAATCATCTTAACTCCAACAGAATAAATGCTGGAATCCAGATGAGGGGATAGATTTTCGAACGGGAGTTATGACCAAGGCTGAGGCGAAAGACATGCAGTGGTCATAATTACCAAAAAGCTGGGTCTGGATAACCTCGCCCAGATGCTGCCCAAGAGAAGTTGACGTTGACTAGGCATGAAGAGGAATATCATAAAATCTAATTCTGATGGTTCTAGCACCCGAATTATAAGCCAGAAACCACGGCTGAAGGGAAGAGAAGCCCTCCAGAGCAACACCTCCACGCCTGAGGATGGCAATCACTTGTGATTCTGACTCAAAACAAAAAAGGATATCCACTGAGTTAATAGAGAAAGGCTTTTGCAATTCTAGCAGGCCCCAACATCTTTTAGCCCACTCCCATACATCTTCCAGCAGCCAAGCTCCAGCTTTCTAGCTTCCAATGAGGCAGCTCTTTAGGTATTTCTTTCTTTCCTCTACCAAAGTAACCAGGATCGCAAGGGCCAAGGGGTCAGCATGTATATCAGCCTGAGAGGGTACGACTTTATGCCTCCAAACCATGGTTGGGGCCAAGTTGGTTTTGAGGTCTAAACATTTTCTGCAGGCGTTTTGCGATCCAAAGTTTATGTATTGACATTTAGGCCACATCTAGTCACTGCCATTAGAGGGCAAATGACGGTTAAATTCAGAGGCTCTACGACCAGGGATTCTTCTGGCCCCGAATTCCAATCGTCTCGCTTTGGTATCCCTGTCCTCAATGCTACCCAAGGACCCCGAGTGGGATCTAGGAGGAGCCCATTGAGACCTATTCAAGTTATCACCTTGCCCGACTAAACTGAGAGTCTTCCGACAGCAAATATTGAGGATCCCCAAGGACTCAAATACTTCCGGAGCATGGTACCCTGCTTCAAGGCAATTCTGGAAATGATCCACCGTGTGGTCAAGGTTAAAGCCACACGAGCAAATAAGGGAGTCCACTGGGAATCCAGAAACAACGGCCGCCGTAGGAAGAGGCTGACGGCTTCTGAAGACGTCCCTGATAGTCATCTTCTTACTGCCGTCGAAATTTAGTTTAAACCATTCGTCCGACGGCGGTTCCCATTTGGGAGATGGTTTGTCCCGATGTTAAACTACCGTCTCCATCAACCATCTTGAGCCCTAAGCTAAACTACCAATTTCCATATCATTCGACCAACCTCCACTTTTCTTCCCATCGATCATCTTCATCTAACCCATCATCCCATTATGATATTAACCTCCACCTTCAAAATCTAGGCTTCCCTTACATCATTTTTTATCAAAGCTTTCACATGCGACTGCATTGTTTGGTATCAGAGCATCCGCGTTCACCTGGCATTATGTGGTATCAGAGCTTTTGCATGCGCCCCCTGCATTACTCTTTACTAGATAAAAGAATGATTTCTACTTTTCCCATCCTTAAGATGTATATATTTTTACGGCCATCAAGAGTGACATGCCTGTCATATTGCCATGGTCTTCCTAGGAGTATGTGACAAACATCCATAGGAACTATATATCACCAAACTTAGTCATTGTAATTTTTACCCATTGAAAATGAAACTAGACATTACTTAGTAACTTTTACCTCATTATCCTTCTTGAACCATGCAATGCGATATGGCTTTGGATGATGCTCGGTTTTGAGCTTGAACTTGTTCACCATTTCTAGGGGTGGCCAGAACCGAACCAGAACCGAACCGGAACCGAACTGTAAAAAAATATTTTTGGTCCGGTTCGGTTCCACTGATGAAGAACCGAACTTATTCGGTTCGGTTCCGGGTCTAATGTTTTCGGTTCGGTTCCGGAACCGAAGAACCGAACTTTGAATATATATATATATATATATATATATATATATATATATATATAATATTTTTATATTTCTATTATACATATACTTAATAATATAAATTACTTATAATATTAATAAGTAATAGTTAATACTATTCTTATAATAAGAAAGTAACTTATATTATAACTTTAATTAAAAGTTTTAATAAATTATAATTAATAATTAATAATTAGCCATTAGAACCGAAGAACCGGACCGGACCGAACCGATTATGTTCGGTCCGGTTCGGTTCGGTCCTACTGTGTACTACGGTTCGGTTCGGTTCTTACGGTTCATGGAACCGAGAACCGAGAACCGAAAAAAAAGGAACCGAGAACCGAAAAAAAAGGAACCGAGAACCGAGAACCGAACCGGTTGGCCACCCCTAACCATTTCATTAGATACAATGCTTTCACAACTCCGACCATCAATCATAACGATGCATACCTTTTGTGAGCTTTGCATTGAGTCTTGAAAATGTTAGAACGAAGCCAATCATCATCAGAATCAACCTTTGGTTGGATCACCAAGCTTTCATCTTCCTCAAGTTCAATCTCATGTTTTATGTCACATTCCTCATATATCGTCCGATTTGAATCATCAACAAGATCTTCCTCATTTTCCATTCAAAAAAAAAAAAAAAATCATCCTCATTTTCTTCATCACCGAAGGCCACCACTTACCTTTTTGGACAATATTTTTAATGATGGCCCACTTGACCACACTTGAAACAAGAGTTTGGATTGTTAGTGCGATTGAGCTAAGTTCCAACATGATGTGTAGGGGGGATGATTTTGTAGATTTTTTGTTGAAATGTCCGGGTTTTGAATTTGCACCCATGAAGATTCACCTTTGGGAGAAGGATAGAGACCACAAACTTCTTGGTGCCATTACGAGCAAGCTCCTAGAGCTGTTGAAGAAACCAACTGCTTTCTCAGTTACAAATAGAAATGTGGAGAGAAGCTACACCTTATACTCCTCCATCTTTTCAAACGATCACCAAAATACATTCTCTTCCATTAGACAGTCAACAAAGTCTCATTCCACCATATATAGGCTCACCATGTCCACCTTGCAAATAATTCCCAACCTCGCCTCTCTTTTTCTGGAGTCAGACATCCGTTTGCAATAAGCAACCATCAAATATTTGTTGGCCTTCCACCAAAGCCCCTTGGTTTGATGATACCTCCTACCCAATAAGTCCCTCAATCTCCTTGCGAGAAGCTCCTCAGTAACATTATACGCATTTCTCCATCCTTTGGAATGAGGGTAATGAAAGTGGCACTACAATCTGTGTTAATGCAGCCACTTTTGGATAACACTGCAAGGATCTTACATTTCTAATCCTTTAGAAGATCCTAACATGTGAAGAATGACATATGTAATATGCTTGTAGAGTTTTACCGAAAAAAATAAACTTGAAACCATTTGTGCCTGGGGCCGTATTTCTATCCACTTGAAGATCACCTCTCACACCTCTTCGAATGATTTTTCAATCGACAAGGCACTTTCCTCGGCAATCGAGGCAAACTCAACCCCCTCAATGGTGGATGGGCAAGCAGGTTCCTCTAAGCATGTAGATGGGAGCATACAACATAGAACATACGTACTCGAGATCTCCCTTGTGCAGTAGACTACAATGCTTGTGGAACCTAAGGATGGTTGTGGGAGAGAGGAAGAAGTCTGTGACAAGTAGTTTTCTTTCCAGTTTTGTATCATGATGTTTTGCCCCAGGGCCAGACCTTTTGCACCATGGGGTAATCTGTTGACTTGCTGTGTTACAAAGTTGTTGGTTAAGTATCAACTTGTTTGGTCTGAGTTGGTCAGAGTATAATGAGTGAAAATACCTGTATAATGTCCTAGGTTAATGTTTGGGTTACTTGTTTAGAGCTTAGAAAATTTGTGTGTTCAGATTATTATTTTTTTTGCCGACCCCTACTAGTTTGGGACAAAGGCTTAGTTGAGTTGACTTGAGTTGAGATTTTATTTTTTTCTTTTTGCCTCTCAGTCTTATATAGAGGTTAAGAGATTTCGGCACACTGACAAAAATTCCTCTGTATATGTTAGTCCTGTTTATAACATTGGTAGATCAAACATACTTCATGGCTTTGAGATTTCAAGAGGCTCTTTTACCCATTTAATCTTGTACAATTTCATACCGACTAAGGTCAAGAAAGATAGTGGTTTCTGTTGAATTTTGTGGTAAGGTTTTTCCTCATGAAACATCTGGATTTGTTCAGGTATCTCGATCAAGTTCTGTGCCTCCAAGTACAAGGGACACATTGTACCAAGGCCTTCCACCTAATGTAAAGTCAGCTTTACGTTCCAAGTTACAATCATTTCAGATCAAGGAAGAGGTAGTTGTCTTCATAGTATCAAAACTTCCATCTTCACTTCCTTCAAGAAAACTAAATACATCTATTTTTTTACTTTTCTTGAGTTGTGTCTGAGCAATACTTTCAAGCATGGATTTAAATTTTGGTTTCGGTACCAATTTCGGCCAAGGCCGAAATTTAAATCCGGTAAAAATAATTAATTAAATAATCATTTCGGAAATTTCGGCCGAAATTCCGTAATAATATTAAAAAAAAAATTGGATTTCTTGAAATTTTGGTTTAGGTCCGAACCGAATCCGAAATTTCGGGTTTCGGACGAAATTTAAAACTATGCTTTCAAGAACCCTTCATTTCTCATATGAGACTACTCATTTTGTTTATTCTTCTCTTTCGGCTGCGTGGTTGCAGATGACCGTTCCCCAAATCAAAGCCGAGATGGAGAGAACTTTGCAGTGGCTTGTCCCAATTGCCACTAACACAACCAAGTAAAACAGCTCGTCATCTTTTCTTTGTTTCCTTTCTTCATGCTTTCATCTCTCTTATTAGTTGAAAACTATTTGCTTAATCAAAATATGTTTCGCTGTTGTTAATGGTTACAATGTTGATCCAAACCAGAGCACATCACGGTTTTGGTTGGGTTGGAGAGTGGGCAAATACTGGGTAAGAAAGGAAGCCCATCACTTGTTTATTTTAAATTTCCTTTCCAAAGACTACAAAATCAATCATACACAAGAATGCAAGTAGATATGGTTGAATGTTTTCAGGTCCGAGGTGAATCGAAAGCCAGCTGGACAGAACGACTTAATCCGGATAGAGACACTCCATCACGCAGAGAAGGAGAAGACCGAAGCATACATACTTGAATTGGTGGTGTGGCTTCACCATCTTGTATGCCAATCGAGATCTGGCCCCAATGGTGTCAAATCCCCTATCAAATCTCCAATTCGCTCCCCCACTCAGAAGAATTTGACAGATTCATTAACCGTGCACAAGCCCAATTCCCCATATTCCAAGCTAACCCTAGAAGACCAGGAGATGCTTCGGGACATGAATTTCAGAAAATTAACCCCTGGAATAAGCAAAAGTCAGGAATTTGACACTGCAAAGACCAGATTGAGCAAGCACCATAGACTTAGTAAGAGTAGCAGCCATTCTCCGAGTAGTATTAGTAAGAAAGAGTTGCCTACTACGAGAAGGCCATCATCCACTATTCCTGCTATTGATTTTGACATTGATAGGATCAAAGCCTTGGATGTGATTGATAGAGTGGACACTCTTAGAAACTTGTGAAATATCGTGTGAAGATAGACAGACTGTGTTGTAGACTGTTTTGAAGTATTTGGATTCCATTAGTGGGGTGAAAATCCAGAGGGGATCGATCCGACGTTCCTGTGGTTGGGGAGACGAGACTGTGTAAAAGATAAATAGAAATGATGGGTGAGAAACGGATATGTAAGTAAAGGATAGAGATGGGAAGTGGGTGATTTGTATTATAAAAGGGGTTGATTGACTGTTCATGCTGCCGAAAAATGGAAAGGGATTGGGTTCCGAAAGGCGCATTGCTTTTGCTTCTACCACTTGTAATGTATGTACAAGGTATGTGGAGATTTTCTTAATAATTCAAAGTCCACGTTTTTTGTATTTCCGATTACGTTCTTTATAATTTTTGGGTATGAGGGCGCTCACCGAAACCTACTGTTCTGCGCTGTTGTGCGAGTGGGAGTGGGAGTCACCGCCAAGATTTTCCTTCTTCGCGACAACACTGTTTCCACTTTGATCAATCAATGTTGTTCTTGATAGTCTGTAATTCTATTTTGTTATAAGATAGTATTATTTGTGAACTTGTGCGTCTGCTTCTCTGTGTTCTTCCTTTGGAAGCATATATGTTATTGGACAAGGTTCAGAAGACTGAGAGGGACTTTAGTCTGTGTGCACCCTTTGGTTGGAGGAAATCATATGGGTACATGTTGGAAGAGTTTCAATTGCAGAATTGCATGTAAAGAGTTCTGAGGTCTCCTAATGGACGCCAAAAGGCCTTCTCTAACACTACTGATTGCCAGCATAGGAGGTTCTGTAAAGCTTCTTGATAGCTCAAGTTATCAGCAAGTTTTCAAGAAATCTCTTTATTTTTCTCAGGATTTTCTTATCTTTTTTTAAACTTAATTATTATACAATTGGTTACAGGGACAACTGGAATCCTTAAAGTGTATAAGAATATGAGCAAAGCAAGACAAAGACATTCATGAGAAATGAAATAATAAAGGCATGTCACAAAATTTAGAAAACTGCTAATGAATGAGTTTGCTTCCTAAGTGCAATTCCACTGAATGAATGTTAGGTACTTAACCAATACGCGGATGGAACACCTTAGGCCCTTTAAACCTGTCCCATACTTCAGCTGGTACCATCTAGTCTCATATCTAGGGGGGTACCATTTAAGATTGTAACATTCTGCCACTACGCTGGGTCCCACCGGTGGCTCATTCTATGGCCACTTTCACTCTGGCCTTTTTCCTAGGTAGTCTTTCCCATTATCATCCCTTCTGTAATATCCCACTCAGTGATCCGATCAAGGTGGGGTCATTAATCTATTGGACTTGTGGTCACCCATTGGACGCAATCACGTCTTGCTACCGTTTTTTGTTTCTCAAATGTAGAACAGCTCATAAAGATCCAGTGTCAAATATGTATAACTTTGTAGTGTGTTTTTAATGAGCCAAAAAGATTAGGTGGGTTAGTATTGTATAAATAATGTGGAAGTGGATCTAAAAAGGAAAAAGAAACTGATATTCACACCCCTCTTTTATATGTATATGGTTCGGTTCATGATTTCTCCTGTATACAGTTCACATTATTAATTAACTTCTCTTTTTGTAGATGTATGTAGAGCAACCGGAATTTCGGTGAGGAATGAAACTGAAACGTTACGAAACCGAAATTACTGAAATTTACAAAAATTTCGGTTGAAATTTCATAAATTTCGGTCAAAATGTCAGAATTTTCAGATGATAAAATTATTATTATTTTATTTCTTTACAGAATTTCAGCCGAAATTTAGATAATTTCGGCCGAACCGACATTTGGAAAGCTTTTAGGGCCCGTTTGGATGCTGAGAAGATTTTGATTTGGAATTCTAACATTTGCAACCCTTTTTGCGTTGACATTTGGATCCCCGATCAAATCCTTGAATTTCGAATTCAGCAATTGACAGTGAAAAAAATCAGATTTCTAAATAAGCTGTGGAAATAAGATATTGAAAATCCACAGATCTGGCAGCTTCTTTCACCCTCTTGGTTCCTCAACCTCTCCCCTACAGTAGGAATTACCCCCTTACCTCTCTGTCTCCCTCAACATGAGCTGGCAAATCTATTCATTTTGTATTGAAAACTCAATTCCAAATCCAAATACAAAATCTGAAGTATCCAAATGGGCCCTTAGAGAATTTCGGCCGAAATTTCGGGATTTCAGCTAAAATTTTGATTTCGATGAGGACCGAAATTACCCCCAAAACCGAAATTTAAAACCTTAATGTAGAGACCTTTAACTTTCCTAAGTCTCCCTCGGAAAATAACACTTTCTTTTTCCTTTTTGGGCGTGTTCGGCAGGGCCTCTAATTCTAGCTGACATGATCGGGTAGAAACGTTCACTGAATCTCATCATTTAGTCGCCTAAAAATGAGAATATGCAGCAACAGGCTCTGCAAGTCATGTTTTTCGAAGAGAATTTCTTGGATTCTTTTGCTTTGTTCATTCTCCGGACGCGCTATTTGAAAAGTCCAACAGGCCCATAAGACGCGCTATGCCGAGTCAAGTAATCTCAAGGGAAATGATATATGTGCCCCCATTTCTTCCTTGGGCCACCTCTTGTAGTGTAAAAGGGTAGTTGTAAACACACAAGCGGGGGTGAATGTGTCACTTCCCAATCTTAACTATGAAATTATGGAAGTCATTGAAGAATTTCTTCAAACCCCGTAGAACGATTTTCGAGAGTAATACATACGTCATCTTTCTCCATTCCTCCACCTTTCCACCTACACCAGTTTTTGGGTCATAATAGGCAGCGGGAAGAAAAATTATTGTTCATTAATTTGATTAGTCAGACATTAATTTGAAAAGATCATTATTGTACATTAATTTGAAAAGTTATCATAAAAGGGCAGCGACAAATGCAACTTTGGATTGGTTTGATGGTCAAGGTAGAGGATCTATATAGAGCATACACGATGAAAATATTAAACAGAGCACAAGCAAAAAGAGGGCATGAATGTTTACTTGGTTCGATGGCATTGTACATTCATGGAAGAGGAGTCGGTTTCTACCATAAGCAACACACATACTAGATTATAGAGAGATAATTAATAGCTAGAGAGATAATTAATAGCTAATCCCTTCACGCAATTCTTACATGCTCAAGCAAAAATAATCACAATTATTAGCATTCTTAAAATAGTTGGCATTCACCAAATCCGAGTAAGGTTGACTGAAAGGACACACCAATGTCTAACACTAGCAAGTTATTAGATGGTTTGTTTTCAATATCAATTACCCTACTTCTAGATACTAAAAGATGGAAGATGGTGTTCACTGTAAATGTAGAAGTATGAGTTTTAAACTCTTAATTAGTTCATAACCTGAAATGAGTAATACGTTACTTGCAGTGAATACTTGATGACTAACCTAAGTGAATGTGGAGATGAGGCCGCTTCCTATGGGAATTTACGAGTAATTCTCTATAACATTCATGAAACCAAGATGGGGACAAGGCCAAAATGTTCCAAAAAATAAGAAAGAATTACTATGAATTCGAAGGTAGAGTGTGGGTGATAGGTTAGTCGGTAACACCTATGAGGAAAAGTTGAAGGAGTTTGACTCTACCCATATTCAGTAACGTAATATCGGTTGAAGGCCAAAAGACACCGGTATAAATTCATTCTACTATTCTAATGTGCTCAGATTCTTCCATTTTCAAGTGTGACTGCATTTTGAATCTTGTGGGAGATTGTTAGAATTTTTTAGCCAAAAAGTTTTGAGGGAAGATTCAAAATAAAGAAACTTCTTCTTGTTTTTCAAACCTATTGTCTTTTAGTGGTGCTTTGAGACGTGAACCCAAAACCTAGTGTGGTTTGTGATTAGGTTTCAAATCCAATGTATGTATTTTGTTCTACATTGGAAAGTTGAAGAAACTTTCACCTACATATAAGTAGTGTTGAGACAAAGGCTTGGGCCATTTAGGGGGCATTGGAATTTGTTGGGTGACCCAATTTTATAAATAACAAATAACACACGCACGCGCTGGGTTTTGTGAACTTTAAGTTTTGCTGTCGTTTTGTGATAGTTTTTTGTGCAATTCGTCTTCTCCAAATAGTCACAAGAAATGATTGTTGGAGAGAGGCATTTTCTCTTCCAAGGGCATGTCTTGCTCTATAAAGAGAGTTCCACCGGACAAAGAAAAATATATAAGCATGCACAAAAAATACTGCATACATAAAACAATTTCTCCCTAAGATTTTCCTCTCCATCTTTCCTTTATCTTTGTTCCGTGTATAAGCACAGTTCTATGGTGATTCGGAGTGTACTAGTAAGCGAGTGCACATCTACTGAAGCCTATGGGGCTGTTTTATCTTGGAGCTTCAATTTGTTGATCCCGATTGCACCATAGGGACAAATAGGATTCTTAAACAGAGTGACCAAGTAGCACGACTAACCATTTTTCCTTCTTCCTTCAACAGTCAGATTTTTAAATGGGGTTTTATCTTCATATTGATAAGTGCAATTTGCCTTCTCAAATTTTTATTTATATTTTGATTTCAAATAATACCAAAATTGGTTCAACCATTTTAAAGATTAATTTGTCGGACTAACCCCAGATCAGTCTATAGATCTTAATTTTACACAACAATGGTGAATATTGTTGGAGCAAGTGGTTGAAAACAATGGATCTAACTAAGAAAAACAATGCAGAAATATAAAATTTTACTGACTTGAATGAAGGATGACAAGCAATCTGGATTGCGATACTGCCGTACGTCCTCGAACGCCCACCTTAAAGTGTTATTCGGCCCAACTCCAGTGCAAGGATCACACAACCGAACCACCTCCAGGAACAGCAGGAGAATGGATTGTTGTAATGCACCGCTCAACAATCTGATAAGGCAAGCTCTATAATGAATCACACTTTCTATTATCTTTAGAGGCTCTAGAGTAGTTTCCTTTCTTAGTGTCTCTGGATGCTAGAATGAGGGCTCTATTTATAGAGTTCAAGTAGCGACCCAAAGGACAGACATTAAATGCGATCATTCATGAATCTCTTGATGAGGCATGCATGAATCTCTAGGTGACTTTTCATAATTCAAAGTCCTTAAGAGCCATGCATGAATCTCCACATTCATTGAAACTTCTAAGAATTAATATTTCAATGAATAAAGAGCCGTGCATGAATCCTAATCCAAAGATTCATGAATGGAACATTAGTATTCATGAATCTATACATACATTGAAACTTGAGCATTTATGAATCATTGAAACTTGAGCATTCATGAATCTCTATATTCATGTATGAGTCTCAACATTAGAGCCCAATAAATAGAAATTCAAGGTTTGAAACTCACAAAGATTTTAGTATTAAAACCAACAATCCTCCACTAGTTTCAAACTTATCAACAAGGTATTAGAGAACGCTAGTCACATTGTGCATAATGAAAATGTCCGAAGACTTGAATTTTCAAATAGATTATCTGAATTGTAGTGCAAGTACATGGTGGACTTAGCCTTGAACCAGCACATTTCTACTTTTCAGTAATCATACATGACTAGATCCAGAGTACGTGTGCATAGTGGACCAAGCCTTGAACTATCACACTACTCACAAACTTGCCTGAAACAAATAGCACACACAGTGTCTGTCCTGGTTTTGTGAGGGCTCTAGGAGTATACCAGCTCCATAGGAAACACATGGTTTCCACCCTAACATAGGTGTGTCCTTTAGTGTGTTCCTGTCAAACACCCCGTACCCAAAGTACTTCGGACCACATTAAGGCTTAAAATCCAACCTCTTTACTATTACAGATTTCTGTGTGGGCTCTAGCAATCTCTCGGACTACATAGGTGATGGTAAATGTCCACTCGCACATAGGTGAGCTTCTTAGAGTATACATAATACTCAGAGTATACACAATACTTAGGACTCATTAAGGCACTCAAGCCAACCTCAACTCAAACATTTTTTCTGTATGGGCTCTAGTAGTCTTGCCTCCTCAGACTACATAAGAAGTAATATTCCTCTACCCATACATAGGTGAGTCCCTTAGGGCATGCACCTGCCATGCATCCCGCACACAAAGTGCTATGGGCTCATTAAAGCTTATAGCCATCCTTTACTCCAACAGGTAAAGCGCACTAACACAAGAACAGTTTCAAACGATTTATATTAAAGTGCACCAAAATAAATCTATCTATATTTCATTCTTTGAACCATGAACTATATTGGATGGTGGACTAAGCTTTGAACCACTAACACAGTTCAATGGTAGATACAAATATAAGCAGATTACACAGGCATGAGACCCATTCCGATAATCGTTTGCTAAATCAGTTCCCTTTTCAAACCTTTTGTCAAGGGATATGCCAAATTCGCTGAAGATCGAACGTCTATAACAGCAATGACTCAATGACTTATCAGCTCATTTAGATAGCCATGCTTTAGCCGAACTGTCCTCTTTCTTCCGTTGAACAATGAGTTCTCAGTAATAGCACTAGCAGCCTGATTATCACAATACACTGTGATCGTAGTCAGCTGCTCCTTCTGTAATAGAAGATCAAACAGTAGATCTCTGAGCCACTTTGCCTCATATCCTGCGCTTACAAGGGCGAAGAACTCAGATTCCATAGATGATTGTACTATCATAGTCTGTTTGTTAGACTTCCACAACACGACTGCACCACCCAGGGTGAACACAAATCCACCTGTCGATCTGCACTCATCTGGTTCTGAGCATCAAGTAGCATCTGAGAAACCTTCGACTACTGCAGGATAACCAGAATAGACCAATCCGTGACTAAGGGTAGCTTTCGGATATCTCATCAGTCTCTGAATAGCATCCCAATGCGCCTTTCCTGGATTACTAGTGAACCGACTCAACATCCCAACAGCAAAGGCTATATCCGGTCTTATACAGCTCATGACATACATCAGACTGCCAATCACCCTCGAGTATTCTAACTGTCTGATCGTTCTACCAGTGTTGGGTCCAATCTTCTTGTTGTAATTATACGGTACATACATATCTGGTAAGTCAAAGTAGCCATACTTCTTCAGCATATTCTCAATGTAATGAGATTGAGATAAAGCAATCCCGGACTCAGTCCTTAAGATCTTGATCCCAAGAATTGTGTCAGCAGCTCCAAGATCCGTCATGTTGAACTGAGTCGAGAGAAACTTCTTTATAGATGTCACAATCTGTAAGTCACTCCCAACTATGAGCATATCGTCAACATACATGCATATGATCACCACCTTGCCTTTGTCACCTTTGCTATAAAGGCACTTGTCAGATCTACTGACTCGGAAACCATACCCACGGACAACCTTATCAAACTTCTCGTGCCACATCTTTGGAGCTTGCTTCAAACCATAGAGAGACCTGATAAGCTTGCAGACTTTGTTGTCAAGACCTTTGACCACAAACTCCTCTGGATGCTTCATGTAGATTTCCTCAGTTAGGTCACCATTTAGAAAGGCTATTTTTACATCCATCTGATCACCATCTCTCGATTGCAGCTATCGCTATAAAAAATCGAATGGTTGTAATTCGACAGACTAGTGAGTAGGTATCGAAGAAGTCAATGCCTTTTTTTTTAGTGAAACCTTTGGCAACCAGTCTTGCCTTATACTTCTCAATGGTACCATCTGCACGCAGCTTCCTCTTGAAAATCCACTTGCAGCCAATAGGTCGAGCACCTTCTGGAAGATCCACTAGTTTCCAAGTGTTGTTCTCCATCAAAGAGCTCATTTCGTCTTCCACAACTTCTTTCCAGAGCAGAGCATCTCTGGATTGCATGGCTTCTTCAAATATTTGAGGATCACTCTCAACATTATAGGTGATAAAGTCATCACCAAAGGACGTGGGCTTCCTTTGTCTCTTAGGCCTTGGCTCATCAGCTTCTTCCACATGAACATCAACAAGTTCATCATAGACTTCATTTTCTTGAGAGGTAGAGGGAGGAGCAGGAGCGTCAGGGTTAGCTTCAACTTGAACCTCTTCTCTAACAATCTCAGGTGAGTCCTTTAAAGAGATTGATTTGTCCTTGATGAACTTGTCTTCGAAGAAGTCAGCATCTCGGGCTTCAATGATAGAGTTGGTGCTGATATCCAGAAATATGTAAGCATCACTATCCACAGCATATCCAAGAAAAACAGGTTTGTTTGCCTTGGCTCCAAGCTTTGGCCTTCTAACATCTGGCAGTCGAACATAAACCAGACACCCCCACACTTTGAGAATTCCCAAAGATGGTTGATACCCGAACCAGAGTTCATGAGGAGAGATCTTCGTCTTGGCATAAGGAACTCTGTTCAAGATGAAGTTGGCCATAAGAAGCGCCTTACCCCAATAACAGGTTGGAAGTCCAGATGTCAGAAGCATAAAATTCACCATCTCGGTCAAAGTCCGGTTCTTCCTTTCTGATATCGCATTTGACTTAGGAGAATAAGAGGCAGTCGTTTCGGCTATAATCCCATGTTCTTTGAAGTACGCCTCAGCATCTTTAGAGCGATATTCACCTCCTATGTCGCTTCGAAGTCTCTTGACTGAACGCCCAAATTGCTTCTCGACTCGAGTTCGAAACTCGACGAACTTATCGGAAGCCTCATCTTTGGACTTCAGTAGATAGACATGACAGAACCTTGTTCGGTCGTCGATGAAGGTGATAAAGTACTTCATGCCACCTCTCATAACAAAACTCTTGAAGTCGCATGTGTCAGAGTGGATTAGGTCCAACACCTTTGTACCCCTTGTAACACTGGGAAAAGCTTTCTTGTGATCTTTGCCTGCACACAGGCCTCACATTTGCCTGGTTTCTCACCCACACAGTTGGGTAGAAGACCTTGTTTACACATGTCATGCAACTTTCTGTAGTTGACATGATTTAGCCTATTGTGCCACAACTCAGAGGAGTAAGCAGAAACAAAAACTTCATTTACTAATTCAGGGGCATAAGTTACAACGCTCATCTTAAACATACCATTAGTCTTGTATGCATTGCCAAAGTACAAATTTTTAAAGGATAGCACCGCCTTACCGCCTTGAAAATCCAAGCGCATTCCATCATCACAAAGCAGACTCCCAGATACCAGATTCTTGACAATTAAAGGAACATGCTTCACATCTTTCAGTGTAAGAGTTTTACCAGATGTGAGCTTTACCACTACGGTTCCGACCCCGAGTACATCAACTGAAGATCGGTCTGCCATAGCTACTGATTCTGGTCGTGCGGTGTAGGTGGAGGGAGAATAAGGACTTGTTGGCATAGACATGACATGTAGCACCCGTGTCTAGCCACTAGTCCGTAACATTAGAGGGATCCACCGCCTTCGAGACCATTGCCACAAAGTTCTCCACCACAGCCACATACTCCTTCTTTGGTGCCTTGCAGTCATTCGCATAGTGGCCAGGCTTTCCACAGTTGTAGCAGTTTTCCTTCTTCTTGAAAGTCTTCTTCTGAACATTTAGATTAGACTTCTGGTCTACCACCTTTTTCTTCTGGAGCTTGGTTTGCTTTTTCTTCTTCTTCTGGCTTTCACCGGTATTCTGAACGACAATGTTTGCAGTTGCCTTTTGATTAGTTAGCAATTCGTTTTTAGAACGAATCCTAACTTCATCCTCAATTCGGATGAACCACTTCAAATCAGAAAGTTGCACTTGCTTTTTCCTATGGTGCATTTCTGTAGAAAATGACATCCAAGATGGAGGCAACTTATTTACAATTGCTCCAGCGACAAAGATGTTGTCGAGCTCCACCTTCTCTTCCTTCAACTTCTGAACGAGTTTCTCTAATTCCTTAACTTGAGGTAAAACCTCATTAAGTCCTTATCATCTTCAAATTTCATATCAAGAAATTTGTCAATAAGGTGGGTTTTAGAGAGATGCTCCTCATCTCGATATTGTTGGTCCAAACCATCCCAAATCTCCTTAGCGGAAACCTTTTGGTATAGACATCTGCTAGGTGGTTTGAAAGGCTATTTAGCAAATAGCTCTTGCTAAAGTCATTGTCATGTTCCCATTGAGCATCTTCGGCAGCATCATCCTCACCAAACTCAGGTTTGGCATCGGTTACAACATAAAAAAATTTAAGCAATTGCATGCCGGAAACAACCTTTCGGTGCCAAGCATTGAAATTAGAACCATCAAAGGTTTCCAATTTCAAGTTGCTAAAACCCAAAGTAGTAGTATCCATTGTTTTCCAACGAATAAGACTTTAAGATTATTGGAGCAAGCGGTTGAAAACAATGGATCTAACTAAGAAAAGCAATGCAGAAATATAAAATTTTACTGACCTGAATGAAGGATGACAAGCAATCTAGATTGTGATACTGGCGTACGTCCTCAAACGCCCACCTTAAAGTGTTATTCGGCCCAACTCCAGTGCAAGGATCATACGACCGAACCACCTCCAGGAACAGCAGGAGAATGGATTGTTATAATGCACCGCTCAACAATCCGATCAGGTAAGCTCTGTAATGAATCACACTTTCTATTATCTTTAGAGGCTCTAGAGTAGTTTCCTTTCTTGGTGTCTCTGGATGCTAGAATGAGGGCTCTATTTATAGAGTTCAAGTAACAACCCAAAGGACATACATTAAATGTGACCATTTATGAATCTCTTGATGAGGCATGCATGAATCTCTAGGTGACTTTTCATAATTCAAAGTCCTTAAGAGCCATTCATGAATCTCCACATTCATTGAAACTTCTAAGAATTAATGTTTCAATGAATAAAGAGCCGTGCATGAATCATAATCCAAAGATTCATGAATGGAACATTAGTATTCATGAATCTATACATACATTGAAACTTGAGCATTTATGAATCATTGAAACTTGAGCATTCATGAATCTCTATATTCATGTATGAGTCTCGACATTAGAGCCCAATAAATAAAAATTCAAGGTTTGAAACTCACGAAGATTTTAGTATTAAAACCAACAAATACAAGACTTGCTAAATCGTAGAATCCTATTAGTACTCGGGATCCTCTCTTACTATTTGTACATGTAAGTAAAATTCATTACCGAGATAAGAACGAGCATGGCAAAAAACTAAAAATTATGTGCAATCCCACATGACTGTTTGTGAATTAAAATCATTTGATTTAATGCTCAGTTTTGAAATTTACTTATACTTGCAGAGAAGAAAAGCTGAGGTCCCCCAAACTTCAGTCTCCTACCTTCTTTTTAGAAGGTATTTTCTTAGGGCGTGTTCTTTCAACGCTTCTCATTCTCAAGGATTCCTTGATGCACAGTAAATCAAAGTGCCTGATATATATGTCGTGATGCACAGTAAATCAATGGCTGATCTCCATTAAAATGGGCCACCGTGGTTTTAAATTCCGGAAACTGAAATTTGGTGAAATCCAAAATTCCAAGTTTTACCAAATTTAGGGGAAATTTTGGCCAAAATTTCAAGAAATTGATTTTCTTTTAAAAAATAAGGAATTATTCCGAAATTTTGTAAACAATTAAATAAGGGCAATGATATTTTCATCCCCTGCAGTACGCATGCTCCCCCCTTTTAACATGATTTGACGTCAAAAAGCGTTAGAGTTGCCCACTGTTCACGTCAAATCACATTATAAGGGGCGCGCACAGTGGCGGAGCCAGGATTTATACATAAGGGGGTCAGGCTTCTAATTTTGAAGGGGGCTGGACCCAATTGAGTTGGGCCTATTATGCTCTATTTGGTTGCTTGTAGATGGCTGGGAGAATAGGAGAAAAATAAGTCAAAGAGAATTAGACAAGAATGGAAGAGAATGGAAGATGGGGAGAATATTAGGAGGGAGATTTGCGAGTAGTGTTTGGTTGCGCGAGGAAATTAGCGGAAGATGTAGGGTGTTATTATCAAAATATAGGTGGAAGAGAGAGAAAAGTGAGAGAGAGAAAGAGAGAAAAAGAATAAGACAAGAATTTCTCCTAATTCCCCCATCAAATTTCTCCATTTTAGTGAAAAAAGGGGAGAAGATTATGGGGGGGAACATCTCCGCCACGTAGGCGACACCTAGGATAATAACCAATAATGATGTCTAGAAGTTGTCTAGCGGTCAAAGGTGTAAATGACAACCAAACATGCTTTTGGGAGATCTCTGGGAGATCTCATGCATTTGAAACTCTTACAATCCCCCAAAACAAGCAACCAAACAGAGCATTAAGGAGTTTGGCCCAACTCAAGAGGGGCAGCTGCTCCCCTTATAGCACATGTAGCTCCGCCCCTGGGGGCGCATGCGTACTTCCTGCGGTTGGTGTGCCGGGGGGTGGGTGGTGTTGAAAAAATCATCTCCCTTAATCTATTTTCTGGATTTCAGCCGAAATCTATCGGTCTCGGTCAAGACCGAAATGATACACGAAACCGAAATTTAAAACCGTGTGGGCCACTACCAGTTTCCTCTTACCAATATAAATCATCCACGGCCTATAGTTATTGCATCTCAGTCATACTTTCAATTCTTTCCCCTAAGAAGCTTCTATATGCATGTGGGAAATGATGATACCACCTTTTTAATAATGGCACTCATCCGTTCTGATGGTAGGAAGGGGTGTGGTTGGTGGTCCTTGCATTCTTTTTTATTTTCTTTATGGTAGGTTTCATTTTCCACCTGTTTGCGCTGGACTTCCATGCGTGCCCTACAAGTCTGCCTGACCTGTTTTTCCACCACTCATTCACTTAAAGTCGAAGGGTAGGTCCCACAAAAATCATTCGAAAAACCTTCAACTTGACACATCCACGCGTCCAAAATTATACCCCATTTTTCTCGGGAAATGATATATTCGCCCCTTTTAATAACCAGGAACACCCCTGTGAGTGTATCAATGACTAAAGAGGGGCTGTTGTACTTTTGTGAGAAGAATTCAATGCTCTTGATTGCCACAAAAACTGACAGGGGGTGTTCTTGGTGATCAAGAGGGGCGGATATATCACTTCCCTTTTTCTCTCATTCAACATTGTTAGGTTATCTTCCATTCCTGCAATTTGTAACAGCGTGGAAAAGCAAATTACAAACGTACAAAAGAAAGATGTGCCATTATCAAATCAAGAGAGTGTGGATATAAGCTCACCTATTTTAAAGTCATTTTGTTATACTTCACCCACACCATTATATAAGGACATAAATGACTTAAACATCAATGTTCCTCTCCACCTCACCCACTCCTTTTTTCTATCCCTCACCATGGCAACTAGAATAACTCTTCTCAAATTTCCTTCCCCATTCATCATTCTCTTCTTCTTCCTCGCCTTCGCAGCCACCGATAACCCCTTCGGATCATCGAAACCCATCCGATCGGCCATCGGGAAACACAAAGAGAAGTTAAGTCACCTCCGATTCTTTTGGCACGATATTGTTAGTGGTCCAAATCCTACTGTGGTCCAAATTGCCTCCGCACCATCAACAAGAAATTCATCAACCTTCTTTGGCTCCCTGTCTATGATCGATGATCCCTTAACCGAAGGACCCGACCTGAGTTCGAAGTTGCTTGGAAGAGCACAAGGGTTCTATGCCTCGGCTTCACAGCAGGAAGTGGGATTGCTAATGGCCATGAATTTTGCGTTTATTGAGGGTAAGTACAATGGGAGCACAATTAGTATAATGGGGAGGAATACAGTGTTCTCGTCGGTGCGAGAGATGCCGGTGATCGGAGGGAGCGGGCTTTTTCGATTTGCTAGGGGCTATGCCTTGGCTAAGACTAACATGTTCGACCTCAAGACCGGGGATGCGATCATAGAATATAATGTCTTTGTCATGCATTATTGAGGCTACTTTTTTTCTTTTTTTAACTACGACTTTTTTATGGTTCTTCTTGGAATAACATCTTAGATGTAGGGCCTTCTTTTTATGTTGAGCTCAGAAGGATTATTTTGGTTTTATGTTTGTGGGTTTTATTTATAAGAAAAAATAAGAAAGGGTTGTTATGCTCCTTCCTAAAAGACATTTGTTGAGCCCCACTTATGCCTCACATGTGTGATCAGAAACATTTATCATGAGATTAAGCATCTAGCTCAATAGTCAAGGCTATGTTCTTCAAACAGGAGGTCGGAGGTTTATCGGTTTATCGGAACGGTGATCATATGTCCTGCCAAATACTGTACGGTCTTGATTTTACATATATACTCCCTTGGGGATCCTAAAATTGCCTTTTATCTGGGTTGCCATTAGCTATTTATATATAAAAACATATTTAAGGAATCTGTGTTATTTATTCTAAAATTTAGATTACAATGACAAGTTCACAACCCGATATGATATATCTCAAGAGCGCGACTAGGGGGAAATTCATCCACTGGGATCAATCCTAAACGATTAATTTTTGTGACCCCACATGATGACATGCAATGTGTAATAGAGAAGCAATAGATCATCATGAGGTGACAAACATGGTCCTTGTCCCGAGCTAACATCCCATCTGTTGAGAAGATTCGCCGGGCAATCTGATCGATCGTGCACAAATTAAACGAAAAGAAAAATAAGCCAAGCCACAAGATGAACACCAAGACTTACGTGGCTCGGCCAAGCCTACTCCACGAGCGAGAAACACGATCTTCCACTATGAGAAAAAACAATATACAAGGATTACAATGGATTTAAACCAAAACCCACAACCTGCAACCCTTTTCTTGCTTCTCAAACCCAAGACTGTACACCTTAGAGAAACCTGAGAGAAAACCTGAAAAAGAACCCAAGAGAAAACCCAGAGAAGAAAAACCTATTCTCCCCTTCTCTCTCTTTTTCTCACTCTCCCTCTCTTTTTTTCTTTCTCCCCCTTCCTAGAGGCACGCGACACACCCCCTAGGAAAAACCTAATTAGGTTTTATAAAACCCAAATAGAAAGACTTTCAATTTTTTTGCCTTTTGCCTTTCCCACCCAAGCCACCTACGGTGGGTGGGAAATAAGCCAACTTTCCAACACCATCTATAAGATGAAGTCCTACAAAAATCAATTGTTTAGATTTTCTTGGTTGGAACCCTAAATTAGACTTCATACATTAAGGCCCTGTTTATTTTGGATTATAAGAATCGATTGTGATTCCAAAACTGATTGTTGGACTCAAATTTATGTTTATTTTGAGTCCAATAATCAGTTTTAGACTCGCAATTGGTTCTGCAAATCCAAAACAAATAGGCCCAAGAAATTAGGGTGATCCGATCATGATAGGGTCAACGACAAGGTGTTGAACTTGTTGTCACTACTGAATCAACGAACACAATCACATCTAATTGGTACACGTGAATCCAAAAAGATGGTCTAGTGCAATTATTAAAACATGGTTTTGCTGATATCATTTCCCATTATATTGTGCCAATAGATTAGGTGGGTGACTATAGTATTGTTACTATTGTATAAATAAATCAGAATTTATTTATCGTGCAGCCCAAAAATACAATGGGTCCTACATTCTTTAGGTGATCTAAACCATTTATTTGTTGGGCTCTGATGTGGATAGGGTTTACCAAGAAAATCTCTCTATGGGATGATCTAGCCCTCTGATCCAAGGAGGTTTCTATACCATGCCATCCATTTTAACCACTACAAATCGGAGGGTTAGGATCATCCCGTGGAGAAGATTTTATGGGCACACACTATCTACGTCAGACCCAACAAATGAATGGTTTGGATCACCCAAATAATGTGGGCCCCACTATATTTGTGGGCTGAACATCGATGTACGGCTATTCACCCTATAATTTCTCTAAATAATTTGTAAGTAGATCTACAAAATTAAAAAATAAGATATTGATGTACACACCCATGGTTTCAAATTTAGACCGAAATCTAGTCAGCCCCGAAACCGAAATAGCTAGTACCCGAAATATTATTTTTTTCAGGCCGAAATTTCGATCCAAATTATTTTCCCGGAATTTCAGCCGAAATTACTGAAATTTCAGCCAAAATTTTCTATTGAATAAAATATTAATTTATAAGTTTCCACCGACCCCAACTAGTTTGGAGAAGGGCTTAGTTGAGTTGAGTTGAGTAATGGCAAAATTTCGAAATTTCAGCCGAAATTTAAGGAAAATCAGCCTAAAAATCTTGATTTTGTTAATTAAATAATATTTCCCTTGAATTTCAGCTGAAATTACTGAAATTTTGTATTGAATAAAATATTAATTTATAAGGTTTCGCCGACCCCAACTAGTTTGGGACAAAGGCTTAGTTGAGTTGAGTTAAGTAAGGTTTCGTCGGATTTTGGCCGAAATTTCAGTTTCGGTGAGTGCCGAAACGCATAACGAAATCAAATTTAAAACCATGGTCCACACCCGTTTTAATTAGTAGAGAGGTTAGGTTTGCTGTCTATGATTTGTCTGCATAGCGTCCCTTAAGTTCTTAACCATGGTCCACACCTAACTTTCCTCTTTTTGTCTCTCTCAGGTGACCGACATTTCTTGGGCTCTTTGTTGTGTTTTGTTAGTTGACCGGCCATTTTCTCTCTTCATAGACTGATTGGGCTCCTTACTTTTTCAATGGAAATAATAAATTCGTCCATTTTCTTCCCCGTACCACCCCCTTGTAATGTAAAAGGATAATCATTAATGGGCTGGCCTGGGGAAGAAAACGGGGTGAGCAATCACTTCCCTATTTCAAAGGGGATAGGGACCACATTTGCTGATCTTTGTCTCATTGAACTGGTCCACTCTGCACCCCGTTTACCACGACGTTCTTATGTGAAAAGTCCAACTGCCCCACCGGACACGCCCCATTCATTTTGAATTCTGATAATTGATTTTGGATCCTAAATTGATTAGGGAAGTGATATATTATCGTATTTATGACTATTTTTTACACTAGAAGGTGTGGCCCAGGGAAGTAAAGGGGACTGATATATCATTTAATTGATTGTTGGACTCAAAATTGCGTTTAAATTTGGAAAAATGATACCCCCCCCCCCCCCCCCCCCCCCATAACGGTTCGTTTGAGAATATTTAACTGCTTGAGGATACCTCTCTTTAACGTTTTTAGTTACTGTCACGGAGAAGTAATTCTAGCGTTTTTTTTTTATCCAAAATTGATTAGGGAAGTGATATATGTTAGAAAAATCGATGTGCAGATCTATAATTTATGATTCAAGATTACGTTGTAACCTTTTAATCACGCAAGTTTGGAATCAGAAATTGGCAATAGCTATTTACTGCAATAATTAAATGTAAGCAAATAATCAAAGTCGTTAGATCACTTATCGAGTTGAGGCACGAAGGATCTTCACTGTCCTTAAAACAAATGTTGCCCCCACTATGATGAATCAACGGTGCAATTGGGCTTCACAGCGTATGTCTCCAGGATACAACAACTCTTGCTCCAGGGGTGTGCACTCACGCAGCCCGGATGCCTATCAAACTCGCTTATATGTGCCAGAAAGCCTTGATCAGATAATCTTAGGAAAAACCAGAAATTCCAGAAATAGAAAGAGACGTAGAGAAGAAAGAGAATCACGAAGGTTTTTCCGCTAAGGATTCCTTTATGTTATCTCTAAATCCGGTTTTATAGAAAAACAAGAGGCACGTATTAGCGAAACGTCGCACCATCTAATACGTGAGAGACGTTTCCTAAACGGCCACTAAACCACGTCGATACGGAATCTTAAACGGTAACAAAGAGTTTAAACAAAAAATTAAAGAATATTTTAAACCTTTAAAAGAAAAAGAGAAAAATTAAATAAACGAAAAGAAAAATCCTTGGGCCCACGGGCGAGGCCGGCCGAGCCGGGCCGGGCAGCGCACGTGTGGTAATACCAAAAGCCCGCGGACCCAAGTGGGCGATCCGTGCGCATAGGATCCCCATGACCTCTTGCTCATTCACAAGACTAAGAGAGTGAAAGTATATATATGGCCACTCTCATCCTCTCACACTTCCCATCTAGGACTAAATTTTTCTCATGACTTTAGTCCTTTTAGAGGGAAGCCCAAAAGCATAAAGCAAGTCCCAAAGAGTGACAAACATATAATGACTAAAAACGCCCCATTGTAAGTTTGAATTACAAAAAAACTTTTTCACATAAAAAGTCAACAATCCCCTACTAATTCAAAATTACAAGAAATAAATAAATCATAAATGTAAATAGATTTGATCAAGGCAAGATGTGTTATGCATCAGTAGAGGTGTCTGTTGGACTTGAACCTTTACTTAGTGTAGGTATATCGAGTTTATCAAGTACTCGGTGAACATACGTCTTGAACCAAGCACTTTTCGTAATAAGCTGAGAGAACATACCACACACAGAAGGCATAAGCAAGTTCATACGATGTCGCACTTTTCGGCCCTGTGCTATATCCTGCTTTCATGAGCGTTCTAGAGAAATTAGCCCAATTCTCATAGGAAGCGGCCACACTTCCACACTCATATATGTGTATCTATTAGGGCTGCAACTCGAGCCGGGTTTTACCCGACCCGCATCGACCCGACCCGAAAATAGCCTGGGTTGGGTTCAGGTTTCATGGGTTTCGGGTCGAGCCGGGTTGAGCATTCAAAAGCCCGCATGAATCTCGGGTCGAGCCGGGTTTGAAGGGGCCCGACCCGACTCGACCCGAGTTACATAAGTTATAGTTTGTACATTTTTTTCTATTGTTAGTTAAAAGTTAAAAGTGAAAACCCACGCACCCACTGTTACTGTATGTGAGTGTAATTTCTGCTTCTATGAGTTGAGTTGATTCAAGTGTTTGATTCAGCATTGTTTGATTGTAATTACAACATTGTTTGATTCAAGTGTGATGTGAGTGTAATTACATCATTGTTTGATTCAAGTGTAATGTGAGTGTAATTTCTGCTTCTGAGTTGAGTTGCCTTGCCAAACAAGAATTTTCCTTAAAAAATTGCGTCAATGTGAAAAAACCCGACCCGACCCGACCCGAGATATTTCTTGGGTAGGGTTGGGTTCCCCAAAACCCGACCCGCCCGACCCGAGTTGCAGCCCTAGTATCTATCAGGAGTGTCCTGTAACTACGCACCCCACTGACAATCAGCTAGTCAGCTATAGATAACATTAAGAGTCCTACAACTCATCATCTTTTCGTTACATGTTGCACCCACACCATAGGGATAAGCTTAGTGAACTTAATTCACATACAACTTGGTGCAAATCAGATTACTCAAATAACTTATTTTTTCCATTGAACCTACTTCTTGGGATCTCCACTCAGATAGGTTGGGTTCCTGTTATAGGTGATCTAAACAGTGGGCTTCAGCCCCATCCCCCTCGATATGCTCATGACTAAATTTTTATTTAGTCCTTTTGTAAGACAATCTGATATATTATCAATTGATCTTACATAATCTATGGTTATCACTCCATTCTTCAATCACGGTCTTATGGAGTTATGCCTTCAACGAATGTTTCGGGATTTACCATTATATACATTATTACATGCTCTTTCAATAGCAGCTTGACAATCACAGTGGATTGTAATATCCGGTACTGGCTTATTCCAAAGTGGAATATCAGACAGAAGGTTTCGAAGCCATTCAGCTTCCTCACTAGCTTTCTCTAAAGCAATGAACTCAAACTCCATAGTGGATTTGGCTATGCACGTTTGCTTGGTAGATTTTCAAGAAACTGCTGCACTTCCTAGAGTGAAAACATATCCGCTCCTAGATTTGGTCTCAAATCCAGATACCCAATTGGCATCGCTATACCCCTCTAGTACAACAGGATATTTAGTGAAATGTAAATCATAGTTTATGGTTCCTTTAAGATATTTCAATACTCTAATTATTGCTTCCCAATGATCACTACCAGGATTACTGGTATAGCTACTGAGTCTACCTACTACATAAGCTATATCTGACCTAGTGCAGTTCATCAAATACATAAGACTCCCTATAACTCTAGAGTATTCAAGTGGATTTACTCCACTTCCTTTATTCTTACATAACCTTATACTATAATCATAAGGGGTAGCTACAGGTTTACAATCAAATTGATTAAACCTTCTTAATATTTTTTTCTACATAATGAGACTGAGTTACAATTATTTCTTCTGGGTTTCTTTTTATTTTGATACCTAGGATTACATCTGCCTTTTCCAGATCTTTCATATCAAAATTATTTGATAAAAAATTCTTAGTGTCTTTAATTACACTAATGTCTGTTCCGATGATCAACATATCATCTACATACAGACAAACAATAACACCATTATCCCCACTAAATTTGCTGTATACACACTTTTCTGATTCATTTATTATGAATCCATTTGATAGCATCACACTATCAAACTTCTCATGCCATTATTTTGTGGCTTATTTCAAACCATATAGAGATTTTATAAGTTTACACACATTTTGCTCTTGGCCTTAGATTACAAAGCCTTCAGGTTGATCCATATAAATCTCTTCATCTAATTCATCATTTAGAAATGTTGTTTTGACATCCATTTTATGGATTTTCAGGTTATAAATTGCATCTATGGCAATAAGGATTCTAATAGTGGTTATTCTGGTTATGGATGAACAAGTGTCAAAGAAGTCCATTCCTTCTTTTTGCTTGAACCCTTTAGCTACTAGTCTAGCTTTGTACTTATTTATAGTTCCATCAATTTTTAATTTCTTCCTAAAGATCCACTTGCAACCAATAGGTTTGCAACCAGGAGGCAGATCTGTCAAGATCCATGTCCCATTACTCAAAATAGAGTCTATTTCACTCTTGACAGCTTCTTTCCATAATGAAGAATCTGGAAGTGACATTGCCTCTTTAGATGTCTTTGGATCTCCTCTAGAAGATATGCAATGAACTCTGGACCAAAGTTTTTCTCTATTCTCGCCCTTTACTTCTTCTAGGATCTACTGATTCCTCAGACACATGATGGTCTTTATCTATAGATTCAATTAGTCTTTTAAGTGTGTTCTCACTTAAACTAGTCTTATAAGGGAATATAGTTTCAAAGAATTCAGCATCTCTAGATTCTATTATAGTGCTAGGTTGGATATCAACATGATCTGATTTATAGATTAAGAAACACTATGCACTACTGTTTTATGCATATCCAATGAATGCACAATCTACAGTCTTATGACCTAATTTAGTACTTTGTGCTAAGCACCCCCACACTTTAAAGTATTTAAAATGAGGTTTTCTATTCTTCCATAACTCGTAAGGAGTTTTGTCAGAATCCTTAAATGGAATTTTGTTCAGAATATAACAAGCAGAGAGAAGAGCCTCTCCCCAAAGGTTCTGAGGTAATCCTGAACTTCCTAACATTGAATTTACCATGTTCATTAGAGTTCTGTTTGTAAGCCCAAGGGTTCTCATAGGTTAATCACTCACCTTACTTTCTTGTTTTGATGCTAACAAACTAAATTGATTAGCTTTTATGGACTAATGTGTTGCTTTGAGATGTTGTGTTGTATACAAGAATTTCATGTCATAATCGCCATTATACAACTCTTCACAACACATGGCTTGTGGATCAAGATACAAAGGAACAAAGAGCTTGCACCTACATTGGAGTTATCACCATTTGGAGATGATCAAGTCAAGGACCCCAACATGAAGATCCCACAAGTTCCCCAGCAAGTGTTAAGAAGGAGCTTGAAATTGAACATGCCATGGTGACACCTCATGTACCTCGTCATGCATTGAAAATTGGAGGACAAGTCACAAGAGCCAAGACAAAGTTCAAGATGTTCATTCAAGCTGAAGAAGTCCAAGGAAGTGCAAAGAGCAAAGACATTCCAAGAAGACTTAAGGTTCTTATTTTTATAATGTTTTTAGAGTCCTCTTGATTTTATGTTTAAATGCACATTCAAAAGGTTTTCAAAATGGTTTTCATACTTAAGTTTTTATATCTTTGAAAACCACACACACCCAAAAATGTGTTTGAAAGCCTAGGACTTTAACCCAAGACCAAAGCCCAAAGCCCCTGGAATTTAAAGTTAAAAATAAAATTTTACTCAGGGCGGTCGACCGGGCTATGTCGGGCAACCGCGGGATGCTACCTAGAAGTCCAGGGCATCTCAAAATTTATCGGGCCGGTCGACGGGGTAGACCGGGCGACCACGGATATATTTTTGGAAATTCAAAAAATATCCAGGTTGGGCTTAGAGGTCGACTGCGATATTATTTTTGAGCCAAAAATTAAATTCAAACAGGTAGCCCTCGCCGGGCGACCGCCCTAGGGCCGGTCGACCCCGCCGGTATGAAATTTGAAATTCAAGCTAAGAGCCCGATAAGGGCGGGCAACCGCCGTGCCTAAGTCGACCGCCGCGACAAGGAAATAGATCCTTTGGGCTTTCACAGGTTGACTTTTTCAACCCTGTAATTTACAATTTTACCCCCAAACGGTCATATTTCGTTGTGGCCTATATATACACTATCAAAACCTTTCAAAACAATATTTTTGCAAGGTTAAATCCTATCTTCTTGAACCTAAACTTTTATATAAAAGGTTAAAACCTTTTTGAACTTGTATTTGTACATTTTATCAAGAGGTACTCCATAGGCTTTACATTTTATCTTCCTCGGAGTGTTTATGAGCTTTCAAAGTTGTAATCAGCCTATCTAAGAGACAAAGAGAGTTTTTATTTTATTTCTTCATTTGTTTGTGAGGGTCTCCGATTCGGCCCGTTAAGAAACGTGAATCATTGTAAGAGGGAGGCGCCCTCTCAAGACTTTGTGAGAACTTTGTGAGAAAAGGGTGTGATCCCTTTGAAGGAGAAGTTGGTGTACGACTTTGAATTCGCCCGTTGAAGAATCTTATTGGTTTATTGGAGATCCCAAGGAGGAAAACTTGGAAGAGTGGAGTAGGTCAAGTTATGAGCGAACCACTATAAAACTTGTGCCTTGTGGATCCTTTCTTATCTCCTTCTCTTTGCACTTTGGTGGTTGGTAATCTCTATCCTTTACTTGTGTTTATGTTTCATTGAACAAGGGTTAGAGTATATAAGCATAAAGTCATATCTAATCCCTATACTACATTATATTCATTGATTGATAAAGGGTTAGACTTGTTAAGGCTTAATGGGAAAATTAATTTTAATAATCTATTTAATTAAGCCCCAAATGTTTAATTAGCCAATTCACCCCCCCTCTTGGATTGTCACCTTGTATTTCACTGTTTTTACGTTCAGCAACTCCATTTTGTTGTGGTGAATATGGAGCAGTTACTTGATGAATTATGCCATGGTTTTCATAAAATTCATTGAATGAATTAGAGGTGTATTCACCACCTCTATCAGATCTTAAGATTTTGATATTCTTTTCTAATTGATTCTCTACTTCAGTTTTGAAAGTAATGAATTTATCAAAAGATTCATCTTTGTGTCTAATAAGATAAACATTACAAAATCTAGATAAATCATCTATAAAAGTAATAAAATACCTTTTACCTCCTCTAGCAATAACATTGTTTGAGTCACATACATCACTGTGAATTAAACTAAGAAGTTCTAATTTTCTTTCTTCTACTTGGTGGAAAGGTTTCTTAGAGTACTTTGATTGCACACATACTTCACATTTATCTACTACTTGATCACTTTTAGGAAGTAGTCTTATGGTTATCATTTTCTTTAAAGATACATAGTTAACATGACCTAGTCTACCATGCCATAAACAAGAAGAATCAATAATATAAGCAGAAGAAAAGAAGCTTTACTCATAATGTTCTCAGTTACATTCAGTTTGAATAAACCCTCACTGGAATAACCCTTTCCCACAAATTCACCACTCTTAGTGATTACAAATTTATCCTCCTCAAAAATAAGTTCGAAACCTTTCTTGATCAGAAGTGACCGAGACACCAGATTCTTTCTTATATCTGGTACATGAAGGACATCACAGAGCTTCAGAACCTTTCCAGAGGTAAGCTTCAACAGCACTATTCATTTACCTGCTCTCCATCCCCTTAGCCGCCACCAGTATCCACCCACCAGTCCTTTATGTTACTAACCAGGTTCACTTCAGATACCACGGTCGATAGATATTGATCTTCGGCCACATTTGCCTGAGTTGCATTGTTTCCTTGAGGGTTTTTCTTCTTATCATTTTTTCGACAGTTTTCAGTGACCCGCTTTCCAACACACAAAGCAATTATCTTTCTTCTTCTTGAAATCCTTATTATTTTTCTTGAAATGACTTTTTCCTTATCCAGACCCAAGTTTAGAAGAGATTTTCTTTCCAGATGAAGATTCAGTGAGATTTGCCTTAGAGTTAAACTCATAGGCCTTAGATTTTTATTTTCTGAAATCGTTTTCCTCTTCAGTTCTAAGATAAACAAACAAGTCTTGAAGAGAAAAATCGTTTCTTTCATGCAATAATGTGTCTTGGAATTTTTCCTATGAAGGTGGTAGTTTTTCTATAATTGCACTAATTTGGATCTATTCTTCTATCTTAATCCCTCTGCCAAGTATGTCAAACAATCAACTAGATCTCATTCACTTGATCCATAATAGATTTACCATCCACCATCTGATATCGAAAATATTTTTCAATAAGATGTTTCTTAGAACCCGCTGCTTCGACTAGGTATTTCTGCTCTAGAGTTTCCCACAACTCTTTTGCATACTCAATTCTAAAAAACACATCAAACAATTGATTACTGAGACAACTCAGTATATGTCCTTTACAGAGATAATTATTACTTTTCCTTTTCTCAGAGAGATTAGTTCTTGCAGGTTCTTTCTCATTAGGTGACGGTTCAGGATCATTCAAGATATAATCTAGGTTCAAAAAGGTTAGAAAGAATCGCATCTTTTCTTGCCATCTACCGAAATTCGATTCGTCAAATTTTTTCGGTCTTTCGGTTTAGGAAGCCATCATGATTAATTTCCAGTAATTGAAATTCCAAAAATTACAGATCACATATCGAACCGATTTGTCTTAAGATTGTTAGAAAAATCGATGTGTAAATCTGTAATTTAGGATTCAAGATTACCTTGTAACCTTTTAATCTCGTAACTTTGGGATCAGAAATCGACAGTAGCTATTTACTGCAATAATTAAATGTAAGCAAATAAACAAACTCGTTAGATCACTTATCGAGTGAGGCACGAAGGATCTTCGTTGTCCTTAAGACAAATCTCGCCCCCACTATGACGAATCAACGGTGCAAATGGGCTTCACAGCGTATGTCTCCAGGATACAACAACTCTTGCTCCAGGGGTGTGCACTCACGCAGCCCGGATGCCTATCAAACTCGCTTATATGTGCCAGAAAGCCTTGATCAGATAATCTTGGGGAAAACCAGAAATTCCAGAAACAGAAAGAGACGTAGAGAAGAAATAGATACAGGAAGGTTTTTCCGCTAAGGATTCCTTTCTGTCATCTCTAAGTCCTGTTTTATAGAAAAACAAGAGGCACATATTAGCAAAACGTCGCACCATCTAATGCGTAAGAGACGTTTCCTAAACGGCCACTAAACCACGTCGATATGGAATCTTAAACGGTAACAAAGAGTTTAAACAAAAATTAAAGAATATTTTAAACCTTTAAAATAAAAAGAGAAAAATTAAACAAACGAAAAGAAAAATCCTTGGGCCCACGCATGCGGCCGATCGAACCGAGTGTGGACCCTGATCCGAGAGAGGCGGGGGACGAGCCCCCAAAAGTCTCTAGATCATCCACGTGAATGAGAGCTCTACCAAGGAACTCTCGAAAGAGTGCCCCTCACAGCATGAGTGGCGATGTAAAATAAGATACCTCTCGATTCGGGGACTAGCCCGGATTCAAGACGTACCTTAAACAAAGAAGAGTCGCCATCCAGAGAAGTCGGCCCTGGAACCCATACTATGCTCTGTTGCAATGGATAACCAGAGATACAAAAGGTTTGTGTCTGGTTACGAATTTGAAAGGTCCGAAGAGCACCTCATCCTCCCAAATGCAAGCACCTGGTCTCTTATGCCATTTATTTATTGATTTTGAAGAGTTTTGGACGAAAATCATGTGAAATGTGAACATATATCTCAGAGAAGACGTCTATCTAATCATGCATGTCTCGAAAATGAATAATAAGCACACACAAAAGAAATGAAAGAAATGTCACTTAAGAATAGCTAAGTTATGAGTATCATGCCTAATGGGTGTCTAAGTTCTGGTAGGCAAACACATGCATGCTACAGCTAAAGGTATAAGGTCTGTACATGAAATAACAGATATGATAATCAGATAATTATGAAAGCAGTAAAAGAACTACAGCTAAGCATATAGGCAAAAATAATGGACTAGTAAGCAGTAAAGATCCACAGCTAAACATGTGAGTGATCAAATAAGAAAATAATCTTAATCTGAAAGAAAACACACAAGAATAATGATAACCATGAACACAAACTCTGAAAAACATTAACAACAAACCCTAAGACTCTAATGTTGTCCTCGACTCTTGAATGGCCTCAAATATCCATCCAAGCCGCCTACGTATCCCCGCCTCCACGAGAATCAAAGTCACGTAGTTCTTTGCACCTATTCTAAGCTATGAAGCCTAAGACATCTAGACTTCTATCCTAGAATCGACCTAAAAGACCAGATTGATTTTTAAAGCTTCTTGAACGATATTTAAATTTAATTAGATTGTAATTTTTAGGACACCTTATATGCCCTAAATAAATGCAAGTTAGCCCTAAGCTAATGCAAGTGGTTCATATATCCTATGTGTAACTAGGCTGTGTATCCTAAGAAAAACAGTAGGCAAACTAACGCATCATATTCTAGTCATCAGTCGGCGATGTGAATCGCCAACTGACCGGACGGAGGCGTTCCTAACTAGGACAAACTCCTAATTCTAACAAAAACACACAACAACCACACGGTATATTGAAGACAAATTCATAACTCTAGAACTCTCTATCTAGGACAAAGTCCTAACTCTAGAGAAAGATCTTTTCGAAAATAATATTTTGGAAGATTTTTATGTTTTTTTTAAAGAGTTTAAATGATTTATTTACAAAATTTGGCTGGACTTGGGATAAAGATCCCAAGCTGCACTACGTACCTCGTAGAAGAGGATCAAGCCAACGTAGTTCGGAAACAAACTTTCCTAATACGCTCCTAAAATCTTTGACTTTTCAGATGTTCAAATGTTTTTGAGGTTTTAAAATATTTTTACAGTTTTAAAATGATTTCGAATGTTTTTGAGATTTTAAAATGATTCTCCATTTTAGCCAAAGGAAACAAATAAGAAAAACACACTCTGTAATCCCAAATCACGGAAGAGTGTAAACACCAATAGGCAAAACCCCTAGGGCTAAAAGGAAAAACCTAAAAAGGCAAACCTGTGTCCCAAAAATGGCAAGGGCACACAAACAAGTAAACTAGTGTCTCCACTATGAAAGTTAGATCCCAAATAGGCAGGTTCTAACAAGACTCTAAAAGATAAATTCCTAAACATGTATCATTAAAGAGGGAGGACAAGTTAGAAGGGTTTCTACAAATAAAATCCCCTTTTGGTTATTGTTCTTGGGTTAGTGTAAACTTCTTTTTTTTCACTATTTGAGAAGAGGATTTTCCGGTGTTGCGAAATCCGTCTTTCTCTATAAAAAGCACAAAATTACAGTGGCTCCTGTGTGTTCCACGTTTGACGGTAATAAATTCTCAGCCCTGTAGGATCCTTCTTCCGATTCAATTCATAATGGAGAGCCCACTCCACCAATGAAGCATCAGAGGCAGATTTTGTCACCCATGTCGCCGAGTGCTCCCCATGAAAATGAAGGGTGGGAAGAGGTAAGTAGAGCAGACCATCAGAACTTGCGGAAAAGCCAGAGAGCTAGGAAGCCCAATAAGAGGATGATGGACGCTCGTGGTTATTAGGTAAGCTAATTGTGGTGCCCTTTATTGCCGGAGCCTAGCAAGCTTACTTCTAGGTTTTGTTGTTTGTCTTTGTGATAGTGATCTTACTTTTCTTTATTTTGTTGCTGCTTTGTCTCCCCTATTCTCTTTGTGATAGGGCTTGCTCTCAATCGTCATGTATATCTTTTTATTCTCTTTAATGGACTCTGGTCGGGGTCTTGCCTAAACCCAGCTTACCCATAAAAAAAAAGTTATAAAACCGTCGCATAAGAACAGAGTATTGGATCGATTTAATCAAACATGTGATGTAATTTAGTTGTATTTGAAATTGAAAAGATATTCACACTCAACTCCAGGAGCTGTAGGAAAGCAGTGATGAGCAAATTTACAAAATTCTTGGATTTGAAAGCGGTAAATGATGTGGTGTTTGCTTATTGTAAATATAGTGACAGAGAATTAAAATCCATTCTATTTTTTGTAAAGCTTGTCGAGAAAAAAAAAAAAACCTGGCGAATGCCATTGATCTACAACAATATTGTAAAGACTGTAAAAGAAAACAAAGAAAGAAGAAAAGTGGAATTGAGTTTCACAAAAATGGCAGCTCTATAATACAGGCAGTTACCCTACAAAACTTTAATACGTAATGATTATTATCATAGCTTCTTTTCGGTAGTTATTATTGCTAGCCACCTTTCCAGACATAGTATTTCTGTGAGGTTTTTCAACACGGCTAATAAGACAAATCTCTGAACACATACAATCGCAAAGGACAGGCAAGACGTAGTCTTCAGAGAAGGTGGCTAACAGATCTGAAAAACTTTTCCCAATTTTTTTTCCTGGAAAAGGCGAATGACATTTTGGAAAGTTAGCGGCATAGTATATATAGATATATGAGAATAGTGTTCATGCGCAGTTGCTCAGATAGCTTATCTAAAGGGCTCATTTTTTGTACACACCCTATCAATGGAATGGATAGGGCCTTCCAAATGAAAGCTTTGGATCACCCCAAAAATGTGGGGCCACATGAGTTTTTGAAGCAGCTGCTCCGATAAGCTTATCGGAGCAGCTGCTCAGGAACACATCTCTCTCTCTCTCTCTCTCTCTCTCTCTCTCTCTATATATATATATATATATATATATATATATATATATATATAGCAGAAGATAAAAGAAGAGAATTTTTTGAAAATTCTATGAGAATTACACATCACTTTTTTGACTTTTTTTAACAAATGCACCCATTCAACTCACATATTTTCAATCCTACCCTCTCCTTTATGCTTTTTAACAAAGGCACCCATTAAAGCCACATAATTTCAATCTTTCCCCCCTTCTTTATGATCTTAACCATCCGATTTAAGAGGAAGTATGAAAACCTCTATAGATTGGAGGGCTAGGATCAGCCTATGGAAATGATTTTTGGGGCACAACCTATTTATGTTGTGTTCCATCACATGGACGGTTTGGATCAACCTATGACGTAGTCCGTACAGTTCTTTGTCGGCCCGTGCGATGCACGAGGTTTTTTACTAGTATCTACTATAATAAGCTGGATGGAAAAGAAGAGAATTTTTTGATTTTTTTAAAAATTATATGAGAATTACACATCACTTTTTGACTTTTTTTAACAAATGCACCCATTCAACTCACATATTTTCAATCCTACCCCCTCCTTTATGCTTTTAACAAAGGCACCCATTAAAGCCATATAATTTCAATCTTACCCCCCTCCTTTATGGTTTTTTAATAAAAAATCTATAGGGTGATCTTAACCATCCGATTTAAGAGGAATTATGGAAACATCTATAGATTGGAGGGCTAGGATCAGCCTATGGAAATGACCTATTTATGTTGTGTTCCATCACATGGACGGTTTGGATCAACCTATGACGTGGTCCGTACAGTTCTTTGTCGGCCCGTGCATCGCACGGGTCTTTTACTAGTATATATATAGAGTAGAAGAGAAAATAAGAGAATTTTTTGTAGAATTACACATCACTCTTTTTGACTTTTTTTAACAAAGGCACCCATTCAACACACATATTTTCAATCATATCCCCTCCTTTATGCTTTTTAACAAAGGCACCCATTAGAGCCAAATAATTTCAATCCTACGCCCCTCCTTGATGCTTTTTTAATAAAAAATCTATCGGGTGATCTTAACCATCCGATTTAAGAGGAACAACATATTATGGAAACCTCTATAAATTGGAGGGCTAGGATCAGCCTATGGAAATGATTTTTGGGGCACAACCTATTTATGTTGTCTTCCATCACATGGACGGTTTGGATCAACCCGTGATGTGGTCCGTACGGTTCTTTGTCGGCCCGTGCATCGCACGGGGTTTTTTACTAGTATATATATATATATATATATGATTTCTTGGTGTCCTTACTCATAAAGGTGATTATCTAAATGTTATTATGTGGGTGAAGGGAAGTTACGTTGACGCTTGGCAGATGCGATTGAGAATGTGAAGGATAGAGTGGAGGGTTATTCGTGGTTCTTTTAGAACATGTGGTGTTTGGCTAATTTTGAGGCTGATTATCTTGTCCGTTGTGGGTTTACTTGAATTGACCTTGAGACTTTTGACTACCTTCCTCCTTGATGGAGGGGTTGTGTGGCTTTGTTCTTTTCTAATTGCTGGGAGTAAAGGCTATGGGCTGTTCTATCAGTGACGGGAAAAATCCGAGTTTAATACGGTACAGAAATGATTTTAGTCCAAAATCGATTCTACAGCTGCAAAACAAACACCTAAATTTGCTAAGAATCAGTTTTGGATCAAAATCAATTCTCAAAATAAAAAACAAACACGGTCTTATATTCTTTGTAGAAGTTTTATCCTGCCACAAATGTGAGTTCACTGGAAAGCTTTGATCAAATGCTTTGGGCGACTCATCAAACTGGTAATTCAAACTGTCATGATCTTGTTTGAAATACTTCTATAAACTAAACATAAAAAATCATGAGTATTTTAGCTTTATATTTAGGCATTTTATTCTTTATATAGTAATCTAGAAAGAGAAGCTTCAAATTTGTATGTTAATTTGACAATATTTGGTTCTCAACAATTACCCAAAAAAAATTTACTCACTACTGCTAAACACACTTTATCCTAATGAAGTAAAGGGGAAAAAGAAAGAACAAAACATGTTTTTTGGGACTGACTGGAACCCAACATAAAGCAACATATATGTATGCATATACATACAGATACACAAAAAAGAAAAACCCACATGATATGTCAAATTTGTCAAGCTAACAATTTATTGGGTCCCAGCTTTTCTGAAAGGAAAAGGAGATAGAGAAAATCATACAGATTGTCATATTTTATTAGCATGTGAAACAAAAAATGAGGCTAATTGGCTTATAATACTTGCACTGTACTTACCATTCAAACAAGCAAAAAAAAAAAAAAAAACTTACATTGTACTAGAAAAAAGCATAGAATCTACCTAGTCTTCATACTCAGTTTCTTCATCATCCTCTGCATACCTCCACCTCTCTTCTTCGACATTTTCACGGTCTTCTTCTTCAGTTTCTTCACTATCTTCTTCATACATCTCCTTACTGGGCCACTGTTTCTTTGTAATATTCAAGTTTACAGGGGCCAAACTCGAGCCCTTCCACTGAGGCATTTTAGAAGGTGGAATTGTCTTCGAAATTGGCTTGGGTTTGTTTCGTTTTGGATTCTTTCCATTGCCACTTTTCCCCATATAAGCATCTTGGTCACTGGCCTCATCCATGTCATTGTCCATACCAGGAGTTTGCTTACCATTTTCTTCAGAATTATGACCAGGATGTTCTCTTCTTAAATGGAGATTCAGCTTATACTCATGAATGTAGGATTTCCCACAACCTTCATAAGGACAGGCATAAGGACGTTCGGAGGATGCAGAACCATAAACCACGGCAGGAGCCTTTGGGGTACTGTGTGGCTTCTCAACTGGTGGTGTGTTTTTCGTAACATCTATGGCCACATTCTGTAAAATAGTAGGAAAATTCATTAATATCAAAATTGTGTTACCAGTCTTATGTAACCAGGAGGCCCACAACAAGATGGTGCTTTTCAAAAGAACAGACTTCTCATCTGTAGGAGGGAAGTGCTTTACCTCAATAGCTTAAAACACATCTTTTTATGCTTAGGACTGGTAATATTAGTTCCAGTCATGGTTTTAAATTTTGGTTTCAGACCAAAATTCCGGCCGAAATCCAGTAATAAAAAAAAGTATTATTTTATTCTTTCCCAAATTTCGGCCGAAATTTCAGAATAATACTGTATTTTTTTTAAAAAAAATCAAATTTTCCGGGATTTTGTGAAATTTTGGTTTCGATTTCAACCAAAATCCGAAATTTCGGATTTCAACTGAGATTTAATATCCATGGTTTCAGCTATTATGACAACCAATTGTGAGTGCCAAACCAATTATTTGACTCAAATTTAAATGTAATTTTGAGTCCAATAATTGGTTTGGCACTCACAATTGGCTGTCGTAATCTTAAATGAACAGTGCCAAAGAAACTTGAAAAACAAAACTGCATGAATATTTGAAATGACCAATAATGCCCTAGGTCTATAAAAAATGGAAAGATATTGGTCTCAAGGTCTGCAGCAGGCTAATATTAATTTGGTCTAGATACGTGATTTATATTAACTTGTTTCTGGAAGAATGTGTTGCTCATTTCATGCCGCTTCCAGAAAATATTTTCGGTTGAAACATGAAGAACAAGCAAAGCAACAAATGACAAACTACACAATTATGAAAGTCTGCCAAGAAACTAAGGTTGAGAGCGGTTAACACTTCAAACTAACCTTTTCATGATGTTGCTTGATGTGAGCTTTTAACTTGTACTCATGCGCATATCTCTTTCCACATTCTTCATGTGGGCAAATATGATAGTTCTCTTGTGAGTGTGTCTTCATATGTGCTCTCAAGTTAAAATCCAGAGAGAATGCCTGCATTTCACAGCTTGAAATTAATTGTTGAAATTTGAAACATAACATGTTATATTTACATGCAAAATTACCGAGGAACTCGGACAAACGATTAACATTCTAATGAATGGCTACAGTTTTTATTTTTTTTTCAAAGATAATGACATCAAATTTACTATTTAGAAGTAAACTGCCTACATCATGCTGCATTATGCGCTTCACAAAAAAAGAATGTGGAATAGAACAAATACTGTAAATGGACATATGTCAATAAAGAGTCCCAAATTTGCTGGAAACAACAAACAAATAATATGTGTAAGTAGGCAGGTAAATAGTAGATAGCAGACAAACAAGATCCGTTGGAACAAGAAAGCAAGGAAAATTCCAATAATGGCAACTTAAATTCTAAAAAAGGAGAAAATTTGTGGTGTGAAGGATGATCACCTTTCCACAGCCCTCATGAGGACATACAAAATCCCTCTCTCCAGTATGAATAAGGAAATGTCTTTTCAGCTTGGAACTATCCAAAAACTTCTGCAAGTACACATACAGCAGTAGAATGATCAGTAGACATTTTATCCTGACACGCTTAAAAGTTTCAAGCATCATACTATAAGAGCTGACAAAGCACGTACAAGCACGTACAGTGTAACAATTGAAATGCTCTTCAAATGACAAAAGTGCACTATCTCTCCGTTCTAAAAACAAAATTTACTCTCCCCCTCTCACTCCCCATCTCTTCAATAGCTATTCTTTATCTTACTAAATATATTGAAACCCCCCTATTTATTGATAGAATGACTAAAATGCACGTATAGTTTTCTGAATGGACAATATAAATTTATTGACAAAATTAAGACTAGCCCCATCTCAAAAAGAACCGGCCCATAAGACTCCATCCACCTCTCCCTTATAAAAATGAATCTCTCTCTCTCTCTCTTCAGTGGCTAATTTTTAATTACTAAAATATATTGAAACCTCCCTCCCTATTTATTGTATAATGAGTAAAATACCCGTATGGTTTTTAATGAGCAATTCCTCCCTATTTATTGATATAATGAGTAAAATACCCGTATGGTTTTGAATGAGCAAAATATAGCATAATAACCAAAGTAACAATACCCCATCCCTGAAAGAACCAATCCATAAGACACCCTATCAGATGAACAAAAGTACCCATTTAGATGACCAAATTCCCTTGAAACCTTTCTCTCGGCAACAAATCTCAGCATGATGTACACTAGCGGGTGGCACATACATAACATATACTAACTAATTTAGAATCAGAAACAGCAATCAGCCTTAAGCATAAGGAGTCTGCACTCATATGACATTCATCTAGAAATCTATTAGGATAATATATATATATATAGAAAAATGTTTCTGGTCCATCGGACTAGATAAACTAGATAAATTATCTGGTCCGTCAACCAGAAATAGAGTGGGCCCATGTTGTATGGGTGATTCAAACCATTCATCAGATGGGCCCTGACATAGATAGGGTTAGCCCAAAAAGTCATCTGATGGGCACACCCTATCTATGTCATGGCCCATCAGCGACCAGAGAACTTATCTGGTCCGACGGACCAGAAAATGTGAGCCCATGTGTGTGTGTGCGCGCATGCGAGTGTGAATACTACCTAGTTTTAAATCCTGTGAGGAATATACTAAACCACACATGATTGTTTTAACAGTTACCCTTCCACACCCCTCATAATGACAAGCATATTGTCTCTCCCCATGGATGTGAGAATGCTTCCTCAAAGCTCCAGCATCAATAAAAGTTTTTCCACATCCTTCATAGCTACAAAGAAAAAGAACTTCTGTAGTTGGTTCAGGTTCCGGATCTTCCAGCTCTGGCTCTTTATGCTTTTCTTTTATAGCCCTCAACATGTCGTCTAAAACGAAAAACAAATGAAGCATTAGATAAAATCATATGGGCAATAAAGAATCAAAGAAAATCATGATGTGGCCTCACAAACTAGCATAGGATCACCATGTCACTCCCCTAAAGCAGATTTTCCAAGAAAATGCATGAAACAGATCTATGATTATAAATAGGAGAAGGAGATAAGTATTTAAACAGTAACGTGCATTTCATTGATGTATTAGTTTCACAAACCATCAAAACGTAGCTGGTAGAAAAGAATTGATCAAGATAACAAACATCTTTGCCAGCAACCCCAGACTTAACTGTTGCATTCTAAATGATAAATGTCAAACCCTTTAAATTCTTTCTATCAACAATACTTTTATTAATGCATCAGAAACATGTGGTATTGTGGCAAAAAAATTGGCACCTTTGCGGTACAGGTGCGTTTTTTCAAATAGCAGCAGATAAAAGTATGATTATCAAGTACAAAATAGGTGTCATGACACGAACACAAGTACACAGCTTGGCTACATTTAACTTTTCAGATAACAATTTGGCGTTGGAAGCGTTGAGGACCATAATACAAGAACAAACCAACAAGAACAATGATCTCATAAAGTTACTTGACATTAACAATACCACTTAATAAGCCAAGCGCAAACAATACCACTTAGAGGGTCGGTTGTGCCACCTTGGAGGTTTGCACACCTTTTTTATGAGATCTAGGATCAGAGAGAAGGATCCTCAATCACTTTTAACCAAGGTTTAAAATTTCGGTTTCGGTACCGGTTTCGGACCCTGAAATTTCGAAATTTCGACCAAAATTTCGAAATTTCGGTCGAAATCTGGTACAAAACCCGAAACCAATATTTTATTCAATATTAAATTACCGAAATTTCGGTGAAATATTAAATTAATATTAAAAAAACAGATTCTTTTGGTCAAATTTCGGAAAAACCGAAATTTTGGCCGAAATAAATGACCGTTTCGGTTTTGATCGATTTCGGTGTCGGTCTCCACCGAAATCCAAAATTTCGGATTTCGGTCGAAATTTAAAACCATGCTTTTAACCATGTCAGGAGATCGGCAAATAGTGAAGTATAGATTGGCGTGGGATGGCGTTGGTAGAGTGGGTGTTTGATTTCTTGCCCCCCCCCCGACTATCTTTTTCTCATTGTATTTTTTCTTTTCCTTTTGTTGTTTTGTTTTCTCTCTTTGTTCGCTTTTTGGGTGGACCACCTCGGTCTTCCCAGCATTTAATGAAATTTTTACCATTCAAAAAAAGAAAAATCCAAGCGCAAACAACTCATTGTCTTTACAGGTTGGAGTTGGACACAAACCGTGAGTGGATGAGATAAAAGATCATTAAAGAATAAGTTCATATCCCATTAAATTTTTATTTTTGTTACTACTGATTCTATTGATAAAAGGAAACTAAAGTACACAGAAAACATGGGACAGTAACACATTTTCAAAAAATATAAAATAATAAATAACACATACTATGTACGAGACTGGGATAATAACACAATTCCAACACTAAAAGACGATTTAGGAACTCCATCTTAGGAAAGAAAAAAAAAAGAACTAGAAACTCGTTCTTTTGCCAACGAGTCCAAGGTCGCTTGCCTCTTCAAAGGATATGATAGATGGAATAAAACAGAAAATGACTCCCATTACCAAAAATGCCCTCTAAAATAACCTCCACGGTTCACATCTAATGAAGCTGTCCTCACATGTTTTCTCATCAATCGTACTCCATCTAGTGCCTTTGCCTTAAAAACTCCGTATGAGGTAATGTGTCCTCACCATCCTCTTTTCCCGGTACCATCCAAAGTGTTTGGATGTACATGCCATTTTCATATTCTTGGTCCGTCTCGTACCAAACATGAGCCCAAAGGTCTCAAGTGTGTTTCTGGATACTCGAGTATTCCAAAGGGATACAAATGTTATCACCCATCCTCAAAACAGAGGACAATGAATGTTACCTTTTTTTAGCATCATCTTTTTTATTAAAGTCCAATATCTCCTTAGGGTGGTTGGTATACAGTTATGGAAGAGAGTGGACCAATTTATTCACTTCCTTTGCAAATTCTGCTACCGATTGTTGCATCTTATCTTACACTAAATCTGGATAGTGTTGCTGCCCAACTGTGAAAGAGCTACAAAAGGAGCTAAAAGTCTACTCACAGCGATCATGGCTGTTAACTTACCAACTTCTCCACAAGCTTAAGCTGTTGGAGAAAAGCGTTATTTATCTTTTATACTTTAACACTCCCCCGCATGTGTGTCCCACTTCGCAAACACGTGGCACATGTGGTCCCACTTTGGGCCGACCATCGCATGTGGATTTTTGCTATCCGGGAGGTTTGAACTCGAGAGTTGAGACCTTTGGCTCTGATACCATGTTAACTACCAGTTACTCCAAAAGCTTAAAGTTGGTAAGTTAACATGGTATCAGAGCCAACTGGCTGATCTTTCAAGAAGGAAAGAAGAAGAGTCTATCTCCCTCAACGCCATCATCTCTTTCTCTCGTATCTCGTTTTCCTCTCTTTATCTCCCTATAGTTTCTCCTCAAATCTTTCCTAAGATCTCTCTCCCCTATTGTCTCTTTCATATTGCTCTGTTTTTGTTTCAAACCCCTAAAAATCTCTCTCGGTACTTTCAGTGTCGTCGTTTCTCTTTCGGCAAATCCATTTTCCTCGGCCGTATTCTCTCTCTCTCTCTCTCTCTCTCTCTCTCTCTCTCTCTCTCGTTTGGGTTGTCGTATGGAGTGTTGTCTTCTTGTCATTCATTCTTATCTTTGTTTTTCTCCATCTCTATTTGTTGTGTTTCATGTCTTTTGTCTCCCACTCCAAGGTGCCCACCAAGTGTTCGATAAAATGTCTCAAAGGGGTTTTGTGCCTTGAAAGTCTTCTTTTCATTTCAAGTTGAAGGCCTTCATCCTCAACTTGAAAAGTGTTCTCTTGTATTGTTTTTCTTGTTGTCTTGTATTATTTCTTGTGGTTCTCTTACTTTTTGTGTTGATGTCATCTCTTTCTATACATCTCTTTCTTTACATTGTCTTCTATGTATTGTTTTCTATGTCTTTCATGTAGTTCTTCAAGGCACACATCAAGTGTTTTCTCAAATGTCTAAGAGAGGAGTAGTGCCTTGTTTCTCTTCGTTTTTTTGTCTTCTTCAAGGCACACCCCAAGTGTCCGATGAAATGTCCAAGAGGTTTTTTTCGTTGCAGGACCTTCAACTTAAGGGGGAGTGTTCTCATGTAGTTCTTTGTGTCTTTTCTTGGTGGAGTGTTATAGTGTTGGTGGCTTCTTGAGAGAGTGTTGCTATGTTTATGTTGTCTTTTCATGAGAGAGAGTGTTATCGTCTTCTCTTTATGTTATTCGTTCGTCCCCTTGGTGATTATTATCATCTTTCTTGTTTTCATGTCTCTTTGTGTTGTCCGCTTTATGCCTTATCTCTTCGTTTGTCTTGATATTGTCCTCCTTGTCTTGTCATCTTCAAGCTCATGTAGTTACGCCCGAGGGGGAGTGTTGTTGTGCTCCCTAGTCAATCTTTGTCTTCTCGGCTTTATGTCTTATCTCCTCTTTTCCATGCGATAGCTTCCATATCCATCGTTGGTCGGCTCTCTTACAGGCGACAGTCTTTTCCCGTCAACCTCTCTTTTCTGGGCGATGGTGTCCCCATCGTTGATCGGGTCTTTTCAGGCGACGATGTTCATGCCGTCAACCTAGTCTCCATACGATGGTGTCCCCATGGTTGGTTGGTTTATCTTTTCCCTCATTTTCTTCTTCTCTTTAGGCGACGATATTCATGCCATCGACATTGTCACCAGATGATGGTTTCCTAATCGATGGTTGGTTATCTTCTCTATCTTTTCTTCTCTCCAGGTGACAGTTTCCCCGTCAACCTTGTCTGTGATGGTTTCCCCATCGATGGTTATCTTCTATTAGCATGGTGTTGCTTAACAGGTGTTCCTGCTCGTGGTGCTTCGTCGTTGGTCACGTGCCCACCTTTGGTGTGCTTTTTTTGCTCGATGGATTGTTGTTATTCCCTTGCCGAGGTGCACGATTTGATCCTTCGTGGTTCCAGACTTATTTGCCGAGTTCTCATTCAGGTGGAGACCCGGTTGTGACTGCTCTCGTCGTAGTGCTACTTCAGGGAGAGCTGTTCCTTTTTTTGTGGCCGATGATCTCGACGACTGTACTCTCATGGGAGCTGTTAACTTTTGTTATGCTTGCCTTATGTATTCACCACACCAGCTTGACGAGTGTTATACCAAGCTAGATGTGTGTATGAGATTATGTACCTTTTGTTATTTTTAGTTGTTTGTTTTAGTTTTCTTTGTACCAAGCTAGAGTTCCATAGCATATACCCTCCAGTCTGAGGGGGAGTGTTGAATAATGTATTAGGGTAGTTTAGACATTACTTGTAGTAGTTAGGCGTATTGTAGGTAGTCATTGTACATTGTTGCCGTAGTTTGGGCCTACATATACGTCATTTACATGAGGAGCTCCCTCGTGGAGACTCTCCATCCTTCCCTCTTCTTCTTCCTCTCTCTACCCTAGCTTCCATATTCTAACATGGTATCAAAGCCTAGCTCTGATACCATGTTAACTTAGTTGTTCGAGAAAGGCGTTATTTATCTTTTATACTCTAACACTCTCCTGCACATGTGGCCCACTTGGCAAACACATTACACATGTGATCCCACTTTGGGCCGACCATCACATGCGGATTTTTGCTATCCGGGAGGTTTGAACTCGAGACTTTTGGCTCTAATACCATGCTAACTGCCAGTTACTCCGAAAGCTTAAGCTTTTGGAGAAGTTGGTAAGTTAACAATGCCAATCACCCTCTTAACCAGTAGGGGTGTAAATGGATATTCGAAAATTCGATTACCGTCCGCATCCGAATCCGTTTAAAGCGAATATTATACGGATCTGTTTCAAGCGGATATTATCCGAATCCGTTTATGAGATATCCGGCTCTTAGCGGATGCGAATCTGGTAAATGGTATATCCGATCCGTTTAACATTCGAATCCGAGAAGTAAATTCTTTTTATTTATTATTAATAATATCATTAATATTTATTTTTAGTAATGACACACTATCTTTTGTTTCTAAAAGAAAAGTAAATTTTCTTTTTAGAAAAAAGCAAAAACAAAAAGTGTTTTGGATAGGAAAGGAAGTAATCTCTTATTTTAAGGGCATTCTTGGAGTTTGACATGGCTTCTTTATGAAGCAACAAATGTGGGTTGTAGGATGAAAAGACAAATGGATGATGGTGATTGAAAGAAGATGGCATAGTTTCTAGAGAATTATAGAGCAAAAAGGCCATAGTCATTGATGGTAAATGGACGGCTTAGATCAATTTTCCAACTTAGGGTTATATAAAAACCCAAAATGCAATTTAAAGAGGGGACTTCTAAGGTTTGCAAGGAGAAGCAAGAGAAAGGAGGAGGCTGAGACACCATCTTCGGCATTCCTTGGTGCCTCCAATCCCACCAAAATCCACTGCCGCCCCTCTCCACCTTCTCACAGCCACCTCCATCACCGCCAGTCATCTCCATCTCTAACCCAATCATCATCTCCATCCCCATTTCTCTTCATCTTCCACAATCAGCACTCCCACTTCCACTGTTCAAAATAGCCCAAACCCATTCCATCATATACATAAAAAAAGAAAAAACCCAAAGACCACTACCACTACCATCATCCATCCCCACCGCCTCTCTCTCTCTCTGCCTTTGTTTTAAAAGGAAGAAGAGAATCTCATATATTTTAGGGTTTGAGAGTTAATTTTGTGAAGAGAAGGTAGAGGTATGGTTTTAGGGTTTGGAAAATTTATTTGAGGAGTAAGAATGAGAAGAAAGATAAAGTGCTGCAATAAAATGTTCGAATTTACCGGATAAACGGATACGGATAATATCCGAATTCGAAAAATATCCCACGGATACGAATTCGGTAATAGATATTAAATATCCGTCAAATTCGAATCCGAATCTGAATTCGGATAGTGTATACTGTAATCGAATTCGGATATAGCCATATCCGATTCGAATTCGATCCGTTTACACCCCTATTAACCAAGTCCATCTTCAGGTACTTCTCTCCTTTTGTACTGCTATGCCTATTCAGTTACTGCTCCTTTAGTTTCTTTTCTACACAGTCTTCATCTTCTTATTGTTGTATAGAAAGGTCAACACTCACGTACTATGCATCCTACTTCTAACTTTGTCTCGTACAAGTGTTTGTCCTCTTCTTATGGTCCCTTTGTAGCTGCATTGTGTTGGGATTTAATCCTGGCCTTTGATGGCCTTTGCAACAATCAATGGCTAGGATCAAAAGTGACAAAACAACCTAAGTATTTTGATAAAAACATATTTGTAAAACCGCCTAAAGAAGAGGAAACGTGAACGAGAGTTGAGGGGGAGAACGTGTGGGGTAGTTTGCACGATATTGAGCCTCCCCACACTCTCACAATCCTCTATAAGAGTGATCCTCAAGGTCTCCCTGCTTGCACACGATAAGTTGCGTTAATCTCTCTTTTCTAATCCACATGAAAGAGCGATTAAAGCCGGTTCCCATCACTGAAATTTGTGGAGCAAGGAGAAAGCTTGAGGAAGAGAGGTTTCTAGCAAGATTCAAGCTTCAAGATCTCCTTCAATGGCTACCGAGAAGTCTTTTTCCCGTTGCTTTGAGAACCATTAAAATCCATGATTTCTTCGACATTAATCGCCAAAGATCCATGCCGATCTTCTCTAAGACGTTTGAAGACCAATATGTGGTATCAAAGTCATGGTTGAGGCGAGAAACAACGAAGCAACCATGAAAAACGGGAAAGATTGAAGTTTTTAGGTGTTTTCCAGGCAGTTGGAAATCTAGAGACCGCCGGAAATTTGATCGTCCGACCGACGATCGGCCAGCGTGGATGAATAGCCGGAAACGGCACGAATCCAATGCCACCGGCCTTTCATCGACCTGACTTAGGGATCTCCTCCGGTGGCAAGTCGAAATTAGCCCTTTTAAACTGGAATTTCTGATTTTATTTCAAAAAAAATATTATTTTATTCACTGAACCGGGCAGGACGACGACCGAAAGTCGTCGGTGGGTCCTGCCCTTTCAGCCCATCTAAGATCCAGCTGTTTGTGTATATATACAATAACTATGTATATAGAAATTTGTGACGCACACGTCACTCTGAAGTTGTATACATAGCAAATCCCATGTATATCTCATAATGAATAAAGTAACTTTTTCTTTTATGTGACACATGCACGTCAGTACGTCACTTTGAAGCGCATGCATCGCGTGAAGTACATGTGTATACGACTTTATTCAAAGCGTGTAACTTGTTTTTGAAACAGAAAGTTGGGCTGATGTTATTTTATTCCGGTTCAAACTGGTTCGGCACCGGTTCCGGCTGGTCCGGTTCAACCCAAAGGTGCTGATGGCCCGGTTCACACCCGTTTTGGGTGAAAATTGTAAGGGTGGGACCGGTTCCTAGGGTTTTGACATGTTCCAGATCCAATGGTGTGGGCCTGAGAGTCATCTGAGACTCGTTTTGAATAGATACAGTGCATTTGTTGAGTCTTGTGCCCTTTATTAATTGGTTTTTCGTATTATTTTGCGTTGAAAACCTATTAGTGAATGCTTCCAAAATGTAATACTCTGCTGATGATTATATACCGGGCAGTGAAAAATTGATAATCAATCACTTTAATGAAAATTCCTTTATCGGGCTTCACTTTAGTGCAAGTCCCTGTAGGTTTCCGTTTGTGGTTGGAAACTCTAATGTGAAAACTTCGTGCCATCAAAGATAGGCACATATGGGGTAGGGATTTCGCTAATGGGATTGAAGCCGTTAGTGATTGATGTGTGATTATTACTAAGGACTTGAAAAATGCACTGTCTTAGAATTTTGAATTGAAAACCTTAATTGGTTATGTTAAAAAAAATGAATGATTATATAATATTTCTGGATAAAGTTTATTACTTGGATTTCCATTATGTAATACTGCATAAATGAATAAAAGGGAAACCCCCAATCTTGTTTGGGAAAATCAAGATCGTTTTGACATTAGTGGTTGAATCAAAACTGTGTGGCACATAGTGACACATCCAGAACTGATAAAGCCACACCTAAAGTTAAAGTTGTGTTTGTTGGTTCAAGGGCATCAGTCAGCCCAACAGAGGGCAGGTGTTTTTGTGCAAACAAGCAGTGTGAGGAGGCTGGGCTTGAATGACTTTGTTGAAAGTGTTACTTCTGCTCAAAGGTGTTGAGCACTCCTGGTACGTGTTGTTTAGGTCTAGTCAGTCTCACTGGTGAGAACTGACTGTGTGTCGTGGCTCGGACCAACGGAAGGGTCAAGATGACACGCCCGGTGTCTCGCTAGGATCACAGTATTGTGTTGACTAGGTTGAAAACCAACTTGTGTTGTGGCTCGGCCCAGCGGAAGGGTCACGATGACACAGCAGTGTTTCGCTAGACTCACACTCAGGTGTTCCTGTGGTTCTAGACTATCTGACCAATTTCCCATAGGTCGGATTGGTCGAGTGATGTGATTTGAGAACTAATTATATGTCGTGGCTCGGCCCAACGGAAGGGTCACAATGATACACCTAGTGTCTCATTAGAATTTCGGTATCGTGTTATATATAGTGGGAGCTGATTGTATGTCGTGGCTCGGCCCAACGGAAGGGCCATGGTGATACGCTAGTGTCCTTTTAGAAACACACTTATGTTTTTTTCGTAATTCTGTGTAATCTGACTGTTCTGTTAAAGTTAGATTATTTTATATCGTGGATTGAACTAATAAACTCACCTGTATGGATGTATGTGGTGTCATAGATTGTGATCATGACTGTAACTTTTGGTCAGGTTCTACAACAAGGAACCCAGGTTCCGTGTCAAACTACCTCTTCGGGATAGATCATTTAGTTTTTGTTTCTCATGAGTCATTTTTGGTAGACGCTCCTAGAAATACTTGGTGGATAGATACCGGTTTGACTGTTCACATATCAAGTTCCATGGAAGGCTTTCTCGATAGTCGGAAACTCAGGAAAGGGGAGAGAACCATTAAAGTCGGAAATGGAGTAGAGGCTGATGTTGAGGTGATTGGGATTTTCCGCCTTGTTTTAGATTCTGGTTTCATTTTGGATCTTGTAGATACTCTCTATGTTCCATATATGAGTAGAAACCTAATCTCTGTTTCTAAACTTGATTCGTGTGGATTTGAATTTAAGTTTGGAAATAATGGCTTTTCTCTACTCCATCATTCTAATGTGATTGGTTCTGGCACCCTCATGAGTAATCTTTATATGTTACATTTAGATGACTCATTTTCTCGGACTTTACTAAACATGCATGTGAACGATGAAATCGGTTACCGTGGCAATAAACAGGGACAAGTAGATGAAAACTCTTTTAGTCTATGGCATAGCGATTGGGCCACATCTCTGTCGATCGGATGGAGAGACTAGCTAAGGATGGAGTCCTCCATTAACTCAATTTTTCTGATTTCGGTATTTGTAAGGAGTATCTTAAAGGCAAACAAACGAAAACTAATAAGAAGGGCGTCACTAGAAGTACAGGTTTTCTAGAGGTCATTCATACTAACACCTGTGGGCCCTTTCTGAATGCTGCCCTGAGTGGCGAGAGATACTTTATTACCTTTATAGATGACTTTTCGTGCTTCGGATTTGTATATGTCATTAAAGAAAAGTCAGAAGCCCTGGACACCTTTAAGGTCTATAAGGTTGAAGTTGAGCTACAGCTTGACTTAAAGATTAAGGTTGTGAGATCCGATAGAGGTGGAGAGTACTATGGTAGACACTCCAATACGGGCCACAGTCCAGGTACATTCGCACTTTACCTGCAAGAGAATGGGATCGTCGCTCAGTACACAATGCCGGGTATACCCGAGCAAAATGGCGTGGCTGAGAGACGGAACGGAACTCTTATAAATCTGGTGAGGAGCATGATATGCAATTCACCTTGGCCCGAGTCCTTGCGGAGTGAAGCCCTAAAAACAACTGTGCATATTCTAAATCGTGTACCGAGTAAAGCTGTGGCCAATGAAGCACGGGTACGGGTACAGGGTGCGGGTAAGACACGATACAGGTACGTGGATACGTGATTTTTTTTTTAAATAGGATACGGGTACGTTGGGGTACGCTGAATATAATATATTTTTATATTTTATTATATATTTATAAAAATAAATATTTTGTTAAAGAATTCAAACAATTTAATTGGAGAACGATCAAATAACAATAACATCACCAAAATCTAATATTACTTCTAAGTTGTTAGGTTTTTACTTATGGGATACATATATATTATAGATGTTTTGATATATTCAACCTCCCTTTGTTAATTGGGACAACCCCTCTATTGTAAATCTGTAATTTTCGAGTGCGCACCCGATACGTACACAAACCCAGGTGCGTACCCGGTACACACCCAAAGAGTACCCAAGAGCACCCGCACCCGACACGGGTACGTGGGCCTCCGGAGAGTACCCGTGCTTCTGAGGCTGTGGCTAAAACCCCTTATGAGCTCTAGGTCGGTAAAAAGCCAAAGCTAGGATATTTGCATGTATGAGGCAATTTAGCTGAAGCAAGGGTGTATAAACCAAAGATGAAGAAATTGGACCCCAGAACTATCACTTGTCACTTCATAGGGTATCCTGAAAGGTCCAAAGGTTATAGATTCTATAGTCCTACTCACAATACGCGGATCATAAAGACTAGGACCGCTGTGTTTTTAGAGGATGGCGACCTTAATGGGAGTTTTGTGCCTAAGTCATTCACTATTGAGGAGAACCGGGTGACTATTCGCGTCCCGGTAATCAAAGAGAAAGTGGTACCGATATCTCCACCCGAGGATGTTGGTGCACTTGAGAGAACATTGGAGAGTCCACCCCACATTCTTGATGCTCCTGTGGTCACTACCACTGAGCAGCCTGTGCGCAGGTCACACAGAGAGAGGAGGTCGGCCATTGCCAATGACTATATTATCTATCCGAATGAGTGTGACTACAGCGGTGAAATGGATGATAATCCACTATCATTTAGTCAGGCCATGGATAGTAATCGATCAACTCAATGGCTTGAAGCCATGAAGGATGAGTTGCTCTCAATGGAAGAGAACCACATTTGGGAACTCACTGAGTTGCCAAAAGGAGCCAAGCCTGTAGGCTGTAAATGGGTCTTTAAGACCAAAAGGGACTCCAAGGGCGGTATTGAAAGATACAAGGCCAGGCTAGTTGCTAAGGGGTTCACTCGGAAAGAAGGAATAGACTACAAAGAGACTTCCTCTCCTGTGTCAAAGAAAGACTCTTTGAGAATTGTCATGGCTCTGGTAGCTCATTTTGACTTGGAGCTCCATCAGATGGATGTGAAGACTGCATTTTTTAACGGTGACTTGCATGAGGAAGTCTATATGGTATAGCCTGATGGCTTTGAGACAAAAGGCAAGGAAGACCTAGTCTGTAGACTAAAGAAATCAATTTACGGACTAAAGCAGGTTTTTGGGCAGTGGTATCTCAAGTTTCACGAGGTAGTTTCCTGTTTTGGGTTCAAAGAGAACGTTGTAGACCAGTGCATATATCTTAAGGTTAGTGAGAGCCATTTCATCATCCTTGTGTTATACGTTGATGATATACTACTTGCCAGTAGTAATTTGGGAATGCTGAATGAGACGAAAAAGTTCCTTTCAAGGAACTTTGACATGAAAGACCTTGGTGAAGCATCCTATGTGATAGGTATAGAGATTCACTGGGATAGGACTCGAGGATTGCTGGGTTTATCCCAGAAGGCCTATATAGAGAAAGTCCTTAAAAGGTTCGGCATGGAGAAATGCTCCCCTAGCCTTGCCCCTTGGGTTAAGGGCGATGTATTCAGTCAGTTACAGTGTCCCAGGAACGCACTGGAACGAGATGAGATGAAGAGGATCCCTTATGCTTCGGCAGTTGGGAGTCTCATGTATGCTCAGGTTTGTACCCGTCCAGATATTGCATTTGCAGTTGGCATGCTTGGGAGGCACCAAAGTGACTCTGGTTTGGATCACTGGAAGGAAGCCTAGAAGGTTAAGTGTTACCTCAGAGGGACTTCGGATAATATGCTCACATTTAGGAGGTCGGATAGCCTTGAGGTGATCGGCTACTCTGATTCCAACTTCGATGGTTGTCGGGACACCCACAGGTCCACTTCTGGTTATATATTTATGCTTGCAGGAGGGCCTTCATGGAGAAGCGTCAATCAAAGACAGACGGCTTCATCCACTATAGAGGCAGAGTTTATTTCGTGTTCCGAGGCTTCGGCTCACACCTTATGGCTGCGGAATTTCGTTTCAAGGCTTCAGGTGATTGACTCTATTGAGAGGCCGCTGAAACTTTTCTGTGATAATTCCGCTACGGTAATTTTTTCCAAGAACATGTCTGGAGACGGGTCGAAGCATATAGACTTACGGTATCTTATTCTAAGGGAGAGAGTTCAGGATCAGCGTGTATCTGTGGAGTACATCAGGTATTCAGATACATTTCTGTGTATACACTTTGGTTTCTGATTCTGGTTTTGTGATTATATTTTTCTGCGCTCCATTATGTTATTGTGCACATTTTATGGATTGTTTGTAAGAGGCAGAATGTCTGATTGACTGTTTATGGACCATGTTTACGTTTTCATGCTTGTATGCGTTTACATTCATGTTGGTAGGAATTACCGATGATAAAACCATGGGGTAGGCTATTGGGTCGAGTTGGTGACCTAATGGTTACATGATTTGTTGTTGGTAGTTTTTACTGAACGGAATGGGTAATCGTGGTTTTAAAGTATCACCTAAGGTTCTGATCCTTAAGGTAGGCTAAAAGATTATTGCAGGCCAAGTGGGAGAATGTTAGGATTTAATCCTGGCCTTTGATGGCCTTTGCAACAATCAATGGCAAGGATCAAAAGTGACAAAACACCTAAGTATTTTGACAAAAACATATTCGTAAAAAGGCCTAAAGAAGTGGAAACGTGAACGAGAGTTGAGGGGGAGAACGTGTGGGGTAGTTTGCGTGATGTGGAGCCTCCGCACACTCTCACAATCTTCTATAAGAGAGATCCTCAAGATCCCCCTGCTTGCACACGATAAGTTGTGTTAATCTCTCTTTTCTAATCCACGTGAAAGAGCGATTAAAGCCGGTTCCCATCACACAAATTCGTGGAGCAAGGAGAAAGCTTGAGGAAGAGAGGTTTCTAGCAAGATTCAAGCTTCAAGATCTCCTTCAGTGGCTACCGGTGGGTCTTTTTCCCGTTACTTTTGAGAACCATTAAAATCCGTGATTTCTTCGACGTTAATCGCCAAAGATCCATGCCAATCTTCTCTAAGGCGTTTGAAGACCAATACACTCTCCTCTGTCTTCATTCCATCCAGTAATGCCGAAGTGGTAAGTGACCCAAAATGGAAGGAGGCCATTGAAGAAGAGATGAAGGGATTACGGGAAAAAAAAAAGACGAAATACCGAAAAGATACAAAGCCATATTGATTGCCAAAGGGTATACGAAGACGTGTGGTGTTGACTACGAAGACATATTTTCCTTTGTTCTAAAAGGCGGCCGCCTAGGCGCTAGGCGCAGAAAAAACGCACCACCCAGGGCCTGCGAGTTTAAAAAAGCAGTCTCATTGCCTAGGCGTTATTAGGCGGCCGCCCAAGCGATGAGGCGGCGCCTGGGCGCTGAGCGTGGGCCTGGGCGGGGCGGGTTTGAAGACTCAGATGAAGATAGAGTCTTGGTCTTCGAGGGAGAGGACAATGATTGGTGAATACTGAAGAAATACTTGGATTTTAATCTTTTCTTAGTCATGGATTTGTGTTGTATTGTCAAATACTTAAAAATACTTAAATTATTAAGTACTTTATGCTTAATTTCTTATTATGTTTTTGACTTTTTGTTATTATTTAATGTTTAGTGCTTGTGCATAAAATGGTTTGGACTGTTATGTATTCAAGTATTTATATTTTATATAAAAAATATGCAAGATATTATGAAAATATATTAATATCTGAAAAAAATGAAAAAACGCCTAAAACGCCTGGGCGCTGGGAGGTCAGTCAGCTGCCCAGCTCCGCCCAACGCTTTTTAGAACATTGATATTTTCTCCAGTTGCCAAACTAAACTCCATAATAGTGATCCTTTCTCTTGCAACAAATAAGTATTGAGAACTACATCAAATGGATGCAAAAATGCACTTCTTCATGCAGATTTATAAGTGTTCAAGGTAATGCCACCAGTGGTTAAATTCTCAAGAGCAGACAGCCAAATATCTAGATTGAGAAAGGCCCTTTATGAACTAAAGCAATCTCCTATAGCATGGTTCCAAATTTTCTGTGCTATGAAGAAAATGGGTTATGATTAGAGTTAGGATGATCATACATTGTTTGTAAAACACGTTGAAGGTAGCATTACTGTTCTCAATGTATTCGTTGATGATATAGTCATCACAGGAAGTAACTCAGTTGAGATAAAAGTGTTAAAAGAAGACTATCTCAGTAAAACTTTTGAATGTAAGGATTTTGGCCCGTTAACCTATTTTTGGAACTAGAAGTGGCAAGATTTAAAGAAGGTATTTTCAATTTTCAAAGGAAATAAGTTTTGGATCTTCTAAAAGAAGCAAAAAAAGTTAGGCTTTAAACCAACTGCGACACCGATTGAGTACAATCATTGCTTAGGTGAAAACGATGGTGAAAATCTTGTTGATGTGGGAAAATATTAGGGATTTGGTTTGTTGAACTGTTCGACAACGTGTAATTCCATAAGAATTATCTTATGTCGATCATTTACAATTCAGCCAACTCTACTATTATGGCATGAAGTTTCTTGGTTCGGGGGTAGGGTACGGTACTAAAGGTCCTCGGACTTTCAAGTTGTTTAGAAATACAGCAGTTGTTCACCGTTGGATCGTAATTACGGCAGTTGTTCACCGTTGGATCGCACCAATACAGCCCTCTATAGTTTTGGTTATCGAGATATCTTTTGTGTTTTTTCATTATTCCAAGGGAGATTTTGGGTTTGTTTCTAGATCAATTTGGTTTGGATCATGACATAGAATCAATAAATGAATGAGCGACCATAATCCACATACATGAGTCTGGGTCAATCGTTACAACATTCTTGGCCCTTGAGACAATAGTCCAACTTATAAAAAAAAATGAGACTCATCAAATCAAGGCAGGAAAGCTTTTTGCAGCCTCCAAGCTTGATTCCTCATACGACCTACTTTGGCTAATGATGATGATGCATTGGGAGAGGAACTGCATCTACAAGAAAGTACCTACTTTGTTCTTAGGGCTTTTGTTGCTTGAGGATATTTCTTTGTAATCAGTTTTCCATTTTCTTAATAAATTGTCATCTTTTGTCAAAAATAATAAATAAATAAATTTAAGAAACGATTAGAAATTCCACTTGTTTTATTTTGGGCAGACTTAAGATAGAAACTAAGTTTTCCATAGATTGATCTAAGGATTGAAATTGATACTAAGCAATGGTAAGGATTAACTAGTGTCTTGAGAGGTTTTATTCTCATATAAATGTTGTTTTTATATAATTATTTTTTAATTTACTTCGATGGCTCAGTGCACTATTATGAAGATTTTAAGAAAATTTTTTTTTTTTTTTTTTTTGAATGGTAACAGAATATATTAAGAGAAGACTGAGGAGGTCCCCCTTACACTAAAAAGACATACAAACAAGCCCAAAGGATCTTAAACAACCCCGGAATATACACTTAGGGAGGAAGAAAATCAAAAAGTTCTAGAGCCCGCTTCGATACTCCATCTTTTGCCAGCTTATCTGCCACATCATTGGCAGATCTTCTCACGTGCTGGAAAGAAACCTGAAGACCTTCCAAGAGATCTTTTATCTCATCAAAGAAATGAAGAAATCTCCACGGAGAACCCCTAGGGCCCCTAAGCCATCTTATAACATTAAGCGAGTCTCCCTCCACAATACAACTTCCTGAATGGTCCCTTGCGAAGCTCAGGATACCTTGGTGCACTGCTCTTACCTCCGCTTCATTCGAATCGGCTGTTCCGATTGGGCCAGAAAAAGCCATAATGACCTCGCCTGCACAATCCCTCAAGACACCGCCGATCCCAGCAGGGCCAGGATTACCCAGACTTGAGCCATCAAAATTTAATTTTACTAGCCCTTCAGGAGGAGGGCACCAACGCTGATTGGATACATTAATATTCTCCTGGCCATTGCAAACAACGCCCCACTCCTCCCACAATTCGAAGGCCGAAACGAATCGGAATAGTGGTAGAGCTCGAGCCCAAGAAATAGTAAGAGCAATGGCCTTGATGAATAAAAAATAAGGAGATTTAGCTTTCCCTTCAAAAACTCGAGAGTTCCTTTCGACCCATATAACCCATAAGAAGGCCATTAATGAAAGCCACCATAATCGCTTACCTTTTTTGCCCCATGGTGACATGTCCAGCCTGCAAACAAATCTTTTAGAGAGGATGGAAACACCCAGTTTATACCAAACCATTTCAGAATCCTCCCCCATACCTCCCGAGCTACTCTACAGTGGATGAAGATATGATCTACCGACTCCCCTGATTCGATACACATAGCACAGTGATCAATGATCAGCATGTTCCTCTTTCTCAGAAAGTCCACCGTTTGGATTCTATTGCCTAACGCTGACCAGGCAAAGAAACATACTCTAGGAGGAGCCTTTATTTTCCACACCTTTGCTGCCAATGCATTTTCCTCAAAGGGCATCAAACTATTATAGAAAGACTTGACTGAAAAACATCCAGAGGATTTTAATACCCACAGCCTTCTATCTTCCCCTGAAAAACTGATGTAATTCTGATCAAGGATCTGAAATAAATTGATCACCGAGGGCAATTCTCTATCGAAAAAATTCCTTCGAAAGAGAGGTTTCCAGATAACTTTACCAGCGATTCTCTCATAGCAATCTTTCACTAGAGCTGACTTATCAGCGGCAACTAAGAAAATGTCAGGGAATAATACTTTTAAAGGGGAACTAGAGCACTACCTCATGGACCAGAAGGAGATCCTGTCGCCGGAATACACTCTATATCTAACCCCTCAGTCAAAATGTGAGTTTAGACACAGGATATCTCTCCAAATTGTCACCCCAGGTTTGCTCAAACTATTCAGAGAAACCCAATTACCTGGAGCCCATATTTCCCTGATATTACTTTAGCCCATAATCTTGCTTTTTCTTCACCAAACCTCCACAGCCATTTTCCCAATAATGCTTGATCCTTCGTATTCCGAGGCCTCCTCCTTGAATTGGCTTACAAACATTTTCCCAACTAACCAAGGCCAAAGACCTCTTCTTCTCCGATCCCCCCCCACAAAAATCTTCTCTGAATCTGTTCAATACGCTTAATAACATTCATAGGACATTTAAATAACGATAACTGGTAAATGGGTATATTGGCCAATACTGCCTTAATCAAGGTTAATTTGCCGCCTTTAGAGACCAAATTCATCTTCCATGTATCAAGTCGTCTTTCGATTCTTTCCACAATGGGATCCCATGCACATTTATGAGGTCGCCCTATCCCCAAGGGCAATCCCAAATAAGATGCAGGCAGGCTTTCCAGTGAACAGCCCATGATATTGGCTAGACTAGATGCTCCTGCCTCGTCGATATTCACAACATAAAGTCTGGATTTTGAGAAATTTGATCGGAGCCCTGTTACTAATTCATAACACCTGAGGATCGCCTTAAGATTGAGAATCTTTGAGGCCTGGGGAGAGCTAAAGAGTAGGGTGTCATCCGCAAATTGTAAGTGCGATACCTCAATCCCAAACTGGCTACATTTAACCCCTGAAATCAGACCCTTCGATCTTTCTTTCGTCAACAGCACGCTCAATGCTTCCGCAACAATTACAAATAGAAAAGGAGAGAGAGGATCCCCTTGGCGCAAGCCTCGTGACGATTTGAAAAAACCTTTTGCAGCGCCATTAATAAGAATGGAGAAATATGCTGAAGATAAACAACTTCTGATCCACCCTCGCCACTTCACACCGAAACCCATCCTTTCAAGAAAGTAATATAAACATTGCCAATCCACTCTGTCATACGCTTTTTCCATGTCCAGCTTACAAATAACACCTTGGTCACCTGATTTTGCCATCTAATCCACGATTTCATTTGCCACCAGCGAGCAATCCAAGATTTGTCTCTGGCCAACAAAAGCACTCTGATTCTCAGAAATGATGAAGGGAAGGACCCTCTTTAGCCAATCCGCCAATATTTTGGACAGTATCTTATACAGACAACCTACCAAGCTAATAGGCCTAAAATCATATACTTTCACTGCTCCTTTTACTTTTAGCACGAGAGCAATAAAAGTGGCTCCAGTTACTCGATCCAACTCCAGGCCAGCGTGAAATGCTTGAAAAAATGCCATTATATCTCCCTTTACATACTCCCAACAAGCCTGGAAGAAAGAAGGCAGAAACCGTCCGGCCCCGGAGCTTTGTCACGATTCAGCGAGAATACCCCTTTCTCCACCTCCGCCTCCAAGAAAGGGCTTTCCAGCCCCGAGATGCTAATAGCATCAAGAGTTTTAAAGATCACCTCATCCAGCCTAGGCCTAACAATAGATTCCGCTGAATATAACTTCCTGTAGTAGTCAACAATTTCCATGGTAATCGCCTCTTTGCTACAAGATAAGGATCCCTGAACCTCCAATGCCTCGATTCTATTATTCTGTCTCCTTGCACTGGCCATATTATGAAAGTAAGCAGTATTTTTATCCCCTTCCTTTAACCAACTAACTCGGGACTTCTGTCGCCATGAGATTTCTTCCTGTAGAAGGCAGCCTTTATGTTCCTCCTTTACTTTTCCCAGTTCATACAAATCATCCTCTGAAGCTAACCTTTCCTCGTTGGCCAAAGATATGTCCCTGATTCGATTTTGCAGCCAAAATTGTCGTTCATGGAGAGCCTCTAGTCTGTGAGAATTCCACTCTTAGAGCCTTTTTTTAACAAATCGGAGTTTCTCCCCTATTATCAAGTCAGCTGCACCTTCCACCTTATGTGATTCCCACCACCCCCCCATCCTCTCAACCATGTTAGGAAGTTCTAACCATGCTATCTCGAATCTGAACGGAGAGGGACCCCATGAATCCAATCTTGGATCCAACAACAGCGGGCAATGATCAGAAACTGAATGAACAATCGCCTTCTGACACACTTCCGGGAACATAGAAATCCAAACAGGGCAAAACAGAAAGCGATCTAACCGACTTTTTCTAGAGTTTCTGGACCAAGAAAATTTAGCCCCTATTAGCGGAATATCAATCAATTCATTTTCAGCAATGAAATCTGAAAAATCAATCATATTCTGGGAAGTTCTGCTACACCCCAACCTTTCTTCGACACTTATGATTTCATTAAAATCTCCCCCTAAACACCAAGGATTTACCCATTTGCTTCTAATCATGGAAAGTTCCTCCCACGGCTGGCGCTTCGCCGTCCTATCTGTAGCACCATAGATGCCTAAAAAAGTAACCACATCTGTGTTTCCCACCTTTCTGAGAACTATTGAAACGGAAAAACGACCTACCCAAGAATCTTGGATCTCCCATTTAGATTGATCCCACATAACTAAAATACCTCCTGCGGCTCCTACAGCAGCCAGAGATAGCCAATCCCAATTGGAATTGCCACCTAAACTCTTGATAAGAGCACTGTTGACTACCCCCAATTTTGTTTCTTGAGTACAAACTATAATCGGCTTATTACTTTTTACTATTTCTTTAACCTGTGCCTTTTTTTCCAAGGACCCCAACCCATTTACATTCCAAGATATAATCTTCATGTAAAACCATACGACCGCAGTGCACTTCCCCTGGGGCAATTTCTACCATTACTTCTCGTATTTCGGACCACTTTCTTACTAGCGGTAGAGTTTTCATAGTTCACATCCGATTTTAGTTTGGTTAGCTCCCGTAACATCTTCCTGACGCCTTCAACACTTGAAGGATCTGAAAAATTCCTATGATCCATTTCTCGAAGCTCCGCAACTCTGAACATAGACCGCAATTGATCTTCCGGCCCTGAGTATGTCAATCCCAAGACTCTGCTGGTGGAAATTATATGGTTCACAAAAATTTCCAGAAGTTCTGATTTGGGATCGACCCAGGAAATAGGACTAATATTTTCCTCCACTCTTAAAACTAAACCTAGGCTATCTTTTTCTGAAGCTTCTTGGGAAGACAAACCCCCTCCGCTATATTCTGCCTCAACCGTACTCTTCCTCCTACCGGACTGAGAAATACCATTCATCATTCGGCTAGAACATAGATCGTTTCGGCCTCTCTCTGATGGGTCCACCCATGCTTGGCTAGGGTTCACTTCCTTACCTGAGACAGAACCCCCTTGTGCCTCCCCGGAGATTTGAATCAAGGCACTGGTCACACAAGAAAGATTATCTAGATCTGAGGATTCCAAATCATTATGATCCAAACATCCTCCCTGTAATGGAACGTAACCCTCCTGAGCTCCTTCAAGATTAGGTTCATCATAGAAAACTCCGGCAAATTCCTCAAAAAGGTTGACCACTAGACGAGATTTTCCAGCCGATGCCATATCACCAAGAAGAAGTATACTAGATTCCGAAAACTTCGAATGCTCAACCAAAGCCGATAATTGTATAAGAGGTGAAGATGTGCTATTCTCCCTTGCTTTAAATCCGTCGCGATGGGCTTCATCCCTATTCAAAGAGTTAAATGGAGAAAGCCCATTAGAACACTTTTCATTCAGGCCCAGAGCATTAGGCGGGCTTTGAGGGGCCCACAAATTCGAGATACACCAATCCGACGGAGGGGGAGACTCTATTCGAATCAACGGAGATGCGAGAACCTGGGGAATTGATCTTTGAACAGCTGTTTTCCGCCGAATGGAGAAGCTTTCTCCATTCGCCACGACTCCCTGCCACTGTAGACCAGAAACGACGTGCATGCCACTCGTCCCAATTTTTCTTTTCCTCACGCTATCTCTATCTGCGACCGACACGTAGGAGGGTAGGTGAATAAAGGAAGACGCGCTTGTTAGACCCACCACCGCATGAGTACTACCGTGCGCCATTGTCTTCTCCGACTGTCCATTACCGAATTTACAGAGATTTCCCGACCAAGGTTGCTTGAATAAAGCTGATGTTTCCGCTGATTGTCGAACATTGTGTACGGCCGGACGTTTAATATTTCTTGCCGCAATCACCCAATACACTGTTTCATCTATGCATACCGGTAATTTCACAGAATCTGGGGCGGTTGATGATGTCATAAGTAGAATTAGCGCGTTCTCATAACCATTACCTTCATCACAGGATCCATCTGTTGCTAACACCCTTCCAATACGACAGCCTATTTTTCTAAAGTTTTCCACCACCCATGCATGTGGAGGGAGCCCTACAATCGACCACCATGAAGACGTGAAATTCCCAGAGAATTTATCCTTCCATTCACGTAGCTCTTCAAAAGGACTATCCTTGGCATTAGACCACCAAAGCCTGCAGTCAACATATGAGGCATCCGGAGAAGACGTTATAGCAAACTCCCCTGGGGCTATCTGCCAAAGCGAAAACTCAGCTGAAATCTCCGAAGCGTTCTCTAGCCACCTCTTTAACTCCGTAGAGTCTTTAACTGTTCCAGTTCTAGTTTTACCCCAAAAAGTTTGTTGGAGGTCAAATCTGGAGCCCAGCTCAATGGATTAAGCCCATATTTCCTCAGGGCATATAGAAATACTATCTTTCATCTCCGGAATTATGGCGTCAACTTCCACCACCGGCTGACTCCCAACTGTCTCTACTGTGCTCCTTGATACCTTCCCCTCCGGTCTATTGTTCAGAGAATTTCCGGAGATATTCTTCTTTATAGTTCTAGTTGAGCTAGACGGGAGATTTCTTTGGTAACCAGCTGGGATATTTTGATCGAAACCCGACCACACCTTCCTGCATCTGTAACATTCGGGTCTTCTTCTGAAGTTTAAGAAGTTGCACTTAGAGCACCTCCAGTCCCCCATGTTACTTGCTTTTCTTCTGTCTATAACCCTTTGCAGTCGCTCCTCTCAGCGACTTTTTTTAATCTTCCACCGGACGTCTGATTTTTCCCCTCCTGTGAAGTAGGAATTTGTCCCCCGGCCATCGTAGTGACAATTGCCGAGATCAGAGTGGAATATAAATCGATTCTTCTCCAATCCAGTTGAACGCATATTCTTCGTGTACTCCTCCATTTAAACACTTGAGCAAAAACAATCTTTCCTGAGACACGATGTGCAGACCCCTCTCTCCTCCTACGTCGGAGGATGAAACGGAAGAAGAAGAAGAGATCGAAGAGGAAAACGATTCAGAGACTGATTCTGAGTATGATGAACCAGAAGTATATACTGTAGGAAAGTCAGCCTCTGACTCAGAGAGTACTGCCACCGATACTGACGGAGAAGAGGAAGAAGAAGAAGAAGACGACAAGGAAGAAATAATCAGAGAATCCGATACAAACGGATCAACCAACGAAGAAGAGGCAACTGAAACGGGAAGGGATATAGCAAGCCCACCCAGAAGATCCCACACTCAGACGATTGGGACACGCCGGAGAAGGAGCTCGACTCCTGACAATCACACTTCCGAGACTGTGCTTACTACCTTTCAAAACCCATCTCCTCCCCGGATGATTAATCCGACCAGCAACAGTAACCCTCCGAGCCCCATGTTCTACTTAGCGTCGTCATCAGACGACGAAACCTTCTCACCAACCGGCGACGTCTCCGGTTCCCAAAAGTAGGAACAGGTTGCTATACTATTAACTCAAGTAAATCTACTTTCTTCTATATTGGTAAATTCCCTATTGACCGAGAAATGTCCAAGTTTTTGCTTTGATATGACATGTCTGAACTCTCCATATAAAAAAAAACACAAAATGGTGAAAGAGAAGCTAGCGGGCTACTATTTTAAGAATTTTTTCTTTGATATGGTATGATCAAATCAAAGTCAAATTCTCTATTAATTCAGATTCAAATAATTAGATTAGTAGATTCTGTGAGATTGTTTAACTTTGTGGCAACCTTTTTGCCCCAGATTCTCCGCTCCGTGTTCGATTGATGAGCCAGCCCTCTACTATGGATTGTTGGTCTGTAGCCCCGCCCTATAGACTGAATAAGGAGAGGCCTATCGATGACCGAGCTACTATAAATCTGCAGGGGTCATGCAAATACATAGGCCACTTCCCTTCTGCAGCATTCCGTTCTACGGTCCCTCGGAGCGAAATTATACACAAAACCTAAGAACCAAAAAAAGAGGAGTTCCTGCCCTGCTTAAAGCAAAAGTTGAATTCTTTTCCCGGTAAACACAGCCAATGAAATGTCAACATGCAGTTTAGCCCCCTTCTCCCATGCTGAGTCACAGGCAGCGCTGCCAGCGCCTCAGAAAGCACGGACGAGCCACAAGCAGGGAAACTTGCACGTGTGGTTCTGGCCGGGGACACCGGTATACTGTACTAATGTGTTACTAGCTGGATTATAGTCATAGTAGCCTACATTGTGCCAAATAAATGGTGTTATCAACAACAACACCGTCACCCCACCCATAGATAAATAATGATCGTAAATATGACACCAAGAGGACAGTCACCTACTTCATCAGGAATTTCTACCCAAGATATATATTAACAAGCAATAATAAATAACAAATAACAGAGATATTGATTCTACATATACCCATGAAACAATGAAGAAGGAGATACAAGAAAGAGCTCCGATTGATTCAATTTCCTCAGGAATGGAAAATTTGACAAATTGTAGAAAACCGACAGAATTTACCTGTAACCCATTTCAAAAGGTAGCATTTCCCACCAGTTGAAACAACCTCTTGAGGAACCCTAGAAGATAAGAGTGTTTATTAGCAAGATTTAAACAGAAGAAAGAGGAAAGAAGAAAAACAAGAAATAAGCCGCATCTGAGAAAGTGTGAATGGATTTGAACTCCTTTACACTATGCTTGGATACAGGGATTTTATAATTCAGGATTGTAAAATCCTAGATTTTAGAAGTTAGAACCTGAATTTTATAAGCTCAAACCTTGATTTAATAAGCAAAAACCTCGATTTTATAATCCAGTATTGTAAAATCGAGGTTTTAGTCCTGAATTATAAAATCCATGTATCCAAACGGTTGCTTAAGGTGCAAATAATCATCAATCAGGTGCATATAATACTTCAAGGGCAAGAAAAACAAAATCCTCAACATGAGATTATTACCATTCCTTGAACCATTTGACAGCAGGAGTCTTGTCCTTGAGAATCGGGCGCTTCTCGAAGAGATGGTGATTCATCTGAAGTTCCATTTCCCTAGCTAGGGTTTTGGCAGGAGGAGTGGCAAAATCTCTAGGAATGGGTGATTAGGGTTAGGAAAAGATGAGCTTTATTGGGAAAAGGAGACAGGAATGGGGAAGGAAAGACCGGAAAACCAAAAACGAAATAAACCCACTGATCTTGTTCCTTTCATTCCTACGGGTCGTGCTAATTCTACTCCCGCCTTATTCCTATTCCTGGGGATGCAACTTGGTTCGGGCTTTCAGGCCGATTTTGGCTCGGGTTGGGTTGGGTTGGGTTAGGGTTGAGGCCTTGGCGACGCGACCCCATCGAACCCGACCTCCATCCTCTAATTTTATCTTAAGTTTCTTTGGGTCATTGTATTTTTCTGTTTTGCCTGAGGTCAATCCGAGCCAACCTGACTCGGTTTAGGGTAGATGGGTTGGTTTAGGGTTGACCATCCTCAACCCGAGGCTTGGGTTGAGTTGGGCTAGGGTTGAGGGACTGCTATCTTAGGTTAGGTTAGGATTGGCCTCAACCCGATCTGATCTGATCTGACCTGACCGGAGTTGCACCCCTACTTATTCCTTCCACGAGCATTGGACATGGGCCATGGGGACACCAAGATGGGGTTATTTTTTAATATTTTGTCCTTGGACTTGCTGTCCTACGTTCTTGTTCTTTGATAAATTATTTTGTAAATCCATCCCCCTTCCCTATGATGAATTCGACCCCTTTTACTAGTTGTGACAGGCAAGGTTTTAAATTTCGGTTTCGGAGTGCGTTTCGGTCCTCACCGAAACTGAAATGTCAGCTGAAATTTTGAAATTTCAGATGAAATCTCTCGAAATCAATTAACGTAATATTTTATCCCCTAAAAAATTTCGGCCAAAATTTTAGTAATTTCGGCTGAAATTTTGGGATAATATTAAATAATAAATAAAACCCAAATTTTTTGGTGATATTCCTTAAATTCCGGCCCGAAATTTGGGGGAAACGAAATTTCGAAATTTCAGTCAGAAATTTGGTAACGTTTCGAGTTTACCCAATTTCAGTTTCAGTCTCAAACAAAACCTGAAATTGTGGACCGAAATTTCATATTTCAGATTTCGGTCGAAATTTTAAAACTTGGTGACAGGTACATCTCTCTCTAAACCCTTGGTAGGGCCAAATAACCGAGATCTTGGAACAAGGTAGGCCCCGACCATATTATTCTCATGATCTAAGAGATGAGAAATTATATGATTAAGGGCTGTGTAAACAAGTAAAGGTGGTACGATAAGGGTACCACCCTTGATATTTGATCCAACAGCGGCTCCTCAAAAGGCAAGCTGTTGTTGGATCAAATATCAACTATGGGATGATGAGTACATGTTCATACGGCCCTTCATCATATAATTTCTCCTAAGATATATACACTTAACCACTCTTATATGCTTCTTGTTGTTTCAATATATGAGTTTTTATATGGTGCAAGGCCTTGCAACTATACAGTAGAGTAGAGGTACCACCCTTCATATTTGATCCAAAAGCAGCTCACATTTTGAGAAAACTGCAGTTAGATCAAATATTAAGGGCGGTACCTCCACTGGACAAAGGCCTTATTGTTGTAATACCACTGTATAATTTCTCTCGATAAACATTGCGTAAGTAGGGAAAAAAAAAGAAGCACCGGCAAGAAAATGGGATTCCGTTTGGGGAGAAAGAAAAAAAGCACGGGCATCGGCTATTGGAGCCATGTCCGCTAAAAAAACAAATAGAGAGAGCTCAAATCCCCATAAAAGCAATAAATACACATTGAATACCGTTTCCAAAGTGTTTTCCAGAAAACAAAAAAATAAAAAAAAACGTTCATCTTTCCATTTTTTTTCCAGCTCTTCCCACACATATCTATACATTTTTTGCAGCAATTAATTCTTTGAATTATTCACGAATCAAAACTTTGTGGGTATGATCGGTCAAATGGTCTAAACTTTGAAGTATCATTTATGTTAGTGAAATAATTCTGTATCTGTTGGAAAGAAAAAGCAGTAACCAATTTGCTTCAAGGCGCGAAATCGCTTTCCTTAAGACAGATTTCACCCCCACTAGAAGTGTGCAAAGGGGATCCGCGAACTGCCTCCAAGATACAATGAAGCCAGTAGGAATGTCCTACTAATTTGACGACGCTATGCACAAGCGGAGTCAAATCCGAAATGCCCTTAGAATCTTACAAGCCTGAGAGAATCAGTCTAATTTCTGTTACTGCAGTATAACAGTAATTAGATAAACAATAAGAAAATAGTTTAGTAAAACAAATTTTTGGTGGGAGCAAGAAAGAGAGTATAATGCACTAGAAGTCTTAAGAATTTATCCAGAAATTGGTAAATTCGATTGTACTTTGAAATGGTTGGGTTCTGCAACTTTTATAGAGCCTCTGGTGTCTTTTCAGTGTGAAAAGCACCCCAGTATAGAGTCTTTACAGATCGGTTTGAATTCTGGCCGTTAGATCGCGCCCATACGCGATTCAACGAACCAGATCAATCCTAGAGAGTCTGTTGGGATATTTAAATTCCCGTCCTCCCATCTAACCGTTAGATGATCCATCTATGGTACAGATCGCACCCCTTAGATCCTTGACCGTTGGGGAAGGGACACAACCCAATGGATCGCACCCACTGACCGTTGGAGCACTGGGCCCGCTGGGCCGACCGTTGTGCTCGAATCAAAGCCCAACCCAATTGAACTATTCGACACTGGGCTTGGGCTTACGATGCGGGGCGTGCGAAGTGCAAAGTGCGCCTAAAAAAGCGCCAATAAAGCGCCACTATGCGCCCTATAGCCCATTGCCCACGCCGCGCGTGCGCGAACGGTGCGTTGCACCGTCCCGCGGGTCCAACCATGAGTTCAACCCAATGTGCAATCAAACAAGTAATAGAAAAGTGTAGTGCTTTATAAGCCCTTCTCTTTCTTTTCTCTCATCCGATTTGGGACTATCTTTTCAACTACAATACACTATTATCTTTCTCTTGCAAAAAGCAACTATTTCCAAAGAAAAGTTTTTCCTTTTCCAAAACACACTTAAAGAAAATATTTTCCAAAAATTGTTTTGACCAAAAACACTTGATTTTGAAAAATCTTTAACAATTTAGTGATAGAATTGCACTACTTGAGTGGAGGGTAGAGTCTTCAAACGTAACGCAGTATGTGTGTGAGGAAGGCATGATTTTTTAGGCACCCTAGAATGAAAGATATCCGGTCCTCCGTAAATAACTGGAAATAGAAATTTAAGAAGGCAAATGACATCAGCATAACCATGTTTTGATATTTTCACTAATGCATCTTGTCTCTTGTATTTAAAGAGCTGTCAAAAAGGTTATTAAAGTTCCCAAAAAGCTCTCACGAGCCAACTAATAAAGAAAAGACAAGCTGGGTCTATGCAATTATTAAAACATGGTTGTGCTGATAACATCTTCCTCTACAAATTACTAGCTAGACATATTTTCCATTGCAGCACCTAAAAAGGGAAATTATGCAAGGGAATAGCTATCCCAGAATAGCTATACTCACCAACCGGTGTACCCCTTTTCCAGCATCCTCTTGTTTTCAACCTAGGAACAGGCTAGAAAACAAAACAAGGGGGTTCTGAAAACAGATGTACACTAGTTGTCGAGGGATAGCTATCCCCATGCCCCTATGTGATAATCATTTTTTATCTATATGAACCTCAATTCAATCAAAACACCAATAAGAAAATGCTCTGAGACTCGTCAATTGCATGCTTTTGGTATAAGAATATGCATGTTGTACTCTAATTTAGTTTCGGCTGCAACAAAACATGCCCTCTTTTCCAAGTCGCAACAACTGCATAAAAAAGCTCGATTACATAGGAGATTAAGACGTAAAATAATAACAAACTCAAGTGAACAACATAACATTCTCATAAGGCCCAAAACTGTGATTGACTCAATGATGTAATGCCTCACAGAGCTAACCACAATTATCTAATGTCTAACCCTTCTTGAATACATATTCCTCAAACAGATTCCCAACTCGGTTGCTACCTCTATGCCCTGGCTTTGACCACTGAGGCAAGATTCTACCACTTTCATTCTGCTTCGCTACTGAATATGAGCCCTCAATCTCTGCCTCATTTATGGAATCATCAGAATCTAGATCGATATCTATGCATCGGTCATCGTATAGAGAATTACCAAACCCACTGTTATTGTTTGGGGGCCCTTTTATCATTGTCCTTTTCTTTGAGAGACAAGTACTCTCAGTGAAGTCATCATCCTCCGGAGAGTGTGAGGCGCCTATCGAGTACCTCCTCCGCTTGATTGCCTCAGTATTTTCATTACTACTACTGTTCTTTTCTGTCATTTGGTAATCCTTGATCGTAGACTCAATGGTTTCCAATACCCGGTCCCCATATTTGGTTATCTTTGCCCTAAATCAAGTTATGTTAGTAAATATGTACTTTGGATGAGTGACGTGAATTCAAACAGAATGGAATCTTACTTGCCAATGCCACTTATCTCAAGAAGCTCTTCCTTTGTTCTAGGAATTCTCTTGCTGATCTGTTGCAAGGTGGCATTCCTAAAGTTCAAACAAAGAAAATTTTCTCAGGAGTTGGGTCTGTCCCAGGTTTATGTAAGGAGGTCATAAAGAGGAATGTAATGTACGAAAGTAACTCACCCAAATATGTGGTATGCCATGACCCCCTCACCAGCTTCCTTGACAAGAACGGTTCGAAGCATACGCAAAGCAGAATAAAGTTTGGCTGATAAATTCTGCAATAGAAATTACAAGGCAATCATCTCAACAGTCCAAAATAATATGAAAAAAAATGAATAAGGTTCCATTTCTTTCAACGTAAAAATGGATGTAAAATTTGTTTTATGTTGTAAAAATGAACATAAAACAAATTTTACGTCCATTTTTTATGTCGAAAGAAACGGAGCATAAGGAAAATGGTGTAAAAAAGAAAGAAATCAATATGCAGTATAAATTTGTGTTTTACCAAGTCTACTTCGTTTTGAGGTTGGGCAGGACTATCGTACTGCGGGGAGGTCATCTTTCCTGGAAGCAATGTGCCTTTTGCCGGTGTCGCTTCAGATCTGTTTAGCTTACCTGCTTTTACAAGTACTGGGAACCTGCAGGATAACAGGTAATACTAATAGGTTTACATGTGTGTGTTGATGGTATAAAATTGACAAGTTTCAATAAAAAATGCTTACAAATCATCGAATGAAAACAGAACCCTGCAGAATTCAGAAATGTAAGCCATGTCAAACATTTGGGCTAATGCTTTTGGTTTTCTTTTCTTTTCTTTTTCTTTTTTTGGTCCCGCGAGGGGAGGGGGGCGACAATTTATTTACATGCAAATGGCAAATTTTTCTTTGACCAGAAATGGCCAACTAGAAATGACAGGGACCTAATAACAATGCTTGGGAAACAAACCCCAACGATGCAATTCAACTAAGTCATAGGTTAAGCCACTCTCCCCTAAGTCCCCTTTGCGTAAATAAAAGCTTTGAACCCATCAATTGCCAGTAAAAAGTAAAAGATTCCGTTAAAAGGCAAGGCCAGTGATAGGGAGGGGGAGAGCAGGAGGTAAGCAGAATAAAGTTATGGAAAATAGCCCTCATTTAACAATGTGCATGGTGAAGATCTGGAAAATAATACATCTCTAAAAGAATGACATAAGGACTTCCATGTTTGACCTGGTACACCCATCTCACCCTCACCCAAAGGAATATAAGAGCAGTTCACCTGACGAGCTACACCACAAAACCTGGATGGCCCATACTCACCCCTGTTACTGCCATCAAAGTTAAACATCAAACACCATCAAGGAGCCAACTGTGAAGGGCTCCATAAGGACACTGAAACCCATCACAAACCCCACATAACCAGATCGTAAACATTCCAAACATAAACTTCGTAAACAAGGCAAGAGGGAAATTATCTTTGCAACATCAATATTACCATGTAGCTCTTCATCTCCTAAGGCTAAAGAAGTTAATGTCTCTCTCTTGAATTCCCCACAGAATAGAGAAATAGGGTACAGTCAAGAGAGCAAGCAAGCATGCACATATTTTCACCTGAGATGCACTTCATTTTATCAATCATCAGCCAAATGTGACCGCTAACTCGAACATGTTCCGGCTTCATGAAACTAAGAGGCATACAATTCAACATAAACCCAAACGAGCTCGACCGCAAAACAAAAATAAATAAATAAACTGTCTTGCCTAGAAAAAATATCGGGCAACATAGCTCAACCCAGCTCTAACCCACACATTCATTCACTAAGCACAGCATAATGCTGTAAGGGCATACAATGTAATTTGTCAGACACAAACAAACAATCCCAAGTGTTTGTTACACCAATAAATAATATCTCAGTTCCTTTAATAATTATTATTAACTTACCAACTTCTCCAAAAGCATAAGCTGTTGGAGAAAGGCGTTATTTATCTTTTATACTTTAACACTCCCCCGCAAGTGTGGCCCACTTGGCAAACACGTGGCACATGTGGTCCCACTTTGGGCAGACCATCGCGTGTGGATTTTTGCTATCCGGGAGGTTTGGATTTTTGCTATCTGGGAAGTTTGAACTCGAGACCTTTGGCTCTGATACCATGTTAACTTACCAACTTCTCCAAAAGCTTAAGCTGTTGGAGAAAGGCGTTATTTATCTTTTATACTTTAACAATTATGAAAAATGGTCAGAGTGTCACCATAGATTATCATTTAATACAGACACTTCAGGGCATTCTAACTGGCTGGATTTTTTGGGAACTGCTCCTAAGTCCTAACACATTGCCACATTCAAACCTGTTCCCACTTCAAATGAAACTAAGACTCGTACAATTGAGCATAAACCCCAAAAGAGCTCTACCATTAAAATATATAAAATAAAATAAACCATCTTGCCCAAAAAAAAAAAAAATCCTGGTCAACATAGCTCAATCAAACTCTAACCCACACATTCATTCACTTGGTAAACCATAATGCACTAAGGGCACACAATGTAATTTGTCAAAGAAATAAACAATCCCAAGCATTTTTACACCAATAAAGAATATATGCATGGAACCAGAGAATAATCAGAGTCCTAGATGTACAAACAGACAAATATGTGAATATAGATATAGAGAAACACTTACGCATTAGTAAACTGATATAACACTGATTGAGTAGCAGAGACCTAATTGACAACAATAACCCCAACAATGAAAGCACTGTTTGGTGTCATGAAAACCAAAGTGCGGAAATAAAACCATGTGCATGTCCCTGTGCACATGAAGTCATTGCAGCTCAGAGCTGAAATGAACTATTTTCCAAATGAACAAACTGGGACACAAGAACGAGGTTTTATTTTCGCTCTTTGGTTTTCGTGACACAAAAAGCACCTTAACTGTTGGGGTTGTTTTTTGTCAATCAGATGTCTGCAACTTAACCCCAAAAGAGCTCCACCATTAAATTTTAAAAAAATAAAAATAAATAAACCATCTTGCCCTAAAAAAATCCTAGTAACATAGCTCAATCAAGCTCTAGCCCACACATTATTCACTTAGTACACCACAATGCACAAAGGGCATACAATGTAATTTGTCAGACAAATAAACAATCCCAAGCATTTCTTACACCGATAGGGTCAGTTTGGTTACAGCTAATTACCTCGTAGAGGAGTGGTGAATTAAAACTAAAGAAGTCAACAAAGAGGAGACGACCCAAGTAGTCTCCTCGTAGAATAGTGGTAAGTATTGTTTGGTTGTGAACCTCATAGAGTAGTGGTAGCGGCGTAATTACCTATATATATATATATATATGAGAAAACGGTTCCTACACACACACTAGCTTAAAATACAGTGGGGGCCCACATTGTTTGGGTGATCCAAACCATTCATTTTTAAGGCCCTCACATAGATAGGGTGTCCACAAAAAATCAGATCTATAGGATCATCCTAACCATTCGAACTGTGGAGGCAAAAGATGGACTAATTTGTGAAGGTTTAAAGACATCCATTTTACATCCACAAATCGTAGGGTTGGGATGATCCTATGGATTTGATTTTTTGTAGACACCCTATCTATGTGAGGGCCTTTAAAAGGGATGGCTTGGATCACCCAAACAATGTGGGCCCCCACTGTATTTTAAGCTAGTGTGTAGAGAACTCTCTACACATATGTGTAAGAACCGTTTTCTCTCTCTCTCTCTCTCTCTCTCTCTCTCTCTCTCTCTCTATATATATATATATATATATATATATATATATATATACTAGTAAAAAACCCTGTGCGATGCACGGGCCGACGAAGAACTGTACGGACCACATCATAGGTTGATCCAAACCGTCCATGTGATGGAAGACAACATCAATAGGTTGTGCCCGTAAAATCATTTCCATAGGCTGATCCTAGCCCTCCAATCTATAGAGGTTTCCATAATTAAAAAAGCATAAAGGACTGAAATTATGTGGCTTTAATGGTGCCTTTGTTAAAAAGCATACAGGAGGGAGTAGGATTGAAAATATGTGGGTTGAATGGGTGCCTTTGTTATAAAAGTCAAAAAAAGTGATGTGTAATTCTCATAGAATTTTGCGATGCACGGGCTGACAAAGAACTGTACGGACCACATCATAGGTTGATCCAAATCGTCCATGTGATGGAACACAACATAAATAGGTTGTGCCCCAAAAATCATTTCCATAGGCTGATCTTAGCCCTCCAATCTATAGAGATTTCCATAATATGTTGTTCCTCTTAAATCGGATGGTTAAGATCACCCTATAGATTTTTTATTAAAAAAGCATAAAGGAGGGGGGTAAGATTGAAATTATGTGGCTTTAATGGGTGCCTTGGTTAAAAAGTATAAAGGAGGGGGTAGGATTGAAAATATGTGGGTTGAATGGGTGCCTTCGTTAAAAAAAGTCAAAAAAAGTGATGTGTAATTCTCATAGAATTTTCAAATAATTCAAAAAATCCTTTCCTTTTCTCTTCTCCTATATAGTATATAGACACACACACACACACACACACACAAGGCATAATCCCAAGATTCTGCTATCAGAAAATCATCTTTTTGGTGGTTTTTTGCTAGGATTTTGCTAGTAGTTTGCTGGTATGCTGATGCAGGATAAATGAGCAGAAGAGTCTTGCTAGTTTGCAGGGTATGGTCTAATGGGTAAATAATAATCTCAGCTAGTAAAGATGAGACTATTGATACTATTTCATATATTCCCACTGAATTTTTCTCGCAAATGGTTTCTGCTGCTACTATGGTAGCTAAACAAACTGGAGGTTACTATGGCACGCTCAAACAACAAAATTCCAACGTATTCGAACTCCGCCAAAAAATAACCAATCTAGCTACTGGACAGGGGAAAAGGGATAAAAATCTCTGCTTAAATTCCTCTCTTAGATGTGGAGATGTTCATTTCTGTTTCAGAACTTAATGCCCTGTTTGGTTGCTCATTTTGGGGAGATCGGAAGATGATCTTCCCAAGATCTCCCCACAGCATGTTTGGTTGTCCAAACTCCCTTTGACCACCAAACATGTTCCAAACATCATTATTCGCTTTTTTCCTACGTGGCGGCAATGTTCCCCCTCTAATCTTCTCCCCATCTTTCACCATTTTGGTGGAATTTGGGTGGGAGATTAGGAGAAGATTCTGTCTTATTTTATTTTCTCTCTTTCTCTCTCTTCCCTTTCTCTCTCTTCCACCCTCTATTTTGGTAATGACACCCCACATCTTCCGCTAATCTTCCCACGCAACAAAGCACTACTTACCACTCTTCTTCTAATCTCCTCCCCATCTTCCATGCTTGTCTAATTTCCTTTGACTTCTTCTTCTCCTAATCTCCCACCCAACTTCAAGCTACCAAACAGAGCATAAGTGAAACTGCCAGTTCCAATATCCAAGGGCAAATAGGAATTTCATGATCCAGATTCAAAGCATCGCCAAGCAGTCCACGAGATGAAACACTTTCTAACCTTAATCGAGTAAAATTGGTATCAGATCTGTTTTGGAAGGATCTTTCATCAGCAGGATCGTCCAGTTCAGCAGTGAACTGTTTTATAATTGGCAATGGTCACGAGTCACGACTACAGAGGTGTTGAAATAGAAGATGAACTTTTAAGAAGGTTCTTAGTTTTCAGATGTCTTTGAAGTTTGAACAATGGCTGGATATAATAGATAGACCTGTGTTTGGGAATGAGTTAATGGACTGAGCTTTGAATCCAATTTCCAGAATCCTCAGCGTAGATCTGATGGTATCCATTGTACATGAATCTAATTGATTTGCAATAGATTCCCACTGACATTCACCAGGACCTTGGGAGATTCAACAGCAGGTAAATGAGAATTACTTACAAAGGGTAGATTCTAGAGACATTTACATTAAAAACTCATGAGTTTTTACAGCAATTTGCATCAGTAATATACCTTCAGGATTCTCCTTGATAATTTCTTCACGACTTGGATCTGGAATTCAGCGAGGACGCTGGAAAAAATGTCTTTGATAAAGCTCCTTGATTCACAAGGAGGAAGATGAGTGAATTTGTAAAAGGGTGAAATTTTCAGCCTGTAATCTTCCAAATTCTAAAGAAAATTGTGGCAAGATCCTTCTTCTTGCGAAGAGGGAATTCCCTCTAAAACTAATATCTAGATCAAAGATCTAAACTCAAATTCAAATTCAATTCCAAGCTAATTACAAATGAGAGGAAAATGGGCTTTTTATAGGCAGCCCTTACAAGTAAAATGAAAAATCTACCTAAAATGACAAATCTACCCCTACCAATGACAAAAAACCATTAGATCAGTGGTATAAGTAGTCAATAGGGAGTAGACAAACATTTGTAGTGTTTGATCTTCCTAGGATTTACCTGGTAGAATAGTGATAAGTAGTGTTTGGTTGCTAACCTCGAAGAATAATGGGAGGGGTGTCATTACCAATATAGAAAGAGAAGAGAGAGGGAAGAGAGAGAAAGAGAAAAAGCAAAATTCTACTTGCCAAATTCCTCCTTTTTAGAGAAATTTGGCATGGACGGTACAAGTAGGGAACAAGGGTGTCATGTCACCAGACAAGCAATAATTACCTTTGAATATTGTCTAATAGTCTCTAGGGATTGTGATGCTTAATTGGCAACCAAACACAACAAAGTTACCAAAAAAGCATTTTTTTTGCTTGGGACATCCTTGAGGATGCCAGGCATGTGGCGACTAAACAGTCCCTAAGGACATCAAACTAGTGAAACAACCAACCTAACCCTACATGGCTAATTCTAATGGATTAAAAGAACCTACACTAATGAGCAAACATAGGCTAGTGTGAAAGCGCGAAGCGCCAAAGGGGATCCTCCAACATCATATGCTACATCGGCAGACAAGGAGGAGACAAGCCAAGTAGTCTCCCGGTACTTTTAAACTCTACATGTAAATAAAAAGGGTATTTTGCATTTTTGCTGATATGGTAGCCAAAAACACAACAAAACTCAGGATATTGTGAAACTAAATATATGCATGGAACCAAAGAATAATCAGAGTCCTAGATGTACACAGACAAATATGACATGTGAATTTTTTATGAAATGGAACCAAACGAACTGCATGACTAACTGATATAACACTAATTGACAAAAATAATCCCAACAACGAAAGCACTGTTTTGTGTCATCAAAACCAAAGAGCAAAAATAAAACCACATGCATGTCTCTGTGCACATTAAGTCATTGCAGCTCGGAGCTGAAATGAACTATTTTCGAAATAAGCACACTAGGACACATGAACAAGATTTTATTTTTGTTATTTGGCTTTTGTGCCACAAAAAATGCCTTAACCGTTCAGGTTGTTTTTGTCAATCAGATGTTTGCTACTTGATTTGGTCAAAAGAAATAGAATGTTGCACCTTAGAATAATTCTCTGCTGGCCAAGGCAAAGATTGTGCGCTTTAGATTCATTTACCTGCAGGATGAAATTTATAGGATCATTAATAGTTTTTTGAGGATGCAAATTAGCCAAATACTTATGCGATGGGAAGAACAAAGAGGACCATTGTTTTCCTCCAATCAGAATTCTTCATAGCACATAAATATCAAAATCTGAGTTTACATACCCTTAAAATTGATGATACAGATCCATAAATGTCACTTTTTTTAACATCCTCCACAAGAAAATCCTGGATAACCAGATGACGCAATATTCGGGAAGCTTCTCCCTTGTCTAAATGTTTTCCAGCTCCATGAAGACTTAAAGTGTGGTGCTTGTACTTCTTAATCTGATTGTACAAAAACAAGATCACCAAAATCCTCCAACTAAGAGAAAATATGCAACATGGTAGAAATACATATTGTGTGTACATACATTTTGGCTCAAGGAACCCCTGTAGACTTCAAGAATATGTGATGTTGAATAGTGTTGGCCCGTTGATTTGACTAACTCAACCTAAGCAAAATGTAGTCCATAAATAAACAGACTGGATCAAACCGTGCATGTAAGACACTTACTTACAAACAAAAGAGAAATAAAACTTAAGCATGCATTGGTATCTGGTGGTAGTATTCTGTCACAAATATCGTTCTCAGGAATTTCTCGGCAAGGGAAAATCTTGGGATGTATTAAAAAATATTTATTTTTTCAGGTTTATATCGGGAAAAACGATAAAAATAAAATTATTGAAAAATATATATAAATATATAAAATTTAATAAAGAAATATAAAATAAAAATATCGTAAAAATATAGGGATAATATCGTAATATAATCGTCATATTTTATGATAAAAATGAAAACATCACTATATTTTTAAAATCTCGGGAATATGTCGTAATTTTGGCATTTTATCAAAAAGTCGCGATAAAAACGCGATATTTTGAAAATATCGAAGATATTTGTGACATAGGTAGTACTAGAAAGAAAGAAATATCACAAAACTATGAGATTCTGTTTCTGACCAGTTGCTTGGCTTTGTCAGTAACATCCTTCTCAACAAAATTCAACATTCTGGAACAGTTATCACAAGTCTTTCTACAGTTTGTTGGATCAAATTTTTCTCCAAAATGAACAAGTTGCAAGAGGCGACGGCAATCTACATCATTCTCACAATAACTGACCTGTTAAAGTTAAGTTCACCGAATAAGTAAAATTATCTCGTTCAAACGGTGGAGATATGAAGATATGAAAGGACGTGGTTTTGGATGCTACCATGCGCAAAAGATTCTCAATGTTTGTTTCGAGTACCCTCCCTGAATTAGCCATAGAAGTTCGTCTCAATCCAGATACAAAAGGGCTTTGCTCTACAACTCCTTGGACAAGCATATGCTTGACTCGGATCTGCATAAGCGAGAAATGAAGAGAAAGAACAAGAACAATAAAAAAATCAATTTAATTGTTAACATGGTTTTAAATTTCGGCCGGAATACCGAAATTTTGGATTTCAGTTGGGACCAAACCCAAAATTTCAGTTTTGTCTCAAATTTCGGCCGAAAATGAATTATTTTTTCTCAAAAATAAAATATTTTTCTGAAATTTTGGCTGAAATTTCGAAATTAATAGTTAAACCCATGGTTTTAAATTTCGATCGAAATTATAAGATTTACACCGAAATTCCCACCGAAAGCAAAATTCCCACCGAAATTTCCACCTAAATTTCGTTTTCAGCTGAGGCCAAAACCGAAACCAAAATTTCAAACCTTTATTAAACCTTTTTTTTACCAGATTTCTGCCAGAATTTCGATTTTGGCCTAAATTTCAGTTTCGGCCTGAAATCGAAATTTAGATCCATGATTGTTAATATAACAAAAGTCAAATGCACTCAACGGTACACCTCAAAAAGGATGAACTGCTATGCTAATTCTGTAACTTACATAGTCACTATAGTTGTAATACAAGACGCAAGATGAACGTTGGCCATCTCTACCAGCACGCCCACATTCCTACGAAATGCAGAATATGAAATAAGTCCGAAATTACCATTCAATAAAAAAAAAGAAATAAGTCTGAAAATGCTAGGTGAAAATTGCGAATGGTCCCATCCCCAGTATTTGTCTGCCCTGGATGTTTGCATTAAAAACGAGATTATAAAGGAAACGAGTTTTACGCATTACCTGATGGTAACCTTCAATAGATTTCGGAATAGAATGATGAATGACAAATCTGACATCAGGCTTGTTGATACCTGAAATCCCACAGTCAGTCAGTGGTATTTAATAGCCGACTTAAAAAAATGCAAATCTAATAACTCATTCGACAAATACCCATTCCAAAAGCCACTGTAGCACATATTATATTGATTTCATCTTTGCTCCACTGCTTTTGCACAAAAGCTCGATGTGGCGGATCCATGCTTCCATGGTAAAATGATGCCTTGTGGCCACATTCCTGAACAATACATTCTTTCACTAGACAGCAAATGAATATACGTACAACATTGAAAGATGAGAAATAACCTTAGACAAGTTACTAGAAACGTGAATCTAAACTCAATGAAAATCAAAAGCTAATGAAAGCATTCATATGAAAGTTTAGCTTCACATTTAGTTACAACCTTCCACCGTTATGGCTGGATCATAAAACAATGATACGGATTCATAATAGTGGCAGGGAACAACAAACTTGTAGATGAAACTAGGCCTACTTTATGAGATAAACAGTACAATTAGATGGAGAAGAAATATATATATATATATATATATATATAGAGAGAGAGAGAGAGAGAGAGAGAGAGAAAACGGTTTCTACACACGTGTAGATAGGTTATCTACACAGATAGGTTATCTACACACTAGCTTAAAATACAGTGGAGGCCCACATTGTTTGGGTGATCCAAACCATTTATTTGATTGGCCCTCACATAGATAGGGTGTCCACAAAAAAACAGCTCCATAGGATCATCCTAACCCTTCGAACCGTGGAGGCAAAAAATGGACAGATTTGTGAAGGTTTATACACGTCCATTTTACCTCCACAAATCATAGGGTTGGGATGATCCTATGGAGCTGATTTTTTATGGACACCCTATCTATGTGAGGGCCAATCAAATGAATGGTTTGGATAATCCAAACAATATGCCCTCCACTGTATTTTAAGCTAGTGTGTAGATAACTTATCTACACTTGTGTGTAGAAACCGTTTTCTCATATATATATATATATATATATATATATATATATATATATATATATATATATAGAGAGAGAGAGAGAGAGAGAGAGAGAGAGAGAGAGAGGAAAAGGATTGTACGCTCGAGTGCCCAATCACATGGGTCCCAAAATTTTTGTGGTGATCCAAAGCATTCATTTGCAAGGCCCTGTCATAGATAGGGTGTGTACCAAAAATCAGCTCCATTGAGTCATCCTAACCCCTTCAAAAGTGGAGGGCAAAAATGGGCAGATTTGTGGACAAACAGTGTCTGTCCATTTTGACCTCCACAAATGGATGGGTTAGGATGATCCTATGGAGCTGATTTTTGGTACACACCCCATCTATGTAAGGGCCTTTCAAATGAATGCTTTGGATCATCCTAACAAAGTGGGCCCACATGTGATTGGGCACTCGAGCGTACCATAACCTTGGTACACTCGAGCGTACAATCCTTTTCCTCATATATATATATATATATAACTAAAATAAAGTGCTAAAAATGATTTGCCTAGGGATCAACTTAGCAATGACATGGAAGATTTGATAAATACAAAGGGGAAGCTGGTCAATTGTGCTTTACAAATGCAAATGCTTCCTTGGAACTAGCAATTTTTATTTATTTATTTTTTTGAATGGCTCCACGGAACTAGCAATTAAACAATCAATTTGATAAATAGATAAATACACATTGGAAGCTTTTCAATTTGGTTTAACTGATGCAAATGCCTCCATGAAACCAGCACAACCTGGGCTAGAAAAGTTGACAATTTAAGTTTTAAAAAGATAAACTACAACATTTTACTGTTAATTCTTAGGTTATTTGACCGAAACGTAGTAATTCTGGCCAATAAAGGAAATATTGGTCATTTCACTTATCATTAAGGGTATAAAGGTCAATCACCCTAAAAGTTTGATGTGAATCAGCCATGAGCACCTGCTATTTTAGGATTGTTTTCTATTTTGGGGATCGACGTTAGTTTTTATTTTTAGTACGCTCTCAATTTTAGTTTGTTTTCATTTTGGAAGCCTAGATGTGAGGGGTTGTCCACATCAACTGGGGCACACAGCACCTCACCTTTGTCTTATACCTGTATTTTTTAATCATGGCCCACCTATCACTTAAGTTATTAGAGTTAATAACTTAAGTGAGCTTATATCTTATTGGCCAATAGGTTGGACCCACTCAATTGAAACTTAAACCAGTTATAAAAAGGAGGACCAAGGGGATGGTTTTAAAATTTAAACCACTTATTTTGAGCACTCTCTCAATTTTGAGCATACTCTCAATTCAACAACAATAGCAGGAAATTCAGCATTCTTCCATTGCCATAAACATGGCACACATACTATTATCTCCACTACTATGCATCTGCAGCAAAACTATTGCAACTTTCAGTTATGAAAATAAATTGCCTCAACATGGCATCAAAATGGAAAAAGTAAGTTCTTGACTAAACCAGAATCTCCAATTCATCACAAATCTTCGCGTAATCTGGAAAATTTTGCAATCAGATTAATCTCTGACATTAAAAAAATACTCTTAGAAGAGATGAACCTGTAATTTGTCAGCTACTTTCTCGCAGTCCATTCTTGAAAGACAATAAATTATACCGCATTCATCAAAATGGTTTTCTCTGATGAATTTGTCAATATCATCCAAACACTTCTTTGTCTTGGGCATTATGGAATACCTACAATGTATACAAATGATAAGCCACTTCAAACTTTGCATTTGGAAAGTATTTTATTCTACACTTACCACAAATTTGGACGATTGAAACTTTGTCGGAAAATGATGCAGTTTGCAAGACCAAGAGCTTGCACAACATCTTCCTTCACACTTGCTGTTGCTGTAGCGGTTAAAGCTAACACTGGAGTATTAGGGAACTTTTGTTTCAAAATACCAAGCCCCTGGACAGGATAAAAATCACAAGTAATCAAGCATTGTACAGTTAGAAACTGGTAAACAATGCTAAATGAAGTAATTTCAAGCACTCAAACCTGATAATCTGGTCTAAAATCATGCCCCCATTGGCTCACGCAATGAGCTTCATCAATAACAATTCTAGAAAGTGACCCACGAGCATGCAATCTCTCCAAGTGTCTCAACAGGACATCGCTTCTGCACCCAAATCAATGTGTTCCGTTCATACACAAAACATGATCAACCCAAAAAGAAATCAACACCAAATTCATTGACAGAAGAGCATCTGTTTCCAAAAGCCCATTACTAATATTTTATTGATCATGGCTATATGTCTGAACAACGTAGCCATCATACACATGAAAATACATCGGTCCCTTATAGTCCACATGCACAAATATTCTCCTTAAAGAATGATGAGCTTCTGAAATCAATGTAGGTACATTACATTTTCGCACAACGAAACAAGAACCTCATCAAATTTCAGCCAATGCTTACAAAATCAATTAAGTATCCAAAAAACTTGTTAAGCTGACACAATTCAATCTGGGCTCAGGTTGAATTAGCGGGGTAAAGCAAATACTTAAAACCCCGACAGAAAGAAAGAAAAAAAAAACCTCAACCAACCTGGGAAAAACACTATCAAATAACTTGGTTAAAATTCAAGAAATCACCACATACTGGCCAATTCAAGAAAAGTATACTGAGATTGATCTTCTTAAACTAAATACAGCATGCAATCTAATTTGGAATCGGCTTGCACTCGGGCCCTTAAAGAGACCGGTCAAGCTCCACACCAAAAACATATGTTAAATATGAGTTGCATGGTGTATCAAGATGCATGTTAATAATGTGCTTTTTGGTTAATTAGTGACTGAAATCTTAAGCTCAAGGTATCACACCTGCCACTAAATGTAGGACATACATCTGGCCTTATTCAGTACACCTCATTATAAACATGCCAGGGGAAGGGAGATAAGAAACAATCTTGACAATCCTCAAATTTCTTATATGTTGCTAGTCTACTAAAAAAAGTTTGCCCTTGTATCACCATTTCTTCATGAAGCATAAAGAAAGATGTGCACAAGTGGTATGTCACAAATATCGTTCTCGGGAATTTCTCGGCAAGGGAAAATCTCAGGATATATTAATTTTTTATTTCTTTCGGGCTTTTATGGGGGAAAACCTATAAAAGTAAATATATATAGAGAAAAGTGTAGCTACACATACGTGTAGCTAACTTAGCTACACCAACGCCTTAAAATACAGTGGGCCCCACATTGTTTGGGTGATGCAAACCATTCATTTGATGGGCCCTCACATAGATAGGGTGAGCCCAAAAAATCAGCTCCATAGGATCATCCCAACCCTACGATTTGTGGAGGCAAAATTGGACGTGTAAAAACCTTCACAAATCTATCAATTTTTGCCTTCACAGTTTGAAGGGTTGGGATCATCCAATGGAGCTGATTTTTTGGGCACACCCTATCAATGTGAGGGCCTAATGAATGGTTTGGATCAGCCAAACAACGTGGGCCCACTGTATTTTAAGCCGTCGGTGTAGCTAAGTTATATATATATATATATATATATATATATATATATATATATATATATATATATATATATATATATATATATATATAGGGAAAAGTGAGTAGGAGTGGCCTCTCATATAAGATTATATGAGGTGACGGCTAGAAACACGGTGGGCCCACATTTTTGGGGTGATACAAACCATTCATTTGATAGGCCCTGACATAGATAGGGTGTGCCCAAAAAGTCAGCTCCATAGGATCATCCCACCCCTTCGAACTGTGGAGGTGAAAATGGGTGGTATAAATTTGCCCATTTTCACCTCCACAGTTCGAAGGGCTGGGATGATCCTATGGAGCTGACTTTTTGGGCACACCCTATCTATGTCAGGGCCTATCAAATGAATGGTTTGTATCACCCCAAAAATGTGGGCCCACCGTGTTTCTAGCCGTCACCTCATATAAGCTTATATGAGGGGCCACTCATACTCACTTTTCCCATATATATAGTAAGAAAAAATAAAAAATATCGTAAAAATATCATGATATTATCACGACAATGAAAATATCGCTATGCTTTTTAAATTCTCAGGATGATTTTGGGATTGTGTTGTTTATCCAAATGTCGATATAAAATCACTATGTTTTGAAAATCTCGGAGATATTTGTGACAGCACATCCAATGCACCATAATGAGACAAAAATTAAATAATATGATAAGACAAAAATCTACCCAAATAATATTAAAAATTTATAAACCATTGCAAATAACACTAATAACACAAAATCTATTCAAGTAACATAATCATACAAAATTCGTATATAACTCAATAGAGCGGAAAAGTTCCAACGTCAGGGTGAGACGGAATTTAACAAATTAATTTAATGATGACCCGAGGTTAGTTAAAATTTGACACTATTGATATGTAATTTATACAGGGTACCCTCCTGATTGATCCGTAGAGACTAATTGGCCTCGTCATTATACAAGTTCAAGAAACCAAGGCAAGTGATGACCGAAACTTGTAATTTTAGCTATAACTATGATGTTGTCTGAGAATTTTATTTCTTATGATTGTTTCACATCTCACCTCTACTTGTGCGTATGCTTAGTTTACTTTGACCATTGAATTCAAAAATTATTCCCGTAGAAATTCTTGTGATAGGACTTTTTACTTTTAGGACATCATCTATATACACGGTGTTTTTTGTATTGGCCTTGTACTAAAAAGTGCGAGAAGGTCATAGAACTACGTATGGCCATTTACCGACGGGTACTTGAGGATCCCCATCGTGTATATAATTATAAGGAGTTAGTGGACCATATGACTTACTGAAATGATATGATTGCCATTGTATTTCTAGATCCATAGATAGTTTACACTTTGTTGAGACATATCCTTTATTGAACTCCACTTCTTGTTATTGTATCTATAGTTGGCATCTTCATAAATTGTTACTCTTTCTATTGTTCTTCTTCTAAGTGAAAATCATCAGAAATGTTATCTTTCAATTGCAATTATCAGTGTTGTACTTTTATTACATTTTCCGGTCAAATAACCTTGCTATTACTAACTTCGTTTCGTCTACCAGATTTCATAGGTGATGAGATGGTAGAGGAGGAGCCTGGTAGCGCCTTCGCAGAAGAACAAATTTAGGCAATACTCGGGATGGGAGAGCATTCATAGTGGTTTTGAGAAATGACAATATAGTCAAGTCCTCTAGTCGATTATTTCTACTTCAGTAGTTTAGATGTTTTAGTTGTTTTTAGTAGTTATGGATATTCTCTTATTTGTTATTTAGCTCCGTTCAATTTAAATGTAATGGACAACTAATATTTGGAATAAGAAAGCATCTCCTTTAGTCAGACTATTATTTTAAAAAAAACAATTATATGATTTTTGGCTTTCCTTATTCTTTTGTTGGTAGCGACCTTGGTTATGAAATCCGGGTCGTTACATTTATAGTCAAAACCACTGCATAAAAACTCCTCAAGCCAATCATTGGCTCACCCAAGTCAACTCAGTTTGCCCATGCTGACTCAATCACAAACTCCTTTTACTCATCCAAGTTAATAAAAAACCCGTTGCGACAATCATTGACTCACCGTAATCACCTCAGTTTCTTGTCTTTGTATGAGGTTTTAAATATTGATCATAAACATGAAAATGTTTAACCTCACCATGTTATATGAGAGATCAGCTCCGTCCACACAACAAACAACATATAAGATCAAGCCAGTTTCAAAATCCCGTACTGAACAAGAACTCACCCAAGGTAAAAATGAGTCCACTCGGATGAATTAATGATTGATACAGTCATTTATTCGGCAAGCAAAAGGAATTTTTTACTGACTCAGTAGGGCCAAAACCAAGTCGAAATGTGGATTTTTTTAAAATCCAACAAATTCTCCTATGGTGCCTAATTTTTTAGTTTGTTTGCATCTTCCTCTCTTCCATTAACCTCTTTGGGGATTTATCCAAAAATTAAAACCATTGGGCCAATTCGATGTGTGTGTGTTTTTTTTTCTTTCTTGGATATTGCCTGCACTAGTATCACTCTCACCACCCACAACCACGATTCTATTTCCCTTCAGTAGCCACTATTGGTTCATCTCATTTGTCTCCAGGAGACATTTTAAGTCTCCTGGAGTAACATTTCCCACAAGGGGAGACAGTTTAACTCTCCCTGTCAACAAATTGTTTCTCTAAACAATCACAAATTTTATGTATGATTTATCAGTAGCCTCGGACAAAGCGTGGCAAAGCCACCAAACGCTTCGTGACAGTATGTTCTCCATTTACTAGTCGCAGTAATGCAAACATTGAATACTATCTCTATCCCGTTCATCCAATATGAAACAATACTTATAACAATTGTTTTAAATTTCGGATTTCGGCCGGGACAGAAATTTATAAACGAAACCGAAATTTAAAAATTTCTGCCGAAATTGCCACCGAAGGCTGTGGCCGAAGCCAAAATTTCAAACCTTGCTTACAACCCATATCCCTCTATCATCCTACTCTAGCACTGCTAAAGTTGCAGACTGTGACTCTAAAAAAGGCAATAATAAGCTGCAAAAAATATAAATAATCAAAACAACAAAACAATTCCATCAAAGTAAAAAAAAAAAGGACTTGCTCATGAGCAGGTTCTTCACCACCTAAAAAAAGTTGTCCAATGTCCTGTCATAGAGGTTTTTTTTTTTTTTTTGCCAAAGCAGTCTTTTGTTGAAACAGAAATCATCACAATTGACCAAAATTAGAACATGTTGATATATAAAGGAAAACTTAAAGAGGGTTTAGGCAATCAATCTAACTTTGGAGAAAAGACGATTATAACTTTTAGGGGGTTAATACACTCAACCCCGTTTTCATTTGTCCCTTGCCAACCATTACTCAGTCATTTCATCTCCAAGTCACTGGCAATCACCAACGCAACCAACCAAAAGGCCCCCCCCCCACCCCCCACACACACACACACACAGAGTCAGCTTTTACAGCAGAGGATAAGTAGTTCTATATAAGTTAACAGCCAAGACATAACGAACAGACTATTACCTTCTCACTCCTCATATTTAAAATCTATAATGAAAGGTTCAGAAAATCTTCCATTAATGCATACAAACATGAACTTCCCTTAAATAATGCACAAGAGGACAAAAGGCAGAAAAGTCAGCCCCTTATACTTAATATTCATGATTCAAATATTACGGTTTCACATTGACTTTGATGTATCACTCTTCAGAACCCCAACTCTTCAAAAGGCAAATCAATTCTAGATCACTTCATTCTAAATTAGCAGCAACAAATATTCAAATCAACAAGCACCCATATTAGTATTTTCTCAAATCAATAACTGAACTTACAGAGGAAATGAAATATATAAGAACGGGGCAACTTAAAACAATTTTTTGAAACAGAAAATATTATTAGCAAACAAAAAGGAAACAAAGCAACCAAGATGGCCAATACAAACACCACATGAAAGAAACAAAATGAACAAAGTACAAAGCATCGCCACCTATGAAACATGGGTACGGGTACGACACGATACGGATACGGAGGTACATGTTTTTCCAAAAAAAAGGGTGCGGGTACGCCGAATATAATAATATATTTTAATATTTTATTATATATTTATAAAAATTAAAAAAATAATTGGACAGCAATCAAATAACAATAACATAACCAAAATGGAAAATTCTAATATTACTCTTCATTTCATAAGTGATTAAGTTCCATATTTCATAACATGAGGCATCAATACATCATTTATTAGAAAAAAAGTTGTCGCCGGTGTGTTGACCAGTGCCTGACAGGATAAATAATTTTTAGAGACCAAATTATAAGATTTTTTATACCAGACTTTTGGGATTTAATAATGTTTGGACATGATAAATTTTATGAATTTTTAAAATTTGAAAAATACCCCACCGTTTGGAAGTTACAAAAGTTAAAATTTTGACCCAACCCTTTTTCTTCGAATTTTGTACTAGAACAGGAGAGTTGACATTTTTTCCTTTTAGATTTGGGTCTTGAAACTATTTTTAATAAATCCAAATGGGGGGGGGGGGGGGTATTCCGTTATTTACATGTAAATCTTAAGTAAATGGACAATAAAATAGTAAAGACATTTACATTTACATGTAAATACTAAGTGCAGGGGAGGAGAGAGAAGAAGCAGGAAGGATGGTTTACATGTCAATACTAAGTGCAGGGGAGGAGAGAGAAGCAGGAAGGATTTACACCAGCTGGGAGAAGCAGGATGGGTCGGGTACGCGTGGGTGCGCACCCTAAATGCACCCAACACGCATCCAACAACCAAATTTCGGTTTTTTTTCCTTTAAAAATGTGGGTACGTACCCAGGGCGTACCCGCACCCAATTAGATCACCGCCCCTTCGTCAAGGAGGAAGTCGAAGGTCTTAGTTCCATCCGGGTAGTCGCATAACGGGCAAGATGATCTACCTCATAGTTAGACGAGCACCACACATGCTAAATGAACACATAATGTCCCTCCACTATCCTTCACTTTCTCAATCATGTCCATGAAATACCACGGATAGCTCAACCCTTCCCTCAACCACCTAATGACATTGAGATAATCGCCTTCCACAATAAGTGTGTCTGGGAATCATGGGATGTAATATGAATACCCACAAGGAGAGCTTGTACTTCCACCGTATTGGAATCTTGAATTCCAATGGGGCCATAAAAGGCCATATTGACCTCACTTTCGCCATCACTCACTAAACCCCCAATGCCAATCGGGCCCGAATTTTTTAAATTGAACCCGTCAAAGTTCAGCATAAGGAATCCAGGAAGTATAGGGGACCACTGGAGCTCGTTTTATGCATATTAACTACGCTAAGCCTAATCACATCTCAAAACCTCTGAATCGAGGTTTCAGAGTAACCACGGAACTCGGAAGGATCATAACTCGCAGGACAATAGTGTGAAGAACATGTAGTGGAATCGAACACACCTTTTTCGAAACACTCTAGAAGACTCTGATATTTCTTTCTATCCAAAGGACCCAAATAGCCGTAGTAATCACAAGACCCCAGAGGATAACCCACCCCACCTAGTCGGACAAGTAGAAAAAGACAAGTGTTCAAACAGCTCCACATGCCATGGAAAAATCAAGGAGATCCCAAATAAGTTCAATTACAAAATCTCTCTAGCAACACGGTAATGAATGTAAATTAGTCCACATACTCCCCATCTGCAACACATAAGGCGCAATGATTAATAATCACGTTGTTTCAGCTGCAAAGATGGTCCACCGTCAAGATCATATCAAGGCAAGTGGTCCACCAAAATGCACAAAAACTATGAGGTGTGCAAACGTTCTAAGCTTTTCTACCAGGAGAGGACGACATAGAATGGACTGGGTGCTAGTAGGAGCGAACCAAGAACTTCCCATCTGATTCCCAAATCCAAATTCTTTTATCACTAACGCTTGTCTGTATGTAAAGCGAATTAAGTTTATTTAGTAAAACCACTACTGTGTCAATCTCCCTATAAGAAAATTGTTGCGAAAGCGAATTTTGCAGTCCACCTTCCCGTATTGTCTACAAAACAATCACTCACATAAGCATTCCAATAGGCCGAAATTCTGAAATCAGAGCACATTTCCTGACATCAGTCTCACCATCTCAAAGTGCATAGAATAGTTATTCTCCACACAAAAGGAGGACTATGAGCAATAGATCAAATGAAAATGCCAATGCCCAATGCTGATTTTGAAGAAAAAAAAAACTTTTTGAGTTGACAAAGAAGAACGGACACAAAAGAGCCTACAAATCATCAGTCTCATGCCAGTTGACATCAACAGCATGGAAACAAAATCCAAAAGGAAAAAAATTGAAAATAATATTGAAGATGCACCTAATACAGGAGATCTGATCTCCACCAATATATTCTTCAATTGATTCTTCAAGCATGGTCTCCAAAGATTAACTCGTCTTCGGAATGTGCCGATACAACCACATGATGCAAAATGTCTAATCTAGGGTTGTATAATCAGACGCCCAGGAAAGAATTCTTTAGATCAAATCAAAAGTATTATTATAATTACAAGCATGCCCTTGAAGGGGGTGGAAAAGAGCAAAGCAAATGCATCTTGTACAAATGACACAACCTTAGGATATAAGAAAAATGTGTAATTTCCAATTCTTCTGCTATTTCCCTACTTTCAGCTGCATCAAAAAGTGATATTGCCACTATATAATAAATTCAATACATTTTATGAATACCATATGTAGATAAAGCTTAGCCAACACTCACTTAGCAACTTTTTCTGGAGTAACATATAATAACTTGTATTTACAGCTATCTGAAATCAACTCTCTAAGGATCTCCTGCTGCTCATTCCACTCCATTGTGGCACTCAAGTAAGTGGCAGGAATATTTGCCTACATAGATTATTCAAGAGGAAGCATCTAAAATGTTAATGATGAACAAAATAAGATCCAAACAAAAAAAATGAAGATACGACATTAAATTGATAAATAAAATGCAAACAAATACCTGCAATAAGTGCATGATTTGATCTTGGATGAGGGAGACAAGAGGGGAAACTACCAAGGTTATCCCTGGACATATAAGAGCGGGAAGCTGCAAGATAACGAGATACAGATAGCTAAGAAAACCAGACGAAGTTGCTTGTAACTCAATGAGAAGAGCAACCCTCTGCCATGGCTAATAGGAAATAACACTGAGGGCAAAAGTGCATATGATAGATAAAACATTGCAAATATTTATTGGCGATGAATGACCATCGATAGGCATAATCTATAGTTCATTATATATCAAAATGGTTGTGTAGGACAAGTGATTCCCACACTAATAACTAACCATAAGAGGTACGACAATAGATTAGCTGAGGCAGTTGTTTTCCATGACCATATAAAATTAGCTTTCAGCAAAAAGGATACCAGTACAAAATATGTATTATTGGTTCTAACAATGAATAAGGTTATCCATAATGATTTCAGAGAGAGGCAAGGAGGGTGCGAAAAAGCCAAGACAGACGCTTGTACCTGGTATGTCAGGCTCTTTCCACCGCCAGTTGGCATCAAAACAAAAACGTCATACCCACTCATTGTTGCATTAATCACCTCTCTTTGATTGGGACGAAAGGAATGGTTTCCAAACACTTTCTTGTTATTGGCCTGAAACAAGAGACAAACTAAAATAAATTTTGAAGATAAGGTGCAGCACATAGCAGTGAAAACTTGCATCAATCTAAAAGAGCACCTCAAGCTTTCGGCTCCATGGGAAGTCACCATTGCTCCACCTTTTATCATTAGATCCTTCGATGTAATTGATTTCAACAAACTTCGGAGTAAATGCCTCCCTTCCTACAGGGCCTGGTGGAAATCCAATCCTATCCATAGGAGAGTATGACATTGATGAAGAAATCCAGTTGGCGCAGCTTTGAGGTTCACTACGTATATCACCATGGGCATTAAATACCGGAGGATCAATCCTAAATGCACCTACTGAATGAATCTCAGACTGGAATCCCTTGGCAGCGGCTGTGGATGCCAAATAATGTGACCGCTGTCTTTCTTCATCTCTTGCTGAATAGTTAAGATATTTATCAAGCTCTTGTATCTGCTTATTTAGCTGCAATCTGGCTATCAAAATCATGTGCATATAAGAACGTAAACACAGATGTTTCCACTATTACATAACAAATGCACAATAATAATAATAATAATAATAGTACCAGTACTAGTAGTAGGGAGATGATTTTTTCGCCCCCATGTAGGATAATACACCCCCTTGTAAGGTGATTTGACATAAAAAAACCGTTAAAGTCTGCCCACAATTCACGTGAAAAGTGTGAGGGGGGGGGGGGGGGGGGGGGGGGGGGGGTGTGAAAAAATCATCTCCCATAATAATAAGAGGAATACTAAACTCACAGGAGCACTTGCAACAAAAGGGTAGAAGGTTTCTCGCATTGGTCAATATCCATTTATGACAGTTATGATTGTAATTTTCTGTGCCATCATAAATGGAAATTGACCAATGGGAGAGCCCTTCTACCCTTTTTGCAAGGGCTCCTGTTAGTCTAGCATTCCTCTAACAACAACAACAACAAGAAAATCAAAAGAGTGAACCAACCGCTCCTGGCGAAGCTTCTCTAAATGCTGAGGACTAAGCTCCGCAGCATTATCAAGGAGTTCATTTGATACGACAATCAGCCTATCCTTCATCTCCTGCAAATGACTTGCGGCTTCTTGGCAAAGCGCCACCTGGAGCACTTTAAAGAATAAGAATTCAATGTGAATCTGATAATTGCTTGAGATAGAATCAATCTTAGAGTGGAAAATATATACCTTAAAACCATGATTACACTTTGCACAAAGTTCTTGGGGCAAAAAATTCTCATCGGGCCTTGTAATACTGTCCTTACCCTCCACCGGAGTGAAAGGTGAATGCCTAGATGTTGATGATTGTGGTGTGCCATTTGCCTGATAATGTTCCAAAACTATCTGGTCTATATCAATACTCTGTTGACAAGTAAAATACATATATCAATATCAATGTTTTGTTACCCCAAAATACATTATCTGAAAAAAAGTCAAATTAACCTTCAGAATGTCGTCATCTTCCACAGTATCAACCAAAGTTTCTCCAAGCATAAGTGATTCATCCTCAACCCATGCATGAGAAGCACTGTACAGCGATGAGACCCCACTCGCGTCTAGAGGCCCCACTTTGGGACCTATGTGAGCTTTTGTAGCACCCATCTCACTCTCACACAGAGAATTGCTCACACAACTCGAAACAGCAACACCACATGAATTTGGATCACCAAAATTTTGATGCCTTTGGAAATTGTCACCCCTTGAACTTCCAGATAATTTGTGAGGCCCAGCAGAAGAGCTCCAAAAAGTATTTGATTTTCCAATATTTTCAGAAGAATCTAACTTCTTAGAAGGAAAACAGTCCAGCCCATTATTCTGAGCTACTGGCGCAGTTATTCCGGGCCTTAAATAATTACTGATTGTCGAGTGACGGCTAGAAAGAGCTTTCCAAGCCTGCCAAAGGGATCCCATGCACAGAATCAAGAAATGTGTTTAGTATAATAAGACACCCTTTTTATATGACTCTAATTCAAATAACAGATCAAGCATACCTTCTCAATTATTGGACTCTGCAACCTTTCAACACTTTGAATTACACAAGCCATTGACCTGAGAAAAAATACAAGGTATATGAGAAGAAGAGCTGATTGGCATCACCAAACAAGCTATGTAATGACCAAATTAAACCGGCATATATTTATTTCAAGCAAATAACATTATATCCAACATAAATACCATGAAGTTACTGCAGAATGGAAGTAAAGGTACAAATCAATTTGAACCACGTATCAAATCTATAAAAAGTGCTGGGAATTTTTACTTAGATGATTACAAAATATAACAAAATTTTGCTACTAAATTAGACTACTAAAAGAATATTTTGTTAATTCCAGTGTGCTCATTTTGGCCATATGAACATAGTTCCTTTGATTCCCGCTTGATTTATAAAATGGCAGTGTGGTTCTGGTTTCATTAATCGCCGTTCCTGTGCTGCATTTTCGAGTCTTATAAATACCATGCCTCTCACATGGGTGTGAATCTGTTTACTCCACATGGTACAGATGGCACGTGCAAAAGCCTGTTTATGGAGGTAAGCCACAGGAATTGGTCACTTTCCAACTACAAGGTGTACCACATTACCTTGGGGAATAGAGAAATATAGTGGTTTTTAACATATACGACTTACCCACAAATGTGACCAGGTACTTTCACGGGCCAAGAGGTACAAACGAATCCTCACCATAAGTTTGGATAATTCACATGAAGGTATTGACGCATTGTAATGGGGGCCTTTTATAATGGTAAATAAAATCCCAGTCGTTTAACTATAAGCACATAATTACTACACAAGCCCCATCTGAAAAGACAGCCAAAAATTATCCATCCAGCATGGTCTCAATGCATAAATTCATTACAATTAAATTAACATGATTGGCTCATGGTTGGAGAACGAGCCAAGTTGACTCGTGACTTCGTTGAACTTGGAACGGCCATCTGCCAAGTCAACCCAATGAAATAACAAACCAAAAAATATATGAGGCCACATTTGAATAAAATAGAGATACGACCAGTTTTTTCGAAAGGAAAATAATAAGACATTTTCACTAGGGTTGCAACTTGGGTCGATTTTACCCCATTTGTTTATCTCCTTTGTTACTATTCAACCAACGACCTCAGCGACTTTCCCTTCTCCACACACTTGAGGACAAATCATTGTCCCCATCAAAATTTAGATTGACAGATCTTTTGGAAGGGCTTCCATATATTTAATTGATTTTTTGTTCGGTTTGTAATTCCTACAACTACATCAATTCTATGGTAAGTGTGCAGTCAAAAACCTGCTATAGACAACCCAAGGCCTGCCTTTCATGTACCGCTACTGTGAATCATATACTATTTCCCTTTTGTTGGCATAAGCATTCATGTCGTGCTCTATTCTTTCAGTATGCCTACATGCCAGTGGCAAGTATATGTTTTGGAGAAAGTTGCATCCTTAGAGAGACATGTCATTTTCAATGGGCTTGCATGCAAGAACTTGTTGTGACCAAGGTTCGAAATTTCAGTTTCAGTCCGAAAGCAAAATTTCGATTTCGGCCTCAGCCAAAAATGAAATTTCCGTTGCAATTTCGGTTCCGGTTGAAATTTCAGAGAAAATCTTATAATTTTAAATTTCAGTTTTGGTTTTAAGGGAAGGGAAGCAAGAGGCAAGGCATATGAGGATTTGTACCACATGTTAGGACGAAAGAGGGTGAAAACGATGTCTACAAGCTCGCTAAGATGAGAGAAAGGAAGAGCAGGGACTTGAATCATATAAAATGCATCAAAGACGAGAATCTAAGATTGCTAGTGAAAGAAAACGAGGTTAAAGAGAGGTGGAGAAGTTACTTTGATAAGTTGTTTAACGGAGAACCTGTAGCGAATTTGGGAGAACTTGATAACGCTTTTGATGATACAAATCGGAGGTTTGTTCGTAGAATCCGAACATCAAAGGTAAGAGTAGCCAATGTTCTGAAAATCGGAATCGTATCGTAAATCGTAAGAGGGGTCGAATCGTAAATCGTAAGATTTTTTCAGATTTATATATAAAAATCAGGAAAAAAAATAAAAAATAGGAAAAATTATAAATAAGAATAAAAAGAGTAATTATCAATTTTCCATTCAAAAACATTAAAATAAATAACATGAAATGTTTGTTTTGGATTTTGAGAATAGATTGTGAGTCCATAACAGATTATTTGGCCCAAAATTAAACATAAATTTGGGTCTGACAATCAGTTTTGGACACGAAACCAGTTCTCATAATCCAAAACAAACAGAGCCTCACAAATAAATTACAAAAATGATGATTTTGAACTCATACTGAAACCTATGTTTGTTTTGGATTTTGAGAACAGATTGAGAGTCCATAACAGATTATTTCGCCCAAAATTAAATATAAATTTGAGTCTGATAATCAGTTGTGGAATCGAAACTAGTTCTCAAAATCCAAAAAAAAAAACAGATTTTGGAATCGAAATTAGTTCTCAAGATCCAAAAAAACAGAGCCTATTCTTGGTTTTAAAAAAACAGAGCTTAAGAGAGATTTCCAGCCCTATTTGGTCTCAAAATCCAAAAAAAAAAAAAAACAGAGCCCCCTTATAACAAATTCACAGCCCTATTTGTTTTGGATTTTAAGTACTGATTTGAGTCCAATCGGTTCTCAAAATCCAAAACAAAAGGTGGAGGGGAAAGGAAAAAGAAGGGGAAGAGGAGAAAAAAAAACCGAAAATAACATACCTCTTCTTCTTCTTCTTCTTCTTCTTCTTCACCGTACGATGGAGAATCGAATGGAGGGGTTTTGGCAAACCCTATGTCGCAGCAAGAGGGTTTTCTTTTCTCGCCTCAAGCCCTAAATCGACAGAGGGGAAAAAGTCGAGAGAACGGTATTAAAAAGGGGTATTATGCCTTCTAAATTTAGTTGTTGGGGCCCACAGAGAACAAAAATGAAGTTTCAACATGAATCGTACGATTCAATGCAAAATCGATTCAGAGATCCGATTTGAATCGGTGCATGTACGATTCGATTTGAATCGTAAATCGTACGATTTTGACAACATTGAAAGTAGCTATGAAAAATATGAAATTAGGTAAGGCTAGGGGGCCTGGCAATATTCCTATTGAGACTTGGAGATGCTTGGGTGATATGGGTTTAGTTTGGTTAACTAGATTATTTAACAATATTTTGAAGACTAAGAAGATGCCTGATGAGTGGAGGAAGAGTACATTAGTATTATTTAAAAGAATAAAGGGGATATTCAGAGTTGCACCAATTACGGGGAATTAAGCTAATGAGTCACACCCTGAAGCTTTGGGAGAGGGTAATTGAGCAAAGACTAAGAAAAGAGACTAAGGTGTCAGAGAATTAGTTTGGCTTCATGCCCGGACAATCGACTATGGAAGCTATCTTCTTGATTAGAAGTTTAATGGAGAGATTTAGAGAAAATAAAAATGACGTTCATATGGTTTTCATTGATTTGGAGAAAGCGTATGACAGGGTTCCCAGGAGTGTTATGTGGTGGGTCCTTGACAGGAAAAAAGTGCCTACTAAATATGTTGATGTGATTAAGGATATGTACGATGGATCAGTAACTAGTGTCAGAATTACGGATGGCACGTCTAGTGAGTTTCCAATTACAATAGGACTGTACCAAAGATCAGCTCTAAGCCCTTATCTTTTTACGCTAGTTATGGATGAGCTTACGGAGGGTATCCAGGATGAGGTGTCGTGGTGTATGTTATTTGCAGATGACATAAGAGCAGGTTGGTTGAAGTGGAAGCTTGCCTCAGGAGTTCTGTGCGACCGTAAAATCCCTACCAAGTTGAAGGAAAAGTTTCATAAGACAGCTGTGAGGCCAGCCATGTTGTACGGCTCAGATGGGCCACCAAGAAGCAGCATGTGCATAAGATGTGCGTAGCGGAGATGCAAATGCTTAGATGGATGTGCGGCCACACAAAAGGTTAGATAGAATTAAAAATGAAGAGATACGTAAAAAGGTGGAGGTGGCACCAATTGAGGAGAAGATGAGAGAGCACCGCTTAAGATGGTTTGGACATATCCAACGTAGGCCTTTGGATGCTCCGGTGAGAAGAGGCGACTCGTGCCAAATTGATGGAGTAAAAAGAGGTAGGTGCAGACCGAAAACAACTTGGGTAGAAACAGTTAAGAAAGACTTGACAGCTAGGAACATAACAAAGAACATGACCTTGCATAGGATAGAATGGAAGAAAATGATCCACGTAGAAGAACCCAACTAGAGCCGGGTAGATTCCTTATTCATGAAATTTTTCTAAAGGACTCATTTAGCCGACCCCAACTAGTTTGGGACAAAGGCTTTGTAGAGTCGAGTTTTGGTTTTAAATTTTGGTCCTGGCCAAAATCCAAATTTCAGTATTTCGGCCAAAATTTAAAACCATGGTTGTGACTAATTGTAGTTTCAGGATGGACTTCCTAGAGTGCATATTGTATGTCTTCCTTAACATACTTAATCAAGAAAAATATCTTACTACTGTATCTTAATTATTAATACCAACAAGCTCATACTCACTAAAAGCAACAGACAAATATTATAAAACTACATAACAAGAAAGGAGAGTATTGGAAGTCTATGCTATGCATTTGAGCACATACCTTGAGTGCCCCACTCCTTCAGCAAAAGGCTTTTGTGTTGATAAAGAGAAGTGGAAGTTTGAGCTTAGGAACTTATTTTGACATGAGAAATTCTCGAGGGCATCAACATGATGCAACCAATTAACTTTAGGAGATTTACCATCACATGAGTTCGGATTGCCTTTGCTGCATAAGCACCACAAGAAAGCTATGTCAGAAATATCATTCTCGGGAATTTCTCGGCAAGGGAAAATCTCAGGATATATTAATTTTTCTTATTTTTTAGGGTTAATATCAGGAAAAAATGAAAAAAAAAAAACTATTTTAAAAAAATATAAAAATAAAATAAAATTTAAGAAAAAAATTATAAATAAAAATACCGTAAAAATTCTTGGATACTGTCATGATATTATCACGATATTTTATGATAAAATGAAAATATTGCTATATTTTGAAAATCTCGGGATTATTTCGGGATTTTGCGTTTTATCAAAATGTCGCGATAAAAACGCGATATTTTGAAAATATCGGAGATATTTGTGACAAAGCAAGAAAGCAATTACTCGCAAAAAAATGAAGTAGAAAAAGAAAAACCGCATGCCTGCAATTATTGACCTGGTGTCAAAAGTCATAAGCAAGCAGCCACTCAAGAAACAAAAAGGAAAAGAAAAATGAAAAGAAGTGGACTGGGTACAGTATATTCAAATATTTCATAATTAACCGAATGCATGCAATTGTTACCCTTGCCTCAAAGGTTTTCCCTTAGACATCGGCCAACATACTCAGACGCTTCAAATAATGGCACCCCCCTTTACCATGACGAATTCATGAACACAAAAGCCTGCAAAAGAGAAAAAATAATCAATAAATAAGTAAACATCAAAAACTAATTTTATCCATTATCAAACAGAAAAAGAAGTATTCCCTCCGAAGATGGAGGGTCATCAATTCACTCACTTTCATAGGGAAGGCAGTGCGGTAACTGACTGGCTACCAAAATTAGTCCAACATGGTAACTAGTTAGAGGTTTGGGGATCATATGCCAAATGCATAGAACTTAGTATGCCATACTTGAGTGGCCGCTTTATTATTGTTTCTCTATTTCTCCCATATTCTTAAAGAGATCTTCACTCGTTTCATAAACAAAAATAAGTAAAGAACAAAAAGGTAGGAAATGGGAGTTCAGTTCATGTACACAAAAACAGAATTAAGGGAATGTCAACACAAAAGCAGAATTAAGGGAACACATTTAAAAACACACAAGGAAAGTGTGCATGGGCACATACATTATATTATATTATATTATATTATATATATATATATATAAAGTATAAACTATGCTACAGTGCTCTATGTGTGGCATGGTCCGACATATATATATATATATATAACTATGCTACGGTGCTTTGTTTGTGGCGTGGTCCAACCCCATGTGACCAGGGAACGCGGTTCACCCTGATACGAGGTATGAGAGCAATATGGGCCCGTTTGGATCGCAGGAATCCAGAATTAGAATCAGTATTTGATTCTTGCCCTGCCGATTCGGGCGTTTGGGTAAATTTTTTCGAAGTCAAGGGTATGATAGGGCAGAAGAAAGACCGGAATTTTGGGCAGAACTTGATAACTCCCAAAGAGGTGGTATTCTTGATTCCAGTCGTGGAAAAAAACCTCGAAAATATTGGAGAAATCTAGAAAATATGCCCCCCCCCCTCCCTCTCTCCAACGCCCCCAGCACATTTATAAGGGTGATGAATCAGGTTCTTGAACCCTTTATTAGGAAATGCGTTGCCTATCTATGATATATTTGCCCCTTTTTTCTTCCCTGGGCCACCCACTTACAGTGTACAAAGTACAAACTACAAAGCGCAGTCACAGATACACTACACTGGATGGGGTGTCATAGGGAAAAAAGGGGGTGAAGGCCTTCACTCTCGCTAGAACGTCCAGAGCTACGAACCTTTCATTGGGGCATTCGGTTACTGCAGTGGGGTAGCCGTGGAAGCTCAATTGTATGAAGAAGCCTTTGCCATCTTCAAAAAGTTCAACTTAAATGTGACTACAATACCCTAATGTTACAAGTAATGACTAAATTACCCTAACACACTACTCAACATTGTGTTGCAGATGTTTTTTTTCTCACCAAAAAAAGTATAATGTGCAAATGAATAAGGGGATACGTCCCCCCGGCCTCTCTCTCTACATTCACAAAAGGCCCTTCACAGAAAATGTCATCAACTTCTCCGTAACCCTTGTGTGATAAAAAACCCTTTTATGGAAAAGCCCTTTGCTGAAAACCCTCCAATCATATTCATCTTCCTAACAAGAATTCATGTGATAAAAACCCCTTTTCTGCAAAAGCCCTTTGCAGAAAAACCCCCATCTTGCAAGAACCCTTTTCTTCATATGTCATGCAGGATTTGCTTCAATGTCATTCTAGTCAACAACATGATTTCTTCAATGGAGAAAAAGCTCTGTACGAGCATCAACACAGATGAATCAATTGCTTATGGTGTTGCTGTCCAAGCAGCTATTTTGAACGGCAAGGGCTGTGCGAAGGTACTTAATCCGATTGATATTTTGCAAACCTGTGCTTACCAAAACACTGTAATCGGAATGACAAAACATATTGATTGGAGAATTGGAATTGGAACGTGATGGGATGCTTAACCTGATTCCTGATTCCCGTAATCCAAACATACCTTATGTGTATACTACTTCAGTACTTCCCCCAATCTGTGATACAAGCAGGACAGTTTCTTTGGGTCACTCCCCTGGTACAAGGTACGTACACTAGACTTGGTTTAGGTAGCTACATTTTATGTGTGTGATTCTCTTTTTCATGTAACTATGCATAAATTACAAATTGATATTGTATGTGTTCGCAACAAATTTCACATGCATGAAAAAGAGAATCACACACATAAAATGCATTGAAATCAAATTTTCCTCTTCCGAGAAGAGGTATTATTGATTTTCGTAGGAATCATACACTTCCGACTCTATTGGCCATTAATTACATTTCTTGAAGAAAGAAAATACCTCTGATTATCCATCAAGAGGTTTCCTATCTAAATACAACTTTTGGTTAATTATCCTCCGGAAAGAAGGACTTTTCGAAAGATTTGATTTTTATGAACAGATCCTCACTGATGGAATTTCTTTGTCTTGGAAATGATTCTCTTCATCTTGATCATTGTAACACCCCACATTTTACATACCTAATATAATGAAGTTATATATATAATATATAATGAAGTAATATATATAACAAGTTAAAGAAGTTATGGGCCCACCTCTAACCCAAAGATTAAAGGGTGTGACTAACCTACTATTATATAATAAAAGTAACTATTAATTAGGGGCGAAGTTGGGTGAAATAAATTAACAAAGGAATGCACTTTAGCCACCAAAATATGGGGCGTATATTGTTGCCCACCAAAATAGGCGTTACAAAAGTTTTGAAATTTCTAATCTATGCTTTTTTTGTTACACACCTAAATTAGTGGGGATTTGATGGATTCGATAATTTCCCCAATATGTTAGTTAAGAGCCCATATATAGAAGGAGAGGTAAAAAAAGTAGGTTTTAGATATAGATGGTGCCCAAAAGATAAGAAAAATCTGTGAGATTTACTCATTTGAAATTCAAAATCACTAATTGTAGCAAATTACTTAAAAGATAAGATCTTGTGGTAGGAAATCAAAAAAGAGATTGGGTTACTTAAAGGTTAAGTAACCATATTGTATAGATTAGTTAAGAGATTCAAGGGATCCTAAAATTCAAAATTAGGGAAAGCAACCAAAACTACAACAAAGAAGAGAAGAATATAAGAAACTTGGGCTCTCTCCCACGTCCAAATTTCTGGACACCCAAGTGAGAGAGAGAACTGAGAAAAAAAATATATATAATAAGAAAAGAGAGGAGAAGAAAGGCTTGTTCAAGGCATTGTCAATCATCTTTCACCTTTGGAAATCGTACACTCTTCAAGTTAGTAGTTTATTTCCTCTTAAAAATCTTATAATCTTCTAATTTTCAGTCTTTACTGGTGAAATAAATAAGGTGATATTGTTACATAGGAATGAAGTCAAACCAATTCAAGTAAATAAATAAATAAAATCGATTCCGTCGGATTTATGTACATAAACTAAATGAGAGGATGGTAGCGTTTGTATTCCGAATTTATTATATATATAATTATACTACGGATGAATACTCTATTCTATTAGGCCTGGTTACACAAATAAAATGATACTTTTGGATATCTATCTATGAACAATTTTAAGTGGAGTAATTTTGGTACATGAATTTTATTCAAACAGTTCCAGGTCATATGTTAAATAAAGTGATTCTTTTATTTCCAAAATAATATCTGTATGTAGAAATAAAACTACTAAAATTTTATTTTATGTAGGCCTTGATTTTCAATGGACATATGTAACTATTGTACATAAGAACAACCTCGCACATGCCCAAACAGTGCTAATTATATGTACAACGATAAAACGATCTATTACAAGAGCCTTTTTCCAACAATTGTATTAAGATGGGGTGAATGGTTTTCTTTCAATTTTCTCATAAATGATTTCACACCTGGATCAAATGATTTTTTTTTATGTTATGTCAGTTCTTATGACCCAATGATCGTAAGTATGAATCTTAAGAGTATATAATGGTTTCTCTTGAAACAGACCCTATGCCTGTTTATAAAAAAATTTGGATGGACTTCTCTTTCAAAATAGTCATTAATTATGACATATATTATATATGTAATTATTTTCCTTAAAGGCAGTTCATGCGTGCAGGCAGGGTACAATAGCTATTGAGTTATTTTCTCAAAACAGCCCCTTTATTTTCAATATAGTGGGTTTCTTGCATGCTATTACGTATGTATATTTTGGGGGTGGCATGTAAATAATAAGAGTACGAACACTTAACTGTTTTAATGACCTTGAGTTCCGAATAAGTGTTTTAATTGTGTGTTGTTCTTTGTACCCAAGAACAAAATAGCAAACAAGCATTTTTTTTGTACGTGTTTTATGCCCTTAAACAGGGCAGCTATTAGTGTTTTTGTGAGTGTGATTGTATGCTCGAACAAGGCAGCCATATGGTGTAATTAAGAGTATGTGTGAGTCCCACTATGGGACAGAATCAAGATTAAGTAGTGTACAAATATTTTTTAGCAACTTGAACCTTGGCTAAACTGTCATTCTCTACACTCAACTATGTGACTTCAGGATCGTTGCACTCCACTCTCTAACAGGAGCTATCTCATCCTACCGCGTTGGTAAGATTAAGGCAGGTGATAGCTAACTCTGCTTGTATGGGTTTTCAATTTCTACAACAAGGAGGGTGAAGTATTATAAAATTTTATTGTTTCTAAATTTATTTTATGAAATTCAATTCTTATATCGCATGGCATTAATCTGCTTTTCCATTGGAAAATTTTAACTTAACCTTAGTTTCTCATTTACCTGAAAGAATTTGGAAGACGTATTGAACTATATAAAATATCCAAGAAAAGGAAATGGGGAAGGGTGATGGGAAACCATTGAATTATCCCTGTAATTAAATGTATACAACTTGGGAGAACCGCGCAACTCCTATTTGATGTCGGAATCCTACGGAGACCAAGAGTCCCTAGGCGGTATGATCTACCGTAATAAGTCCACGCGGAGTCGGCCGTGTCGGCAAGGGGAACAAGCTAGTGGGAGCTGGAGTGCCCTAGGTTTAAATGAAATTGATATGATAAGAATGTAGCAGATTTATAATTGTTCCTATTGTTATTGAATTATTCTTTTTCAGTTATTAGTACATTTGTTCACCTTAAAATGATTTTTCTATTCAATTGCAGAAAATTTTGGTAAATCATTATTCTGGAAAATTACAACTGTCATATTTATAATATATGGATCTTGATCTGTTGTTTTAAATTGAACTCTTATACTGGTTTAGTTTCTATCATCCTGTTGACCCTATTTTTCTCCCCAAGACTAGAGAGCGTTAATGAGAGTGCATTTGCGCACGAAGACATTTAGGAGCGTAGGGGATGGGAGCGATCAAATAAGGGGACGATACAACTTGGTCGACACTTTTAATCTAGTTTAGCTTGTCTAGTTGAGATTTTATTCAGATGATTAATTATTTTAAGTGAATGTTATGTAAGGGAACATTATTGGGATTGGAATAAGAATGATGGTTGTTTAATTTACATATATGGTTTAAAAAAATATATATATATATATATATATATATATATATATGTGAGTATTTTGACAGGTGTTTGCTCGCAGCAATCCGGTCACAGAAATCGGGTCGTTACAATCATCCTTCTCTTAGAGGAGAAAGGTCTTCTCCCTATAGGGAGTCCCTGAGAAGAGATCTTAAAGGGACCTTTAGAGAGTCTCTGGAAAGAGATTCTAAAGGGATTTTCTTTCGTCTTCCTTTTTGGGGAACCTTCATCTTTATCATCCTTCTCCTAGAGGAGAAAGGTCTTCTCTTTTTAGGGAGCCTCTGGGAAGAGACCCTAAAGGGACCTTCAGAGAGTCTCTGGAAAGAGATTCTAAAGAGATTTTTTTTCGTCTTCCTTTTTGGGGAACCTTTATCTTTATCATTTTTCTCCTAGAGAAGAAAGGTCTTCTCCCTTTAGGGAGTCTTTGAGAAGAGATCTTAAAGGGATCTTTATAAAGTCTCTGGAAGATATTCTAAAGAGATTTTCTTCCGTCTTCTTTTTTGAGAACCTTCATCTTTAACATCTTTCTCCTGGAGGTATTCTCCCTTTAGAGAGTCTCTGAGAAGAGATCCTAAAGCGACCTTTAGAAAGTTTCTGAAAGAAATTATAACGGGATTTTCTTCATCATTCTCATGAAAGAGAAAGGTCTTCTTCCCTCTGAGAAAATCTACAAAAAGAAAGAAAGAATAAAAGGAAACAGTTAGCCAGTAATCCTTCTCACCTTTCTCTCTTCTCTTTCTTCTTTTTCTCCTTTCGCGTAGCTTTTTCTCTCCTCATTTCGATTTTTTTCCAAAGGATATTTCCTTTTCGTAGCTTTTTATCCCCTGGATTGAATCCCTTCTCAAAAGGACCTTTCTTCTATTTATAGAGCTTCCTTAGACTAGTTGGTTATTGCCAACTCATCCCTTATCTTCGATTTCACGATCTCCACTTTCTCTTTTTTGACCCGACCCAACTAATTTGGGGCAAAGGCTTAGTTGAGTTGAGTTGAGTTGTGGGTGCCACCTCATCCATATCTTTGGTTCCACAATTTCAACTTCCCTCTTTTATGTGAAGTTGCATAACTCCATTTTTTGAAGTGGATGACTCTATTCATTCGCGAGACTTCTTCTTTTCCACAAATTTAGGAATCTCTTTTCCTTTACTCGTCCGACTCTCTTTTTTTTTCTTTTTTTTTTATTAAAGTGTATAACTTCATGTTTATCCCTTTTACTTTTGAGAATAACATTACGCATAACCACCTCTATTTTCTCTCTTGTTATCTTATTAAGGGATTTTACATTTATCCCTTTTTATAAAATTTCGAGTTCAACAGTATGTTCAGCATATTTTAAGGGTAAATGCCAAAAATAAAGTTCCTTTTATGCTCCTTCCTGAAAGACACTTCTATGGCCCCACTTTTGCCTCGTTTACACGATTGGATCCATTGATTCAAACAGCAACAATGTCCGACCAAATGCCATTGAGAACACCATGATCTCATGACCTAGGCCCTTGATCCTTAAAGCCTCGCTGACGGTTCCACCAAAAAAGCTAAACCATTGAGGAGTGGACTTTTGTAGTCATTTATCGTACGCATGGGATATTCCAACTACCTCCAAGGTACACATGCCATGTGTGAACCATGATTGGTGCAAACATAGCCAAAAAAATAATTACCTACAAATGGACAATAAAAAAGTTCCCCCAAAATATGAGCAATGGCCAATCAAATCAAAAGCCCCAATCGTCATACACGTGTGCTACGAGTAAAATGGAGACATTCAGCATGACATCCCAAGCGACAAGAACCACAGTAGCATTTTCCTTTGCATGTATGTAGCAAATTCCTACTCGCAAACTAAAACAAACAATCACTGCACCAATAATTTAAATAGTAGTATACTTAGTAACAAGAGAACTATCAAGATTGTTTTTTATTAAGATAAAAAAAATAATCAGTCAATTACATGTTTTTTGAAAACGAGACTTAAATAACAACATTAATAGAAGACACTTAAATAAATTTAAAAATAAAAACCACGAATTTTCTAATACAACAAAAAATACAAAAGAATCTTTCATTTTTTTTAATGGTACAAAAGAATTTTTGACACTATGGAAATTTGGAAATGAGAAAACATTTCTAGCACGATCTCATTGTGCGAGAAGTTGTCTACCAAAGGACTAGGAATTCGATCAGACCATACTCAAGAAAGCAGAACAAATGGTGTCTAGATTTTATGACAACCTTATTTCAAAGAAAGGGAAATGGGAGAAGCAAAATTCAACATGTAATGAATATCGGGCAAGTAGACACCATTTGTAACAATACTTCTTTTATTGCAATGCACACGATGGAAGATCTAGGACTAAAAATATGGAAAATGCGGGTCAATAAAGAGAAAATTGATGATATGAAAACAAAAAGAATTGTGACACTTGACATAGAATCATAATGCTTTGTTCGAAGGCAATGAGATTCTAATAAGATTCAGTTGATGGAAAGATCTCAGATGGTAATATTTCCAACAAAACCAAAGATATCCCTTATTTTTTTTATGAATCAATGGTAAAAGAAAGAAAGAAAAAATTCCCAAAAACTTATGTGTTACTTGTTCAACTAAGTTAACACGATTGGCCCAACAGATGTAGGTACTTAATGGACCACATTACTCAATTTAATATTTACAAGATAACAAGAATAATGATACTTGCACTCCTTACTCTTTAATTAATTTATTTTTTGGTGAAGTTTTATGCCTCAACCTTGAGGTCGCAAGTTCAATTCCAGCTTACCTACCAAAAAATAATAATATTGATAAAAATAGTATCAGCTGATTCATTGAACTCAAAGATTCCTTAATTCCATCACAATTGTTCAAGTGTAATTAGGGGTATTCTAGTCATTACTCTGTATGTGAGGGGTATGATTGTCATTGTACTTGGTTGCCCTAGTTGTGTCTTATATATACATCATTTTACATGGGAGCTCCCTAGTGGAGTCTCACCATCTTCTCCACTCCTCTTCTCCTTCTCTTCTTCTAACCCTAACTCTATTCTAACATGAAAAGTCCTCTCTCTCTCTCTCTCTCTCTCTCTCTCTCTCCGGCCACTTCTCTCTTTACTTCTTTCTCCCTTCTCCGGCCACCGTCCGGCAACCCCTTCCGACCACCCCCAACAGCACATTCTCTTTCTTTTCCTCTTCTTTTTGCCACAAACCCTTCTTCCTAGCCATAACTCCATAATCCTTACAGCCTAACCCTTATTTTGGCTCCCTAAACCCTAAATCCCCCTTGTAAATACCATTCGTAGATCCATTCAAACCTTCCAAAACAAAAAAAAACAAAGAGAAAACAAAACAACAAAACAGCCCTCTTTTTTGCCTATAATTTCCCTTGTTCTTCTCCTCAATCCCTACACCTCTCCTTTTTGTTCTAACTCCCCAAATCTTTTCTCCTCTCTAACTCCACACTCTTTGAGTTCGTTCTAGTTCTTTTCCCTCTTCTCTTTATGTCTTGAGTATCCGCCCCACCCCCCCCAGGTTTTCTTCCACTCCATCCATCTATTTCATGTGTTATTCTATGTCATTTACGTTGTTCTTCAAGGCACATACCAAGTGTTTGGTGAAATGTCTGACTTGCTCGTCTTCTTTTGGTTGCAAGTTAAGAGCCTGTCAGCTTTAACTTGAGGGGGAGTGTTAGCATGTAGTTCTTCTTGTGTTGTCGTTTCTTTTTTGAGAGAGTGTTGTCCTCCTTGTTGTCCTTTCTTAAGGGGGAGTGTTACGTTGTCATATAGTTCCATGATGGAGTGGCCTCTTGTCTTGTTGTCTTCTATGTTCTCTTGTTGTCTTCTCTCTTGTCTTGTTGATTTCTTCTCTTGTTGTGTCATGTTATCTTGTATTCTCCGGCTCATGTAGTCTCTCCCGAGGAGTGTGGTTGTGCTCCATAGTCAGCCTTGTTGTCTCCTCCTTACATTGTTCGTTCTCTTGTGTCTTTGCATTCTCGGTTTTATGCCTTATCCTCTCTTTTCCAGGCGATGATTCCAAATACCATCGTTGGTCGGCTCTCTTACAGGCGATAGTCTTTTCCCGTCGACCTCTCTTTTCCGAGCGATGGTGACCCCATCGTTGGTCGGCTCTCTTACAAGCGACGGCTTAGTTTTCCGGTCGACCTCCCTTTTTTCCCGGACGATGGCTTCCCCATCGTTGGTCGGCTCTCTTACAGGCGATGACTTTGTTTTCCCGGCGACCTCTCTTTTCCGGGCGATGGTTTCCCCATCGTTGGTCGGCTCCCTTAGAGGCGACGGCTTTGTTTTCCCGTCGACCTCTATTTTCCAGGCGATGGTTTCCCCATCGCTGGTCGGCTCTCTTGTAGGCGACGGGTTTGTTTTCCCGCCGACCTTCCTTTTTCTTCTCTACACCTTATTCTTTCAAGGCGACGGTTTCCCCGTCGACCTTGTCTCTGATGGTTTCCCAATCAGTGGTTATCTTCTCTTAGCGTTGTGCTGCTTCGCCGATGTTCATTATGCGCACCTTTGGTGTGCTCTTTTTTGCCCGCGGACCATTGATGTTCCTGCCAATACCATGGCACCTCCATTGCTCGTGATATGCAGATCTGTTCGTTGTGCTCTCATTCAAGGAGAGGCACTGTTTGATTGCTCTTGTTGTTGTGCTACTTTAGGGAAGGTGCTCCTTTTGATGGTTGTTGATCTCGATGCCGTTCATTGTGGCCGTTGCTCTCCTTCATTTTTTATTATGCTTTCATTATGTATTCACCACAGCAGCTTGAGTGTTATACCAAGCCGGATATGTGTATGTGCTTATTGTACTTTTTGTTGTATGGTCCTTTGTTGTACTTTTAGTTGTTGTTGTTGTCTCCCTTATAGCAAACAGGAGATCCATAGTGTATACGCTCCAGCTTGAGGGGGAGTATTGAAGCGTAGTTAGGGGTATTTTAATCATTACTGTGTAGGTGAGGGGTATGATTGGCATTGTACTTGATTGCCCCCCTAGTTGGTAGTTGGTCCTTATATATACATCATTTTACATGGGAGCTCCCTACTGGAGTCTCACCATCTTCTCCACTCTTCTTCTCCTTCTCTTTTTTTTTTTTTTTGAAAAATTTAAAATCAATAATCTCCATTCCTCTTCTCCTTCTCTTCCTCTAACCCTAACTCTATTCTAAATTTCTAACAACAACGTTGTTTAAATCTAAATGAATTTGGGTAAAAGCCAAACCATTTCAAGAAAAAAAGGGTAAAAGACATTTCCATTTTAATGTCGGTTCAGCTGATGGTAAACATGATTCGTTCTTCTAGTCAGAATGACGCAAAGTGGATTTGGGAGAGCAGAGAAAGAGGTTCTTGATTGCTTAATGGGTTTCTTGATTTCTTGATGGGTTTCTTTAAAATGTATAAAGAAGGGTTCTAGAAGGCTATAGATTTGATAAGGAAAGGGAAACGAATGACAATTATTGGTTCTTGAATGGTTGGGTGGTTTATAGGTTGAGTAATCGGGAAAATGGAAGGTGAAAGGATATGTGGAAACGGGGAAAAGGAGATGTGGAAAAGGGGAAAGAGGAAAGGTAAAGGTGTTGTCAAGAGAAAGATCTGGAAAAGGGAGGGGAAAGGAAAATAAAGTAGGAGAACGAGAGATAAAATACCAAGAATCACTCCAGATTACTCTAAGACTTCGCACCCTCGGGTTGGGTGTCACACCTAGACGATCCAAGAATAAAGGCGGGGCTCAAAAATTTAGGTTTCCTACATAGATGTAATCAAGAATCACTCCCTTGCGCAAAGAAGGCATCACACCATTTAAGAAACCAAGAAAATAAACTCTGAATTGCATTAATCAATCCATATCCATAAAAGGGTCAATGGTCTTACAATACACTATCCAAGAAACCAAGAAAGTAAACTCACAATTTTTTATTAATCCCACCATATCATAAAACGCTAATGGGTTTACATTTATACCCTCTAAGGTGGTCGACCAAGATGGGCTATTCCCACTTGTCAAATTTTTTAAATTAAAATAAAATAATTAAAAGGCTTATCTCTTAGACTCCTATCCCCTTAGAAATCCCCTAAACTCTATCCTAACAACTTCCGACTAATCTTATCCTAATCCACTTGGAACTCTACATAAAATCTGATTTTTTATTAAAATTAAAATATATAAAGAAATACCCTAAAATTAAGGACTCCACTTGCACCAGCCAGGGATAGGCAGTAGGCCCTCCCTACATATCGAGACCCCAAATAGAAGGGAATTCCCCACTTTCGAAAATTTTGGCCTGGGCAAAATGATACAAATATCCCTCTCCTCTTGCAGTTGTCTTTTCCATGGGTTTATTCATGGGAAGTGGTCCATGTGGACCACACGTGGTTGCAAACAGCTCGAGCTCTAATAGAGGATTTTTAGTTCATGGATGGCCCTCCATCATTGGTCCACGCTTGGGCAGTGTTTGATTGAACATTATATCTCGGCAGCCGTTGGCATTTTGAAGGAATTTCAAATGCCAATCCTCGTTTGGTTGCCAATATTGCATAGAATTTCCAATAGTCTCCTAGACATGTTTCCTAGATAATTATTGCATGTCTGCCCATGTGGCATTAATGTCCCCTCCTAACTTTCAAACCAAATTTTACAAAAAAGGTAGAATTTGGTTGAAAAAACTTGGGAATGGTGCTTTTTCTCACTCTCTCTCTCTCTCTCTTTACTCCCCCTCTCTTCTCTCTATATTGGTAATTACACCCCTACTTAATTCCCCTACTCGCCGAGTTTATGCCACCAACCAAACACTATTGTAAGTCTATTCCACTATTCTCCGAGAGGTAATTCTAAATATATCCAATGCTTGTCTCTTCCCTTTTGACTTCTTATTCCACTACTCTTCGAGCCTATAACGCACATCCAAACATACTTAGGAAGGCTCAACATTGTCAAGAGCATTGGTTGATATGCTTTGGACAAAGGTTCTAGTTGTATCCATAAGGCCAGAGGTTCTGGTTGTTGACTAAGCAGCAGCGAGCAAACCTCATATTTCCACAGGCATGTTCTCAATCAATTGTGATTCCATTCAAGCAATAGAGGTGCCTTAGTGCCTAGGACACATCCAGCATTCCACACAGTACCTCAGAAGCTCAAGATCTCTGATCTCACGACATTGTTGACAAATAGAGGGCATCTTGGGTCGCCTTGGCGTCAACTTACATCGCTTAGGTAGCCTGCGCTGAACTACCAGTTGTGACTCCAATTCTAGCAGTTGATTAGTGAACCTCGAAAATAACGCATCCTTGGGGACTTGCGTAACTCTTCCCGCAAAGATGCGATCGCATCAGGAAGACAAGATCTCACCAAAGCTCTGATACCCCAAATGATGCAAGAGAGATCTAGGAGAGAAGAGAATTAGATTCTTGATTGCTTGATGGGCTTCTTGAATTCTTTACGGGTTTCTTGAAAAATGTTTAAAGAAGGGTTCTACTATTCTAGAAAGCTATAGATCTGATAAAGGGTAAAGATCAATATCGGGCGGGGGGGGGGGGGGGGGATTGACAATTATTCATTCTTGAATGATTGGATAGTTTATAGGATGAGTAAGAAAATAGATCGGGAAAAGGGAAGGTCAAAGGGAATGTGGAAAAGGGAAAAGAGGAAAGGTAAAGGATTTGGTGGAGAGAATGATGTGGAAAAAAGAAAGGAAAATAAACTAGGATTCATATCAAAAGAAAAGGAAAATAAACTAGGAGAACGAGAGATAAATTACTTGGAATCACTCCAGATTGCTCTAGAGCTTTGCACCCTCAGTTTGTAACGTGACTCCGTAGTCTAGGAGTCACAACTAGACGATCCAAGAACCCCTAAGGCATCACACCACGATCTAGGCGTGACACTTGGAAGGAAGGCTTCTCACCCTCAAGAATCTAGGTTTCCCACCTAGATGTAGTCAAGAATCACTCTTGCATAAAGAAGGCATCACACCACAATCTAGGCAGCATACCTAGACAATCCAAGATGGCTAAGACGTTGCACCGCAGGTTGTGGCGTCACACCACAGTCTAAGTTTACCACATAGATGTAATCAAGAATCACACTTGCACAAAGAAGGCATCACACCATTCAAGAAACTAAGAAAGTAAACTCGCAGTTTTTATTAATCCCACAATATCATAAAAGGCCAATGGCTTTACAATTTTTACCCTTCACAGTGATTGACCAAGATGGGCTATTCTCACTTGTCAAAATTTTCAAAGTAAAAAAAAAGGATAATTAAAATAATTATCTCTTAAACTCCTATCCAATGTTACTTGGAACGCGGTTCGTTCCAGCACGTGGTACAGGAACGGGTACGAGGTACGATAGTAGCCCGGTCCGCGGTATGATGAGGGTATATATATAATTTCATATATTTTTACAAGATGTCATTCCATAGTACACACTACATACATTTAATACACAAAATATAAAAAACTCATGTATGTCATACATATTTTTTTCAAAAAGAAAGTTCTCGTTGGAATATATGAATATCCTTCCATAGTCCATACTACATCCATTTAATAAAAAAAACCTCATGTATGCCCTACATATTTTTTTCAAAAATAAAGCTCTAGTTCCAATTCATCCCAAAATATATAAAATTTGTAGCTCTCTCTCCATCTCTCTCTTAGTCTATATGCATCTCTCTCTTTCTCTCTCGCGGGTCGCCGCGATTTGTCATTTTTTGTGATCTGGGTCGCTAGCGAACCACGTTTGGGATCGTGCGACCCCGGATCGCGGATCGGAGGGCGGATGGTGAATCCGGTAACTATGTCTATCCCCTTTCCTAAACTCCATCCTAACAACTTCTAACTGATCTTATCCTAATCCATTTATACCCTCCAAGGTAGTCGACAAAGATGGACTATTCCCATTTGTCGAATTTTTCAAATTAAAATAAAATAATTAAAAGACTATTCTTTTAGAGTCCTATCCCCTTAGAAATCTCCTAAACTCTATCCTAACAACTTCCAAATCTGCTAGAACTCTAAATCAAATCTGGTTTTTTATTAAAAACTAAATAGATAAAACAAATCTCATAAAATTAAGAACTCCACTTGAGCCAATCAGGGGTAGGCCCTCCCTGCATATCGACAACCCAAAATGAGGGGAGAATTCCTCATTTTCAAAAAATTTGGTGTAGGGCCAAATGATACAAATACTCCTCTTGCGGTTATCTTTTCCAACCATGAGCTAGATAGTCAACTCAAAACAGCTCATGTAGGCCCCGCTTGAATGCAAACAGCATGGGCTCCACTAGAGGGCTTTTGGATCAGTGTTTTAAAACTCGGCGACTCGGCTCGGAACTCGGCCGAGTCGACGCGGATTTGCAATGGCCACGTTTTGGTGTCCCAGACACGGCGAGTCCTGGCCGAGTCTTGGCCATTTCGAACACCCACCATTTGCCGCTGAAAAACCCTGTATATCCTAAATTGCGAAGAAGAAGAAGATGGAGGAAATGATATATCCGGCCTTCTTTTTTACTTGGGGCAGCCCCTCTAGTGTTAAATAATAGTAAAATATTATAACAAAAAGTGGTGTCCAAGTAAAATATGAGGGCAAGCAAATACATCACTTACGCAAAAGCAATGCACTATTTTATTTTATTTTATTTGGCAGTGTAATGCCAGCCCCTCTTTTGCTTCTGTCTTATCCTCTCTTTCCCATCACTAAAAGTGCCTCGTTTTTGCTACCAGTACAGTCATTTGACTCATCTTGTCTTTTAGTAATTTAAATAGGTATCAAATTTTATTGCAACTCCCAATTTTTCAAAAGAAAAGAAGAGACATGTTGGATTTGTGCAATTATTCAAGGGCAGTCATAAATTCACCCCCATTCATTACCGTATTCACCCCCTATTTTTCAAAATGGATTGTCCAGCTCACACCTAGAATGATCAAAACTGTCCACCTGATGGGCCACAATCTATTAGGTTGTGCCCCAAAAATCATTTACATAGGATGATCCTAGCCGTCTGATCTATAGAGGCTTGATTATATGGAGTTTCTCTATAGATCGGAGGGCTAGGATCATCCTATGGAAAAGATTTTTGGGGCACAACCTAATTAGATTGTGGCCCATCAAATGGACAGTTTGGATGATCCTATGGTATGGGCTGGACAGTCCATTTTGAAAAATAGGGGGTGAATACTGTAATAGAAGGAGGTGAATTTATGACCGCCCTTATTAAATCATGGTGTTGCTGATATCACTCCCCTAAATCTAAAGACCCGTTTGGATTGCATGAATTTTATGTAAAAGTTTGGAAAGAAAAAATATTTCTAAATTTTCTTACATCTTTAACACTTGAAAAAAAAAAGGTAACTTAAAGTATTAAGGTTGTGGCTCATCAAATGGACGGTTTGGATCTTTGGATCATCCTATGGTGTGTGTCCAAATTTTTTTCAAAAAGTGCAGTACTACCCACACTAGGATAATCCAAACCGTCCATTTGATAGGTCACATATAGTCCAAAATTTTTTCAAAAATGTTGTACTGCCCATACCATAGGATGATCTAAACCGTCCATTTGATGGTCACATCTTGTATTTTTTTATATTTATTTTTTTATAAAAAAAAAAAATTACATCTCAGACTCTCAACCGCGTTCTTGGCCGCGTCCGCGCCGAGTTGACTAGGTTTTTCTTTGGCCGCATTCCGCATCAGATCCGCGTTTTTAAACACTGTTTTGGATCCTTGATGGCCCTCCATCACGGAAAGACAGAACTTTCCAACCATGAGCTAAATAGTCAACTCAAAACGATCCTTACCCTCATAACCTTAACTAAAACTTCCATGGCAATATTTACATGAAAACTAGCCTTTGATTCCGGTCACGTTCAACACTCCCATTATATATTAGTTTCCTTTAAAAATGCATGTATGAATAGTAGGCTTCTCATAAACTACCAATCTCAAATTCATCAATGCACTACACATGCAAATTTACAAGTTCCATACAATGTAACCCATGATAGGCTCAATCATATCAAAACCAGTGCCATTTGTAATTAAAAATTAGATGACATAAAGCTATCCTTCATTTGAAGTTTCACATGATTTCCAGTCTTCCACAACCACATCATAAGTATCACTAAGAATTGTAAGAAAATACAGCAATTACGTACCAGACCTTCTCAATCCTTAACCAGATAGCTTCCATTCCAACATTTCATCTGTCGCAAAAGACCTGTTGTAATTCAACTTCAGTCCATTTTCTCTTATCTCACCAATGTAAATCCTTAAATGATAGGCTAACCCAATAAAGATACTGAAATATTGTAAAAAAATAAATGGGTTCGCAGTCCATCCATATTTCACATGGTGTTTTGGCGGATGGATTCGGGAAGCACTCTTTTTTGCATTCGGCTGATAAAAAGTCAAATCATAATAAAATTCTGAGGCCCTGTTTGGATTATAGGAAAAATATTTCTAAAAGCACCTACTTTTTTAACACATGAAAACAGACGATTTGAACTAACCCTAACAAAATTTTACTTAGAGCGGTCTTCAATTTATGATATATCCCTTTAAATTAACTATAATCACATCATTTCCCTCTAAATGGTGGTAAAGAAGGCTTTTTGAAGAAAAAGTTAGGCCCTAAAGAAACACATTTGAAACTACTCAATCACGGATAAAAGCTCGAGGAAAGAAATTCAAAACCCTAGATATTTTGGACATTAAACATTTCCCTAACTCTCAAAATCAACAATATAAGAACGAGAGAAAGGGAATATGGTTAAAAAAAAAAAGGTATTGTACATTCAATTAAAAATGTAACTAACCCTAGAAATGCATCAGATCGGATGTCCCTATAAGCAACTCTAACAATCAAAGATTTCAGGGCAAATGGATTAAAAGACGGAACGTTGTGGAGAAATAAAAAGCTGACCTTGTGTGTGTGAAATTTCACTGATATATGTGTAGGCGGGAATGAGGGAATAAAGGTTTGCGTGTGATTTGCGAAGGAGAGAAATGGCATTTTGTCTTTTGTTTGGGCTGCTTCCTGGTAATTTAAAATTAGCGCGGGATGGAGTTAGACTTTTCACGAAACTAACGGGCAGTCGGACTACAGCAAACTGTTATTGGTAAGGCCTTGATCCAATGATCGTAGGCCTTTGATCCATCAAGCGCGATTTAGGGTTCTGTCAAGAGAGTTTTGATATTGATATACCAAATGAACGTTTTGGATCATCCTATGTGTGGCCATACAGTACCTTTTGAAAAATGCGGGACAATTTGCTCTTACACCAGACAGAATCTACCTCTATAAGTGGGAGTAAGGTCCCAACTGGACCCGGCCCGCATCGACTAGTAGTACTTATAGTCAACGTCTCTAATCTGGATGAGTGGAATGAAGGGAAGGGTCAATCCTTGCTTTAGAGGGAATAGGGGTGAAACGCGCTTTCGGGTTAGTCTTTTACTTACAAGGATAGGGAGAAAGATGAAGATCTTGTTGTGGCATTCTAACGAACATAATCCTTTTCTCATGGTGCTATTCACATTCATTCATCAGGACCTGAAAATAACTTGGGTCAGTTTAGAAATAATGGGTCTAAGGTTGGGTCAGGTTTTAGGTTGAAAAGCCTGACTTAATCTTGGGTAAGGCCGGGTTTAAAGAAAAAAAAAAACTGAAATCTAATCGGACTCATATAGGTGTACGGCGACTTTCTTAAATATCTCTTGAATAACATGGCAAATTTGTTTCCAATACGTTGATATAATTGTTTTCATTGAGGTGATCTTATTTGTGATGTGAAAAAATAGTTTCCTTTTAAAATGTATGCACTTGATGGGATTTTTTGAGAGGATTTGTTGTTTTCTACAATCTTTGGAATTAGACAATACCATGCGCTAAAAAATAAAAACTCGTCTCGAACCAACCCGAGAAACTATCTCAGGTAGGCTCGGGTTTATAAATCTTGGGTTTCCCCATAAAAATTAGACCTGACCCGACCCGAGGAAATTTTCCGAGCAGGGTAGGGTTTTAGAAAACCCGACCCACCTTGGGAGAGCTAAAGATCATCGCATGGGAATGATTTCTTGGGCGCAGCCTATTAATGTTGTAGCCTGTCAAATGGATGGTTTGGACGATCCTATGGTGTGGGCCGTGCAGTTCTTTTTGAAAAATACTCGAGGCCTTACACCATACAAAATCTCCTAACATGTTCAATAGTCTTATTATATATTAGTTTCCTTTAAAAATGCATGTATGAATAGGCTTCTCATAAACTACCAATCTCAAATTCATCAATGCACTACACTTGCAAATTTACAAGTTCCATACAGTGTAACCCATGATAGGCTCAATCATATCAAAACCAGTGCCACATGTTATTAAAAATTATATGACATAAAGCTATCCTACATTTGAAGTTTCACATGATTTCCAGTCTTCCACAACCACATCATAAGTATCACTAAGAATTGTAAGAAAATACAGCAATTACGTACCAGACCTTCTCAATCCTTAACCAGATAGCTTCCATTCCAACATTTCATCTGTCGCAAAAGACCTGTTGTAATTCAACTTCAGTCCACTTTCTCTTATCTCACCAATGTAAATCCTTAAATGATAGGCTAACCCAATAAAGATACTGAAATATTGTAAAAAAATAAATGGATTCGCAGTCAATCCATATTTCACATTGTGTTTTGGCGGATGGATTCGGGAAGCACTCTTTTTTGCATTCGGCTGATAAAAAGTCAAATCAGAATAAAATTCTGAGGCCCTGTTTGGATTACAGGAAAAATATTTCTAAAAGCACCTACTTTTTTAACACGTGAAAACAGACGATTTGAACTAACCCTAACAAAATTTTACTTAAGAGGGGTCTTCAATTTATGATAATATCCCTTTAAATTAACTATAATCACATCATTTCCCTCTAAATGGTGATAAGAAAAGGCTTTTTGAAGAAAAAGTTTGGCCCTAAAGAAACATATTTGAAACTACTCAATCACGGATAAAAGCTCGAGGAAAGAAATTCAAAACCCTAGATATTTTGGACATTAAAAATTTCCCTAACTCTCAAAATCAACCATATAAGAACGAGAGAAAGGGAATATGGTTGAAAAAAAACAAGGTATTGTACATTCAATAAAAAATGTAACTAACCCTAGAAATGCATCAGATCGGATGTCTCTATAAGCAACTCTAACAATCAAAGATTTCAAGGCAAATGGATTAAAAGACGGAACGTTGTGGAGAAATACAAAGCTGACCTTGTGATTGTGAAATTTCACTGATATATGTGTAGGCGGAAGAGGCGGGAATGAGGGAATAAGGGTTTGCTTGTGATTTGCGAAGGAGAGAAATGGCATTTTGTCTTTTGTTTGGGCGGCTTCCTGGTAATTTAAATTTAGCGCGGGATGGAGTTAGACTTTTCACGAAACTAACGGGCGGTCGGACTACAGCAAAATGTTATTGGTAATGCCTTGATCCATTGATCGTAGGCCTTTGATCCATCAACCGCGATTTAGGGTTCTCTCAAGAGAGTTTTTGATATTGATATAGCAAATGAACGTTTTGGATCATCCTATGTGTGGCCATACAGTACCTTTTGAAAAATGCGGGACAATTCGCTCTTACACCCGACAAAATCTTCCTCTATAAGTGGGAGTAAGGTCCCAACTGGACCCGGCCCGCATCGACTAGTAATACTTATAGTCAATGTCTCTAATCTGGATGAGTGGAACGAAGGGAAGGGTCAATCCTTGCTTTAGAGGGAGTAGGGGTTAGTCTTTACTCAAAAGGATAGAGAGAAAGAAGAAGATCTTGTTGTGGCATTCTAACGATCATAATCCTTTTCTCATGGTCATTCATCAAGACCCGAAAATAACTTGGGTCAGTTTAAAAATAATGGGTCTAAGGTTGGGTCAGGTTTTAGGTTGAAAAGCCCGACTTAATCTTGGGTAAGGTCGGGTTTAAAGAAAAAAAAAAACTGAAAACTGATATCTGACCGGACTCATATAGGTGTTCGGCGACTTTCTAAATATCTCTTGAATAACATGGCAAATTTGTTTCCAATACGTTGATGTAATTGTTTTCATTGAGGTGATGTTATTTGTGATGTGAAAAAATAGTTTCCTTTTTAAATTTATGCACTTGATGGCACAAATTTAGAGATTTTTTTAGAGGATTTGTTGTTTTCTACAATCCTTGGAATTAGACAATATCATGCGCTAAAAAATAAAAACTTGTCTCGACCCAACCTGATGATGCCAAATTTCGTACCTGAGAATTGGGCGAGGTTACTGATGAATCCGGCCGTTTGGATTGGTAGAACTTGGATCTATGGGTGCCTACGCTCACAGAAAACAACGTTAGAAGGGCCCCCGGAGGGGGACTTCGGGTGCACCCTCTGACGCTCAAGTCAGAAATCGGCATCAACAGTATCCAAGTAATACTAATTCATAAAAAAAAGAGCGTTTATGGGGTGGGGGAGGATGCGACTAAACTTGGTTTTCCCAAGTTGCCTACGTACCCCTTCTTAAGGATCAAGTCAGACGTAATTCCATTAATGTCTGAGGGTCTCCTTTTATGGAGAGTAGAATCCTTATTGATAAGAAACTTACTGTCTTGGGAGTCTTTCCTAATTGGTCGACTTCCCCGGGAGATAGGTATATATCTATTTTTAATAGATATCATATTTCCCTAAACGATCAAGTTACTGTTAATAGGATTACTTTTTAGGTGGAAAGTCACCGCCTTACAGCATATTACCTCTTTGAGGGACGGTTTCCCAACTAGGAACATTGCTATATTCAAGGAGAGGATGATATTTTATTATCTCTCCTTCTAAAACCAATGAGTCGGATTCTAAATATTCGGAGATGCCACGTGTCGCTTATCTAAGGGAGATGCCGATTTTACCCCCAACATATTGTCCCCCCACTTCCTTGAGCCATTTTCGGGTCAAGGAAGTAGCTCTTGGCTTTGGAGATCTTTTAAGATCTCTCGGAACGGACCTTTAATGAGGCGGTTTTTAGATGTTTGACCGAGCTTACAGAAGTTCGGCGGCAAGAAGTTCGGAAGCGTGGAGTCTATCCTTAGCATGTCCGAGCTTCTTAAGTTAGTGAATTCTTAAATATATTGTTTCCTCAACTTACTTAGGAGTAAGGTCGGATGTGTTCTGGAGCATGCTGAGACAATTTTGAGCTTTCGAGCTTCAACCTTAGGAGGGTGAAGTCGTGCTTTGTCCCTTGGCGATCTTTAAACTCTCTTCCTCGGCTTACTTATAAGTTGAGCTGGGTGGAGTTTATATAGAGAATCCGGAGATGAGGCTAAGCTCTAAGTGATTCCTGGCCTCAAAAGCTCGGAATAAAGCTTCCTCACTTGGAGCTTTATGGAAAGAGAACACACTCTACCATACCTTTAAAAAGGCTACGATTTTTGGGTGTTCCCTTTTGTGCTCCCAAGGCGGACGAAGTCGTTACCGACTCTTCGCTAGTTACTGACTTAGATCCCCAAGTCTTTTCTCTTCATGAACATTTTTAAAGAACTTTTCCCATCATTTTTAGGGTGTTTAAATCACCTCTCTTTGATGGGTCGATGTCCAAATTATCGAATTTTGACGAGTTGTGAATTTAGGCTTTGTAAACTTTGTGAAACGTTTGCCTTAGTTGGCAGCCAAGTATTTATGAATACTTTTTCCGTTACAGTCTTATGTCTATACTATGCCCAGGTTTCCGTTCCTTTTTAAGGAAGCTGATCCTTTTTTATCGTTCTCAGATGCACTAGTGTGCAAAACATTATTATATATATATATATATATATATATATATATATATATATATATATATATATTTAATCTGTAATATTTACCTCCATGGTGGGGTACATACTTTGTAGGACCCGTGCCTTTATTGGCACTACTAACCCGGTACCGGTGGGTACCTTACATTTTGTTAACACTATACACAGGTTCTCACTCCTTACCCTTAGGGAGGATGGGGCATGTGTTAATTTTATTTGTAAATCCTTCCTCTTTGCTTTTACAGGGGCCTAGGTTTTTGTTAAACTGGTTATCTCCTTTCTCATTTAAAAATGATTAGAGTAACCTAATAATGAAAAGTAGGCCGGGCGTTGGGTCATGTTCCTTTTTATTCATGGATACGAGCTCTCTTCCTCGCCTCTATGGGGGGATAGGGTTCGTGTTATGAATCTCATAAACCTCTAGCCTTTCCTCTGTGAGGGACGGGGTTTTCTTTTATATTACGCTGATTATTTCCTCTATCTTTCTTATTTAAAAATAAAAAAGGGGATTCCACGTAAAGGGGGTGGGTCGGGCGTTCGGTCCTGTTACCTTTGTGGGGAATGGGCCGGACGTTCGGTCTTGTTCCCTTTATTCCTCTTACTAATTAGGGATACACTCTATCGTTCCTTTGTAAAGGCAACAATTTACGGGTATTCCCTTTGTGCTTTACACGTCGGTCGTCTTTCTTCGATTGATCAATTCGAAGTCGAGTGACCCGCCATCCTTTATGAGGAGGGAACTCATATCCAGTGATATTTTTAGTGGTATCCGGGATGATCAACCTCAGTCGCACTTTACATATCATCTGGTTGATCCGAAGATCTGGGCATCGAGTCCTCCTATCTAATGGGTCAGACGAGTGCCTCACTCTACTCGACCAGCTTATTTGCTTGGTCGGTGGGCATTAACCTTAAGAGGTTAATTGGTGTAACGGCATCGAGTCCTCCTGTCTAATGGGTCGGACAAGTGCCTTACCCTACTCGATTGACTTATTTGCTCGGTCGGTGGGCATTAATCCTAATAGGTTAATTAGTGTAGTTTATATTTTTGAAACATAGGTATGTAAGGGCTTTGTCTCTTCCCGTTTTAAAGGTTTGACAAGCATTTTACTTTGTTTACTCAGTTTGCCTACACAATTGGTGGGGGCTGAAATTATTTTTTTAATATCTTTCAAGCATGTATAGAAACATATAGAAACATAATAGGAACACTTTTGAAATAAATGTAAACTTTATTTCATTAAGCTAAATTCCTTATTACATCCTTTCAGAAGAACTGTTTCTACTTATTCCTGGATTTGAAAAAAGAATAAGAAAATAACAAAAACTAATCAAAGAAAAACTAACTAGACTTACTGATAGAATTTCCTTAGGTTTTGCATATGCCATGTCCTGGGGATTGGTGCGCCATCTAGATTTTCCAATTGGTACGCTCCTGGGCGTAAGATCCTTGTAACTCTATAGGGCCCTTCCCATGAGGGGGCGAGTTTTCCGACGTTCCTTGGTCATTGGGACAGACAATTCTGTTTCTTGAATCCATAGATTGATGGGAGCCCTCATTGCTAGAGTCCGAACAAAGGACCCTACTAATCCCAAAGGGGACAGTGTGACTAAAATGGAAGCCTTGGGAGGAATAGTTGCTCCCTCGAAGACTTGCCTGAACTTTCCACTGATTCGCCTTCTGTTTCCTTATGTACGCCCTCGGCCTTTCACTTTCGCCGAGTGTTGCTCATCATCACCAAGGTTGTATTGGCAGCACTTGCCCTCACCCCATTTTTGTCGATAAAAACGATCAAAAGTGGTGATAAAGAGAGGAGGGATTGCAATAGCTCTTCTCTGGCAATTTGTGATTTCCCTTTATAGTGCCTTATTGGGATGCCATGGGAGTAGACGAATCAATTTAGGGACATGAGTTGAGCTTTGTAAGAGATCCTCGGCTAAGGTCGGTCTTGGAGACGACCTTTGCAGAGGGAATTTTTACATAGGTTCTTATCATGTAAACGGGTTTCAAAAGCAAAACATAAAATTTCCAACAAGATAAAACTGTGACCCACATTGTTTGAGGAAAGCTCATCTTTACGCATGGTTTAAAAACCTCAATAGCGAGCATTAACCTGGTAACTTGAAATACCCTGTTGTTTACCATGATTTTGCCGATGGGTAGTATGTAGAACTTTTTTCATAAGAGTCTATCAAATAAAACGGCCCAAATTTTGAAGGCTATTCAAATAACTCATTAGAGGAATTTGAATATTAATTATTGTTTTGTGCTAAGTGTGTAATGGGCTATAACTGTCCAAGAATCAAAGAGTAAAAGTAGGGGGTGTATTTATTAAAACCGGGGTGTTAAGATCACCTCGTACTTTGATGAGATTGGGCAGCCACTATCACGCCTTAAACATTGCACTGTGTAGAGGCCGCATCTGTGGCCACACGCTTAGGAATGCCGTCCTCACCGATTTCCCGGAACAATTGACTTCCATGTTAAGCAAATTCCTTTTTCTTATATATATATATATATTGGAAACAGGGATCTAGTTTCCAGGAAAGGTGGGTTGTTTGCAAATAGGAAATTTCACATGCCTTCTATGACAAGGCTTTGGAATTTCACTTTATTTAGAGGAGGGTGGAAATATCAAAAGAGATAGTGGTTTCCTAAGGAAAAAAGAAACTTCACTCTCACTATCACCTTCCGGGAGAACGGGCCGACAGAGACCTATTTTAACAAAATTTGACCAATACTAACCGAACACGAAAAGGTCGGATCTCGGTCAGTTTTATAAAACACCTATCCCTTTCAACATACATGATTAGAAGAGGCTCCCAACACCAACTAACAGATGCGTGATATTTATCAATAAGCAAACTCTTTAACAATCATCAAAACGACAACTTTCATATGGCGCCTATGAATAGCTTTTTAGAAATTTTGGTTTGCCTTGAGAATGGCTATCACTACCGAAACTATAGGGGTGTGCGTTTGTAAAAAGCTTATTTTTAACTCACGGACGAAGTCCCATGTAAAAAATAGATAGGGAGCCATTATCAAAACCATGAGTGCCATTATAAAAAACAATGGGTTTGATATGCTCACCCTTGCTTTTGCTGACATAGTTAAATTATTAACTTTTAATCTCCTTTCCACCAACACAATAATTCTTGTCTCTTCCCAATGTGTCAACAAGTCATATTTTAATGCTTGTTGCGTAAGTGTATGGAAGGGACTTTTGTTGAATTATTTCCGTCAACACAAGGACTTTCCTTTCTTCTCTTTTAAAGTGGTAAGGGAGAGGATATGCATTTTGGTTTATTATTAACTACCCTCAATGCCTTGACACAGAGTTTCTTTATCCTCTGCCGAAAATAAAAAGGAGCAGGAAAAGAAAAGAACCTGATTTCCGAGAATAGTAGAGCTCGGCTTGGTACATCCAACCGCTTTTTCCGATCGTTTCATAAACGATCCAGAATGTGCGGGCATTGTGATCTCCATGAAAACGTCGTTGATCAGGGACCACTACAAGAAACCCAAGGAGTTGCGGATCTCTTGCCCCCCGGCGCTTTTCCGGATGAGGATCCGAGAGGGAAGTCCAATCTCTTCCCCAACATGCCCTTCTTCGGAATTAGTATCATGCTTGGATTTTTTATTTCGGGTCTCACGGATGGCGCCAATCTGATGATGCCAAAATTCGTACCTGAGAATCGGGCGAGGTTATTGATGAATCCAGCCGTTTGGATTGGTAGAGCTCGGATCTATGGGTGCCTACGCTCACAAAAAACAACGTTAGAAGGGCGCCCAGAGGGGGACTCCAGGTGCACCCTCCGACGCTCAAGTCAGAAATCGGCATCAACAATATCTAAGCAATACTAATTGATGAAAAAAGAGAGACCGTTTATGGGGTGGGAGAGGATGCGACTGAACTTGGTCTTCCCAAATTGCCTACGTACCCCTTCTTGAGGATCAAGTCAGACGTAGTTCCATGAATGTGTGAGGGTCTCCTTTTATAGAGAGTAGAATCCTTATTGATAAGAAACTTACTGTCTTGGGAGTCTTTCCTAATTGGTCGACTTCCCCGGGAGATAGGTATATATCTATTTTTAATAGATATCCTATTTCCCTGAACGAGCAAGTTATTGTTATAGGATTCCATTTTAGGTGGAAAGCCAACGCCTTACAGCATATTACCTCTTTGAGGGACAGTTTCCCAACTAGGAACATTGCTATATTCAAGGAGAGGATGATATTTTATTATCTCTCCTAAAACCAATGAGTCGGTTTCTAAATATTCGGAGATGCCACGTGTCGCTTATCTATGGGAGATGCCGATTTTACCCCCAACACGACCCGAGAAACTATCTCAGGTAGGCCCGGGTTTATAAATCTTGGGTTTCCCCATAAAAATTAGACCTGACCCGACCCGGGGAAATTTTCCGAGCAAGGTAGGGTTTTAGAAAACCCGACCCGCCTGACCAAGTAGCAACCCGACGTGGGAGAGCTAAAGATCATCCCATGGAAATGATTTCTTGGGCGTAGCCTATTAATGTTGTAGCCTGTCAAATGGACGGTTTGGACTATCCTATGGTGTGGGCTGTGCAGTTCTTTTTGAAAAATACTCGAGGCCTTACACCATATAAAATCTCCTAACAAGAAAAGCTAAATCATTGATTTTTATTGTCATTTATCTTATGCATCCTATGTCCTTTCGAGATGAGATGAAGACAGCCTTGGGGAAATTTTTGTCTCAAAGATGGCAGGTCTGAATCTTTGCCTCGACTTAACCAATAAGTAAATTTTGCTTTCGCCGTCTAATTCTTATTCCCTTGTTTTTATTTTAGTTTCTTGTTCTACAACATCAAACTACATCATTAATTCTTAGATTTTTTTTTGGATATTAGCATAGCTGTCAACCTCTTACGACTCGTACGAGTCAACTCCTGAGTAGAGTCAAGTCGAGTCGACGGGCTTCGAGGCCTAGTCGAATGGGTGACTTGCCTCTATTGAAGACTCTTACAAAGTCGTCTAGTGACTTGAAATAGTCGATGCGAGTCGACTTGAAAAAATAAGACTCTTACGAGTCGAGTCGAGTCACTTGGCTGCTTTCATGTTTTGATGGGAAAACTTGGAAGTTGGAACTTAGAACTTAATTTTTTTTTTTGCATGCAAGTTGCAAGCATATACTTATTTATATTTTTGTCATGGTGCTTTATTTATGGGCTATTGGGTTATATTTTTTACATGCTTTATCTTTTTACATATAATTATATGAGAAAACGGTTTCTACACACAAGTGTAGATAACTTATCTACACACTAGCTTAAAATACAGTGGGGGCCCACATTGTTTGGGTGACCCGAACATTCATTTGAAAGGCCCTCACATAGATAGGGTGTGCCCAAAAAATCAGCTTCATAGGATCATCCTAACCCTTCGAACCGTGCAGGCAAGAAATGGACAGATTTGTGAAGGTTTTTACACGTCCATTTTACCTCCACAAAATCGTAGGGTTAGGATGATCCTATGGAGCTGATTTTTTGTGGACACCCTATCTATGTGAGGGCCAATCAAATGAATGGTTTGGATCACCCCAACAATATGCCCTCCGCTGTATTATAAGCTAGTGTCTAGATAACTTATCTACTACTTATCTACACTTGTGTGTAGAAACCGTTTTCTCTAATTATATTGTTTTCAACTAAATTTATGTTCTTATATAAAAAAAATCCTTACAAGTCACGAGTCGAGTCGAGTCACGAATCATAAAATTAAGAAATCGAGTCATGAGTCGAGCCACAATTGACAACTATGGATATTCGCTTCAACATATAATTGTTGGTCATTGTTTTTTTGTAATCTGAAAAGGTGTATAATATATCTTATGAGGGATTTGCTAGTGTCCATCACAAAAGGCATTTCGCGGATGGTCTGTTGCATGTGAGAGCAGCCACACAGGCTCACTTTTCAGCAGATTTTGTCTTCATTCACGGTGTGGCTGCTCTCACATGCAACAGAGCATCCGTGATATGCCATTTGCGATAGACGCTAGCAAATCCCATCTTATAATGAGAAAGTTGTTTGCTTAATTGTTAGGGATACGCTTCTCAACGATGATCTCGCAAAGCCATTAAACTAGTTACAATTGTAACAACAAGTTGCACTGTTTTTTAGATTCGTGAGAGAGAAGGCAGCAGACGGCAAGAAATAAGACAAGTGTCTTGGGACCATTTCGCCCAGCTGTGCCCATGGCTCGTGATTTGATGTATCACATATGCAAAGGGTGTAAATAATAATAGTGATGGCATGATCGGTATTAAAACTAGAGAAAAGTGCGAAGTGCGGACCGATGTTTAGTGAAATTACGGATTACGGGCAGCTTTTAAAACAAGAACCAAAAAAGGGCTAAACTTCAAAATCGGGTGGGAAAAAGCCCCAATACCCTTCTGACACCATTAGGACTCCTTGTTGTTGGTCCTCATCATCCTCTTTTTCATTATTTTACTAGTTTCTTCGGAGGAAAAAACCCCTGTATTTAATGCATATCACCCCCATTTACGTTTGGCGCACTGCACGAGGTTTCGTTGGGTTCTTCTGAATGTATATTTGAACCGACAAAAGCTTGGGTTTGTTTGGATCCTGACCGTTGGAAATTAGTGCAGACGAAAGGATGCTTGAAACGTCGTAAATAAACTTTTTCGAACGGTGGCGCCTTTGTTGACAGCTGGTTTGGTTTGGTTTCGAAATTTGTGTTTGAACCAAAGTCCCTTGGGTTCGTTTAAATCTTGGCCGTTGCTGATATGCATAGACGGTCGGATCAACGACATCTGGACATGTACATGGAACGGTGGCGTCCTTTATTAATACCGCCGGTGTTAGTAAAAATTTTAAACCAAAACCGTCCCACCCTTTGCGCATCCCTGTCATTTCAACCGTTTCCATCTCTCTGTATTCACCATCTTCTTCATTCAAACCCTTGCCTTTCAACAGTTTGTTCAACCCACCCTTGCATTCGTTCATTAAACTCCCTCCGTTCATCAAATCGTCCCTCCCCCCTAATCTAAAGGCAAAATAGGCCCGAAGAAATCCAAGAAGGCCGCAACAACTGCACCAACGGCGCAGGTTCCTCCTGTGGAAGTACCAGTGAAGCCTGGAAGGATGAAGAGATATGTATGAATGATTTTTTTCTTGCATTTGTTACACTGTAACTGTAAGTAATGTGATATTTGAAAAGAGACGGCAGTGACCACACCGGAGTAACGTCCTTTTCTAGGTTAAATGATCATGTGAAAAAAACACTTACCTAACCGGTGGCGTGAACACAATACCGGTGGCCCTATCGATTCGATTTTCTGTAAATAGCTTGTAGATTTGATATCGGTGGCGTTTCCTGTACAAGTGGCTCTATGCATTCGACCTTGCCGCAATAACAGGGTAAATTCAATTGCGATGCCATTTCCGGTGGCGTTTCCCTTACCGTTATCTACTCGACCTTTTGTAATTACTGGGTAAATTTTGATAACACTGGCGTTTTAGTTGACGTTTCCTGAATCGATATCGATTCAGCCTTGTCGCTGTGTTAGGGTACATCCTATAGCGTTGGCTTTTCAGGTGACGTTAGCTGCAGCCCTATCAATTCGAACCTTCTGTAGTCAGAGGGTTCATCCGATAGCGCTGGCGTTATAGGTGGCGTTTCCTGCAGCGCTATCGATTCGATCCTTCTACAGCAACATGGTTCAATTAAGAGCGTTGGTGCTTCAGGTGGCACCTCCAGTGTTTATTTGAGAGCACTGGCATTTCAGGTGGCGCCTCCGGTAGAGGTACCGGATCTACCTTGCCTCATTAACTGGGTATATTTGATAGCGCTGGTGTTTTCGGTTGGGTTTCCGCTAGCGGTTTCGATCTAACCTTCCCTCAATTACTGGGTAAAATCGATAGTGTTGTCGTTCCCAGGGACGTTTCCCATGGCGTACTCGTTTCCCATTGGCGTTATTTAAATCTACTTTGAGATTTTGCCATGGTGATAGCGCTATAATTATTTTCGGCAAAGTTTCCAGCGGCGTACTCATGTAAAAGATGCATTGTACGCCAGCAGGAATTCCGATTACAGTCGTTTTCGTTCCCACAAAAAAATTTAACTCTTCCTTACTGACCCAGCAGTGAGATAGAGTAAATCTACCATTACTTGGGATGGGTTGGGTCGTTAAGTTAGGTTTGATTATGGTTGCAGTTGAATAACTTAATTCATTCGTCTTATTTGCAGGTTTCGTATGATTCGAGGTGTAGTGCCAAGAAATTTAAATACTACTACAAACTATTAGCCTTCAACGAAGGAGCATCTGGCATTGTTGGGGAGGACTCCATTCTCCACGTTAGTGCGGAGAATAGATGACATGCCTATAAACCGTGCCCTTCTGGAAGAGTTGATTCCTACTTGAGAGATAGGGGTGTAGACACTCCCATTTTTCTACACTTTAAAAAAGCAAAATATTCGGTAGTTTGTCAAGTCTCGAGTCCGTATTTCACTTAGGGTAAATTTTGCCTCGTTGAAGGAATTCTGAAGTTGATTCACGATCCTAAAGGTCTCTAAGGGGTTCCTTTGGCATCCAGAAGATGTAAAATTAAGTTTCTAATCGAGTGGGAAAAGCTGCTATTTTTGGGATTTTTAGGGTTTCCTTCATTTTGACCCATTTTTGCACTACAGGGGTATTTGAGTCATTCCCGATGTGTCCCGTTTGACCCCCGAGTTATATTTGAGAAATCTTGAATGATTTTACGAATTTTGAAAAAAATTTCTATTTTCAGAAACTCTCTGGGTTTTTTCCCAGTTTGGGTATATTGGGGGTTGTGTTGGTCATTTCTAGTGTGCCTGAGACTATCTCTAAAGTATGACTGAAGAATCCTCGAAAACCTTAAGTGTTTTAGGGAACCTGCTATTTTTAGAAACTCATGGGGCTTCCACATTTTCATCATCTTATGAATATTTCAATCATTTCTCATGTATCCAAAATCATCTTGACGGTACGACTGATGAATTAGGAGTAATTTCGTAAGATTTGGGAAACCTGCTAAATTTAGATCTCTCAAGATTTTCTCTTAGTCTTGCACTTCGAGGGTATTTTAGACATTTTCAATATGTCATATTTGGTCCCTAAGTTGTGTATAAGAAATCTTGAGTCCGTTCATAAATTTTTAGAAATCTGTTATTTTTGGAATTTCTTAGGGTTTTCCCTAGTCTCACCAAATTCTTGCACCTCGGGGTAATTTGGTCTTTTCCTGTGTAATTCTTTTGATCCTCGAAATGTGTCTGAGAGATTATGAATGATTTCCTGAATTTTGAAAAACCTGTTAAATTTAGAATCTCCCAGGGGTTTCGCTCAATTTGGAAATTCTGAGTGTTGAGGGCATTTTGGGTATTTTCAGGGGATACCAAATGATTCTGTTTGATATTGCTCACCGAAAGGACCCAACTTTAAAAGTTTCTATTTTTGAAGTTTGACCACAAAGACTTTTCATTTTTAATTTTTCCCTTTAGGGGTGAACCAATTTGAGGGTATTTTTGTCGCATTTGGATGTCTAACGGTCAAATAGGGGCATTTTGGTCTGAAAAGTTATTTTCCAAAAAAAAGATGGTTCGCTCATGTGTTAGAGATGCACCATAAATGTCAAATGGGTTGGGTCCATATATAGAATGTTGAATTTAGAAAGATTTTATTGAATTTTTACGGAAAAACCCAAAACTCGTGTGAAATGGCCCATTGGGCTAAAGCCCGCAAAGATGGAGCTCATGTGAGTTCACCCATGTGGGTCGACCACCATGGTGGGCGCCCCACATGGCTGACCCACATGAGTTGGGCGCCCAACCCAATGGATAAGGTGGTGACATCATATTTTAAAAAAAAAGAATAAAAAGAAAAGAAGGAAAAGAGGAATGGTTGCTTAAAAGGGGTTTTCCAAAGAATCAATGTGGAATGGGAATACCATGTCTTATTTGACAAGAAATTAAGATTGGAATCAAATCTAATTTGGAAACAAGAAAGAAAGAAAGCAAGAGGGGAAATTGGAAACAAGCCAAAGATGGGAGCTCTCACATTGGAAACTACTATTTCTCTCTTAACCTTAGCCTTTTGTATAAAAATAACAAAAAAACAACCAAAGGGAGGATCCAAAAAATTTTCGTCCCTCTCCACAAGGGAAAAACTTCCCACTCTCTCCCCTCTCTCTCCAAAAAAAAAAAGTAAAAAACCCTCCCCTCTCTTCAAGTGTGTTTGGTTCATCCCTCTCAAGTGCTCTACACAAAGGGTTCTTGAATTCTTCCTTCTTCTTCTTCAACATCATACCTCAAGGATTATTGGGTCATTCTTTGGGTCTTCTTGAGCGTATAAAAGGGTTGGACAAATTGTATATCTCGGATCACCAACTCTAGAGACAAGGATCGCGATCAACGGTAAGGATTTCTCCTCTTTGCGAAGTAGAAAAAACATGCTAGGGTTTTACTTTTGATAGATCAAATTAATGAACTTTCTTTGAAATTCCAGTATGTTATAGTATAGAGTATAAGTTTTCAAAATATAAAATATCTCCAAAAATTTAATTTTCCTTCATATAAATATTGATTTTCTTTCTTTTTTCTTCGATATGGATTTAATTTGGATTTTCAAGGCAAGTGTTTGAAAACATGGTCTTTTTCAAAAACCAAATTTTTTTTAGGTTAATAAAAATTTCAAAACTACTAGAAAGTAAGATCTTGGACTACGGTTTGACCACCTCGATTTCCGTTTTATTTTTCGAAAGATAACTCGGGAAAGGGTTATTTGTTGAAGAATAAAGTAGAAAACGAGTCAAACCAACTCCAAATTTCATGCAACTTTGTTTCCAAACCGATTTTTGGATTTCCAATTTAGCCTTAAATGTTTGGATTTTTTTGAATTTTTTAAATCTGAATTTAAATTATTTTAAATTCGGCCTATTTTTAATAAATACCAAAAGTTTTTGGAAATTGATGAAACTTTTCAGAATTAAAGTTTAAATATAAAGTGAATTTTTCATTGAAGAAAATTTTGAAAAATATGTTTTCTTTACTGTTTTCTAATCGATTCTCCGTTTTCGTGCCAGAATTCTTTTTTCGTACCAACTTGTGGATTTTTGAAAATTTTCTTCACAAACTAGTAACTTAGGTTACTGGAATGTTAGAGAAAAAGTTTCAAATGGTTTTGAAAAGATTTGATATAGTTTTACAAGATTAATTCAATAAGCGGGTTTCAATTCGTAGGAAACATATTGGCATTTTCTATTCAAAAGTCGATTTCATGGAGGAGCTTTAATTTTTAGGTTTTAAAATTTTGATAGAACATTTTATAATTTATTATATATTTATTGGAATTTTTCTTTGATTTTAGGATATCATTAGGTTTGCCTTTTAATTAATTCTTTGATTTCATACGATTTTTGTGTGAATTTTAATTGATGTCAAATCGTAATAAAAATCGATGAAATGTTTACTGTAGTTTACTCTCATGATTGTATTTATACTGTAATCGTTTGTCTTGATTTGAGATTAATATGCTATGAGTTTGTTTGTTAATCTACAATCTGACCCGAATCTTGGAAAATAAATCTTAATTCAAATGCATGAAACTCTTCCAGTAAACTACAATCATTTATATCTTATTACTGAAAAGTTTCAACTGATTTGGAATTCGATTGCTTAGGGTTTTTGTGTAATCCTATCAATCTGGTCTTAATGTTAATAAATCACAACTTAATAGCAAATCAACACAAAAGTCAGTAAAAATCTCTAAAAAATCTTAACTTTTAACCATGAATTCAATCCCTAACTTATTTGAAACAGAAACCTTAGGGTTCATAGATCTACCATGTAAATTCGCTATATCGCGATAGTTCAACTGTCGAGATTGCATCCATAATCGTATACTAACTGTGATCGATCCTCCATAATTTAAACATGTAAATTATAGTATGTTGTTGGCTCCGAGGTCCACTGTCCATGGAAATCCTGAGAAACATGCCAGGCAATAATATACTATAACTTATGTGTTAAATTATACAAGGGTTGAGAGCACTATTCCCTTTCATGGATGCAATCCAAGGCTGAAACTAATCAAGCCCTAGAGGCTTTGGTATTTCATTGATCTTAGGAATCGAAAACTTTCAAAGAATTAAAAATCATTAACTTCGGCAAACTGAATTGATTTAATCCTTGTCCTTGGGACCGTTGGATTACGATTTTCCATCGTAAGAACCTTCAGGGCCCCTTAGGAACACTTACGTCATGTTGTGTCCTAGGTTTTAGAGAGTCCTAGAGTTAGGAGTCCAGCCTCATCATGGCCGTTTACTACGGATAGCAACCGTGCCATAGATCTAGTTACACTACTAACCCAAATTTCCCATAGGACGGGCCTAGTTACCTAGGATGTAAGTTCATCTGCATTAGTCTAATGGATGTCTTGCAGTTAGATAGGACCATATAGCACCTTAGATGATGTTCTAGGATAATAAAATCTTCAACTTGAACTAAATAATCTCTCTTAAACTGTTGAAACAGTCACTTCAGTCTAGATCGGTGTCCTAGATGAGTTAGGCATAAGTAGCTTTGTTTAGGTGCACCGAACTACGTCGACTCTGATCCCAGTGAGGCTTGGTTATGTAGGCAGCTTGGATGCTTGGGGAATACCAATCACGAGTTGGCCCCACACACAAATGGTGGGGTTTTGTATATTAGTTCTTTATAAATTCTTAATTAAAATATGTAGGATTTTTCTCAAATTAGCATTTTAGGAGAATATTCACATAGATTGAATCCAAACAAATTAAGAAAATCAAGATACACATTAGGGAATACATTGAAAATTAGATTTTAGGATGCATGTCACATAGTTCGCACATTAATAAAGAGTTAAATGAGCCATTTAAAAGAAATTCAAGAGAGTTAACTTTTGGAATTGAAGACTGGATTATCGGGCAAGAATGATGCTTGTGGTGGTGTAGACCCCCCATTTTTACCTGACCCCCAATTTCCCAAAGTCGAATAAATTTCCGGAATCAGGTAAAATTCCCGAAGCCTGAGTCCTGAAATCGAACCCCGAGTCCCCAAAATCAAACTTTCAAGTTCCTGAAACCGATTCCCGAAATGCCCTGAAAGCTGAGCCCCGAAGTTTCTAAAATTTGAGGACCAATGGCAAAAGAACATGAAAATCCGAAATTGCCCGTTCGAAAATTAATTTTCAAAATATTCTGGAAGACCAAGTGATCCCGAAACCCCACTGATATCCTGGTCAATTACCCCAGCTTTCCCCGGCATTTTTTTTCCGGAATTTACAAAATTTGCGCAATACCCTTGAGTTTTTGGCAGTGGCCCCCCTTGTGTGAACCCCGGACTCCAATGTGTATTGGCACAGTCATATTTTTATATTTTTGATAACCCGGCTTGTTCTGAGATTTAAAGGATTATCGAACGGTTTTTACATTTCAAAATACTCCATAAATGAGAAAAGACAAGCAGGGAGAGTGTAATTATCAAAATATGGATGTGCCGATGTCATTTTCCTAGAAGAAATGTACAAAAGAAAAAAACAGAAAAATTCATTCTTCTCCTATTCTTGCTTAGACCACCCCCCTGTAGCGCATAAAATATGTTAAAGAGGGTTGTTTGAGGAAGAAAGAAGAGGCAGATGTATTTTTTTTAGAATTGGGGTGAATCAGCAAAGAAAGGGTGCTCATTGATAAGAAGAAAAGGCAAGTAGGGCCTAATGGTAGGAGGGTAAAATCACCTTACCCTAGGGATATTTTAGTAAAAGGAGTATTCCTTCCCCTACAAGTAATGAACATGGGCTGTTGGATCAAAAGGGTGAGGTGTAGGGCTGGATTAGATTAGGACACTCTAGATCCTTAGGGTTTCTAAAATTGCATTAGGGCAAAGACAAGGATCAAGGGCTAGGGGTAATCAAGAAGAATAGGATACCAAATGGAGGGTGGAGATTAGATTAAAAAAAAGGAAAAACTGAATATAAAACCAAGAGGAGAGCTCGTGAACCAGGAGGATTTTTTCATTTTCTAGAGGAGGCTCGACCATTTTTTAAAGAAAAAGAGAAAAAAATACAGAGGGGAGAAGGAGATAGAGAGAGGAGAAGGGATTTGCTCTCCGACCACCATCCTCCGCCTTCTCCTCCACCTTCTCAGCCATCGGAAACCCATACCCACTTCATTTCCCTTCACAATCACCATCTCCCTCAAACCCACCTTGCTGCCACCTTCTTTCACCGCAACCCTCACCTCTGCAACCTCAGCCCCCATTGATTCCGGCGAGAACCTTGCCGGAATCCGACCACCCTCATCCATCTTCACCTACTCAAAACCCATTCCATCTCCACCACGAAAACCCACTTTTCTAATCCAAACTCTCCAAAATCCGTTCCCAATCAGGAATCTGTGAAACCCACTTCACCTCTACACTTTTCCCCATCTTCTTCGGCCAAAATCCGGCAAAACCCATATCCAAACCATCTTCCATTGGCAGCCGAGCTCCACCCCTATCTCTTTCCTCAAAAATCCATTACCCACTCTCCACCATCATCTCAAACCCACCCTCTGTTTTATCCAAAAACCCATTTGATTCTCTTGTTTTGAAGTTGTAGAGGAGAAACAGAGGGAGAAGAGAAAAAGGGATCCACCATCTTCGCCTCCTCCTCCGGCCGGAATCCGGTCATCTTCCACGGCAAGCCCCACCGGAATCCGACCACCGCTCACTGCCATCTGCCCCTCTCCACTATCTTAAAACCCATTTTCATAGCCACCATCATTCGTTCATCCCAGATTTTGGAGTTTCCATTAGAACAGAGAGAGAGAGAGAGAGAGAGAGAGAGAGAGAGAGAGAGGATTTGGGCTTTCTTCTCCGGCGGTTTTGCTGGTGCCAGCCGTTTCACCTTCATCTCTGCGAATCCGACCCTACCACTACCTTCTTCTTCTCTAACCCCTTTTCCATCATCTTCACCACCTCTAACCCAATTCCATTTTATACCCAAACTCATTTCACCACCCATCACCATCTTTGCAATTTCTCCGTTGCCGGAGCTCCGGCCGTGCCACCTCCACGCACCCAAATCCGACCCATTTTGTCTACCCATCTCAAATCTGACCGAAACCCCATTAAATCCGATCCTCCTCTCTCTACCTCTGCCATCTGCCCCTCTCCACTCATCATTTCCATTTTCCCATCCCCTTGATCCAACAGACCCTATTTCAAACTCTCATCTCCGTGAATAACTCAATTGCCTACATTTTGAATAGGTGGGAGAATAGAGATTTGCAACCACTATCACCTCCACCCTTATTTAATTCCGTCAACTCGCGGTGTCAAGACGGGCATCAATACGAGGTAATTCGTTGTTTTCCTTCTTTATTTTTACCATTCCTGATGGTTGTTTGGTCTTCAAATCTTAATTTACTGAAGTTTTATCTCGTCCTCTGAATGTTGATATTATACTTAGAGTGTGTCTTTTGATGGATTTTTCAATTTACTCTGTTTAATTTCACCCTGTGGGTTGGCTTTAAGAATTCCCGGATCGGTTTCAGCTTTGATTTCTTTCTTTTTATTAAAATCAGAATTCTGAAATCCGTTTGTCTATTCCCTGTTAATTGTTTATCCTTGATTTAGCTCCCCATAGAAAGAGCTGCAATGATCTTTTGGAAGTAAGGAGTAAGGCGAAAAGGGTGTCATTTCCCAAATGAGATGGTGTCTAAGTCAGCTCTTAGGTCAATAAAGGTATTGCCATTTTTGTGGTAACGGCACCTGATTTGGTAACTTGCCTCTGAGCGGGTTAATAGTGTAACAACTGCTTGGATCCGGTAATTCCTTTTAGCTCCTAGTATAGCTAGGCTAGTTGTCACATGGCTTGGTTATAATCTCTTTCCATTAATCTATTAGTCACTGGAGCTATGCGTATCTAGCAAATCGAGGCTCATGGTAGCCACAGTCAAGATGTTCTTGCAATCCGCCACCAGACCATGTGTGTTCTGGTTTCATTCAGGTTCTTACATCATTAAATTGCCCTCTACTCCTGCATGTTAAGCAACCTCTTGTGCATACTTGCATGAAGTCTTGTCTACCCAGGTGCATTCACATTATCAGGAGCCATGTATTCTTGTAGTATAAAACAAATTGCGTTGATCCGAGAACAAAACCCTATCTACAAGTTACCCTTCTTCCTTTCTTTTGCTCTCCCTCAAATCATGATCTGACATTCGCGATCCCATTAGGATTTTCGAGATCTTTATCTGTTGGGATCCATCTTGGTGTTCGTGATTGCACGCTTCCTGCATTTTGGGATCTTCTCCGACTCAGAGTATCCCATCGATTTCGAGATTGTTTCGACGGGTTCGGGCGATGACGGAATGTTTCTTGAGCCAACCCCTTGCCCTTCCTATCATTTTTCCCATCTCGGGGTTTTCACAGGGTTTGAGGCATTTCCTTTCTTTTCGGGACCATTCTCTTCGCGTTCCTCCGGATCCTATTCGAGTTTCGGGATTCTATCGATTTTGGGAAAACTTCTCTCGGGTTTAGGTGACAACGGACAGAAACCTCCTGAGCCAAAACCCCCTCTCAACAAAAATCTAAAAACAACAAAAAACACCAAAAACACCAAAATGTTTTTTCGAAAAAGCTGTTTCGAACTACGTTGGCTTGATCCCTTTTCACAGGGTACGTAGGTAGCTTGGGTCCACCCAAGTCCAGTCAAACCTTTTGAATCGCCCTCTGAGCCTATCGTGTGTTCCATTTTCTTTTCCCTGGCATTCTCGGTCCTCATGTACCGTTGATTTTCCGATTCATTTCTTTCCCTGTATCTTTTAGCTCATTGTGTGTTTATCTTTGACTCTTTATGTGTTACTTTGGCTTGCTTACTTTTCTAGCACGAGATTGATTATTATTGTAAGCCCAAGGGTCTACTCTCCTATCTTGTTTTGATGATTCTAAACATAATTGATTGTGTTTTTGAATACTAATCAATTTGCTTTGAAGTGTTGTGTTTGAGATAGGATTGATCATTGAAGAAACCAACACACAACATGGTCATGCTTGGAGATATCCCATACAAGAGTCAAAGGAGCTAAGTGAAGCTCACCTCATCTCTCAAGCAAGCATACACAAGATGGAAGATCAATTGAAGACCAAGACTAAAGAGAAGTTGAAAGCTACATAGGTATCATTGTACATCCTTTCTCTTTAGATTTTCAAGTCAAGGCAAAACGTTTTCAAAGTGTTTTCAATTTGTTTTTCAAAGAACACTTAAGAACTTAAAATGGATTAGTGAATGGTTATGTGGTGGACCAACATGTTGGGACCCTCATAAACATTCCAAAATAACCATAGGAGTTGAGTTCCAAAAGCTAAAAATCAAACAAGCAATAAAAATCAAAAAACTGCGGATTTTTAGGCTTCTCGGAACTCCGAGATTTTTCTCGGAGCTCCGAGCTCGGAACTCCGAGAGTTCCCTCGGAACTCCGAGAAAAGGTCCAGTAGCGTCTGGACATTTTCTCGGAACTCCGAGAAAATTTCTCGGAACTCCGAGAAATGGTCCAGTAGAAATTTTATTTCTTCTGGCCGTTGTCTCGGAACTCCGAGAATATTTCTCGGAACTCCGAGAATGGTTCTCGGAACTCCGAGAACCTTGCGACAGCTCAGAATATAGCCGTTGGGATTCGAATTAATTCTTGTATTTTGATATTTCCACCCCCAAACGGTCATATTCTTTGGAGAGGCTATAAATACAATATGTAGAGAAGTTTTTCTCACTCTCTTGATCATTTGAAAACATCCTTGAGCATCAAAGAAAACTTGCAACCTATTATTGCTTGAGATTTTGTTTTTCCCCAAACTTGCCTTGCAACTTGCAAATCTATTTGAGTTGGGATTCTAGAGCTTTCACTTGCAACCATCATTGAAGAGCAATCAAGGATCTACAAAGAGCATCAAGCTTTCAAGAAGAAGCCAAGCTACTCAATCTTCATATCTTGTATAGGTGGCTAGGGCATTCCTTTTTTAATTCCCTAGAGAGCAACCGCTTAGAACTCGGCGGAGAAGGAGAGTCTTTGTAAAGGTGTAAGGGCATCCTTGTTTAATATCCCTTGGAATTGTAACCGCCTCGGAGCCGGGCATCGTGGAGGTCTCCAATAGTGGAATCCCTCAAGTGCGACCTTGAGTAGAGTGGAGTAGGCCGTTGGCCGAACCACTATATATCGGTGTGTCAATTTCTCACTCTTGCATTTCCATTATTGTTTGGCTTGGCATTTCACTTTATTCTTTCAATTATATTTGCACTAACCAAATATTTAATTAAGTGAAGAAAAATTCCAATTAGGGTTTATAAGTAATTTTCAAAAGGCCTAATATTGAGTTAAATTCAATTCACCCCCCCTCTTGAGTATTTCAATTGGTATCAGAGCCTCGTCTCTAATTTTTAGAAAACCCTAACCGGTATAGAGTAAAGATTCTAAAATGGCAAACTACCCTCAACACCATGAAGGTTATTCAAACACTAGGCCACCCTATTTTGATGGAACAAACTATGGTTTTTGGAAAACCAAAATGAAAATCTTTTTAACCCAAGACTATCAAATGTGGAGAGCAATTAATAATGAATACATCTTACCCACAAGAAATTTAAATGATTGGACCGAAGCCGAACAACAAGCTTCGAATTATAATGCCAAAGCCATGAATTCTCTTATTTGTGCTCTATCTCCCGGAGAATTCAATAGAGTATCAAATTTGAATTCGGCTAAGGAAATTTGGGACACTTTAGAAGTCACCCATGAGGGAACCAATCAAGTAAAAGAATCTAAAATGAACCATCTTTTTCGGCAATACGAACTCTTTCAAATGACATCCGATGAAACAATTGCCGACATGTACACTAGATTCACCAATCTTGTAAATGGATTAAGGGGTCTTGGAAAACAATTTTCCAATAGAGATTTAGTGACTAAAATCCTTAGGTCCTTACCTTTGTCTTGGGAATCCAAAACCTCCGCAATCACCGAAGCCAAGGACATGAACACATTGAACCTAGATGAACTAATAGGGTCCTTGATCACCCATGAAATGATTTTCAAAACAAAAGCACCCGAAATCGAAACTAAAATCGAAAAAGGAAAAGGAATTGCTTTTGCTTGTAATGTAGGTGAAAATGAAGATGCAAAAGAAGACATGGAAGATGAAGTTGCCCTCCTAACAAGAAGGATCAAATTCTTGCAAAGGAACATGGGAGGGATGAGAAATAGAAGGACAAACCCTCCATTCAAGAAGAAAGAAGAACTCGGTGATGGATCTTCTCAACCACGATGTTACGGTTGCAAGAAGCTTGGACACATTCGCCCGGATTGTCCACTCAACAATGAACCCACTTCAAACAACCGCTTCAAGAGAAGAGAAGAGAAGGCAAGAAAGGAATGACCGCCACATGGGATGAGGAAATTGAAAGCGAAGGCGAACAAAATGATGGCGAAGATTGCTTGATAGCAAGGAACGTATGCTTCATGGCCTCAACAAACGACAACAATGAGGTAAACACTTTAAATGATGTTATTGTTTTAAAAGAAGTTCTTGATTCCCTACAAAATGCAAATGATGAACTTGAAATTCAATTTGATAAAATTGCATCACTTGAAAATTCTCTTGCTAACATGACAAAAGAATTTGGTTGGTTAAAAAAGGATCATGAATTTTTAGATGATAAGAATGAAAAATACAAAGTAGAAATTCATGAGTTAAATGCTTCTATCAAAATCTTAAATAAAAACCGACAAGAACTCTCAAATGAAAACAACAATCTAAAGCATGAAAATGGTAGATTATCTTTTGAGTATGATGAACTAAAGAAACTTTTTGAAAAATTTAAAAATAGTTCATTAAAATTGGATAGGCTTGTAAATCTTCAAAGAATGTCAAGTGACAAAAGTGGACTTGGACATAAATGGAACACCACAATATCCAACTATAAAACTAAACTTGAAAAGGTTTCTTCTAGCTTTACCAAAATTTGCTTTTATTGTGGTCTAGAAGGTCATTACAAGGTTGCTTGCTTACATGCTAAACAAGATAAGATTAAGTTGAACTCTAATGTGAAAACAAATGAACATAGCAAGATTAGGAAGATTTGGGTACCTAAGGGATCTCACTTGCCTATTCATATGTAGGTATGCCTTAAAAGCCATAACAAGAAGAACACATGGTACCTTAATAGTGGATGCTCTAGACATATGACCGGAGACCTTACTCAATTCGCATCCCTATCGCTCAAGGATGGTGGAGACGTTACCTTTGGAGATGATAAGAAAGGAAAAGTCAAAGGTGAAGGCACCATAGGTAACTCTACCTCTCCCATACATGATGTACTATTTGTTGATGGCTTGTCCCATAATCTTATTAGCATTAGTCAATTATGTGATAATGGTTTTGAAGTTGTCTTCAATCCCGATAAATGCATTGTTAAAAATAAGATAAATGGAGAAGTAAAATTCATAGGGTCTAGAGACAATAACATTTATACAATTGGACTAGATGATCTTAGACTCCAAAATGTGACTTGTCTAAATGCCATTAGTGAGGATTCGTGGCTATGGCATAGGAGGTTGGGTCATGCCGGAATGGATCTCATTTCGACCCTCTCCTCAAAAGAAAGTGTTAGAGGATTGCCTAAGTTCAAATTCATCAAGGATCACATTTGTAGAACTTGTCAATTAGGAAAACAATTGAAAAGCTCTTTTGCACCTAAAAATATGATTTCAACTTCCTACCCCTTGGAGCTACTTCATATGGATCTTTTTGGACCAATGAAGACTAGTAGCCTAGGTGGAAAGAGGTACGTGTTTGTAGTTGTGGATGACTACTCACGATTCACATGGGTCATATTTCTAGCACACAAAGATGAAACTTATGAAAACTTCCTTACATTGTGCAATCAAATACAAAATGAAAAAGGTGTTGCTATCTCGTACATTAGAAGTGATCATGGAACTGAATTTGAAAATGTACATTTTGACACTTATTGTAATGAACATGGCATAAAACATAATTTTTCCGCACCTAGAACACCTCAACAAAATGGAGTAGTAGAAAGAAAGAATCGAACTCTCCAAGAAATGGCTAGAACTATGTTGCATGAAAATGATCTCCCTAGATATTTTTGGGCGGAAGCGGTTAGCACCGCTTGCTATATTATAAACAGGGTATATCTAAGGCCAATTTCTAAGAAAACACCTTATGAGCTTTGGAAAAACTTGAAACCAAATATAAGCTATTTTAGAGTGTTTGGATGTAAATGCTTTATTTTAAACATCAAAGATAATCTACACAAATTTGATAGGAAATCGGATGATGGAATATTCTTAGGGTATTCTTCTCACAGCAAGGCATATAGAGTATTTAATAGGAGAACCCTAGTAGTAGAAGAATCCATGCATGTGACATTTGATGAAAGAGAGCCAACACCACAAGAAATGCCACATGATGAGGATGAACCCATTGAACATCTTTTTCCAAAATTGAGTGCTCCTCCTCATGCATCAACAAGTCATACATTACCTAGTGAGGAAGTAGAAAATGAAAATGATGACTCATTACCTAGGGATAGGAGAACATTGGTAGATCATCCTGAATCCCAAATTTTAGGTGATGCCACATTGCCAGTAAGAACTAGATCATACTATCGTAGTGTGAGTAACAATTTGGCGTTCCTATCCGAATTAGAACCAAAATCCATCAAGGAAGCTGAAAAGGATGAATATTGGTTGATGGCTATGCAAGAAGAGCTAAGTCAATTCGAAAGGAACAAAGTGTGGAGGCTAGTGCCTAGACCTAGTGATCATCCAGTCATTGGCACGAGATGGGTGTATAGAAATAAATTGGATGAAAATAGAATTATCACTAGGAATAAAGCTAGGCTTGTAGCCCAAGGGTACAATCAGGAGGAAGGGATAGATTATGATGAGACATTTGCTCCTGTTGCCCGTATGGAGGCTATTATGATACTTTTGGCATATGCATCTCATAAAGGATTTAAACTATATCAAATGGATGTCAAAAGTGCCTTCCTAAATGGCTATATCCAAGAGGAAGTGTATGTTGAGCAACCTCCAGGTTTTGAAGACTTCAAACATCCAAATCATGTCTTCAGGCTTGATAAAGCTTTATATGGATTAAAGCAAGCTCCTAGAGCTTGGTATGAGAGGCTTTGCACTTTCTTAGTTGAAAAGGGATTCGAGATGGGAAAGGTGGATAAAACCTTATTTATCAAAAGAGAAAATCATGATATCCTCCTTGTCCAAATCTATGTGGATGATGCCATCTGTGGCTCAACTAATCAAAAATTGTGTGATGAATTTGCAACCTTAATGAAAAATGAATTTGAAATGAGCATGATGGGAGAGTTAACCTACTTCTTAGGACTCCAAATTAAACAATACAAAAATGGAATATTTTTAAATCAAGAAAAATATACAAAGGAGTTATTAAAGAAGTATGGCATGGATAGCAGTAAGACATCAAGAATTCCCATGAGTACTACTGCTAAGCTAGAAAAAGATGAATTTGGCAAATCTGTGGATCAGAAATTGTATAGGGGTATGATAGGTAGTTTGCTCTATTTGACAGCCAGCAGACCAGACATTATGTTTACTGTCTGTCTCTGTGCTCGATTTCAATCGGATCCTAAAGAATCTCACCTATCAGCAGTTAAGAAGATCTTCAAGTACTTAAGAGGAACCCAAAGTCTAGGACTGTGGTATGAAAGATCATCTTCCTTCACTCTCATCGGATATTCAGATGCAGACTTTGCTGGATGTAGAGTAGATAGGAAAAGCACTAGTGGAACTTGCCAATTCTTGGGTAAATCACTTGTTTCATGGTTTAGCAAGAAGCAAAATTCAGTAGCTCTGTCCACAACAGAAGCAGAATATGTGGCAGCTGGAGCTTGCTGTGCTCAAGTCCTATGGATGAAAAGCACATTGATGGACTATGCAATCAAAATGGAAAATATTCTCATCCAATGTGACAATACTAGTGCTATAAGCTTAACAAAGAACCCCATACAACACTCAAGAACAAAACACATTGAGATTAGGCACCACTTCATCAGAGATCACTCACAAAAAGGGGATATTTGCTTAAAATATATCAACACTGAAGATCAATTAGTGGATATCTTTACAAAACCCCTTAGTGATGATAGAATTTGTTATATCCGAAGTGCCTTAAACATATGGAGTGCGGATCAAAAGAATTTAATTTTTTATTAGTCTTTTAGACAATGCTGGTATGTGTTCATCTTTTTTGGGTGGTAGAGTAACTTTAACTGTTAACTCCTATTATTTTGGCTGTGCTTTCTTAATCGACGGTATGTATAGATTGAGTTTAGCAAATGAAACCATTAGTCAGGTTAGTTCAGACCTAAGTGTAAGCCCAAGGGTCTACTCTCCTATCTTGTTTTGATGATTCTAAACATAATTGATTGTATTTTTGAATACTAATCAATTTGCTTTGAAGTGTTGTGTTTGAGATAGGATTGATCATTGAAGAAACCAACACACAACATGGTCATGCTTGGAGATATCCCATACAAGAGTCAAAGGAGCTAAGTGAAGCTCACCTCATCTCTCAAGCAAGCATACATAAGATGGAAGATCAATTGAAGACCAAGACTAAAGAGAAGTTGAAAGCTACATAGGTATCATTGTACATCCTTTCTCTTTAGATTTCCAAGTCAAGGCAAAGTGTTTTCAAAATATTTTTTCAAAGAACACTTAAGAACTTAAAATGGATTAGTGAATGGTTATGTGGTGGACCAACATGTTGGGACCCTCATAAACATTCCAAAATAATCATAGGAGATGAGTTCCAAAAGCCAAAAATCAAACAAGAAATAAAATCTCAAAATATGTGGATTTTTAGGCTTCTCGGAACTCCGAGATTTTTCTCGGAGCTCCGAGCTCGGAACTCCGAGAGTTCCCTCGGAACTCCGAGAGTTCCCTCGGAACTCCGAGAAAAGGTCCAGTAGCGTCTGGAAATTTTCTCGGAACTCCGAGAAATGGTCCAGTAGAAAAATTCCATTTTCTGGCCGTTGTCTCGGAACTCCGAGAATATTTCTCGGAACTCCGAGAATGGTTCTCGGAACTCCGAGAACCCTGCGACAGCTCAGAATATAGCCGTTGGGATTTGAATTAATTCTTGTTTTTTGATATTTCCACCCCCAAACGGTCATATTCTTTGGAGAGGCTATAAATATAATATGTAGAGAAGTTTTTCTCACTCTCTTGATCATTTGAAAACATCCTTGAGCATCAAAGAAAACTTGCAACCTATTATTGCTTGAGATTTTGTTTTTCCCCAAACTTGCCTTGCAACTTGCAAATCTATTTGAGTTGGGATTCTAGAGCTTTCACTTGCAACCATCATTGAAGAGCAATCAAGGATCTACAAAGAGCATCAAGCTTTCAAGAAGAAGCCAAGCTACTCAATCTTCATATCTTGTATAGGTGGCTAGGGCATTCCTTTTTTAATTCCCTAGAGAGCAACCGCTTAGAACTCGGCGGAGAAGGAGAGTCTTTGTAAAGGTGTAAGGGCATCCTTGTTTAATATCCCTTGGAATTGTAACCGCCTCGGAGCCGGGCATCGTGGAGGTCTCCAATAGTGGAATCCCTCAAGTGCGACCTTGAGTAGAGTGGAGTAGGCCGTTGGCCGAACCACTATATATCGGTGTGTCAATTTCTCACTCATGCATTTCCATTATTGTTTGGCTTGGCATTTCACTTTATTCTTTCAATTATATTTGCACTAACCAAATATTTAATTAAGTGAAGAAAAATTCCAATTAGGGTTTATAAGTAATTTTCAAAAGGCCTAATATTGAGTTAAATTCAATTCACCCCCCCTCTTGAGTATTTCAATTATTTTCTTAGCATTATCTCTTACATAGGCTCGCATGCTAGTGTGTTTATTCTATTGCTTTGGTAGTGTACTGCTGTGCTTATCTGTCCTCTCGCCTGCTTAGTTGTAGCATTTATTCACCTTATCTTGATTATCTGCTTAGCTGTAGCTGTGCGTGCGGATGTTACTGCTTTCATAGATGTGATGGGTTAGGATTAGATGCGGTGAGTTAGGATTTGGATGTTTATTTTCTTTTGCCCATCCCCGGGTCATGCATGCTTAGATAGACGTTTCTTCAGGGATACTCGTTCCCATTTCACATGATTTTAGCCCAAAATTCTTCAAAATTAATTAAAAATGACATAAGAGACCAGGTGCTTGCACTTGGGCGAATTGGGGGCGCTTAATACCTTCCCCATTCGTCATCAGGCACGGACTTTTGTATCTCTGGTTATCCGTTGCAACAGAGTATTTCATGGGATCCAGGGCCTACTTCCTTGGATGGCGACTCTTCGTTATAGGTACACCTCGGTTCCGGGCTGGTCCTTGAATCGAGAGGTATCTCATTTATATCGCCACCCATGCTGTGAGTGGCACAATTTCGAGAGTTCCTTGGTAGAGCTCTCCTTCACATCGTGGAGGTCTCAGAGGATCGAGAGGGGGATCACGCGTCCCTCGCTCACCGTCCTCTCGGGATCGGGGTCCACTGGTGGTAACTCCCCATACCTTCCATTCTCGTAATCAGGTAACGAATCTAAATTTCTGGTTATTTATGGGTCATAGATCTCTTATTTAGGTGGTGACTCTGTCATTTTCTTTTGCGTGGAATTCGGATTGCTTTAGTAATCCAAAGTTCACGGAAAGACGAATTAAATTAATAATAAATGGCGCACGTCAACCGCGTAGGTATGAGAGACCAAGAGAGAGGGAGGCGGCTCGCGGGCCATTCCCCTCTAGCGGGATCGGGTCCCACAGTTTGGCGACTCTGCTGGGGACCGCCTAACTTCATTAAAATTTCAAAGGATAATTCGTTTGAATTTATTTTAACTGGCTAATGAAAACTCTATTTTATATCTTATATGCTTGATAGATTAGTTTGTATGTTTTATTTTCTCATCACATCATACTCAAACTTAATCTAACAAAACCTGAAGGCATCATAATTTGCGCAAACTTATTTCACACACTTGCATCACTTGCATCTAAACCCTTGCATCTCATATGCACACATGTCCTATTTTAGGAACCCGGAGTGTTATCTAGCATGGTTGACTGGGATTTCATCACCTGGTGCCTATGTGTAGCATTGCCACCAACCTTGTCACATGTTCACAATGTGTTTCACGTCTCACTTTTAAGGAAATACTTGGCGGACCCATCACATGTACTGCAAACAGAACCAATGCAGTTGGAACAAGATTTGTCTTATGAAGAGCAACCAGTACAAATCCTTGATCGAAAGGAACAAATTCTTCGGACAAAAAGAATATCACCGGTGAAGATTCTGTGGAGGAGCCAAGCCACCGAGGAAGCAACATGGGAACCGGAGGAGGAGATGAAACAAAAGTATCCTCATCTATTTACTTCTTAAGGTACGTAAAATTTCGAGGACGAATTTTTTTTTAGGGGGGTAGAATGTAATAACTGGTAAAAAAAATATATATATATATACAAATAAATAAAAATGGCCTCATAGGTGGGTAATCATCAGCCATTACTCATTTTTCCCCGAGTTAATCGGGCATGAGGACATCTGGCATAATGGGGCGTACGCGATTCGAACCCAACACTGAGCGAGGATTGAACGGCTTCCTACCACTAAACCACCGCCTCAAATGTCAACTAAAAATGAGTAGATACTTACACATATTAAAAATTACCAATAGTCACTATTCATAATTACTATTCACAATAGTCACTATGCAAGATTACTATGCAGAAATACTACGTAAGATTACTATGCAGAAATACTATGCAAGTTCACTATTGAGATAAACTATTCAAAATTACTATTCACAGTAGGACCCACCGAGTACTATTCACAAGCGGGTCCCACCAACAGTGGGTCCCACATCAGCGGGCCCCACACAAGCGGGTCCTACCACCAGTGGGACCCACAACAAGCAGGACCCACAAATAGCGGGACCCAACGCCAGCGGGACCCATCACTAGTGGGAACCACTACTAGAAGGACACACCGCAACCACTTTCATTAACTCATTGGTTAAGCGGGTCACTCCACAACCACTATCATTAATGAGTAGTTGCGCTTCACCGACGAAAATAATAATTAAATAATATTAATCATCCTGTTACTATTCAAGCAGCCTTTACTATTCATTTATTTATACCTTTACTATTCTTATATTTTTGTAAAAGCATTTAAGAGAGTAATTGTGAATTTAAGACTGTAGTTAAAAAAAATACCTATAAATAGAGGAAGAGAAAAAGAAGAAAAAAAAAAAGAGAGAGAGAAAGAGAACAAGAGAGAAGAAAGAGTAAGAGAGAGGGAAAAAGAGAGAGAGGAGAAGGAAAAGGAAATCCACTTCATCACTACCAAGGTAAGTCTTTCATATAGATAGTTAAAGTATTTATTATGGGTAATATGATTGGTTCTACCACCTATGTAAATGTTAGGATAAAGCATGCATAAGAGGTGATAACTCGCTATAGATTATGCAAGTTTTATCATCTTATTTGAACGGTGAAATTCTAGCATAGTAACCGTAAAGTAAACTTTAATCAAAGAAAGGCGAACTGCTGAGCATAGTAGCCCATCTTATTTGAACGGTGAAATGCTAGCATAGTAACCGTAAAGTAAACTTTAATCAAAGAAAGGCGAACTGCTGAGCATAGTAGCCAAGAAATAAACTAAATCAAAGAATGGTGAACTGCTGAGCATAGTAACCTGTGGGGTCCACATGAATAGTAACATGTGGGGTCCATATGAATAGTGCATGCTGGGCCCCATGATCTTAAAGATTTAATAGAAAGAACACTGAACACAGGGAACATTATTTTGGACATAGATGGACATTACCTGGACAGAAAGGACACTGCCTTAAAACATGAATTTGATAAAATTAGAATATATTTACAGGTTATCCACTCCAAGGTGTAAGCTCAAACAAACCTGTGACCGGAAAGCTATATGTAAGGGTTTTCTTCCATTGATTCTCTTTTGCTATATGTAAGAGTTTTCTCCATTGATTCTCTTTTGACATATTGGATGTGAATATTTCATATTCTTTGATTCTCTTTATACGCAATTGCTATAAAAGTTTCTATCCTTCTAAGATCCACAACTGATGAGAATCCAAGGGGGATCCTTTCTTTCAGACCCCATTCCTTTCAGATAAATGATTTTACTGATAAAGCTATAATTCTATTTTGTATCCTCGAAACTTGTTTTCGTGAGATATGTTTATGTTTAGAGTTTATCTTGTGATACCCTAATTCTAAATATGGACTGAGTTATGATATGATGACGGGTGGACGCGTTATAGTCCTCCATGTGCACGTGGGTAAAGACGACTCTAGAGAGTGTAAATCTAGAGGATTATGAGCCGAAGTATGGCTATGAATGGGCCGAGATATGGCTATGAATGAAAGCATCTATGCTTAATGAAGTCTATTTATATAATTCTATATCTATAATTCTTGATATCAAGTTCTGTAAGTTTTCTCTATACGTTTGGAAAGTATGTTGTGCTTATTCTTTCTTTCCATGTTTATAATGTGAGATGTCCTATCTGCAAAATATCATGTTCTTATGAGCTTGACAATCCTACATCACTTGTTGTTTATACCCTACTGGGCTATTTGAGCTCACCCTTTTTTTTCTTGTTTTATTGTTCCAACCCCCAGGTGAAGTATAGATGAAAGAAGAGGAATGCTAGAGTTAAATGCAGAACTGTTCTAAAAGCCAAATATGTTTTAAATATGTATCAACTATGTCTTGAATTAAGATGTAATAAGTTAGACCTAATTTCTGTAAACCCTCTAAACGTAGTTGTTGTATTTGAGATCTTGGGAATAATGAAAGTTTTTGAGAAAGATGATGTAATATTCTTCTACGCACCGAGTTGGTATTTCCAAAAATCCGGGGCGTTACACATATAGTACAGACATGTATACGAGAGACCAAGAGAGAGGGAGGCGGCTTGCATGCCATTCCCCTCTCGCGGGATCGGGTCCCACAAGGGGGCAAGTCCTTTAAACTTGGTGAGCGGTCGGTACCATTTACTGCCCTTGATGTTGGTGTTATATTTGGGTTGCCCATAGAGGGGGAGCAAATTAAATCGGGTAAGTCTGAAATTACCCCATTCAGGCAGACATTTGCCACATATAGTTCCATTGATTGTGAGGTAATATTTGATAGGTTGAAACAATGTGTAGTCGATCCTCTCAAAGTGGACGAGAGTGTACAGCTACTTATTTTACTTTTATTTTCGAATTTCTTATTCGTTACATCGAAGCACAAAGTCGATTCTCTGTTTTGTGATTATCTTGATGATGTTGGAGAGATCTGTAAATATTCGTGGGGAAATAAGGTGTATGCTATGTTAGTGGAGAACAAGGGAAAGACGGAGGCGGGACAGAAGACTACATATTTCTATGGTGCGGTAGTTGCGTACCAGGTTAGGATCGCATACTTATTCCACACTCGGAAGTTTCAATGATGAATATGTTAGATTTGATTAAGTGTATATCTTCTTGGTCGTGAAATCACAGGTCTGGTTTTATGAGCACACCAGCTTCGTATATCCCTCCAACCCGAATGCCGTGCCACGATATTTTAGATGGGAGGGACATAAAGCCGGGAAGTCCACGGACTGGGAACTGTACAAAAAGTATTTTAGATTTGAAGAGGGGTCACAAGGTAAGAAAATCATTGTTTGATGTAGTGTTAACTTGTGGATATGTAGTTGTTTATAGAGCTTTGACATGTATTTGAGTCGTTCGAAATTTTGCAGATCATTGTTGAGCTACAATTGTCAAATAAGGAGTTGTTAACCATCCAACCCACAGTGAGTGATATAGATTACTGCATAATGTTTAACGTTAAAATATATTTTTTATGGACGTGAACATGTTATGTAATTAGGCTGCTGCAGAAGAGATAGGGCATGGTGGTGCAGATGGAGGTTCAGGGATAGGTACAAGATCCGCATAGGTAAATTTGTAACTTAGTAGTAGGGAAAGGCAAAGCTCGTTCCATATGTTCCGTCCAATAAATCTGTGAAGGCACTGTGTGTGCAGGAGGATGCTGAGGTAGATGGAAACTGGGGTTTTGAACACTAGGAATCCACTAATGAGGTATAGTAGATGTTCTCAATACTAGTTGCTTCCGGAGGTCACGACGAACCCGCCCAAAGCGGGTAAGAAGAAAGCTCATGTGCCGCCCGTGACAAATCCGAATAAAGACTTTGCTTTGTATATGGAGTCGTTTATTCCGCTGGAAGAAATACAACTGGCTCGCAGAATTTTCATCCCAATTCTGCATTCAGGACATTACATACTTTTGCTTGCCGATGTCGATGGAAAGATGTTCACTATATACAACTCATTGTATAACAAAGACAGAAAGTGGTTAGAAGAAGCACTAGTTCGCAAAACTGTAACTATTTGTCATAACCTACAATTATTTATGTGTTGTAATGTAATTTGATTTTATTATCTTATGTCCGCAGTTGGATATTGTAATACAGTTGATGGTTTTGGGAGGTCATGAAGCTGGTCATTGGCCTACCACAGAGGTATCCGACTGTTCGCAACAAGATAATAAGTAAGTTTACAAAGCACTCTCATTGTTCAATAAATGTGTGTATGTATAGTTTATGATATGATGTGTATAGTTTATGATATAACAATCGGTGTAGGACCGATTGCGGTATTTTCATGATGCGATACATTGACCGTCTTTCAATTTTTAAGGGTATGGACTTCGGGTAGGTAAAATTTTTGTCCATAATATTTCATCTCTTCAGCAGGAGGTTATATTTATTATATCATGTATTTTACAGTATATTTCTTTCCTATCAGCAAGATATACCTTACCTCAGAAGGCACTATGGGTATGAGCTCATTAGAAAGGACATTATCTAACCAATTGCAACCGATAGAAGGTACGCCACCGTTGTAAACAGAAGGAGGTTTGGTTGCGGCACCGACAAACTTTTAATTGTGGGCGGTGAGAGGGTGGACGTGGATGTTAAATTGATCACCTTCTTTATGAACTAAAGTTGTATTTAACAATAGTTTCTAATTTGTTTCATCTGTGCGAGCATGAGTACGCTCTTGATCTGTAATGGTATTTCGTGACCTCTGTTAGTAGTTAATTCTGTTCACCATTTACAGTGGCGTACCAGTACGAACCGGTGGCTGATTCTACTGGCGCATTGAACTTTACTTAGCTTCTCGTCGAGCTCCACATTATGTTTGTTCCTGGTTGCATTCGTTCTTTACCTTGTTGTCGTGCAACAAGCTAAAGAGGGAATGTAATTTTTCATCACCTCCTTGCAAAAAAATCCACCAACAACCTATCAATGTAATTTGGAATGAAATTACTCCACTTATTCTGTGGGAGTTTATTTCCCTCTATGGATTTATACCATATAAGATGATTTAAATGAATTCATCGGAAGAAAGGGGTGGGGAAACAGGAGTAAGTGGTAGAGAGCTAGTCCTGAATATTTTGCACGGACGCAAATTATAATATACTCAGTCTTCTAAAGAGGGAATCAATACATCATACAATGTCATTTATCACTAATAATTTCCACACAGTTACATTGACATTCCCACGAATATATTGCTGTTACTATAAGCAATGTTGAGGGTGATGAGGCAAGCAGAATCCCTCCGGGCGGGGAGGTAGTATCATTTACCATTAAGGTGCAGGCGTAGTTTTTGGTTGACCTAAAGTTGGACGGTTGAAACCATTACTAGGAAGAAGGGATAGGGAAGCAGTAGTAGAGAATGTACAGCTACTTATAACGTTACTGATTACTCACTACAAACAAGTGGAAACAATAACCTTATAAGCAGCCGTACAGATTCTACTACTACTTCCCCACCCCTTCTTCCTACTAATGCTTTCAACCGTGCAACAATACGTCACCAAAAACTACGCCTACACATTAGGAGTAAATGATACTAACTCTCCGCCCGAAGGCAATCTGGTCGCCTCCTCACCCTGACCATCGCTTCTACTAACATCAAATTTGCTACAATAAGCGATACCAACACTACAAGAAGCAGTGCCAGAAGAGTAATGCCCGATGTAGGTGTAGGCTGGACCTGCAAAGGATCCTCTACTTCCCCTCGTCTTGACAATGGCACTTGCCGAAGCATGTACTCCCTTAGTTGTTGTTCCGCCTCCTCCAGCGTGGTATAAGAATAGTGGACGGTACCACTGTAGCCTCTTACATGGCGCTCACACTCAGGCCATGAAGTGAAGATTCCCCGTTGCCGTCCCCTGAAAACTACATTGTACTTCTTTCTACCCATAATTTTCCATGGTATTTGGTGAAAATGTATCTGTTTAGGAGGAGAATCGAAGAAACCCTTAGAGCTGCGACATCAATTATGCTCTAGGGTTTCCTTAGAGTGCTTATATATATATATATATATATATATATATATATATATATATAGAGAGAGAGAGAGAGAGAGAGAGAGAGAGAGAGAGAGAGAGAGAGAGAACAAAACGACTTAGGGTTAGGGTTACATGTTCAATACATATTAACGCCGCCGTTTCTATAATAAGTCACCGACACTTTATGTACAGACAAACTTCAGCAACAAAGAGCAAAGAAATAAATCAAACCGGTACGCCACCGTAATTTACCCACTCATGTGTCTGTCAGCCGTTTTCATCGAGGATGAACGACATGATGAACCTGGGAACGACACCGGAGTTCTAACTGAAATTTACACAGTTACCAAGTGGGGAATCCTGAAGTTACCAAGTGGATAGAATTCATTGCCTTTCTTGGATGAGTTAGGAGGAAGACAACTGACAATGAAATGAGTACTCTATGTACATACTCACGAATAGAAAGGCTGTTGCCCAACTATTTCTGACCTACAATCAACCAGAGAAATGGTATCACATTATTGGATTACAAGCGATACTAAGTTATACTGTTTTCAAATATTCTTAGTGTAGATTTTACCTAGCTAACGTCCGTGAATGTAGGAGGCGGTCAACATCTAAAGGTAATAACTCACAACAACAAAGATGCCAATGATGTGTAAAGAATTGTGTGACTTAAACCCTTAATATTACTGTTGATACATAAAAGAGAGCTTCAAACAGACATTCAATAGAGTTTCAAAGAGCACTTCAAATACCTTTTAACTCTCTGGGATGGAGATCAACTGTGATCGCAGACAAACTTCAAGGAGAGCTTCTACAAGTACCCCTCTTACCTAGTTTTCTCCATCACCACATTGCAAATATCTTCTTCTGGAAGACTTGTAAGTCTAAGGAGATGTGTTTTTGTTTGCCATGCTTCACGTCAATGTAAAAGAATTTAAATTTGGCGCTCTGTACCTTTTCTGGACATGTTTTTTTATCATACTACCTCCGGCGTACCTACAAAGACGCCAGTGTATTAAAATAAACGTCGGCGTCTTGTATAGGTACGCCGGCGTCTACGTTGAAAACACCACCTTTTAAACTAAAACGGCAGCGTCTTATATATAGACGCTGGCGTTTAGTTAAAGATGCTGGCGTTTACTTCTGTACGCCGGCGTTCTACCTACTACTTTCTACAACGTGGATTGTGTAGCACGATGCCGCGCCATGCATTAATGAGGACGAGATGTGCATTAAATGCAGCGCCATTTTCCCCCCAAGAAGTGTGTTTTTGGTCTGAAAAAGCTACCTTCGAAGAGAATGATTGAGGTGTACGACGGGGCACTAAATACGAGGACTCTTCTTGGCGTCAGAAGGGTATTGGGGTCTTTTTCCCACCCAATTTTGAAGTTTAGCCCTTTTTTGGTTCTTGTTTTAAAAGGTGCCCGTAATCCGTAATTTCACTAAGCATCGGCCCTCATTTTGTACTTTTCTCTTAAAACTAAGAGAATATGTCTAGAGAACTTTTGAGGGTTACTCTTGGCTAAGCTAGTAGGTTGCTATCCATTTAACCTAGGAGCTTGCTTGGCCATCGAGTGGTGTTTGCTGGTTTATATCTTAACAGGGATTCTATTCTATTTAATGGGCGACCAGGTTCCCTTGGAAGTCTTAACCTTTGGTAGCATCATATTGTAACTCCACTTGAAATTCAGTAATAAAAAATATTAGTTGCCTCTTTGTGACCAATTGCTTTTGTGTGCTTGTAAACTTAATTTTCTTTTTTGTGATTGCTTTGTAAGTTTAGGCCTCGCAACCTTTCTCGGCTGACTTGCACTGTCATGGGTCATCGCAAGTGTCCCGTGAACCTCATCATTAGACAGAAGTCCCGTGACACAAGGGACGACAACATATAATATTGAAACAAAAGGAGAGCATGGTGCTGTTTTCTCCAATAGCTTCTCTGAGATGGATGTTGAAAATTAGTGTTCTTTGAAGGATGTTACAAAATGGCTTTCTATAATTCTCAAAGGAAATGTGATATTCAGCAATTATAATCAAAATGTATGACTCTTAGAATATTGAAACATAAGGAGAAAAATATATCTACTGTTCTTCTCAGTTAGATCCCATTTTGTGGGAGAGAGAGAGAGAGAGAGAGAGAGAGAGAGAGAGGTGTTAGTGTAATTAGGGTTTTAAGCAAGGATGCTTAAAGCATTACACCCAAGGTATTTAGTTTGGAATACCAAGTTTGTTGCCTCCAGCCCCTATATATAGAGATACACTAGGGTTATAAGAGGTTAATGGGCTCCAGCTCGAATGGGCCCACTACACCTGGTCCATTACCTATTGGGCTTATATTAGAACATACATGGGTTATATTATATATCCAACAATCTCCTCGTATGTTCTACATATAGCACAATCCAATAGATAGATAATGTGATGTCCAAACAAAATTATTGAATCATCCATATCACCATATCAATAAAGATTTGTAATCCAACTGAAAATAAAATACTTTAAAGAATAACCAAAAGTTTTAGAAATAATCTAAACTCAAACAAAAGCAGTTTCATATGTAGGTGAACTATTTAATCAACGGAAAAGAAAATAATAGTTCCCACTGCGCTATAAGGATTCACTCATCAAGTAAGTCATCCTCATCAAGATCCAAATTGAGGCAATCTCCTCCATTTTCGCCAATTCCTGTAAATTATCAAATATGAATTTCATTAAAAAATGAATCCAATCATTTGTGTATTTTACTAAAAGTATCTAGTTCTACCAGAAGAACTTAGTACAATTTCATAATGGTTGAAAAAACAAATATTAATATCAATAAGCATCAATGTCAAGTTTCAATCAAGAACAAGACCTAAATAGTTTCTTTTACAAAGAATCATTCCATGTTTCCATTTGGAATGTTACAGGCATCATATCCAAATTGAGTTAAGCTGTATCATCAAGTTTGGAATGAAATAACCTTTCCCAAGAAGGACATGTTATCAAATGTGGAATGACATAAAGATAACTGTAAACATCATTGAAACATATCAAGTGCTTATCTTGGCCAAGATAGGGAGATTCAAAAAATTCAAAATAATATGAATGTAGGTTAAGACACGTCTACACAGTCTTTAACCCCATCTCCCCCATAGTTTTGAATATTCGATCTTTGTTCAGTCCCTTCGTAAGAGCATCAACCAAAGTGATAATACCTTGTTCTAGAAGATAATTCAGCGTGGCATGTTTCAGCCTGACATGTCTCCTCTTACCATTAAAGAGTGAGTTTTTCACAATCGTAATTGTAGCTTGATTATCATAGAACAAACTTAAAGAGTTAATCTTTAAATGGGTCAATGGAATGTCCAGGATCAAATCTCTTATCCACTCTGCTTCATCTCCTGTAGAAGCTAAAGCATAAAGTTCGGATTCCATAAATGACAGAGCAATACAAGTCTGTCTCTTTGAATTCCATGCAACAGCGGCTCCACCCAGTGTAAAAACATAACCACTGGTAGATTTACTGTCTTTTAATTCTGAGCCCCATGATGCATCAGAATACCCTTCCAGGATAGGAGGATGGCCATTATAACATAGAGCATATCCTTGAGTACCCTTAAGGTATCTCATCAGCCTCATAAGGGCATCCTAGTGCTCATGGCCAGGATTACTAGTGAAACGACTCAGCATGCCAACTGTAAAAGCTATGTCTCGCCTAGTGCAACCATAGCATACATGAGACTACCAATCAGTTTAGAGTAATCTAACTGATTCACACTGTCTCCTTCATTAGAGATCAGCTTCTTGGTATAATCAAATGGTGTCTCAATCGGTTTACACTCACTATATCCCCATGTAGAAAGTAGTTTTTCAATATAATGGGCTTGGGTAAGAGTAATCCCTTGCCTTTCAAAACTTAGTTTCATACCAAGAATGGTGTCAACCACACCAAGATCTTTCATGTCGAATTCTTGAGCCAAAGTTGTTTTCACGTCGCTCACTACAGAGAGATCGGAACCAAGAATCAACATATCGTCTACATACAAACAAATAATCGCAACCTTATTCGACACAGAACGATAGTAAAGGCATTTATCTGAGTAACTGGTCTAAAAACCAAAGCTCTTTACTACCTTGTCAAATTTTTGATGCCACAATTTAGGTGCTTGTTTAAGACCATACAAAGATTGGTGTAACTTACAAACTCTGTTCTCGAAACCCGCCATAACAAACCCTTCAGGTTGGTTCATGTAGATTTCCTCTGTGAGGTCTCCATTAAGGAAAGCCGTTTTTACATCCATTTGATGCACAACATACTTCTCAATAGAAGCCAAAGCAAGAAGAATTCTTATCGTTGCCAAATAACAGACCGGTGAGTAAACATCAAAGTAGTCTATCCCACTGACTTGAGTATAGCCCTTAGCTACTAAACGTGCTTTATACCGAGCTATGGATCCGTCAGGATTAAGTTTCTTCTTCAAAATCCACTTACAGCCCACAGTCTTAGCCCCTTTTGGCAAATCGACTAGTTGACAAGTTTGATTTTGTAACAGAGAGCTCATTTTATCATCAATGGCTTCTGCCCACAACAAAGAGTCCCTAGATCTCATCGCTTCCTTATAGGTTGATGGATCATTCTCTACATGGTAGGTCACAAAGTCCTCACCAAAGTTCTTGGGTACTCTATCTCTTGTAGAAACTCTTAAATGTTCTGATGTAGAAATCAGTGTAGGACAGGTGTCAGAAGTATTCTGTTCAAACTCTGCATGCGATTCTGTAACCATCTCAGTATCGCCAGGTAGGTTTAAACCATGATCTCTGAGAAATTTATTCTCAAAGAATACTGCATCTCTAGATTCGATAACCAAATTGGTAGATAGATCCAAAAACCGATCAGCAGCACTATCTTCTGCACCACCTAGATAAACACAAGTGTTTGTTCGAGGTCCTACCTTAGGTCTTCTAGGGTCTTCTATCCTCACATAAGCAATACAGCCCCAAGTCTTAAGAGTGTCATATCTACAAGGATGTTTATGCCATAACTCATAAGGAGTAGAGGGCAACTTAGAGTGTGGTACTCTATTCAGGATGTGATTTGCAGTTAAAACTGCTTCTCCCCAATAGCTAGTAGGCATGCCAGCTGTCAATAACATAGAGTTTAACATTTCAGGTAACGTCCGGTTCTTACGTTCAGCTATGCCATTAGATTGAGGTGAGTAAGGAGCAGTAGTTTCAAGTATTATGCTCTGAGAGGCACATAATTTCTTAAACTCTGTCAAAGTGTATTTTCCTCCTCTATCACTCCTAAATCGCTTAATTTTTAAGTTCAATTGATTTTCAACACGATTCTTGAAAATTTTAAATTTATCAAAAGCTTCATCTTTCGATTTTAGGAGATAAATATGACAATATCTAGAAAAATCGTCTATAAAAGTGATTAAATACTTTCGACCACCTCGAGTAGTGAAGCTTTTAAAGTCACAGAGGTCAGAATGTATTAACTCAAGAAGTTGTGTGCTCCTAGAAACCGAACGAAAAGGTTTTCTAGTGATCTTGGTTTGTGCACACACTTCACATCTGTCAAATCTAATCGATGTATCTAAAGGTATATTATAAGTTTTAGTAAGTTTGACCATTTTTCTATAGTTCACATGTCCCAATCTAGTGTGTAACAACTTAGGATCAATCAAAGTAGAACTGACCTGACTAACGGTTTCATTTGCTAAACTCAGTCTATACAACCACCGATTAAGAAAGCACAGCCAAAATAATAAGAGTTAACAGTTAAAGTTACTCTACCACCCAAAAAAGATGAACACATGCCAGCATTGTCCAAGAGACTAATAGAAATTAAATTCTTTTGAATAGCAGGAACTACTTTAACATTTTTTAAAGTTAGTATTTTACCTGAAGAAAGGACCAGGTTCGCAGGTCCAGTTGGAGTCACTTTTGCCTCAGCTCCACTAGCCACTGTAACTGTCTCTTTCACGCCAACAGCATCCGTAAGTAGTTTCTTCGAGTTGCAAACATGGCAGGTGGCTCCTGTATCTAACCACCAGTCTGAAGAAGTACTGGCCTTACCATTGCCTAACATGGCAATAAAATTCTTAGGCGCAGCACTGCCCACCATCATATGAGCTTCCTTTTGTGGTGTGTCAGATTTAGCCTTCTTATGTTGTTTATACTCTGCAGCAAAGTGACCCCATTTCCCACAGTTGCGGCACTTGCCCTTCTTTTTTTGAAAGATAGTCTTTTTGGCCTCCAACTTGGGATAGTCACTTTTAGGTGACTTGGATTTCCGAGGAAATTTCTTGGGATATATTACCGCGTTAGCAGCAGATTGTTGCTGTCTAACCATCTCCAAGTTATTCCTAGCTCGATTCTCATCTTTGATTCGAATGAATCGTTTGAGATCATCCAGTCCCACTTGCACCTTTTTCCGATACATCTCGGTTTTGAAAGAGTGCCATGCAGATGGTAACTTGTATATAATAGCACTCACAAGAAACGAATCACAGACAACTATTTTTTCATTATGCAACTTAGATCTCAAATTCTCTAGATCATTCACTTGAGGAGTGATTTCCTTGTTTTCTTGAAACTTGAAATCCATGAATTTGTCCACAAGATGGGTCTTGAACAATTCCTCCTCCTTCTTGAATTGAGCATCTAAGTTGTCCCATATCGCTTTAGCAGTGTTAAATTTACTATAGGTTTCTGCAAGACGATCTGAAAGACAATTTAACAAGTAGTCTTTGCAGAAATTCTCATCTCTAAGCCATTGAGATTCATCAACTTCTTCATCCGTTTCAGCAAAGGTACTCAAAACAGTGTAAAAACAATTCATATATTTTAGACTGAATTGAGTCTTTCTCTTCCATGAGTTAAACTCAGATCCACCAAAGGAGTGAAGTTTGACCATCTCAAAAGGCATAGAAATCTTTTCCATTTGATATTTCAGATGAAATTAAAAGTGGAAAGAGTGCACCTGATTGGCGAATCGCAAGAACCCAATCCGAGAACCGAAACAGACTCCACCAGCAAGAATCAGATCCAAGAACCGAATCCAAGAAACGACGGCTCACCAACCAACCGGCGGCAAGAGAGGAGGCCGACGACAAGTTTAAGAACCGATTTTGTAGAGGAACAATCCAAACCAAGCAAAAGAAAAGAGTACGTCCAAATCTGTTTCTATATGGGAATAAACCCACGCCCAAAACAAAAATTCTGTTCTTATACGAGAAAGAAAGCAGCTTAAAGAAGAACCCACTTGAGAGGGCTGCAGTTTCGATTTTGCAAAGGACTTGAGAGGGCTGCAGATTCGATTTTTGCAGAGGTGTCCTCCTCCAACAGGTCGCTTGATTCTTCAAAAAAAAATTGTGAATTTCAAATGGGTACGAGAGAGGGTTACAAGATCTGCAAGATGAGAAACCCTATACCCAAGACCTTCCTTTTTAGAAACCCAGAAACAGAAAAACGAGAAAGAGAGACATGGGTTTTAATCGATGTCTCAACTCTATGGAAACAGAGGGCTGTTGGTAGGCGAACTTGGTGGGGAAGAGAGAAAACGAAGGTGCAGCGGCTTTTCCTCCTCCTTGATGCCAACAGATTTCTCAATGCGTGAATCAAATTTGGGAAATTCGATCAGACACCCAAAATCTAGATTCCAAGAGAGACGCCCAAGAAACGAACACGAGAGAGACGACTTCTTGAGAAAAAAAAAATTAAAAAACTCGGTTTCTCAAGAGTTGCAGGTTATTTGAAAGATGGGATAACGTTCTTGAAACGTGGAGATTAACCATCAGATGGTCACCGGTCCAAAGGAGATAAACATTCAGAGAGAAGATCCAACGCCCAACTCCTTTATGAGGGATTAAAAAACCCACGCACAAACAACAAACGATGTCTCTTCCTTTGTGGGAATAGAGGATGTTTCGATGTTCCCCAAAAAACAAACGGAGAAACCCTAAAATTTAATGCTTTAAGATTGTTAGTGTAATTAGGGTTTTAAGCAAGGATGCTTAAAGCATCACACCCAAGGTATCTAGTTTGGAATACCAAGTTTGTTGCCTCCAGCCCCTATATATAGAGATACACTAGGGTTATAAGAGGTTAATGGGCTCCAGCCCAAATGGGCCCACTACACCTAGTCCATTACCTATTGGGCTTATATTAGAACATACATGGGTTATATTATATACCCAACAAGAGAGAGCATGGTGCTGTTTTCTCCAATAGCTTCTCAGCGATAGATGTTAAAAATTAGTGTTCTTTGAAGGATGTTACAAAATATGTCTTTCTATAATTCTCAAACGAAATGTCATACTCACTAATTAAAATTAGCATGTATGACTCTTGTGACCATGTTTGCAGTAAAATTCCAGGAAATGGTGATTTTTCCATTCCACATCTCAGTATTATTGAGGAATAACTGCACATGAAGAGAATAGGATGAAGAATTCCATGATCTATGAAAGACTTCTACAGAGCATAGAGATCTATCTTGGTCTGCAATTCTTTGGGGCGCGAACAGTTAAGTCAGAATCTTTGAAGCAACTCAGCATAACTTCAAAATTTCCAATTTTCACCGTTTTTTCCGTGCAGTTTTCAAAAAAAATAAAATAAATAAAAATAAAAAATCAGTACTCTTCACCCTGTTCATGTCGTGATTGCAAGAAGCGGACGCGATGATACAATTTTTTTTTTCATTCTCCACAACAGAAAATTTGCAAAAGACCCATCAGTGAAGAGCTGCCAAACTCCAACTTTTCCATGATGGAATTGTTTGGTTATATTCCATAGAATATTAGTGGTGCCATATATGAGAAATGGGCGGAGAGGGAGAGAGCTGAGAGGATGAGTAAGGGGAGCATGAAGAGCACCTTAAAAAAAGGAAAAAAAATCCCCAATTTGAAGTATAGTATTTTTTTTCTTTCTTTCGTTTTTTTTTCGAGTTTCTCTTGGTTTTTCTTGGTCTTTGCATGCTGTCCCACTCGTGCGTTCTCAAGGCTCTCCTCATTCATCCTTCTCAGCTTCTCTTTCACTTTGGGAATCTAGACCCCTTCTATAATAGAAGCTTAAAATTGAAATATGGAGCCAAGTGTCACGGGAAAACAGTTCAGGACACAACCAGTATTAAAATCCAAACATACCTTGTCTCGCTGCGTCTTGAGAAGTCGTCATTTACAACACCCTTGGTTGCCACTCCTGGTTGAGAGGGTTGGTTGGCCAAACTCTATAGGAGGAGTTGACCCCGTGACTTGCTGACTCCTCCCCCGTTAGGCCCAGCAGGTGTAGGCCAGAACCTTGATGGTTTGTCTAAGGGTTATAAGATGATTTGCTTGTGCACGCGACGCACATAGCAGGAAATCATACTACAACTCGTAGGCGTGCCCTAAGGGAGCAGGGTGCGGACTGCGAGCTATCCACAGGGATGCTCCAGTTTCTTTGGTCGAGGATGGGGGCGAAAGACAGTGCATGTTGGGTTGGGTTCCCACATGCATTGCGCGTACAGAGCGGTGTAGGGGGCTAGCTATACAGTCTGCCCTTTTGCACTGCGGTACGTCTTGTGGGCAGGCTAATCTCTAGGTCTTCTATGAGTTCGTGTTGGGGTGACTTCGGTTGCCCTCGTGAGGTGTACACCTTGCGGATCAGTCCATGGGGTATCTTGCTTCTTGGATGACCAAGCCCCAGCGCTTGGCGGATTGGTGCGTGGCATCGTCATACATCGTACTCGATGGACTTTGCATTGGGCTCCAAGGCTTGATGTTCGAGGTACTCATGATGTAGGCTGATCATGAGTGTGTGTATCTAGAAGTGCATGTCAAGATCTGAGCCAAATAGCCTGTTGAACCGCTTAGAGACTGTGTGCACATTCAAAGCATCAAGGGGTGTTGGCGTGTAGGGCCTTCAGAGCCTAGCATTCATGCATGTTGGGGCGCCGCACGGTTTATTCCACTGCTCAAATATTAGGCCATGACACAAGGATGGTCCCATGGCGAATACTCTACGGAATAATGTCTCAATGTTGGCAAACATCCCTAAAATGCCAACAATATCCATTTATCATTGCCATTGTTGAAAGCCATTAGGCCAACAAAAGTCCATAACAATGGAGAGCTTTAGAATTCTCTAAAGACTTAAGTTTCTTGTTATTATCTGGAGAAACTGTTAGGTGTACAACCTTGTATTGATACATACACCCATTTATACTTTGATTTTCTGTCATTCTGCTACAAGCTTAAAATTACCCAAAAGAATATAAGAAAAAAAATCACAATTACCAACAGTCTGTCCGCACTCACTGAACGTCTATCTAATAAAACAAATGGATCAGCTCTGGTTTCAGTTAACATTTCCTGTTGAACTTATTGTTTTACAATTGGGAAGTGATATATTCACCCCCTTTTCTTCCCCAGGGCACACCCCTCTAGGGTATTTATGACAATTCTTTTTACCCTACAAGGGGTGGCCTGGGGAAGAAAAAGGGGTGAACATATCAGTTCCCTCTAAAATTTCTCGCAAGAAATTTCCTACTGAACTCCAGTTTCATATCATTCCGGCCTGAATACCAATTGTTGGTTTGTCTGGTTATTTCGCTATACACAGTATCATATACTGATAGTTTAAGCATGTAGAAGAACAAAACACTTTTTTTTTTGCAAAGATACAACAGGAATCAAGCAATGAAATATGGCCTGTTAGGCCTAAAATCGGTAACAGGTTATGGTAGGGCTGGGTGGTCCGAGCTAACAAGCCACGACTGAGGGGCTGGTTGAGTCCTGCGCTGCACAAGGGTACAGACAAGAAAGAAAATGGTCAGAGGACCAACCCGGAGTGATACTCCGGATGGGCGCTTCGACACTCAAGTCAGTATGAGCAGGAGTGCAGAGCAATGTCAGAGCAAAAGCTTAGAGTTTTGGTTCTCAGATTTTCAGGACCCTCACCTTAGTACAAGTGAAGGCTATTTATAGTGATTCTGAGCCACCTGTCTAGGACAGGTGGTAATTCTGAGCCACCTGTCCAAGACAGGTGGTGGGCTCTGTATGGACCAGGTCTCATACCTAAGAAGGGCAGGTGGAGGTCCCTGATTGGTCCAGATGCCACACCTAGTGGAGACAGGTGTTGGCCTTCCAACGGTCCTTGTGAGGGCCACGTGCCAGTAGCTAATTGGATGCTGAGTTCGGACCCCTCAGTGCTGAGTCCGGATTCCCTCAGTGCTGAGTCCGGATTCCCTCAGTGCTGAGTCCGGACCCCATCAGTTGCCCCCTGGTTCTTCAAGCCATGAGAGTGGCTAGAAGAAGCAAAGAGAAGGTAAAGACAGCGTCGGGCCGGCCTTAAGGCCTCCGGGCAGCTTAGGCCGGGCTCAGACTCAGCTAGGAGAAATAGTGGCCGGACAGGAGACTCCGGGCGCCCTGGCCTGGCCCTGAAGTTTGGCCTGAAGGAGCAAGGCCGGGCAGAAGGCTTTCGGCTATCCAGTACGGCTAAATTTTTGACCAGAGGTCTGGGCGGCCAGGCTTCCTGGACGTCCTTGGTTCAGGAGGTTATGCGGTCCTGTTCGGCTAAGTATGTGAACGGCCAGCCGGGCAGGTCTTTGCTTGTAGCGCTTTTTGTCGTCTAGCGCTTTTGTCTGCTAGCGCTTTTGTCGTCTAGCGAACGCGCCATATCCTGTCCGGACAGCCGGACAGGTCTTTTGTCTGCTAGCGCTTTTGTCGTCTAGCGAACGCGCCATATCCTGTCCGGACAGCCGGACAGGTCTTTTGTCTTCTAGCGCTTTTGTCGTCTAGCGAACGCGCCATATCCTGTCCGGACAGCCGGACAGGTCTTTTGTCTTCTAGCGCTTTTGTCGTCTAGCGAACGCGCCATATCCTGTCCGGACAGCCGGACAGGTCTTTTGTCTTCTAGCGCTTTTGTCGTCTAGCGAACGCGCCATATCCTGTCCGGACAGCCGGACAGGTCTTTTGTCTTCTTTAGCGAATGCGCCATATCCTGTCCGGACTGCCGGACAGGTCTTTTGTCTGGTAGCGCTTTGGGACCTGTGCCTTGTATTTAATGCAAACGGCGCATTTAATGCGGACGGCGCATTTAATGCGAACGGCGCATTTAATGCGGCAGGCGACGTGGCGCACTCCGGCTGGCGGGAAAGGGGCGGGATTTTTCCCGCTCTTCCCAGCCTCTCTATAAATACTGAAGTTTACTCTTCATTTCTTACTTTTCATCTTTTACTCTCCTCCTCTTCTGCTCGGCTAGTCAAGTTTTCTGCCCGCTTCGGATCAGCGAGCCCGGAGATCCTCGTCCAACACTTCAGTTCGGTAATCTCTTTTAGCTTTTCTTTTCTTCCCTTTTTTATGTCTAGCACTAGTTCGGAGACGGACTCCAGCTCAAAGGAGTCCGGTTCGACCAGTACCACCACGGGGTCCGGGGCGTCGGAGAGGGCGGTGCCGGCCTCACCTATAATGGAGGCCGGTATTGAGGGCGAAGAGCTAGTAATCGTAATAGACGAGGAGAGCGGTGAGGAAATGAGTGTGGATTTAGACACAATCCCGGCCTGTGGGGACGGACCGGACCGGGTAGAAACCAGCGACGATGAAGAGGACGTCGAAGCGGCAGTTCCTCGATCGTCGCGCATGCCAGTCGAGGTGATAGCGGAGGCACAGATGGAAGCCAACCCACAGTATAACATCGGGGCCCTATACGAGGTGAACCATCTGTGGCCGAGCAGGCTTCAGATCGTCAGGGACAAATACTGTATTCCTAGCCGGTACATTCTGAGGGCGGCTGTTGAAGGGGATCGGGCCAGCAACGATAGTGCAGACCTCTGCGTATATGAAGAGGCCTTACGGGCCGGGCTTAGGCTCCCCTTCCACCCCTTTTTTGCGGACGTACTGAATTATTACGGGCTGGCAGTTACACAGGTCGTCCCAAACTCTTGGAGAACGCTGGTCGGCTTCTTGTACCTTCTTGAAGTCCGGCTCCGTAGGAACCCCACCGTGCCCGTCTTCAGGATGTGTGCGCACCTGAAGAGGCATAAGGACGGCGGCTGGATCTACATTAGCCAGAGGCCTGAAATGAGGATGATCACTGGGATACCTTCTTCCATTCACACATGGAAGAACAGGTTCTTCTATGTAAAGGACACCATGCCGGGCTCGCACTGGCCGTTCTCATTACAATGGAGAACGTCGGACACTCGCCGCCTTAGTAAGAAACCAGCCCTCGAGGACTATGACCATATGACCTTCGCTCTGATCAAAGAAGAGCTTAAGCGAGGTCAAATACACTGCTCAGAGTTCGAAGAGGAGGCCGAGCTGGTCGCACTCGGGGTCAGTCGTGCGACGCCGGCACGTACGTAGATTTTTTAGGCCAACATTTTGTTTTTCTGAAGTGTTCTTCAATTTTCATAGTTCTGACTGCGTTCCGTTCTCTCTTGCAGAAATGGTGAAGCAGATGTCCCTTTTGGACAGAATCAAGCAGACCTCTGGCGCGTCCCCAGCGCAGGAGCAGTCCCAAACAAAGGGCAAGAAGAGGAAGGTGCCGGAGTCGACTCCGCCGATGGTCGCACTGGCTAAGCCTCTGAAAAGCAGCCGGGCGACGCATAAGCTTGCCCTATCGAGCCGGGCAGATACCCCGGGTCAGAGCTCCAAGTCCGGAGCGATGACAGGGCCAAAACACGGCGGGGCAGTACTGGGTATTGCGGCCGCCGCATCGGTTGGAGGCGACAACGTCTTCCGCCCGAACTGGGCCGTGCAAAAAACGGACACCGGTCTGGGGGATACCCGGGTGGCCACAGAGTTGATGTACAAGGGCGTCCTCCCACGCGACCGGTTAGAAGTCGAAAAAGAGGTGCCGGAGACCTGCGAAGCGGCAATCAGCTCCGCCCTCTATCAACTCCAGGTCTACTCAAGAGATATGGCCAAGAAGCGATATCTCTTCTCTGAGACGATCACAAGGATCGAGTCTGAGAAGGCCCAACTCCAGAAGGAGAACGGCGAGCTCACCGAAGCCGTCCAGATCAAAGAAGCCGAACTTAACAGCTTACAGGACGAACTGCAGAGGGTCAAAAACCAAGCCGTGCAGGATCTCCTAAGTTCGGCGGAGAGGGCCGGAAAGAAGGAGAAGGCGGCCGTGGAGAAGGCCGTGAAGGAAACCGAGGAGAGGAAGGAGGCTCAGCACTTCGACTTAGGCCTCCAGGCTTACAGGGCGGGTTTCCTTCTCTGCTCCGAGCAGGTGAAGAGGCTTCACCCCGGCATCTCCTTGGACGGGCTAACCGTTCCGTATGCACCTTCGGAGGAGGAGGGAGATGAGGAGGAAGACGAACCGGACTCCTCCCGGCCTATTGAGGTAGATGCGGAGGTGACTGTGGCCGCCGTCTCCTCTGCGGAGGGCGGCGAGCTTGCAGCCCTCACTCCCACAGAGGTCGTCACCGAGGGGGTGGCCGACGAGGAGGCCTGAGTAGCAGCCTTCTTTCTTTTTGGTGATATGTTTTTTTGCACAGTTTGTAATGCCCATTCTTTGTAAGCCAGCTCGGCGAAGAGAGCAATTTTGTAATATGAATACTGAATACAGATACACTTTTGTTCAACTGTCTGTACGGCATTCTTATTTTTTGTACGCATTATTTCCGCGCTGCGTCGTTGACCGAGCTGGGAACGAAGTATGCAAACACTTATATCTCCAAGCCACTAGGATGAGCCGGAGTGCACTACTACTGCTCGTCCTAAGTCTGCGAGAACCGAGCTGGAAGCTTGGTACTCAAACACTTAGAAAATATTTAAAGGTGGTTTCCACTGCGGGCGTCCTGGCTGGAACTGATCTCCAAGCCACTAGGATGAACCGGAGTGCACCACTACTGCTCGTCCTAAGTCTGCGAGAACCGAGCTGGAAGCTTGGTACTCAAACACTTAGAAAATATTTAAAGGTGGTTTCCACTGCGGGCGTCCTGGCTGGAACTGATCTCCAAGCCACTAGGATGAACCGGAGTGCACCACTACTGCTCGTCCTAAGCCTGCGAGAACCGAGCTGGAAGCTTGGTACTCAAACACTTAGGAAATATTTGAAGGTGGTTTCCACTGCGGGCGTCCTGGCTGGAACTGATCTCCAAGCCACTAGGATGAGCCGGAGTGCACCACTACTGCTCGTCCTAAGCCTGCGAGAACCGAGCTGGAAGCTTGGTACTCAAACACTTAGGAAATATTTGAAGGTGGTTTCCACTGCGGGCGTCCTGGCTGGAACTGATCTCCAAGCCACTAGGATGAACCGGAGTGCACCATTACTGCTCGTCCTAAGCCTGCGAGAACCGAGCTGGAAGCTTGGTACTCAAACACTTAGGAAATATTTAAAGGTGATTTCCACTGCGGGCGTCCTGGCTGGAACTGATCTCCAAGCCACTAGGATGAACCGGAGTGCACCACTACTGCTCGTCCTAAGCCTGCGAGAACCGAGCTGGAAGCTTGGTACTCAAACACTTAGGAAATATTTGAAGGTGGTTTCCACTGCGGGCGTCCTGGCTGGAACTGATCTCCAAGCCACTAGGATGAGCCGGAGTGCACCACTACTGCTCGTCCTAAGCCTGCGAGAACCGAGCTGGAAGCTTGGTACTCAAACACTTAGGAAATATTTGAAGGTGGTTTCCACTGCGGGCGTCCTGGCTGGAACTGATCTCCAAGCCACTAGGATGAGCCGGAGTGCACCACTACTGCTCGTCCTAAGCCTGCGAGAACCGAGCTGGAAGCTTGGTACTCAAACACTTAGGAAATATTTGAAGGTGGTTTCCACTGCGGGCGTCCTGGCTGGAACTGATCTCCAAGCCACTAGGATGAGCCGGAGTGCACCACTACTGCTCGTCCTAAGCCTGCGAGAACCGAGCTGGAAGCTTGGTACTCAAACACTTAGGAAATATTTGAAGGTGGTTTCCACTGCGGACGTCCTGGCTGGAACTGATCTCCAAGCCACTAGGATGAGCCGGAGTGCACCACTACTATATGCTGATGTTTATATAAGTGACTCAAAGAGGGACACTTGTTCGGGAAACTTATTTTATTCATTCCAGAACTTGGATGATTACAGCAGTTCTTTACAAGCTTATGAAGGCAAACAAAATTACTGATAGTAGATCCGAAGATTTCTGGAATTCCAGGCGTGTGGTAGCATCTGTTCGTCAAGGGACTCTAACCGATAGCTTCCTGGGCGGATGACTTCTTTGATTCGGTACGGCCCTTCCCAGGTCGGAGAGAGCTTGCCCACGCTTCTTGGCTGGGAAACGGAGGCCTTCCTCAGGATTAGGTGGCCGGCACGGAATTCTCTTGGTCGGATCTTGACGTCATGATATCTGGATACTTTCTGCTTGTAGGCCGCAGCCCTGATCTGAGATTCCTCACGGACTTCTTCAAGCAAGTCAAGGTTGGCACGGAGTCCGTCCCCGTTGAGCTGCTCACTAAAATGGACAATCCTTGGGGAGGGGGCGCCGATGTCAACCGGGATCACTGCTTCTGTTCCGAAGGAGAGATTGAAGGGCGACTCGCCTGTGGCCGTACGCGGAGTAGTCCGATACGCCCAGAGCACATGATACAGTTCGTCTGCCCAACGCCCGGCCTTGCCATCCAGTCTCTTCTTTATCCCCTGCAAGAGGGTCCTGTTCGTCACCTCTGTTTGTCCATTCGTCTGAGGATGTGCCACAGATGTGAATCTCTGCTCTATCTGCAGGTCAGAACAAAACTTTCGGAAGTTCCTCGAGTCGAACTGCTTGCCATTGTCCGTTATGAGGACCCGGGGGATTCCGAACCTGCACACCACTGATTTCCAGAAGAAGTTCTGTACATTCTGCTCTGTGATCTTGGCCAGAGGCTCTGCTTCTACCCATTTGGTGAAATAATCAATGGTGACAACGACGAACTCACGGCCTCCCGAGGCCGGCGGAAAGGGGCCCAGAATATCCATTCCCCATACTGCGAAGGGAAGAGGACTGATGATCGGGGCCATCGGAACGGGTGGCTGGTGGACGGTAGGAGAGAACTTCTGGCACTTCTCACACTTTTTCACAAGGCTCAGCGCGTCCTTCCTCAATGTAGGCCAGTACAGACCTCTCAGGAGGATTTTAATGGCGAGGGCCTTGCCCCCGAGGTGCTCTCCGCAGATTCCTTCATGGGTTTCCTGCAGGGCTAACAAGGCATCACTGGGGCGAAGACACTTTAGATACGGGAGGGTATACGACCTCTTGTATAGAGTCCCGCCATCCAGTGAAAACCTCGCTGCCCACTGCGTGACCTTGCGAGCCTCCTTTCTCTCTCCCGGGAGCTCTCCGCTGCGCAGATACCTGATTATCTCATCCATCCAGCACGGCTCATCGTCAATCTGCATTACCACGACGGACTGGGCATCGATACTGGACCTCTTCAGAAACTCCATGCGAATTTCTCTGAGGGCGGTGTAACCTGATGCTGCAAGCTTTGATAGCACATCTGCCTTTACATTCTCTGCTCGGGGGATTCTGACGACCTCAAAGCTCTTGAAATGAACGGCCAGACTGCGAACACTTCCCAAGTACTTGATCATCCGCTCTTCACGGGCTTCATATACTCCCTGGATCTGACAGACGACCAGCTGTGAATCGCAGTACGCCCTTAACCTCTGAGCACGGGTCTGCACAGCGAGATTCATCCCGGCTATGAGCGCTTCATATTCTGCTTCATTGTTGGACGCACGGAAACCAAACCTCAGGGCATAGTTCAGGACGAAGTCCTCTGGTCCAGTGAGAACTAGTCCTGCACCACACCCTGTCTTGTTCGATGACCCGTCCACATAAACTTCCCAGAGCGGCTCTTCGTAAAAAACTGGGTGCGCGATGACGGACTCAGTCCCGGGGGGCGGTGATGCTCTGGAAACGACTCGTGGCTCCGGTACAGCCAGCTCTGCTTCTGGAGACGGAACTGCTACCAGCCCGGGGTCTGGGTCCGGAACTGTGCACTCGGCTATGAAGTCAGCGAGAATCTGAGCTTTGATCGCCGGCCTGGGTAGATACTTGATATCAAACTCACTGAGCTCCACGGCCCACTTGACAAGTCGGCCCGAAGTGTCTGGTCGGTGGAGGATCTGTCTGAGAGGCTGCCCTGTCAAGACCTTGATCGTGTGCGCCTGGAAGTACGGCCTTAGCTTCCGGGCCGCCATAATGAGGGCGCACACGAGCTTCTCTACTCGCTGATATCTGGTCTCTGCATCGTGGAGGACCTTGCTGACATAGTAGATCGGCTTTTGCTGGTTAGACTCTTCTTTGATCAGTACTGCTGCAACTGCCAAGGGTCCCGCTGAGAGGTACAGAATCAGCTCTTCTCCTGGCTCCGGCGTGGACAACAAGGGGGGGAAGGATAAGTACTGCTTCAGCTCCTCGAACGCTGCTTGACATTCCGGAGTCCAGGGCGCGGTTTTTATACCTTTGATCGCATTGAAGAACGGGAGGCATCTCTCGGCGGATTTAGAAATAAACCGCCCCAGAGCTGCCACCAGCCCGGTCAGCCGCTGCACTTCTCTGATAGTGTTGGGAGGAGTCAGCTCCATTACTGCCTTGATCTTCTCCGGATTCGCCTCTATTCCTCTCTGGCTTACCATGAAGCCCAGGAATTTGCCTGCTCCGACGCCAAACGTACATTTGGTCGGATTAAGCTTCATGTTGTGTTCCCTCAAGACTTGGAAGGCCTCTTCGAGGTCGGAGACGTGGTTGGAAGCACTTCTGCTCTTCACTAGCATATCATCAACGTAGACCTCCATGTTCCGACCGATCTGATTTCTGAACAGCTTGTTGACGAGACGCTGGTAAGTGGCTCCTGCATTCTTCAGTCCGAAAGGCATCACCCGATAGCAATAAGTCCCCTGGTCGGTAACGAATGATGTCTTCGGGATGTCTGACTCGTACATTCTGATTTGATTGTATCCTGAGAAAGCATCCATGAAACTGAGCAGCTCGTGACCTGCTGTAGCGTCAATGAGCTGGTCTATTTTTGGGAGTGGGTAGCTGTCCTTTGGGCAGGCCTTGTTCAGGTCTGTGAAGTCTATACAGGTCCTCCACTTCCCGTTGGACTTTTTCACCATCACCACATTCGCGAGCCAGTCCGGATACTGGATCTCACGGATGAAATCGGCCTTCAAAAGCCTCTCCACCTCTTCTCTGATGGCTCTCCGCCTTTCTGGTGCAAAGTGTCTCCGCTTCTGCTTCACGGGCTTGCAGGTCTGATCGACACCGAGCTCGTGGGTGCTAATCGACGGGTCAATGCCGGGCATGTCTGAAGGAGTCCAGGCAAAGACATCTGCATTGGCTCTGAGGAACTGAGCGAGATCCTGCTGCGCGGCCTCTGGCAGGGCAGAGCCGATCTGGACAACCCTCTGCTCGTCACCGTTGTTCAATTGAATAGAGATGAGGTCCTCTGCGGGCTCGTTGACCGTGACCTGCGCTTCGTCTCTCAGATCGTACAGCTCGATTGGAAGAGACTCAGACGCATTCTTCCCTCTCAGCGCTGCCGCATAGCATTGTCTTGATTGAGGCTGATCCCCTCTGACTTCACCTACGCCTCCTGGCGTAATGAACTTCATCTTCTGATGATAAGCGGAGGGAATAGCTCGGAGGAGGTTCTGGCCAGGGCGTCCTAGAATGGCATTATAGGCTGACTTGGCCTTAACCACCAGGAAGGTCACCATGGCAAAGGACTGGCGGGGCGGCTCCCCGATAAGAACTGGAAGCTCAATCTGCCCTTCGACCTTGACAACTTCTCCTGAGAACCCGAACAGATCTGAGTTGGCCGGCTTCAGACGGTCAGCTCCGATCATCATCTGTTCGAAGGCGTGATAGTAGAGGATGTCGGCGGAGCTCCCGTTGTCGACCAGGATCTTCTTCATTTCCCAGTTCGCCACTAGCATTGTGACGACCAGGGCATCATCGTGCGGGAGGATCAGACCGTCAAGATCTGCCTCCGAAAAGGATATCTCATTTTCTGGCTCGGCCTTCTTGTTGCAGGCATGGACGGCGTTGACCTGCCGGGCATAGGTCCTGCGGGCCGATGAAGAGGTCCCTCCCGCGGTCGGCCCTCCTGAAATGGTACCAATAACACCATGAGGTTGAGGTTGAGGTTGAGGTACCTGAGGAGGGAGAACGGCCGGGGCAGGAGCCTGGATGCGGTCGCCCAGGGGTTGGGCGTCTCGAGGGCTTCTGTCTCTGGGCCTCGGGTTGTCCTGGCGCTCCCTTCTGTTGTCATTATTTTTTAAGTACCTCCCAAGGTACCCTCTGCTTATCAGCTGCTCGATCTCCTCCTTGAGATGAATGCAAGCATTGGTGTCGTGGCCGTGGCTCTTATGGAACCGGCAATACCTGGACATATCTTGCGTGCCCGCCTCTGGTGTCTGCTTCTTCGGCCATCGGATGAAGTCTTCTTTCCGAATGGCTGCCAAAATTTGAGCCCTGGATGCGGTGAGCGGCGTGTAGCGCTCCCTCGTCGGGGGGCTCCTCTCCTTTCGAGGCCGGGGGGAGCTCCTTTCTTTCCGGGACGGGCTGCTCTCCTTCCTCTGGGGTCTGTCGTCCCTACGCTGCTTGGCGGGGTTCTTCTCCTCTGGTCTTCTCTTGCTGACGGAATCCAGGGCAGCGAGAGTTTCCTCGACAGAAATGTACTCTTCCGCCCCGGTCATCAGATATGCCAAGGACTGCGGATTGCGTCGAGCGACTGCTCTTCTGAAGTCAGTGGACCGGGCTCCGGCCAGAAGAGCATTCGTTGCCGCGGAGGGATCCAGGTTGGATACCTGTAGGGCCTCCCTGTTGAACCGGCCAACGAACGCTTTTAAGGCCTCACCGTCTTCCTGCCTCAGGGCCATCAGTGAAGCCGTTGTCTTTCGAGGTCTTCTGCTGCTCATGAAATGCCGGGCCAGGTCGTCCCCGAAGTCGTCGAAATTGTCCACAGACTTGGGCTTCAGCCGCGAGTACCAGTCTCTCGCGGCTCCAGTTAATGTGGTGGGGAGTGCCCTGCAAAGGAACCCGTCCGACGCCCCGTGGAGAAGCATCGTGGTCCTGAAGGTCTGCAGATGATCCACGGGATCGGTGGTCCCATCGTATTGCGGGATCTGCGGCATCTTGAAGCCCAAGGGGACTGCCGCACCGAGTACCCTGTCTGTGAAAGGGGGATTGCTACTGAAGATCCTTGAAGCAGGGCGGCCATGATCTCTAGCCAGCTCTTCGATTCTATTATCGATCTTCTGGATCCTCAGTAACATCGGATCATCCCTCTGCTCGGCCAGACGGGCAGGTCTACTCCTCACGGCTGATGGACTCCTTGCGGATCCGGATTGGCTGAGGGGACTCCTTCGCCGGTGCCGCGATCCCTCTCCGTGCATGGGGTCTCTCTTGCTGCCACGTTTCTGCACGGAGGGAGATCGTGACCGGTGATGCTGACGAGGCTCAGGGCGTACGTTCCTGTCCCGCGAGCGGTGGTCTCTTCTTGTGGAGTGACGAGTTTGGTCCCGGGGTGGAGATGCGCGTTCTCTGCGGGAGCTTTCTCCCCTCTGAACGGGTCGAGAAACCTCGACCGGGTGTTGTTGGAGTGCGGGGGCCGCATTCCTGAACTGCGCAACTACAGCAGTCATTTCTTGAAAGAGGGCCCGCATCTCCCTTGGGGTCGGGGTAGGGTCTGAACGGTCCGAGTGGGGCGAAGTCCGCTCCACGGCCGCCCCGACCTCTACCTGCGAGGCCAGCCGCTCACTTCGTCCTTCACGGGGGGCCGTAGCCCGAGTAGCCCGAGAAGTCGGAGGTGCTCGCTTGCCGGTCTGTCCTACCATTTTTATCTGAGTGAGATTCCGAACAGCTTTTTGTTGCGTGGTCCCACGGATGGCGCCAAATCTGTTAGGCCTAAAATCGGTAACAGGTTATGGTAGGGCTGGGTGGTCCGAGCTAACAAGCCACGACTGAGGGGCTGGTTGAGTCCTGCGCTGCACAAGGGTACAGACAAGAAAGAAAAGGGTCAGAGGACCAACCCGGAGTGATACTCCGGATGGGCGCTTCGACACTCAAGTCAGTATGAGCAGGAGTGCAGAGCAATGTCAGAGCAAAAGCTTAGAGTTTTGGTTCTCAGATTTTCAGGACCCTCACCTTAGTACAAGTGAAGGCTATTTATAGTGATTCTGAGCCACCTGTCTAGGACAGGTGGTAATTCTGAGCCACCTGTCCAAGACAGGTGGTGGGCTCTGTATGGACCAGGTCTCATACCTAAGAAGGGCAGGTGGAGGTCCCTGATTGGTCCAGATGCCACACCTAGTGGAGACAGGTGTTGGCCTTCCAACGGTCCTTGTGAGGGCCACGTGCCAGTAGCTAATTGGATGCTGAGTTCGGACCCCTCAGTGCTGAGTCCGGATTCCCTCAGTGCTGAGTCCGGACCCCATCATGGCCCATCCAATGGCAATCAAATAGAAGTGGATTTGCAAATGCTCTTAGTATGCACAGATTACAGGTGATCTAGCTCATATGTCAACAACAAGAGAAAATTCAAATTCTTGGTTATGTGTGATAGACTCGTGACATTACACACAAAGAACAAAGCCACAATGCCCAAACAACTCATTGGCACGCTGCAAGATGATCAATTCGCAAGGCAAAGGCCTTCAGCTAATGACCCAAAACTCCAACAGTACCCATCCGGAGAGACCACCTCAACCAGAAATAAGCATGACATCCAATGATAAATATAATTAAAACATAGTACATACATTAGTGAGATAGTTGCAGAGACCAAGAATGTGAAAACCTTGTCCAATACCTGTTTCCTACTGAAAGCCAAAATTGCTCTAAATGAACTGGAAACATTTTACAGGCACACAGTCCAACAACCAAACCTAGAAAAGAAACTTCTGATGGGGTGGGATATTACAAGAATCTTACTCTCTTCACCATAACATGTCACCTGAAAAATTGGCAGCTAACTGGAGAGGAACGACATAGCTCATCTAAAATCCAGAGATTTAAGTGCTGACTCTGGGAAATGATTCCCTTCCGGAATCCAAAGTCCACTTTTATGGGGCACTATCTGTTTGCTTGAGCCTTTTTCTCCATTTGCAGCATTTGGAGACGGAACCTCGTTCTTTTTCTTCACAAATTCAAAAAACTCCGCAACTTGACGAGCATACCTCACAAAAGCAATCATAATGCATTACTTCAAATGGGCTTTGTTAAATATATCATAAAAGTTACACCGAGTGATTCAAAACCTAGCAAAGCTCTCAATTTAAAGACTAAAGTCCAGATAGTCACCATCACTACATAAAAATGCCTAGCAAGTTAGCAACCCAACTCTCAAGTTTAAAATCGAAACCACCAACTCTCAACTCAACTAAGCCTTTGTCCCAAATTAGTTGGGGTTAGCAGAAACCGCCACTTGTTTTTTTTTTTTTTTTTTGAATGGCAAAACCGCTACTTGTTATAACGTGTATTTGTTTGAATTTCATTGTTTTTTTTTGAAAGTTATATATGACAAATGTTTGGGAGTCGCACCCCTTTAAATGATCATTTTTTTAATATCATTAATGAGCTTCTTATTAAATGATCACATAATAATGCCTGACTGGACGCGAAAAGGTTGTATCAAACTGCTTCTCAGAACCCAAGGCACAAGGCTTGACCCCAACAACTATTCAATTGGACAAGAGCAATAGAATACTATATCCCTGTAATCGGAAGAAATGGAGCATCTTTCTACTTCTCATATGGTCACCAAATAATATTATCACTAACATACCAAATAAGGGCCTGTTCATGCCAACCAACCAAGCTCTGATGCCTTGATAGTCTGAAAACCTAGTATCCATGCTTATTGGCCTTCTATGAACAATCAGTGCATGCACCCAAAGACCAATTCATTTGAACTTTATATTTTTCTTTAGAAACATGTCGAATGAATTTGAGCCACACCAAATTGTGTTTCAGTAACTGCTTGAAGACATCATAGGGAATCCATATCATACCAGTAATATCATTAGATGCACAACAATAGGTTCAAAACAAGTAACAAGCCGTGTGAGCTCCAAATCAACAGACCAAAAGCATAAAACACCAATGCTAATCGCAATGGAAATACAAACAAGCAAGAATGTAGCTCTTGAGTATGTATGGCGTCCAAAGTGGCCTGGGGGTCTCCTCATTAGCTAGATGCAATGGAAGGTTAAGAGAGAGACCCAAGAACAAGATGAGAGAAGCCACAAAGCACGATATCTCCAGAAAGGCAAGCTAATAAATTTGGGCAACCAGCAGAAGCCCTGTTAGTGCCTTGTATAGGGGTTCTATAAGCTGACAGAGCAAACAACCAGACTTACCTAGAAAGAAAGCCAAAGTCAAGCAATAGGGCAAAAGTCAAAGAGGACAAAGTGACACAAATTTTGGAGAAAAATGTCACCATTTGAATTTAGCCACAGCATGCCAATGGACATGTAAAAGTGCCAAAGTCTCCAGACAATCGAGGGAGTCTGAAGTCCGAACAATCAAATGTTTTAGGAACAAGTTTGTGTTTCCATTTAGTGCTCGTATAATTTTCTTTCTGGTGAAGAGACCACAGTATCCAAGTGGGAATACAAAATCAAGATTAAAATAGAACTGTTGAGAGAGAAAAAGCTTTAGTAGCCTGGCAGGTCATTTATTATTACACTCTTATTCCAGTTGCTTGCATATTCTCTACTCACACTGTCCTAAGTAACTGACTGAATGATTTCAGAGTTCTGTTCCAATTAATAAGGGATATTCATTTTTTTCGTAGTGAGGACAGAGGAGGCAATAGTATGATGTGGGAAGTTTCACATATTTTTCATAAAAAGAAAATTCTTACCTCTTTTCAAATTTTTAATGTATTATTTTCCATAAATCAGTAGTTTAACAAATTCTTGCCGACTCCACCTAGTTTGGGACAAAGGCTTAGTTGAGTTGAGTTGGTAGTTTAACAAATTCTTTCGCCTCTTCTCTAATTCTTCTTCCGCTTTTCTTTGCTTCTTTTCTTAATAAATTTTCATAAAAATAGTCAACTACACATTTTAAATGTTGATATCCAAATCCATTGACCAAATTTTTGGTGGCACCTTTAGAGAGAAGATTCCTTATAGAAGAAGAAACCAGCAGTATTTAAGTCATTGCATGCCTTTATATTGTGTCACAACTTATCCTTTTATAGGGTCTTTCTGTCAACAATATTTGTATTCCTTTACCATTAACATGTATAAAGCCAAACCAAGGATGTCAACACCATTGTTGTCTGTTTGACCCACCTGTTTCCTCATGTGATGACATTGTCAGTTAAAACAATAAGGCTACATCAAGAGTATGTATTTATTCAGGATGAGCATGTTGTTGCTCATTAAGTCCACAACAACACATATTCAAAGAAATAGTAGTCTCATCATTACATAATTCTAGTACATTAACTATAAAGTATTTAGTGTAATCATTCAAAGTGGTGTAAAAATCAATACTGCAATTGGGGTTAGTAAAGAATAATCTATTTTCCCCAATTGAAGAGGCCTTTAATTAGGGTGAGGCATTTTGGAGGCATCTCATCAAAACACTTTTTTTTTTAGCGATATCTCATCACAACTTTTTAATTAACAGGATTTTTCTAAAATCATGGAATATCCAAGAAACGATAACTAAGAAACTGGAAACTATAATATAAAATATACATATATACACAAATACATACAGACATGTGTGCGCGTGTGTATATACATGAGACATAGAAAAGCACCCCAAATATTGAACTAACATGGCTATGGTATAAGGTTACAATTCATATGGGCATTAAAAAGAAAAAGACTAAGCCACAATTGTTTTTGATGATTTTTCTTAATTGAAAGGCAAGAAAATACAGGATTAAGACATTACAGTCAACAGAAGCAATTGTGTAATATAACATTGCAAATATAGACAGTAGTGCAAAACAAAAGAAACGACCTTACACAATGCAGAAATATCAGCACATAAGTAATGGCACTCAAATATTTGTGTTGGAAAAAAGGGAACTATAATAGTTAGTCGCAAACATGTTCATGAAGTAGCAAATTCGATCGTCAACAAGTCAAGTAAATAGATGAGAAAGATTTCTAGAAGAGATCATTGCATTCTTACTTGCGTTTCGCGTCAACATCTTTGCTGAAATCAATGTTAGGCTCGCAGTCAAGAACCAAAGCAGGAATCTAGTCACGAGTAAACACAACCCTGGCATGAAATTATGGGGTCAGAACAGGGTGAACAAAATTTTCGCAAAATGATCTCTACAGAAAGCTAACCTTTTGAATACTTGAATGCATATGATCGCCTTGCAAATAGAAGACACGGCCCTTTATATCAAGATGTAAAGAGCTATCCATATGGAGTGGCAACTGACTGACAGATAATACCCCATGATTTCCACTTTGGAAGGGGAATAACCAGCTCTCGTGTTTTTCATGTAAGCTACGCAAATAATCCAGGGTTACAGCACCCTCTTCTTCTCTTCTACGGAGCTTCAATCGCTTGTGGCAGGTATCAGGGCTAGCTCTGAGATATATGAACCCATCAGGGATAAGCCCAGGTAGGGATGAAACAACTGGGTCAAACCATGAATCATATATGCTAATCTCCATCTCATTCATCCAATTTGCTTCATGAACTGCTCGCACAAAGACCTAATTTATGTAACATGTAACAAGTCAGCTTCTAGACCTATAGAATTGGATATATTTTTCTAGTGAATTGAATGGATGGTTAATCCAAACAAAAAATAGTGATGCCAATAAGAAGAAAGGAATGGTAGAATGAAGGGCGCCCTTGCAAAAACCAGCTAAAACCAGCTTCAAGGGCGCCTCTATCGGTTGATTTAAGCAAAGTGCATTTATGATGGCCATGGGTGGCGCAGAAAAAAAGTGGAAACCGCTTTGACTTTGCTGAAATCAACCAATAGGGGCACCCTTGAAGCTGATTTTTGCAAGGGTGCCCTTCATTCTATCATGCCTCATAAGAAGATAATGCCAGAGAACTTGCAATTTAAATTTAAAGCTGAAAAAGATAACCAAGAGCTTAATACTTACCATTCTATCACTGAAAACACTTCTTTCCATCAGTCTAAGGGGTTTAATTCCACCAGCAGATTCTCTTTCCTGCATGACCCTCGTTACAAACACGTAGTTTTGGAAAGTATAGGCATACCTCTGTGGCTGAGCATAGAAAGCATCCAATATGTTGAAGTGATCAGGTCCAACATCCTGCCACTTGGAAATAGGCTCTGGAACAATCTCTACAAGATCACGTAATTCAAGCGTTTCGTTGGCTATTCTCTGAAGGAAAGTAGTCTTGCCAACACTGATATTTCCCTCTACACAGAATGTTAGCCTTTCTTCTGGATAGGCTTTATATCAGAGTTGCTGTGCTCCTCTTTTAACTCTTGATCGACACTCTCCTTTATGAATGAAGTTATACTCTCGGCATGGTTTCTGTGAATGATTCCCACTGAAATCTGTAAAAATTCAACCATCTTCAGACTAGAATCTCCAAAAAACTGCAAAGAACATAGAGGAAAACCTTATTAGAGAAGCATTACAACCAACAGATTAAATCTTCAGATAGCCCCCATGTGTATTAAGGTAACTGTCAGCCCCCATGGGTATGAGAACCTTTATTGGAACCGTTATTGGAACCTTACACAAAATAGACTTCATCGTATATTTCTAATCCAAACTAAACAACTGGTGGTAATAGATGAAACATGAAATAAGGTCTGCAAAATCAGAAAAGGCAGAAGATTAGTATTATAAAAGAAAGACTTGGTGAACTATACTCTACTAGTATTATAAAAGAAAGACTTGGTGAACTATACTCTTTAAGTCTTTTTTGAGAAAAGGTGACAATTTATTAATAAAGCCAAAAGTGGAAAACAGTACAAGGGGACAGTTGTCCCCCGTATACATCAAAGACCTCGCACAAGGCCAGTTACAATACGGATCCAAATTCTCATAACTGATTCCCGGTCCACTCCCTCCCGCGCAAGGGTGTCACCCCGATCGTTTGCCGTGCGATGACTGTGCTGCATAGTCGGACGAATAAGGGAGATAAGATCCCTGATCTCATCGATTTTGTTCGCCAACCGCCATGGGCCGGAACTATTGTTGGTAGCCCATGCTATAGTTTTGGAGGAATCAAAACAAACAAAGACTAGGAACCTTGGATAGCCATGCCCAAAAGTGTGCTTCTAGCCTTTCACTTTCTCTGTTGAATTGTGGTTTCCAGTTCCTCATTTGCCAGGAAGTAACAAAGCAGTTTCCAATCCCTCATCTGGTGATCAGTAATACAAAATTAAAATTAGGCCTTTATCATAGTCTTGGGAGCTCTATTTTTTTGTTCCATTTACGGTACCTCATTTGCTTACATTTTGGGTGTCCACTTTTCAGTCCCTCATTTCTCAATCAGCAATAAAGAACTAGATTTGTAAAATAATTTTGGGGGCTTTGCCTTCCTTTATCCCTCATTTTCGAATCAGTAAAAAGAAATTAGGTTTGCACCACAATTTTGGGGGCTTTCCTTACTCTTTGAGTGTTTTGTTTTCAGTTCCTCTTTTGCCTATCGGTAATAAAGAAACAAGGTTCTTACATCTTACCATAGTTTTGAGAGCATCACCTAGTGTTCAGAGTGTTCTTAAAGAACGCTTCTTCTTCTTCTTTTTGAATGATAAATAAAATCTTAAAGAATGCTTCTAGGGATATGATTTTTTCATTATGAACTTTTAGAGACATGATCTCTTCATCAAATATCTACCTAGAATGATCAATTGTCTCATTGTTTCACCTACACTGTCCAAGGCGAAAATTTTACTTTGTAGATGAAAATGACAAACAACAGACACAATAAATGCCAAATACCTCCACAAATTCAGCCACTGCCCTGTGGAAATTTAAGGAAGACCCCACAGATGTTGTGTGGAAGTCTTGTATTCTGACATTATACAGGTCTGTCACAGACTAATGTCCGGGACACACGCAGAATTTTCGGAAAAGGGTATTTTGGTAATTTTTCGATTTAGTGGAATAGATATTTAAGCCACATATTAGGGTTATGGTTTGCAAGGTTTTCTTTGTGATTTATTGGCAGAAAAGGAGAGTTTTGTAACAATAAAACAGAAAGAGTGAAACTTTTCTCCTGTGAAAGTAGGGACACTAGCCTAACTATGTAAAATCTTGTCTTCTGTTTCTCGCATCTTCTTGTTGCTTGATGCAAATCTTGTTTGATCCTTAGTTGAGAAGGTATTTCTCAGTTTTCTATGACAAACAACTTTGATTATGCCACGGCCACGATTATACTTATAAAAGCCTGTGCAAACGAGGGGCTCAACTCAACTCAACTCAACTCAACAAAGCCTTTGTCCCCAAACTAGTTGGGGTCGGCTAAATTAATCCCTTAGAAAAATTTCATGAAGAAGATAGAAAGGAATCTACCCAGCTCTAATCCTGGCTCTAGTTGGTTTCGTCTACGTGAATCATTTCCTTCCATTCTACCCTATCCAAGGTCATGTTCTCTGTTATGGTCCTAGCTATCAAGTCTTTCCCTGTGCACATGAGGGACAAACATAAACAAACTAAAAGGAAGAGATAGTTACCTTGTCTTTGTACAATAGTTTGAGCTCCGCGACTCCCCCAATACCCTTATCCACCAATTTCCTCAAATTCCTTGGCCCGACACCTGGAATCGTAAGTAGGTCCGGTTTCCCCTGCGAAGTAACAGTGGCAACACCACCGCCCGAACCCTTCTGCTTCCTCTCTCTACCAAACTCTTGTCTCCCATCACAAACGCCCCCCAACAACGCCCTCCTCGGCCCATCCTCTCCCTCCAAATTCCCTTCCCCCTTTCCACTCAAACCACCACAATCCCCCTTATCTAAATCCCTCAAATCCTCAGCCACCCACGAATCCCTTTCCGAACGTCTGTGAAACCACGCGGAGCGAAAGGAATGTCCCAAACCACCTTCTTTGAAAACCACCCAAGCTCTCTTGGGTCCGTTGTCGAGCGAGCAATGGAAAGAGCTGGTTTTTCTTGGAAATGTGGTGAGGGAGGCCGCTGTAATGGGTGTTGTGGTTGAAGGCAGAGGAGGAGGGAGGGGGTGGCGGTATAAATCGAGGTTGAGTTGGAGAAAGGGCATTTGGGTGGGGAAGAATTGGGTGGAAGAGGTTTTGTTATTAATCCAAGGGTTGGATGAAGTACAAAGAATAGGACCAGGGCTTCGCCGCCACAGTTTTTGCATCACTGAGCAATTCAGGCCTGTTTAGCCTAACCAAGCACCCACATTTCTCTATCAAAGATTCAACAGAGAAAGGACAGATTTAAGTATGAATATATTAAGAGAGAGAGAGAGAGAGAGAGAGAGAGAGAGAGAGAGAGAGAGAAAATCTTACCGAGGATTTTTCAATCTGGGGGAAAAAAATCTAACAGATAATTTTTGTATATATCTGATGTGGTGTTGGAGTTTAAATTTAATGGGGTTTTAGGGTTTGAGAGAAAGTGTGGCAAGGGAAGCGGAGACGGTGGTGGGTTTAGGGTTTGAGAGGGGTTTGTGTGCTAGAGAGAGGGGGGACAAATTTTCTATTTTCCGGAAATGCCCTCGGGGACAGAGGTGTGTTTAGGGTTTTTGGCGTTGTGTGAGGGACAGAAGATTAGACCTTTCGTATCTGCCCGCGTAAACGGATAACCAAAGAACTTCAATTTACGGAAGGATCGTGATAATTTCGCTCCCTCTGTCGGATAATTCGCACTGTAGACTTTAACGCTTTGTAATGCAAATCACGTTATAAGGGTGCGAATTATCCTATAGGAGGTGCGAATTTATAATTAGTCTCTACGGAAATGCTTCCGTTTTGCTTTAATGGTTGAGAATTTGGTTTCCTTAAAACGGGGTTTTGTCTGCTGTGTCTGGTGGGCTTTTCCATGGATTGCCTTTTATATGGAAGCATAGGGAAATAAAATACGCACGTTTTTAATTTCCCTTTTTCTTTGGACGTGAGCAAAAAAAAGTTTTCTTTTTTGCAGATCTTTCTATTTTGTTCAGTTGTTAGTTGGGCATGGGAAAGTAAAGAAAAATGACATGTTAAATGAAAAGGAATCGGAAATACAAATATGGGTGTTTTGTTGGCTGAAAAATTACTAAAATTACAAATTTGGGTGTTTTGTTGGCTAAAAATTTGCTAGATAAACAATTCTCGTGTTCTGTTGGCTGAAAAGTTGCTGAAAAGTTTACTAAACCCACTATAAACTACATATAAGGCCCACACGTGTCTAGTTTACATATCTAATATGTGGCCCATTAGGTATAAACTGTTGGAGAAATGTTGGTGGAAAAAATTGAAATTGGTTTGCTTCAAGTTGTGATCTCACTTTCCTTGAAAAAATTGGCCCCTACCAGTATTGTGCAAAGGGGTTCCACAAACATCCTCCAAGATACAATGAAGCCTAGTATGAAAAACCTACTAATATTTGATGGCATTATGCACAACCGGAATCAAATCCGAAATGCCCCTAGAGAATATCAAGCTTATGATAAATGTCTAGTTCCTGTTTTTGTAGAATAACAATAACTAGAAAGGAAAAAGAGATTTGCTAGCGTCTATTGCAGAAGGCATTTCGCAGATGATCTATTGCATGTGAAAGAAGCCACCTCATGAAAGAAGACGGAATTTGCTGAAAAGTGAGCCTGTGTGGTTGCTCTCGCATGCAACAAACCATTTGCGAAATGCCTTTCGTGATGGACGCTAGCAAATCCCAAGGAAAAAATTGAAGAACAATATGTAAAAATGACTTACGGGGGTGTTTGAAAAAGAGTAGAATTGCTATGAAAGTATTTTGGAATTCTCAAATTAGCACCACAACTTGGTATTTTCGATTTTGTTGGTCCAATATTTTGAATTGATACATTAGATACAGATGGATCATCTATCATAAATTGTCTCCCTCTTTCTACTCTTTTTATAGAGCCTCTAGAGTCTTTTCAGTGTGAAAAGCACCTCTACATGGCAACTTTTCCAGACCAGTTTGAAATTTACTGTTAGAACCTGCCCAACCACTATTCAACAGCGCAAATCAATCCTTGAGTGACAGTTGGGTTGTGTAAAATCATGTCCTCCCCTTATATCCGTTAGATCGTGATCAATCACGATCCCACGGCTCATATCGCACCTGATAGGCTTCTAATCGTTGGTACGAGACCAGCTTAGACAAATCTGAAAAAATTAAGCGCTCCAATCACTCCTTGCGACGATGCATAAGTGCAAAGTGAGCCAAAAAGCGCCACTAGCACCCTACAGTCCACTGCCCACGACGAGCATGCCGTCCCGCGAGTCCAACCCTGGCTAAAACCCATTGTCCAACAAAGCAAGGAAGAGAAGTCCGTAAGCTTTATGAAATACCCCGAATAACCTTATACGAATTTTATTTCCCGTTGCGAGGGAGGGGTATTTTTGTGCTTAAGAATAATTCCAATTAGGGCTTTTGTTAAGAAAGCCTATAAATACTTTCTTTGTGAGTTTCTGGGAGATTAACACAAACCTAAAACATTTTCTCCCGCCCTTGAGAGTGGAGTGCGTGTGGATCGCGAACTATGGTAACAACCATGTTTATGAAATTTAGATATTTGAAAACCTTAAGAGTTTGATATTATCAATTAAGAGAAGAGAGATTTAGACCTAAAATTGTGTCTGGGAGAGTTCTTTTGATGGATCTAGGGTTTCTTGGGTTTGATCTTGCCATTGGACTCCATGGAACCCTAGATCATCTATTTTCGACCCAAAGGTGAATTTTGTGTTTCGTGCCCTAAATCTCGATTTTCATCTCCGATCTTCGTCCAACGAATATTTAGAAACCAAGTTGGGTTAGATTGATTCCCCCTCGTCATATGAAGTCCATCGAGTCAAACCATGGCTGATTTGGATATGTATAGACTAAGTTTGAACCTCCCAAAACCTTTAAAATTCAGAAAATATGGGTTTTCTCGCAAAAAACCCAAACAACACATGTCGTGATCGACCTCTGGGTCGACTGAGAGACTATTGTCACTGTGTGGTCGACCTCCAGGTCAACTATCATGTTATTATTTTGCTCTGGTGGAGGTTGACGAGGAGTGGTTTTGACCACCGGTTTAGGTTTTTGAGGAAAATGCATCTTGTGTTGTATTTGTGGGGTTTCTTCACTTTGTTTCACATCTCCTAAACCCCTTATTGGATGTATTGCATAGGATTTGAGTAAACTTTGACCTTCCAAGTGAGAGTGAGAAGGATGGCATTTGACTTTAAGGTACGCAATTTCATACTACTTTGGTGAATTGATCATCAACTCAAATGTGTACCCTTTGTGTTTACAACTTGCACGACCTCTTTGAATAAGTGAAACCTTTGATCTAACCTCGGATGTTTGGTTCAGGTCTTGCATACTCAGTTTCCTTTCTGTTTGGAGTATTGTAGAACCTTGTGCTCATTGATACCTTGCGATATTGTAGTACATGTGAGCCCCGATAACTTAAAACTTCTTGTGGAATCTTCGATATCATTGTAGAATGTGAACTTCTCGGTTGATTGACACCTATTACATTGAAAATCCTTTTGGAAAACATGTGAATCGTTGCCACCCGATCTTTGTACTTTTTCGAACCTTTCGTTATATGTGGACACTTAACGAGGAGGCTTAGGATTATATGTGGACTATGAGGGCTGCAAGAATGGGGCTAGTACGTTACACTGGCTATTTGGGTCCCATCAGTGCAACGATACGCTGGCCCTATCAACAGGTATGTGATGTGAGGAACCTGGTGTGAGGAACTAGTTCCGACATCATGGGCAGTCGATGTAAGCAATAACATGCTTTTTGGACTAAGCCGATGACCGTGAGGTGGTATTGCTATATCTTCAGTGATCTCTCAAGATTTATGACTCTTTGATGTGACACTCTCAAGATATGATTTTGTAGACACCCTCATTTTGCTACACTTTAACTAACAATAACCTAATATATTGATCCGTGGAATTTTATTGGTAAAGTATGCATCCTCAAATTTTCTGAAAACCAAAATGATAAAGAGATGTACCTGGTGAGATGATTAGATCCGAAAAATTGAAAAATACCCTGATTGGTGAATTTAGTGTGTTAAATCCATGTGAGAGCCCCTCTATCATGAATTTATATGTTTTAGGTCATTAATATCTCGATCTGACTTTACGGATCATCAATCGGGACAAAATAAGCCAGGGTCATTTCACAGCTCGGGACCTGATTCCATTCCGAGACTCGATTTCCGTAAATCGTTAGATCAAGGGCAGATCTTGACCTGTGTGTCTTTCCTTACCAAGAATTTGTGATCATTTAGTCAAAATAAGATCGATCAAGGTTAATCTCAAATTCAGATTAAACATTGTGTCCCTTAATTGAGCAAAAACCCAGTGAAAAATCACGGATCAAGGCATGATGAATGAGAACCGTCGAAATTATTCTATTAAATCATTAATAACAAAAACTTTTTAAAGTCTTAATGTCATGGTTTAATAGTTTTAGCCGTTGATCCAAAATTGATCGAATCGGTTGGTTCATTTGGATCGCCGATTTGCTCAATTTTTGGAAAAACGATCTGCCGAGGAAGATCGACGGCTCTCATTCATCAAAAATTTGAAATCAATATTTCTATGGCAATATTGGGCTTCAACGAAAGAGGAAAAATCAAGGATTCCAAAGGTGAAAAAATCATTGAAAATGGACACCAAAATCTCCCGAAAATTCGCATTTTCTACATTTTCTATTCCCATTTTTCTCTCTCCTTTATACACGTTTTCCCATGCATGAAAAAAAAACGTGCCCTACATCATCCATATTTTTTAGAAATTGGGAGGATTTTGGAGATTTTTGTGAAGATATGTTGCAAATTGGAAGAGACATGTGTTGAAAGCTCATTAGTTCAAAGCATTGCTCAAAATTGAAAATGACTCTTGTCCTCATCCTATTGGGAGAAATTATTACTAGAAGTTCATCATATCTCTCCATATGGGACGTTTCCTTTTGCTTTCTAATTGTCTCTAAGTTGAAAGATTTTGTGGGGACAAGTGGCATCATCATAAACCTTGAAGTTGTTTCCCAATTTTTATAAGTAATCCTAGCCTCACAAATCCTTTCTAATTTTTCAATGCTCACGCCCAATTTGGATGTATGTGTGGTTATCAAAGGAAGTTGCCCAAAATAAAAAAGGAACATTCTAGCTCCTTGTCTCATCCACCATTGCCTTGCTTTCTAAATTGCAATCTTTTAATCTCAACCATTGCTTCTCTTGGGCTCCAACATGGCAACTCAAGGTAACCTTCACCTATAAATATCCTTTCATCCCTCCATCCCAAAGGAGAAGAAAAAAAGGGAATACCCCAAGAGCCCACACACGAATCTCTCACCCTCTCTCCTTGCCCAAGGATTCCCCACTGTGATCCATTATAAAATCCGGTTCAATTTCTTTGGGCCAGTTTGTTTATATTGGTTACTTTCGACTGCGGTTTATTTCAACGAGGAATCATCGTCTTAAAGGACCACTATTATCAGGAGATTCAACAAAACAAAGGGGAGAATCATCATCAAGCTTCGGACAAGGTAGGCAAAGTTTTTCATATGTTAAGTTGTGCATTTCTTTCCTCTTTCTATCTTTTGTATATTTATTCTTGCCATGGCCCATTATAAGAGAACCAAATCCCATGAAAACTTTTAGTGCTTAGAATCCCAAACCCACTTGGCCATACCCCTTGAGCTGAGAATTCTCAGCGTTTAGAATCCCAAGGGCGCGCATTCACTTGGTTGTGCATCTCGAACCCAAAATCATCACGGTGAGGTCTTGAAGTTGGAAACCCCTATTGATCATGCTCCCTCACGCTATAACCGAAGCCCTTTAGATCCAACCCATGTACTGCTTGCAAATCCTTAAACCGACCCCATCGTGTTGAAACCCATGTGGCAGTGTACCATGCAATGAAAATCGTATTGAATACCAAGCTGTAACCCATGTTTAAAAAAAAAAAAAAAAAAACCTCTTACCCATGTATCCTAAATCCCAAACCTGTTGTGCCTAAACGTATTAAGAGGAGTGTGTATACACTCAATTCATTATGCATTGTGCTAAATCGATCCAATTTTGTTTGTGTACAGTGCATACATATGCAACCACTTCAACATGCGTTGAATTGTATGTGCTGTCCATGTGCATGCTATATATTCAATACAAGTGAACATGTTGCATTGTATGCATCATCATTTAAGCCCAAATTTTAAATCCATATGAGTTCCACCTCAACCTCGTCCAACCTGGTCCAACCCGGACCGAACCTAACCCAACCTGCTACCAGATCCAACCAAGCCAACTCGAGGTGAACCTCTAAAGCTGCTCTCTAACTCGCACCTGGTCTATCCAGGACCCAACCCAAACCCAAGTTGATCCAAACCTCTCGGCCTACTTGGCCGTAACCCAAACTCGTAGCCTACATAGCCTTAATCCAAACACCCATCCCATTAGACTCAATCCGATTAGACCTAAACCCATGGCCAACTTGTCCTTGACCCAAACCCAAGCCCTTCTGGTTTTGACCCAAATCCGATGGCTCCCTTGGCCTTAACTCCACTCCTACCCGAGCCCAGCCCTCACTCCACCCATCTCTTTCATTTTCCTAGCCTCTATACCCAACAGTACACTCTCACCTCCATGCCTCCATGATATCATTACATCCCATGCCGCACCCTTAAGCTGCACCCCAACCCGCGTCCTAAGCCGTACCCAAAACCTGCGGCCTGCTTGGCCTTGACCCAAAATCCCGGCTCATTCGGCAACCTAACCCAAGCCAACCCATGTCCAACCCGAGTCGAACCGGATCCAACCTGGACCTAACCCATGTCCAACCCGAGTCAAACCGGATCCAACCTAACTGAACCCGAACCCGAATCATGACCACACCCCATACCACTCAGCCACAAACCAACCAAAACAGCCCCTCCCCTGTTTTACCGACCAAAACAGCCTCTCTTGTCCCCTGTTTTATCAGCCCAAACAGCTCACTGGATTTTAGAATCCATCTCCCAAACAGCCCACTGGATTTTAGAATCCATCTCCCAAACAACCCTCTGGATTTTGGAATCCATCTCCCAAACAGCCCACTGGATTTTGGAATCCATCTCCCAAACAGCCCACTGGATTTTGGAATCCATCCCCCAAACAGTCCACTGGATTTTAGAATCCATCTCCCAAACAGCCCACTGGAGTTTGGAATCCATCTCCCAAACAGCCTATTGGATTTTAAGATCCATCCTCAAATAACTACTAGAATATAAAATCCAACCCAAACTTATTCTCACCCCACTCTAATCGACCCCTAACCCGCACAACCAAAGCCGCGTCCCTACGCCGGACCCCTAACCATGCCCCTTTGCCGAGCCTTGCACCACCCGGGCCAACTTGGTCAGACTCTGAACCCGAAGCCAGAACATGTACCTGAATCCAACTCGAGTCTAAATCAGATCCAATCCAACCCAACTCACCCGGTCCAACTTTGAACCGAACTGCAATCCGAGCCAACCCGGACTTAACCCAGTTCAGCCCCGACCTAACCCGATTCAATCCGAGCCAACCCGAGTCAGCCCGAGTCAATCCAACTCATACCCAAGACCCATTGAACCAAGACTAGCTCTAACACCACCCTCATTCGCCCAACCCCATTAGATCCAACAGATCCATTCACCTTGTCTCCTAAGCATATATCCATTATTTCCTAGCCCATATCCCCATCCCCATAGCATGCCTTCATAGCATACATCCAATCGCCCACATACATCATTCCTTATTAATCTACTGTACACATTAGATCCCATAATTCCTCAAGCCCATTTGCCAGGCTTCCATCCTCACAATCCCACAACCATAGATAGCCACCATGCCTTATAGCCCAACATCACATCCCATAGCCCATCTTCTTAGTCTGCTTCATTAGCCTAGCCCAAATCTGATACATTCCATCAAGCCTATGCCCGTCCTATACATCCCATCCGACTACCCCATCAGACCTTTTCCTATTTATCACACCCAATCAAACTACATTCAGCTCCCATCCATACTCTATTAGAATAAATCCCAGCCAAACTTTACCCCAACAGACCCCAATCCAAATGGTCCACCTCAACTTCGATCCTTCCTAGCTCCACCCGCCCCGATCCAATCCCTGACTGAGTCGCGCTCCTACCATTTCATGCCCCAACCGAGTCATATAACCTAACCCAAACCGAGTTGCATATTTTCCTAGCCTAGTTGTATCCCTAACCGAGTCATCCCATGGCCTTTAACAAAGACACCCAAAGTCCAATTGAGTCACACTTCTATCTCCTCAACCAAACCTAAACACCAATCTAATCCATTTGTCCGAGTCTCATCTTTCCGCTCCTTAAATTTCATTCCCAAATGAATCTTTGTCCAACCCGTTGGTGTCAATTCTCAACTCGAAAGTCCAAAGGCCCAAAATCCAAACCTGAGTCTTCTATCTAAGATCTCATCTCAAATCCCAAACTCAAATCTCCCATTGGAACTACGTGTGGCTTGATCCCCATCACGGGGTACGTAGGCAATTTGGCACTCCCAAGTTCAGTCGCACCTTTCTCCACCCTTCTCGTTCCTCTACACCCTTCTTCATCCCTTCTATTCCCCTATTCACCCTTTCCTTTTCCTTAAATCCTTTTTGCATGTTAGATGTTTTCTTTTGCTTAGTTGCATGATGAGTTGCATGTTTAGATCTCTTTAATTGTTTTTATCGTAAGCTTAGAATCACATGCTAGTTGTTTTGCTTTTTAATATGCCAGTTGCTTTCTTTGCATGATTAGTTGTGTTTGTTAAATTTGGAACTCAAAAGAAATAAAAAATCTTAAAGAATCTAAGAACTCATAATCATCTAAGATGAAAAATCCTAATCTCCAAAACATAAAGTCCTAGGCTCTAAACTTAGGGATCACACTGTAGATTTTCAAAATAGAATTCTTAGAATCCAAAGTTCACAAATATACTAAAAAAGTAACTTAGGTCCATTGCATTAAATCTAGGTTCATATAGCATAGGTCACTGCACCTCAAATCAATTAATCAAATTTAACTCAAATCAAATCTCATCAATCTCAAAACGATCACATAGGCACATAGGCATGTAGTTGCATGTATGATGCACTCCTGGCCCGCATGAGTCTAAACTGTGAACGGCTAAAAAAAATTAGAATGCATTTAGGTTAATAAAGTTCACAATCACCCCATTTAGGAAATGCATTGAAATTAGATCTTAGGATGCATGTCACATAGTTCGCACATTAATGTAGAGTTAGATGAGCCATTTAAAAGAAATTCAAAAGAGTTAACTTTTGAAATTGAAGACCGATTATCGGGAAGGAATGGTGCATGTGGTGGTAACTCCCCATACCTTCCATTCTTGTAACCAGGTAACGAGTCTAGATTCCTGGTAAATTATTGGTCCTAGATCCCTCATCTAGGTGGCGACTCTGTCACTCTCTTTTGCGTGGAATTCGGATTGCCTTAGTGATCCCAAGTTCACGGAAAAGAGGAATTAAATCACACCTTGCTAGGCTCGGCGGCTTACCCTTGCCCTTATGGGTACTGGGTTGCACGTTTGATTGCACCATATGGCTTGGTTACTGCCTGCTTGGTTAGGTAATTAAAATCAATAATAAAAAGCACACGCCAGTCGCGTGGGTACGAGAGACCAAGAGAGAGCGTGGCGGCTCGCGCCGCACCCCTCTCGCGGGATCGGGTCCCACAGTTTGGCGACTCTACTGGGGATCACCTAACTTCATTAAAACTTCAAAGGATAACTCATTTGAATTTTATTTAACGGGCTCATAAAAACTCTATCTCTTATATGTTTGCTAGATTAGTTTGTTTGTCTTGTTTTATTTTCTCATCACATCATACTCAAACTTAATCTAACAAAACCTGAAGGCATCATAGATTGCGTGAACTTATTGCACACACTTACATCATTTGCATCTAAACCCTTGCATCTCACATGCACACACATCCTATTTTAGGAACCCGGAGTGTTATCTAGCATGGTTGACTGGGATTTCATCACCTGGTGCCTCTGTGCTAGAGAAGCATTCCACTCTTAGCCTAGTACCTTTATGGTACGTAAACGGATCTCTTGTTCACGTACTGATACGCCGGACACTGGTACAGTATATTGAGCACGGATTCGCGCTAAGGGAACTCTTGGCCTTACCCCTAGATTAATCCACACATGCATGTAGTATACGAACACATGTGCATCACGTGTGTGAGCCTAGCTTAGGATATCCTATCCATTTGTGTCTAGATTAGGCCGTAGTCCATCTTCCAATGGCTACGATCGGACCTTAGGTACATAAACAAAGTCATGAGTCGAGATCCTCTCTCCACTCCGCTAGATTAGGATTAGATTTTGATGCCTTCAGGTAACACTGTTAAAATGTACGAAGATTAAAAATCTTCCCTTTAGGGTTATGATATAAATCCCATCTTTCATAAGATCTCACAGGATTAGTCGTTCTTGATCTATCCGTTGAAAGTAATCATATGCAATCTCATCTAATCTTTTGATCGTACGCCTTTCATTCTTCTATCATGTCGTACGCCTTTCATTCTTCTATCATGTGATTTGATCAGGTCTTCATACTTTCTTTAAACTGGAAGGAACTTGTCCCAATCTCATGTTTATGTAATCTTGATCCTTCTTGTATCCCTCCTCTTGGCTTACAGGCACCATGTCTACTCGTACAATTCTTGATTGGATCCGTGGTACATTAAGAGAATCACACATCTATGCCATAAGTGAGCAAGAGAAAAATCTCTTCGGCTACGTGGCAACCATTAAGCTCGACTGGGGATTACTCTATGCCGCATCAGAGTGTTGGGATCCCGATCATCATGTCTTCCGTTTTGGCAACCAAGAAATGTGTCCGACTTTTGAAGAATGGTGTGCCTTATTGGAATATCTTGTGGATGGCCCTCTGGTGAAGCCATCCTGTGTGCCGAATTATCGTCATTTGTTCCTTCGCTTAATGAATAATCCAGATGAATCCATGAAGTCTTTCATAAAAGGCCAAGAAGTGTCCATGCAACAGCTGATTGATATTTATCCTCCTATTGGACACATTGGTGCTGTTGATATTCAAAAAGCCTGACGTCGCGCTTTGAGATTCTGCTCCTTTGCTAGGTTTCTCACTGTCCAGCCTTCTCGCTTTGCGTCAACTGTTCTTTTGGACCTCGTTGATCAAATGGATCGTGACGCCAACCCAATTCCTACTATACTTGTAGAAACCTTCAATGGATTGGATGATATGGCTCGCCTTCGTGCCAGCTCAGGTGCAGGCTCTTATGTTCGCTCTTTCGTTGGGTCCTTCTCAGGATGTCCTGCATTACTCCAGGTGTGGTTGTGCCACAAGCTAAAAATTGCAGCTCTTGTCCATTTTGATCATACACTGTATACCTTTAGCGTGTGGCGTCATGATGTTTCCTTCGATCATAAAAGCGATTGGGCTGATTGGTTAAGTTCCCGCCAACAAGATCAGATTCGTTGGCAAATCCCTGGAATCTAAGAAGCTGTCTTCAACACTGGAGAAGCTAACTACGTTCGCCTTCTTAGTCTCAAAAAGACTTCCTTTTATGTTCCTGCCAGGATTCTGCGTCAGTATGGAAGGGAGCAATCTATTGTGCCTCCCCTTCGTCATTTTTATCCGCATGAGGATCTCAAGCCCAAGATTGTCAAAGCCGTTTCATCTGCTTGGGATGTCAAAATCATCAAACCTTTAAAGGAGTCAGTTGAGGAAGATTATCATCCAAAGAAAAAGTCTAGAAAGAATGTTTAGTCTTATTTTTATTAGTTCTGTCAGTTTATCTGTGATTTAATAAGAGTGAACCATTTACTCAAGCTTTAATGATTAATCAATAAAGTCCATCTTTCTCTTTCATTATCTTCATCTATGTGTGTATCATTGTCCATTTTTCTTTGTGATTTTAAAAGATGCCTTTCAAATATTTCAGGGAAGTAACACCATAGCTAAGCCTACTGCTCCTTGGGTTCGGGTCTCTTCACGATTGGAGAGGAATTCTGTCTCTCCGCCACCCTCTCTGAGAACCCCAGCATCTCCTTCTTTTTTCATCCTCACCAATGGCAGAAAACCAGGATAATCCTCCACCTGTTACTGTTACCGATACCCTCACCTTAATTCTCCAGCAACTTCAAGAGCTCAAAGAGGAGAACCGAGTTATCAAAGCTCAGCTTTCCGAGAAGTTGGCGCCGTCGTCTTCGAAAGATAAAGGGCCTATGCACCAAGCAGCTACTTCAGCAGCACCTGCCCAGCCAGTGTTCATCACTATCCCTGATAAAGCCGAAGACGACTTAGAAAAAGAACAGTACAACGAGGATCGCAGTAAGCCTTCTCAGTCCACGGTTGATAAGACAGTTATGGAGAAATTAGAAAGTCTTACCAGGAAAGTTTAAGACATCCAGTTTCAAGACCAGGGTGGTTTCAACCCAAGTGATCTTACACTGTTTCCCGAAATCCGTCTCCCTGCCAATTTTCAAATGCCAGATTTCGACAAATATGACGGTGTGGGTTGTCCGATCACACACTTGCAAATGTTCACCATCATGTGCCAACCTCAAGGTCTATCTGCTGAGCAAATGGCTCAATTGTTCCCGATTTCTCTAACAAAGGTCGCTAGAAGGTGGTTCATGGTCCTAGACAAGACTCATTATAGGACATGGAAGGATATCAGAGAACAATTCATCAGGCAATTCAAATATGATGATGGGACGGAAATCACTAGAAAGGATTTAGAGAGAACCAAGCAAGACTCGAGGGAGTCTTTTCTAATTTTTGTGAAAAGATGGAGGAGACTAGCAGCCCAGATGATGGAGCGCCCTTCTGAGGAAGAGCAGGTTCAAATAATCATGACAAATATTCCCCCCCAACTCCAGTATCACATGTCATTGCAATATTATCCAGACTTCAAACACTTCATCATGGCAGGCACTCAGATAGAAGAGGCTATGGCTCAAGGTGTATTCAACCGTAGCAACCCAAACATCAGAGATTTCAAAAAGTCCCCTCCAGCCCAAGTTAGTAATATTTCTCGTTCCAATGCTCAATCCTCTAGGTCCCAGAAACCTCTAGTGATGGACTATGCCCAATTCGCGACCGCACCTCGGCAACGAACCAAGGTAGAATTTACCCCTCTTCCTATTCCATCTTCAGAAGTACTTAAGCAGTGTCTTGCCTCAGGTTGCATAACCCTACCTGCCATCCGGCCTCCCCCTAATCCTCTACCTCCAAATTGGCGAGCTAACCAACACTGTGAGTATCACAGGGTCCTGGTCATCTTACTGACAACTGCATTGCCTTGAAATTTAGAATTCAGAAACTCATTGATGAAAAAGTCATTGCATTCCAGCCAAGACCCAATGTTACCTAAAACCCGCTACCTGGTCATGCTAATCCTCCTGCTGCTGTTAATGCCATAACCATAGGAGATTCTGAGTTTGACCCTCTCACCCTCATATGTGCCTTAGAACCCGTTTCTGAACCTCAAATCATCTTCTGTGATGAGTCATACCTAAGAGAGTCTGTATCTCCCTTGGTAATCACCTATGAGCCACAAGTCCCTCAAGTTATTACTTATGATGAGCCAGAATTGGATGAAGTTAGACATGTTACAAGGGGCGGAAGAATTTTCAAACCTGCTGAATTGAGAGTCAAAAATCCAGGGGCATTGGCTCGAGGAGAAGAGCCCCAATATGTGAAAGACCCAGATGATGAGGTTGTACAGCAGTTGAAGAAAACTCAGGCC